>NC_056627.2:246609920-247809920 GCF_002870075.4 Lactuca sativa | reverse complement strand
CCTAGGTCCTTCATAGCAAAACACTTCCCAAGCCAGGACTTAACTTCCTGTAGAGTTGGGATGTCATTTCCTATGACTAGTATGTCATCCACATACAGTACCAAAAAGCTAACTATACTCCCACTAGCCTTAACATATACACAAGATTCATCTTCACTCCTTGAAAAGCCAAATTCCTTAACTTTCTCATCAAAGCAAAGATTCCATCTGCGAGGTGCCTGTTTTAATCTATAAATGGATTCCTCGAGTTTACACACTCTATTGGGGTACTCTGTACTGACAAAACCCTCTGGCTGAACCATGTAAACATCTTCAACCAACTTTCCATTAAGGAAAGCGGTTTTGACATCCATTTGTCATATTTCATAGTCATGAAATGCAGCTATGGCTAGCAATACCCTAATAGACTTAATCTTGGCTACTGGTGAAAAGGTCTCATCATAATCAACTCCTGCAGTTTGAGAAAAGCCCTTTGCAACCAGTCGTGCCTTATAAGTGTGTACATTACCATCCATGTCGGTCTTCTTCTTGAAGATCCATTTGCACCCTACAGTCTTACGACCTGGTACATTCTCAACCAAGTCCCAAACCTGATTGTCATACATGGATTGTATCTCGCTATCCATTGCCTCTTTCCATTTAGCAGACTCAGGGCCTGCCATGGCTTCCGCATAGCTGTTAGGTTCATCCAGACCTACTAGTGTCTCATCACTAATAAGTGTCTCACCTTCCGCAGTAATATGGAAACCATAGTAATGATCAGGTACATTCATAACCCTTGTGGAACGCCTCATAGGTACAACTGGAGGTATAATTGGATCAACAGGAGGTTCCTCCTCAAGTTGACTGCTAGGGTTTGATGTTCCTTCACCACTTGAATCTTGAAGTTCTTCAAGGTCAATTAGCCTCCCACTGTCTCCTTGGCTTATGAACTCTCTCTCTCGAAAGACAACCTTCCTTGCTACAAAGACCACATTCTCATTAGGTTTGTAGAAGAGGTAACCAAAGGATTTTTGTGGGTAGCCGATGAAAATACACTTCTCGCTTCGAGGTTCAAGCTTGTCATGAGTCTCACGTCTCACGAAAGCCTCGCAACCCCAAACTTTGATGTGGGCTAGACTAGGAACTTTTCCAGTCCACATCTCGTGAGGTGTTTTAGCAACCTTCTTTGTAGGGACCAGATTAAGGATATGGGTGGCAGTCTCTAAGGCATATCCCCAAAATGAGATTGCTAGCATAGCTCGACTCATCATGGAACGAACCATGTCCAACAAGGTTCGATTACGCCTCTCAGCTACACCATTCAACTGTGGTGTCCTGGGAGGTGTCAATTATGAGACAATCCCACATTCCCTAAGATAGTCGAGGAACTCTGAACTAAGATACTCACCACCTCGATCGGATCGGAGCATCTTAATGTTCCTGCCCAATTGATTCTCGACTTCCTGTTTAAATTCCTTAAACTTTTTGAAAGTCTCTGACTTATGCTTGATTAAGTAGACATATCCATATCTACTATAATCATCCGTAAAAGTCACGTAATAACGATTAGCATCCCTTGTGGCATGTTTGAAGGGTCCACACACATCCGTGTGTACAAGATCCAACAAACCTTCACCCCTCTCACACGAACCAGTGAAGGGTGACTTTGTCATTTTTCCAAGCAAGCATGATTCGCAACTATCATTTGACTTTAGGTCAAATGACTCCAAGACTCCATCCTTTTGGAGTTGGCCTATGCGTTTCTTGCTTATATGCCCAAGACGACAATGCCATAATGATGCTTTATCCAAGTTATTAGAAGAATCAATACACAATACATTATTTCCTAAGTTATCTACAACAGACACAGCTTCATACACACCATCACAAGGTAATTCTTTAAAATAAAACACATTATTAAAGAAAGCATTTATTCCACCAGTTTCATTATCAAAAGAAAAGGTAAAACCTTGTTTATACAAAGCATGAAGGGAAATAACATTTCTTGCCATTTCTGGCGAGTAACAACATTTATTCAAATCTAAAGTAAATCCACTACTAAGCAACAAAGTATAAACTCCAATCTTGGTGACAGGTGAAACTTTCCTATTCCCCATGATTAAGTTTATCTTTCCATGCTCCACATTCTCACTTCTTCTTAGTCCCTGCATTTCAGAACAAATATGAATACCGCAACCGGTATCAAGGACCCAAGAGTTAAAATAGAGTGAATTATTAGATGAGATAGTGTAAATACCTGCATGGTTGGGTTTAACTTTCCCATCCTTCAAATCTTGCTGGTACTTTGGGCAGTTACGCTTCCAGTGCGCCTTTTCATGGCAGTAGAAGCATTCAGCCTCTTTGGGATCAGAAGAAGGTGTAACGAAACCTTTCTTGGTTCCGCTAGAAGAGGAGCCATCAAGGGTCTTACCCTTGGTACCCTTCGAAGGGTTCTTTCTCTTCTTCCCTCTACCTTTCCCGATTGCCAGGACAGGTGCTGAGTTTGGAGTAGTAGCAGGAGTGGTCACAACCGAATTACCTTTAAGACCTGATTCTGCGGTCTTTAGGATTCCCTGAAGTTTGCTAAGTGTAACTTCCTCCTTATTCATGTAGTATGTCATGCGGAATTGATCATAACACGAAGGTATGGAGTGCAAAATAATATCTGTTGCTAACTCCTCAAGGAAGTTCACATTCAACTTCATCAATCGATCCACATACCTTTGCATTTCTGCATGTGGCTTGTGATGGGTTCGACATCTTTCATTCGGGTTGTGATCATAGAGGAGATGATTTTATATCGCTCTTGACGAGCACTTTGATGGTAGCGATCCATCAAATCCTGGTGCATCTCAAAAGGATAGTAGTCCTCATAGGACTTTTGGAGCTCGGCTGTCATGGTGGCCATCATGATACATGCCACTTTGGTAGCATCTCTTTCATGTGCCTCGTATTCAGCAAACTCCTCAGGAGTAGTAGTTGGCTCAGGCACCTTGAGCTCCTTGTCAAGAACGTATTCCTTGTTCTCGTAACGAGTGACCATCCTGATGTTTCTGATCCAATCAGTAAAGTTAGATCCATCAAAGATGACTCTCCCACAAAGGTTCATGAGAGAGAAGGAGCCTGTAGGGTTTGAGCCAGGAGTAGCATTGTTGGAAGACATCTGAAAATAAGGAAAAGGTTTAGTTTAGATATTGAAATAGTCCTTAATAAAACACCCAAATGTAGAATTAAGGCTAAGATCCAATCACAATATATTATAACCTAGAAGAGGGATGTCGTAATCCAAGTTATAACATATTTGAAAGGTAGATGAATGACGATTCACCAATTTTCACCATGAAAACGAAATATAAATTATTACGTTTTTATTTGGCTTTTTAGAAATTCCTAGATTCTTTGAGATTCATTGAACTTTTCAATTGGCAAGTTTCAATCTCGAGTGTGCCCTTCATGTTTTGTGACTGGGATACCGAGGATCACAAAACAAGGTGTGAAGTAACCATGCAAATTACTTGGTACCATTAATGTTTTTCACTTAATCGTAGTGCCGGTAAACCACACGCGCTCCTTCCGACCTCATGAAAAACTTAAGTCACCCTTTGCCTTCCTTGTTAAGTCCAAGTTAGTGTGCCGGTAAACCACACACGCTCCACCAACGACTTAGACAAGGTGCAAAGTGTAATTTCATGGATTAGCACCTTATTCACAATATCCTAAAGTAACTAAGATTGGGAATTTATAAAACATTTAGTTACTTAATAATAATCATTATACTTTTAATGAGAATTTATAAGTCCTTGTCTTACCCGTTCGGCTAAAGACCCTCCACCAGTCAAGCAAGCGGTGGGTGAGAGTGGACATCCATTAAGTTGCCATTTTATAGGCAACAACCTTATACCCACCTTATAGACCGGCTTCGTGAATGAGGCGTACTAGCGGTAAGACGACTTTGATCTTATACATATATATATATTATTAATAACTTTATAATATTATAAGTATAAGGGTAGAATTTTAACTTTTAAAAATCTAAGGGTTGGAACTAAAGTTTTAATCAAGACTTTACTTGTTCCAAAACTTGAGGGCAAGTTTTGTAAACTTTCAAAACTTTTCATTTCTTGTAACTTATGATTTAAATAGAGTAATAAAAATGAAGACTCCTCATTTTTCTAACTCTTGTGTTCTTTTAATGGTTTTAATTCAAGTGTGACTCTTGGTTTTCCATAACTTGAGGACAAGTTATGGAATCCATTAAAACACATTATGATCAAGTATTAAACTACCAAGTAGGTTACAAGTAATTCCTATGATCATCTAAATTCATAAGATCAAGAACATGAATATTCATATCAAAGTTTCAAGACCATATGAACACATATAATCATGAAAAATTGATATTTGCCATTGTAAATGGATTAGAACAAACATTACACCATCTAAAACAAGTTTAATAACACCAAAATAGTTTAGGGTAATGTTTCTAGTCCATTTCCAGTAGCAAAGGTCGAAAATCTGCACTCTGTCGCTCCTACTCGCCGAGTGTAGGCCTGGCAATCGTGTCGTGTTTGGGTTGGCGGGTTGGCGGGTCAAAATATGCCAACCCAAACACGACCCATTTAAATATACAGGTCACGTGTTGGCGGGTCACGGGTTGACGAGTTTGGAACATAAACCCATATATGACCCACCAACCCATTTATTTATACGGGTTCACAAGTTGGCGGGTTTGTGGGTCAGATTTGGGTTCATGGGTCCGAATTTTAGATATTTAATTCTTAAACATCCAAATGAAAACTAAAAACATTCATAGAAACATGTTACAAACTTAGCTTTATAGGTTACGACTTATAACATTAGACCATCCACCACGAGTCATAATGTCGAAACATTCAAATGGTCTATGAATAAATGGTATATATTATCTAATACTTATTAAATATTAATACTTGATACATAAATACATTTAAAAATAAAATAATTTTTTTATTAACAATATAAACGGGTTGGCAGGTCAACCCGTTTATTTTTTGAGAAACCCATATATGACCCGTTTAATAAACGGGTTGGCGGGTTAGCGGGTTGGTGGGTTGAAAAACTCAACCCAAACCCGTTTATTTCGTGTTGTGTCGCAGGTCGTGTCGAGAATTGCCAGCCCTAGTCGAGTGCATGAACCTACTCGGCGAGTAGATTGAAGATACACATGAACTCGGCGAGTCCCCCCATGGACTCGGCGAGTTCATCAGGCAGACAGCAAGTTTTTCGACTTTTTTCAACTTTTAGCACAAATAAAAAACAAACAAGCCTAGGCTCTGATACCACTGATGGGTTTTGAGCATTCTAACACTTCCTAAGTGTACATGCAACCCTAATAACCTTGGATCTATGTTTGTCTAATTATCATGCAAAATTGATTTCCAAGGCTATGATCCTATCTAGCATACATGGGGAACAATTTTAACTTAAATAATAGATAGAACTACATACCTTGCTGTTGTAAATGTTCCTTGAAACCTTGTGAGCCTAACACCCCAAGTGTGATGCCTCAAATGCTTCACACAACACCAAATGCTATGGAGTAAACTTGGAGAGAAAGTATAACACACTAAAATCGGCCAAGCCCTCTTGTTTCACTAGTAGTCCCGATTTTGGGAGAACACATGAGCTTTATATAGTGTTGACACATCTAGGGTTACACCATGTAAACCCTAATGTGTCATGACTCTTCATTTCCATGACCCATGGGTTTGTAACTCCCATGGAACCTTCATGGAGCATCCAATGGGTTTAACCCAACTTGATTATCCATGGAGCCTCTTAGCCCACTATATAAGTTATGGATGATTTACATAATCAACCCATATATTTAATTAGTTATCTTTTGATCACTTAATTAATTCTAAAATTAATTCTTGATCAAACTAATTAAATAATATTATTAATATATTAGAACTTATAATATAATAATAACCACAAGTGTTATTTCTCTCATTCAGTCTATGCAATTGCATGGTGCCATGCAACCCAAATGGACCATGCCGGGTCGGGTCAAGTACATACTAGAAATAGTTATGGACTTAGACACCTTATCCAACAGGCATAACTCTTCTGACGATTCTGGGCCATCAGTAACCTCTGACTGACCTGCTGGATCTGCTCTGTCGTCTTGAGCACTATCTCCGTGCCCCCCCCCCCCCCCATCACTCTCTGCATTACCTCTACCCAACAGATGGGAGTCTGAAACCTCATCCCATATAAGAGCTCAAAGGAAGGCATACCAATACTGAAATCATGGCTATTGTTGTATGAAAACTCAGTTAAGGGAAAATAAGTGTCCCAACTCCAACCGAAGTCCATAACACATGCACGTAACATGTCCTCGAGCGTTTGAATCGTCCGCTCGCTCTGCCCGTCGTTCTGTGGGTGATATGCGGTACTAAAGTGTAACCGGGTACCCAACTCCTCATGAAATTTCTTCCAGAACCTGGAAGTGAAATGTGCATCTCAATCTGACACTATCGATGTTGGCACCCCATGTCGTGCCATCACCTCTCGAACGTAGACCTTAGGCAATTTCTCCGCAAAAGAGCTCTCACTGATAGCCAGAAAGTGAGCACTCTTTATCAACCAATCTACATTCACCCATATCGCATCGACGCCTCGCACGGTACTCGGTAACTTGGTGATAAAATCCATGGAAATCTGCTCCAACTTCCACTGGGGAATTTCTAAAGGCTACAACGGTCCATGTGGACGCTGGTGCTCCGCCTTGACCCGACGACAGGTCAAACATCTTTCGACTACCCATGCCATATCTCTCTTCATGCAGGGCCACCAATAATCCCTCTTCAAATCAAAATACATCTTGGTGGCCCCCATATAGATCGAGAATCTCGATATATGGGCCTCCTCCATCAAAATACGTCGAGCTCCACCCATATATGGCACCCATATCTGCCCACGGAAGGTCATAAGCCCCCGACTATCCATCTTAAACTCAGAAATATGTACGACCACAACAACAAGAAGGGTGAGAAGCCAGTGGAGGTTGAAGGCAAGAAGGAGAGTGACAACAAGAAGGGAAAGAACAACAAGAGTAAGGGACGTCAAGGCTCGGAATCATCCAAGAAGCAACAAACAGTGACAGTCAATGCTGCAACCACCCAAGTTCCCTCCGCACCACATGCTCCAGTCTCAGCTGCTCCAAGTGCTCCTAGGCTGTATTCTGGAACTCTTCCAAAGTGCAACAAGTACAGTCTCCATCGTAGTGGAGAATGCAGAGAGATGCATTGCACCAGCTGCAATCGAAAGCGTCACACGACAAAATATTGTCAGATCTATCCTCCCCAGAGTCAGCAGCAAGGAAACAACAATAGTAACGACCGCAACAACAACAACATCAACAACAGCGGAAACAATGCAGGACCGAGCCACACCTGCTATGGATGTGGAAAGACTGGGAATTTCCGTCGAAACTGCCCCAACAACAACAACCCTGGGAATGGAGGAATAGGAAGAGTGTTGACCATGGGTCAGGGAGAAGCGGTCCAGGATCCCGCTGTTGTCACCGGTACGTTTCTCCTAAACCACACTTATGCATGCATCCTATTTGATACCGGAGCAGAACGAAGCTTTGTGAGCAATAAATTTAAACACTTGTTAAAACAACAACCCCAAAAGCTTAATGAAACCTTTACGGTGGAAATGGCCAATGGGAAAACAGAATCCACTGGGGAAATCTATATCGGATGTACCCTAGCCTTAAACCAACACGTCTTTCGAATATACTTAACGCCTATTTCCATTAAGAGTTTTGATGTGATTATTGGCATGCATTGGTTAAGCCCCCACCATGCTGAGATTATGTGTCATGAGAAGGCCGTTTGCCTTCACCTTTTGAATCGCGAAACCCTAATTATATACGGAGACAAACCTAGCACAAACCTTCGTCTTATCTCGTGCATTAAGGCACATAAGTATCTGCGAAAGAGGGACTTGACGTTTCTGGCTCATATAGTGGATAAATCCAAGGAAGAGGTCAACATTCAAGACATCCCAGTAGCTTGTGAGTTCCCAGATGTCTTTCCTGAAGATCTTCTGGAGATACCCCCAGAAAGACAAGTCGAGTTTCGAATTGATCTCGTGCCAAGAGCTACTCCCATTGTGAAATCGCCTTACAGATTGGCTCCTGCGGAGATGCAAGAATTGTCCAGCCAACTCAGTGAACTTTTGGACAAAGGATTCATCCGAACCAATTTCTCACCATGGGGAGCTCCGGTTCTCTTTGTTAAGAAGAAATATGGATCTTTTAGGATGTGCATTGACTACAAGGAACTAAATAAGCTCACTGTCAAAAATCGCTATCCACTCCCGCGAATCGGCGATTTATTTGACCAGCTTCAAGGCGCAAGCTATTTCTCCAAGATAGATTTGCGATCTGGATACCATCAACTCAAAGTCCGAGAAGAGGACATCCCCAAAACCGCTTTCCGAACTCATTATGGACATTATGTATTTGTCGTAATGCCCTTCGGTCTAACGAATGCCCCTGCCGCATTCATGGACCTAATGAATCGAATCTGTCAACCATTCCTCGACAACTTTGTCGTCGTTTTCAATTACGACATTTTAGTCTATTCTCTAAGCGAAGAGGAGCATGGCCAACACCTCCGACAAATCCTGGAAACCCTACGAACCGAAAAGTTATACGCAAAACTCTCTAAGTGTGAGTTTTGGATCCGTAGTGTGAACTTTTTGGGTCATGTTGTTAGTCAAGAAGGGATACACGTGGATCCTTCCAAGGTCAAAGCCATCGAAGGATGGGCAATCCCAACGACACCCACATAAATTCGCCAATTTTTAGGCCTTGCAGGCTATTACAGGAGGTTCATCCAGAACTTCTCTAAGACAGCCAAGCCACTTACCATGTTTACACAAAAGGGTGTACCCTTTGAATGGACAGATAAGCAAGAGGTTGCATTCCGAACTCTGAAGCAACACTCTGCAGTGCACCAATACTATCACTACCAGAAGGAACAGGGGAATTTGTAGTTTACTGTGATGCGTCGAATCAGGGTCTAGGTTGCGTACTTATGCAGCGTGGGAAGGTGATAGCTTATGCATCCCGACAAATAAAGACACATGAGGTGAATTACACAACCCACGATTTGGAATTGGGAGTTGTGGTCTTCGCCTTGAAAATCTGGAGGCACTACCTTTATGGTATAAAGTGCACCATTTTCACGGACCACAAGAGCCTCCAACACATCCAAAATCAAAAAGAGTTGAACATGAGGCAATGAAGATGGGTTGATCTACTAAACGATTGTGAGTGTGAAATCAAGTACCACCCAGGCAAGGCTAACGTGGTAGTTGATGCCTTGAGTAGGAAAGAATACTCGAATCGTCGTGTGAAAACTCTCTCGATAACCATCCAATCCCACCTGACCTCGCAAATCAGAACAGCCCAGTCGAATGCCATGAAGGCGGAAAACGGAACGACCAAAGCGTTACGTGGAATGGAAAAGAATCTCGAAGTGAAAGAGGACGGAGCATATTATTTCATGAACCGCATTTGGGTCCCTAAACTTGGGGGATTCAGAGAAGTAGTCATGAATGAAGCCCACAAGACACGATACTCCATCCATCCGGGTTCAGACAAAATGTACTTGGATATTAAGCAACACTATTGGTGGCCCAACATGAAGGCAGAGATTGCCACCTATGTTAGCGAATGCCTTACTTGCGCTAAAGTGAAGGTGGAATATCAGAAGCTCTCGGGATTATTACAGCAACCAGTAATTCCTGAGTGGAAATAGGAAAGGATTACTATGGACTTTGTGACCAAATTACCCAAGTCAACAGATGGATTGGACACCATATGGGTAATAGTCGACAGATTGACGAAATCCGCTCATTTCCTGCCAATAAAAGAATCCTACAAGATAGAGAGGTTGACAAGGATATACATCAAGGAAATTGTGAGACTTCACGGAGTGCCAGTATCTATCATCTCGGATAGAGATAGCATATTCACTTCACGTTTTTGGCAATCGCTTCAAAAAGCACTGGGAACACATCTCGACATGAGCACTGCCTATCATCCGCAAACGGATGGTCAAAGCGAACGAACCATTCAGACACTTGAAGACATGCTTCGCGCGTGTGTGATAGACTTTGGAAAGTCGTGGGATACCCACTTATCGTTAATCGAATTCTCGTAGAACAACGGTTATCACTCAAGCATCAAAGTTGGTCCCTTCGAGGCGTTGTATGGACGTAAATGTAGATCATCGTTGTGTTGGGCTGAGGTAGGTGGCACCCAACTAGCGAGAGGACTGACATCAGACAGTGCGTTAACGAGACCGGAGATCATACGTGAAACAATGGAAAAGATAGTTCAAATCAGAGCTCGACTACAAGCATCACGCGGCCGACAGAAGAGTTATGCTGATAAGCGGCGGAAGCCCTTGGAGTTTCAAGTCAGGGATCGGGTGCTGTTAAAAGTCTCTCCCTGGAAAGGGGTTATTTGTTTTGGAAAATGAGGGAAGTTGAACCCACGAGATTCTTGCCCGAATCGGTCCAATGGCGTATAGACTGCAGCTACCCGCTAAGCTCATTAGTATACACCCTGTGTTCCATGTTTCCAATTTGAAAAATTGTTTATCCAACGAAAACCTCTTCATTCCCCTTGAAGAAATAGAAATCAACGAGAATCTCTTGTTCGTCGAAGAACCAGTCGAAATCATGGACAGGGAGGTGAAGCGTACTAAGCAAAGTCGCATTCCGATTGTGAAGGTACGGTGGAACGCGAAGCGTGGGCCAGAATTCACATGGGAACGCGAAGACCAGATGAAGCAGAAGTACCCTCACCTATTCTCGCATTCTCAAATCTAGCTTTCAAAAGAATTTCGGGACAAAATTCCCTCTAACGGGGGGATAATGTCACAACTAGGAATTTTGATGCTTTGTAACAATAACAATGATAATAAATGTGAACCAAAAATGTGAAAGCATGTATGATGCTTATTCAATAACAACAAAACTTCCATCAAACACTTTATACAAGCACTGCAAATAGTCAACAAAGAATTGGAAACCCTAGAAATCCCGGTTTAAGTCCATTTTGGACTAGGACTTTCTTATTGGGCCTAATGGACCAATAAGCTTCCAATTTGACTATATTGGGCTTAGAACTCTTAAATGGTCTCTAATTGGACCCACTTTCATATATTATAATATTTTGGGTCATATTGGGCCTAGAATGAAATAAAATACCTTAATGGACCTTATTGGGCCATAACTAACCTAATTAGCCCTAATGGGCCATAAAAACTTATACTTGATTTATTTTGGGCCGTGAACCCTCTCCAAAGACCAATTGGGCCAAAAATCATCTAAGTGGATCATAATATTGGCTTTAGCATACAAGGCCCAAATCTTTTTCTCTCTTATCCCTTTCTCGGCCCAAGAAGAAGAAAACAAAAAAAAATGGAAATTGATCAAATAAGGAGGGTTAGCCCCCTCCTTATTATATTTTGGTCTTCCATGCAACCATCTCATGTTCCCATGCGTCCATCACATCCTTATATCTCTCTTCTCCCCTCTCTTTTCTTCTTCGGCCGAGAACACCAAGGAAAAACACACACTCTCTCTCAAAAATCTCTCTCAAACACATAAGAACTCTCTTCTCTTTTTCATCCAAATTTTCGAGGATTAGAAGCATTCCAAGGAGTTTTTCATTCAAAAATCACTTCAAGTTAAAAGTCTTGGTAAGTTCTTACTTAAACCCAAAGTTTAACTTCTATACCTCATCAAAAATCATCTTTTAATTCATTCAACTTAATGATCATACTCTTTAGAAGCAATCTAAGCTCAACGACTTCTAAAGAAGCTTGTTAGGCCGAAATCTTCTCTCAAATCTTCATCAAAACCAAATCCAAACCTCAAGGTGAATTCATACCCCTCTTTTTCGGTTTTTACAAGTTTTATGGGGGAGAATACAAGTAAAATGTGTAGATCTATGTGTATGTGTGATTGTAAGTGTTTATGTGGTAAATATGCAACAAAAAGAGAAGAAATCTCGAGATATATGACATAAGAAGCAAAACAAACATGATCTAAGGTATACCACACTAAACAAGTCAAGAAAAATACCCTCTAAGATTTAAAATAGACATATTGTAACATAAAACAAATTTTGGGGCTCAAATTGTCAAATAAACAAAAGTTGGGTGAAAATTTGTCATTCACGGTTTTCTTGAGAGTCAAAAGAGTCAAAACAGTTAAAATAAATGTTTTTGTGAAAATTACGCTCTTCAAAGGACTTGAAATGTAAATAATAGCTCAATGGGCCAATTTTTGGGCTTTTCGGCCCATTAAGCCCAAAGTTGCATAAAATCTGATTTTCAAAGGGCTAAAATGAAAAATTCCTCAAAACAGGGGATAAAAAGGTAAAAAAAAAATATTTCAAGGGTTAAAATGCGTTTCTTTACTAAAGAGGATAAAAAATGTAAAGTTTTTGGATTTTGGGCCAAAATTGTAAAAGTTGCAAAAGTTTGGGCATTAATCGAAAAACAATTTTCTGGAAGGGCTGAAACTATCAAAGAATAATTTTTGGGCTAAAAATATCAATTGAGTAAGTCTATAGGTCAAATGTGTCAAGAAAATGATTTAAGTACTTAAAATGTCTTTTTTTATATAAAAAGGACTAAATTTGTCATCTTTATTAAAGAATAGCTGAAATGGGTCAAATCAACCTTTGAATCAATTCTTTTACTATCAAGATATTTGAGTCAAAAATACAAAACTACAACTCTTGAAGATGAATATATGTATAATTCCAAGAATCGTTAACAACCGAGCGGCCTCGTGCCAATCCAAAATAACAATCGTCCAATCAAACTTTCAAACAATTATACAATTCCTAAAAACAAGTAAGGAATCCAAACTTCGGGCTTAAAAGTCAAATCATGTTTGTTGGGCCTTTGTGACCCATTTACATGATTTTGGGCCCAAGGAATAGTAATAAATGTTATTGGGCCTCCTATGACCCAATTTCATATTTAAGGGACCCTCAATGGCTTTTAAGTGCTATTGGTCCTTAGTAGCCCGTTAGTACTGCTAGTAAGGTCCAAGTAAACAAATACAGGTTAATAATCAATAGTAATCAAGTCAATTGGGATTTAGTGAGTAATAACGGGTGACACCAACGTGTGTCGGTCGTAGTCTGTAGTTATAATCAAAGTCTCCTGGAGGGAGAGCGAGAGTTTGTGTATAGATCTATACCGGGGTGACTCCCCCACACCTCAAATGTTCGCTATAGTTAGACTCGGCCAGTCTAGGGTAACAAAATCTTAAGATCAATTCTGGCGTTCACCAGAGTGCCAAGACAGACGAACTAGTCATTATCATGCATGGTTATAACGACTCACATAAATAAATCCAATATAAATCAAGTAATCAAGGTAATTCAAAATCATTCACGAGATGGATAACCATTCAAACCGTTATATGATATTTTTATTTTGGAAAACATCGGGTTTTCCGGGGAAGTTCAACATTTTCACTTTTACGTATAATACAAAGTTTTTCAATTATACATGTTTTGAAATCATCATGCATATATTTACGGATCTTCGCACCTTTTTATAAACAATGGTCTTTTCAGAAAATATTGGATTTTCTGGGTTGTTTTCATTCAAACTACACAAAACATTTTCATATCAAACCTGCTTATGAACTCACCAACATTCCATATGTTGACCATTTTTCAAAATAACTTGTATTCTCAGGTAACAGGTAAGCTGAGGGATAAGTACCAAGTATGTTAGTGTGTTTTGCTTTTGAAAACTATCAAACAATTTATGTATGGATTGTAATGTTAAAACAATGTACTTGATGTAAACAATGTCAGTTGTAGTATATTGATGCATGGTGATGTTTATGTTATAATTCATGTATATTCATTGTGATGATGTTCAATTTAAGTCACACAAGCCCTCGGACGTTTCCGCCGTCTGGTTCGGGGTGTGACACCTGATATAGATGCATCACAGTAAACTACGAAGTCCTCCACTCCCCCGAAGAGGGCCAACACTGGAGCTTCGCACAGTCTCTGGCGAAGAGTCTCGAATGAGGCCTGCTGCTCGGGCCCCCAAGCAAAAGTAACACCCTTCCTGGTCAATCTGGTAAGAGGAACGACAATCTTGGAGAAATCCCTGATAAATCTCTGGTAGTAGCCTGCCAGGCCAAGAAAACTCCTGATCTCGGATGGGGACCTCGTCACCTCCCATCACATAAATGCCTCATTCTTGGCCGGGTCGAAGAAAATCTCATTCTGATTAACGAGGTGTCCTAAGAACTGGACCTCACGTAACCAGAAATCACACTTGGAGAATTTGGCATAAAACCTCTCCGTCCTCAATACTCCAAGAATCTCCCGAAGATGCTCCTCGTGCTGCTCTCTGGACCTCGAGTATAACAAAATGTTATAGATGAACACGATCACTGACCGGTCCAACATGGGCCTGCACACCCGGTTCATGAGATCCATGAGTGTTGTCGGTGCATTGGTGAGTCCGAAAGGCATCACCAAAAACTCGTAGTGCCCATAACGGGTCGTAAAGGTCGTCTTCTGGATATCCTCCTCGCAGACTCTCATCTGATGATACCCATATCTCAAATCAATCTTGGAAAACCAAGACGCCCCCTACAATTGATCGGATAAATCGTCAATCATCGGTAGTGGATAACGGTTCTTGACCGTCAGCTTGTTCAACTCCTGGTAGTCGATACACATCCTGTGTGAACCATCCTTCTTGTTGACAAAAAGGATCGGTGCTCCCCACAGTGAGCTACTCGGTCTTATAAAGCCCTTCTCCAGCAGCTCCTGGAGCTTCGAGGATAACTCCTGCATCTCGTGCTGCGTAAGGCGATAAGGTGCCTTGGCAATAGGCACCGCGCCCGAAACCAAATCGATCCGAAACTCCACCTGCCTATCGGGAGGCACACCCGGTAACTCTTCAGGGAAAACATCCTGGAACTCACACACAACCGGAACATCGGAGATAGAACTCGACATCTGAGTGGCAAACCTCGTATCCATCACATATGCTAAAAAGCCCATACATCCCTGATGTAAACTTTGCCTCGCCCTGGCAGCAGAACAAAAAGCTGATCCAGATCTGGTCCCCTCGCCATACACAGTAAGCACTCCTCCACTAGGGTCTTGTATGGTCACCATCTGACGCTCACAGTCAATCAAAGCTCCAAACCAGCTCAACCAGTCCATGCCCACTATGATACATACATCACCCATCGCTATCGACACCAGATCTATCGGAAACTCAACATCGAAAATCTCCAATACACATCCACGGAATACATCGGTGGAAAAAATTGCATGCTCATCGGCAATAGAAACCCTCAGTGGTCGACTCAATGCCTCGCGCCTGACACTAATGTGACAACTAAAGGATAGAGACACAAAAGATCGACTCGCACCCGAGTCAAATAGCACCAAAGCAGGCACAGAACTCACAAGAAAAGTACCTATACACAATATAAGCACAAACAAATTTCAAAATAACGTAAATAAGGAGATACGTACCAGCAACAACATCAAGCGTTGCACGGACCTCCTCCGCAGTAAACTGGAAAGCTCTCCCACGAGCCCTCAGTACCTCGCCCTTCATCGGCCGACTATCAGTAGCGCGTAAGGCAGTAGGAGTTGAAGTCTGAGCTGATCCTTGAATGAGCCGAGGGCACTCAGCCTTCCGATGGCCGGTCTAATTGCACTGAAAGCAAAACGCAAATCCCTTAGTGCAGTCATTCGCCATGTGCCCCTCCTTGCCACATTTGTAGCAAATCCCTGATCGGCAAGATCCCTCATGAATCTTGTCGCACTTGCCACAAGTGTGGCCCTTCTGGCCCCTTGCTCTCATATCAGCGGGCTTTGCCCGCTTCATCGTCGGTTGCAACTGTACCGGTCTCTTGTCTCTACCCCAAGACTCCTCCTCCTCTCTAGTCTGCAACTCTAGCTCAATATCCCTCCTCCTGGCATTGGTTTGAAGCTCAGCCAATGTACGGTATGACGAGTTCGCTAAAAACTCCCAAATATCCCTCCTCAAGATGCTCAAATACCGACTCACACATGCTTGCTCGGTAGACACGTGCTTAGGGAAAAACAGCGTCCTCTCATGAAACATCCTCGTAATCTCGGTCACGTTTTCTGTCTTCTGCTTGAGAGACAGAAACTCCTGGGCTAACCTTTCCCTTTCCACTTGGGGAACATACTAATCTAGAAAAAATTTGTAAACCTATCCCATGTCACTGCAGCATCACAGCATGGTCTGCAGGAGTAAAACTAGTAGTCACGAACTTCCACCAGTCCTTCGCTCCCATGCGAAGTTGGTTCAGTGCAAACTGAACTCTCAGGTGATCTGGGCATGAACACGTATATAAACATCCCTCAGTGTCGGAGATCCATCTCATTGCAGTAATCAGATCTTGTGTCTCGTCAAACTCTGGTGGCTTCGTGTTGTTGAACTCCCAGAGCAACAACGAGTCACCTCCCTGTGGACTAGCAGCAGCTATAGTTGTGGTAGCTACAGCAGCAACAGCCTTGTGACAGCAACATATCGCTCATCAAAGGTGTTAATCAAAGTGGTCTTAATAGACCCGAACATCTCTGGGATGGCCTCTCTGATATCTGCAGCCACCTCCTCCGTAATGATCTTGCGGATCTCCTCATCACTGGTACCACTGCCCCCGGGGTTGTTTTGGGTAATCGCCATAGTGTCTCTGAAACGCAAACACAAAATCATCAGAGACTATCTCAATACACACACACACGATTACCCACCCTTACACACTCCTTAGCATCCTAAGATTCTTACTTGTGTCGCATACAGATCAGGTGCTTTTAGTAGTACGGGCCCAATACTACCTTCCACACCAAACTGTAGTCGTCTCAAGTCCTCCTCCTAGGATTCTAATTCACAATACTCTATCCCTCACAGATCTCAACTACTCTCTCGGTAGATTCCTCAATGCTCCTCTAGGTATCTCTCCTAGCTTACTCAAAACTCTTTCTAAAGATTCATGTTATGTTTCTCCCTACTCAGTACACATATAGTACAAATAGCAGATAAGATCAATCAATAACATACCCTAGGCTAAGGCATCATGAATCAAGCAACTCTAGCCCTAATTTTTGAAGTACATAGCATATCCTCTAGCATGCATCTCTAATATCTCATAAATATCTCATCATATAAACAAATAATTCGCCACTACCGTAGCTGGCGGAAATAGCTTAATTGGTAGAGCATAGCCTTAGGGTATTTTGGGAAATCACCGTTCGGGCTCTGACTGATTGTACACACTGCTTCGTCTCGTTTTCTATTTAGAACTCTTACTCGTTTTAGAAAAATCATTTCTTTTTAGAAATTTTTTCTCAAATCCTCAATTTGAGTCTAGACATACCCGAGGGTACATCCGAATCCCTCAAACCAAGGCTCTGATAACAACTTGTAACACCGTAAATTTTCAACTAAATTTTTCATTTTCAAAATTACATAATTCCAATTATCATATTTCAAAAGAACACAATTGTTTAAAATTATCAAAACACAATTCAATAATTTTTAATAATCCAGGATCATCTAACAATATAAAATCCATATCGTGTGTACAATCAAGTTGGCGCCTTCCCGTGATCCTGAGAGGTACCTGAAACACATATCACATAACACGGTAAGCACAAAGCTTAGGGAGTTCCCCAAAATACCGCACACATATCGTTAGCCTCTCATGGGTATATCTCGGATAAGACCCTCCGGTCAATGTGTCTCAGTGGAGACCCTCCGGTCCCACAACTAGGATTCGGACCCTCCGGTCCTAATTCAATAAAGCTCAGAATAATATACCACATAATCACAAAGACATAATGCATAGTATCACAAAACTCAGTATAAGCATACAAGATCCTCCGGTCACACACTGTCAAAACTCAAGTAAGTATAGTGAGAAGACTCACCTCGTAACTAAAGCAGGTATGTCTCGTACTCGAATCACCGGTCTAGCCTCCGCCTAACATATATCGTAATTAATGTAATTAATAAACGTCCCCCAAAGATGTTAGGCTAAACCCACTACGGATTCTCATAAGGATAAAATACCATTTTACCCTTCTATGGCCTCTAAAGTCCACAGTTTGACCAAACCCTAAAAGTCAACAAAAGTCAACATCAAGCGTGTACGCTGGGCGTACTACTTCGCCATGCATGCATCGAGAATCTTTGACACTACGCTGCGCGTATCTGGGAGTATGCTCAGCGTACGTCCCAAACTTACTTGTCCCACTCTCAAAGTCTTAATCAAGGTTTTAAAAGGCGTGAGGCGTGGCATGGCGGCAAGGCCAAGCCTCAAGCTTAACGAGTTATGGCGAGCCATGGCGTTTTTCAAGGCATGATGTAAGGCGGCGATTTTGTATTAATTTATAATTATATTACCGCATAAATATAAATTTATATCAAATATACCTAGTTTTTAGAAGTGTTATATCAACAACTAATAACAGAAAGTTAATAAAAAACACAATACTTGTATGTCCGATTAGAAAAGGTATAAAAAAGAACAAAAAAACGTGTCTCAAACGAAAAAACACGCGTCATAACACGCCATAACGCGTCATGGCACGCCATATCACGCCTTGCCACGTGTCACGCCTAACAGCAACGTTATGAAGCTTTTTGTAACGGCGACGCCGCGCCTCACGCCATGGCGCGCCTTGGCGCCCGCCATGGCGCGCCTTTTAGAACACTGGTCTTAATCCATTAAGATCATAGCCATAATCTCATATCTAGACTCACTAAGGGCTAATATTCCATAAAGTTCCTGACTTTAAACCTTTGCATGGCTGAGAAAGTCTAAAACCCATAAATTCTCACTCCTTACTCACAAAAGTGCTCATATATCATGCATGGGGAGATCTTGACGTCCAAGATCACATTTTTATGAGTCCACTCCACTAGAGACACTTAAAGGGACAGGTATTAGGCTTTGGAGTTCAACAAACTCGTAAAGCTTCAAGCTTTAGAACATAAACCCTAAAATGAACCATAATATGCACAAATCAAAACAATGAGAAAGCTTTGAGCTTTATACCTTCGAATGATGCACCAACCACAAGGAAAATCAGATCTAAAGCTTGAACTCCAACTCTATTCTCTTCAAAGCTCCTTCTTCACTCAAAGAATCCCACAAGAACACTTAGAAGCTTAAAATGGCCACTCAAGCTAAGAGAACGGAAATTAGGGTTTTGATGGGAGTTGATGACTAGAAATGGTGGCCAGAAATGAGGCCATCATGTTCCTTAAATAAGGACACACCCCACAATTACGGTTTTCACTCTGAGCCTAGTATGCCCAATGTACCCTCTGGTACGCCCAACATACTATGTGGCTTCCACGTCCAAAACACGCACATGAGTACGCTGAGTGTACACATGCGTACGACCTGCGTACTCAGCTACCACATTTTCTCAATTAAAGGGCCAAACTTGACAACTACAATAAAACAAGGGTTAATGAGATATACCTGGTCTCGAGATGTTACAATTTAGATGGTTGTAAATATTTTAACATTGTGATGTTATTCTTTTTTATTTTAGGGGAAAGTGAACCCTACACAGTGTGAGGCTAGGACTATGATTTATGTATCTTTCTTGAGTTGTAGTTTATTTATTTAGTAAAAAGTATCAATATTATAAAATAGGGACATTAAGAGATCCCATTCCCATGTGATGCATGCAGGCATATGGAAACCATGTTGCTCTTACGGTTGGTGGTTTAAATGGTCATTTTGAGCTCAATGTTTTCAATCCAATAATTGTCAGTAATCTTTTACATATAAGTATGTTGGACTTTGTGTTTTTAAGCCAACAAAAGGTTATCCTTTTACATATAAGTATGTTGGACTTTGTGTTTTTAAGCCAACAAAAGGTTATCCAGTACTAAAGCTAAAATTGCTTACTTAAGATGTAAATTGAATGACTCAGACATGTTTAAATTTAGAGTTTCATAAAATAGATTATGTACAGTCTACTAATCAAGATGTAAACCGAATGATTTAGATATGTTTAAATTTTGAGTTTCATAAAATAGATTATGTATAATCCAATGATTACTCGATTTTTCTTTGTTTTGTATGAGTTTAAAATTATTCAAATGATGTTTTATTGTCGGTGAATCAATAAAAATTACTTTTATGAAAGTGTTGACTAAGGTTTTAAATGATGTGAGGTGTGACGGCAATGTCAAACCACGACGTTTCACAAGGCATGACATTTTTATATGCATTAAAAAAAATATGTCGTGCTTTCCGTGGTTTTCCCATGTTACAACTTACGTACCAATTCGGTCGATCTGGAATGGATTGGTTAAACATTCATTGTGTGTTAATCGATTGGTATTCTTTTTATTTTATTGTCATTCATGTGTTGTTTATTTGGATAAATGTGTGATTGTACAATGTATGGTAACAAATTACAAACTGATGAAATAGATGAAAGTAAAATCAATATTTTTTTATTACACCGGTCTACCGTCCACCGGACGGGTATAACACTAGTTGTAATAGTCATGGTTCGATATGAGCAACAAACCGAATCAAATCATCTCATAGACACCCCTATTTCGAACGACTTATATAAAGTTTCGAGAGAGTAAGGGATGGTTTTGAAACCCCAAAACAGGATGTTGAATCCAGATCTATAGGGTTTGTAGTCTATACTATATTTTTTTTTACAGTTTCACAAACACTAAAGTCGACATAAAAATATTAATTGTCTTATCCGACAATTGATCACTTTAAATCACGGGCAAGCATACATTTAGGTTAGGTTGAAATTCAGATGGTCAAAGGTACCATAACACTATTCCATAAAACTGGTGCATTATGGACTTACGGTTGGAAATTAGTTAAATATTTTCATTCGAAACAAGTACAAAAAATAAATTAAAAAGAAAAAATAAATAACCCCAGTAGTCATGTGCAGCTGAACAAATATTTGGGCAAATCGAGTGAAATCGATTCAGAATGCTGTTGTTTCGGTATTTTCGGTTTTGAGGTGCCACCAAATGAGTACGATTTTTTGTTTGGTTCCTGGATCTGGCCGAAACATAAGCCCACGATACTGGGCCAGCACATTAAATAGCCTAGCGTGCATTTAGCCCATTAATACCTAACTCGGCAGGTTGGTTTGACCTAATCTAATACGGCCAACATCCATCAATTTAGTCACTGCACCTGCAGTTTTATAAGTTCAACTTTTTAATTGTATTATATATTTTAAAATTTTACAATTTATGGGTTTGTCCCCATTTAAGAAATTTTATGTTAACCATATTTTATAAGTATTTGATTTATGAAATTATTCATAACCCCAAAAATTTATGTCCATTATTTACCAAATATTTTATGATATTAGCATGTTTTAAGATCATGTTTAATGTTCTGTTTGATACATGTCTCTTATAATAGAGATCATAAAATTAATTAAAAATAATGTTTGAATGAGATATAAAATCCAAAAGTAGGAAAGATAATGAAACACTTATTGGAAGGTTTTTTCATCTACATGTTTTGCTTTTAAACATCAAAATAAGCACTTTGATTGTGGCAGTGACATAAAACAGCATATACAATCAATTTATGCATTATTATCCGGTTAACATAAACTAAATCTCTCAAAGACTTTGACCTGATCCTTTAATCTTTGATGAAGTCTTTTTGAAACCCCGATATCCCGGCAAATATCTTTCAATTCTGGCAAGCTCTCCCCTTATATTAGGCAATCTTCTCCTTCTCTGATGTCATTTCCCGTTTCGCTTTCTATGATATGAAGCTTATTTTCTTCCTCTCTCATTCAGAAAACCCTAACCGTGACACTAGCTCTTTTATATACCAGCCTGATGACCAACATCACCGCACATCATCGTCTCCATCACTAACATTGAATTTATTGATTTCATCTCTTTCTAATTTATAATTTTACTTGATTTTCAAGACTCCGGGGATGTCGACGCTACCATCCCCACCCTCTGTTCCAATCATCACTCTCTAAGTAAGATTTTACATAAGCTTCCAATCACTTTCTTTCTCTCCATTTGTTCATATTCTCCGGTCACCATCGTGCACCACTTGAAGCTTGATGTGGTTGTGTTGCACTTTTTTGCACCATGCTTTCTCTGTTCTTATCCAGGAGTTATTGTTTTGACCTGGCTCATCTCCCCAACCAACAACCTACCGAATATGCCGCCTTATCCTCAGCTCTATATTGACTATACCATCTGTTAATCTTTTTCGCCCATTTATATAAACCTTCCGCTACCTCCCATTTTCTCCATTTCAAAATTTGAACTCTCCTATGTCACCTATACCCTGTTTCCTCTCTACCAAACAGTCGACGCCCACAGTAATCGCGCCACCATCTCTGCCATGCTACATGTAGCTATTGCAGCCACCACCACCAGTCGCTACTTGCTTCTGCTAGGATCTAAGGATAATTTCTTTTTGTAGGATCGTCATTCATTATGTAACATTGTAAGTTCTTCAGATTAATTCATGTATTGTTTGTTTAATTTTACATTGGTATCAAAATAGATCCAAAACAGGGGAAACCTAAGGATATCAACATCGTTCTCCTCTTCCTGCTCCCCCCTCTCTCTTTCTCTCTCTCATTCTGATTATAAATCACGGATCCGTAGTTTGGGTTTTTTGCTCTAAACTTTGTTTTCATTCTCTTATGCAGGCCATATGAATAAAAAAGATGGGGTTGAATTGTGCTCACTGGACTGAACCAATCTCTTTCATTTTCTTCATCTCTCTCCCACACACAAAGGTTTCATCTTAGTTTTCTGGAGGATCACTCACCCACCACCACTCTAGGAGACCAAAGGCTTACCTCTTCCAATACTGCTATAAACAGCCACTGAGGTATCTCTCTTCAATTCCTCTATCTAACTATATGTGTGTATGTTGATTTCATGGACATGGAATGAAATCTAGACATCAATCGCTACCATTATCGATATCAACAGCACTTAGCATCATCCTTTAAGGTTTTAGGTTTAATTTTCTGTTATCATATTTGCTCTGGTTGTTTTGAACAAGAACAATCAATGGTTTGTTCTTTCCAGTTCTTATATTTGGGAAGACATTTAATCTTTAATGTGGCTTTGTATGTACTGAATGGGTTTTTTGTATCTTTTTGTGTGCAAAAAGAGATTTTTGTAGATTACAATGTAGTCATATATTTGGAGGTTACTATTTTTGCTTGAGGAGGATTATAAATCAGTAATCTCATTCAGGTCGATTGGATATGACTGAGCAAATCAAGGTCACTCATGTTAATCGATAAGCTTTAAGTTTTTCTTGTGGTTGTTGTAACCGGAGGGTAAGCTTTTATGGATTCTCATTTTGTCTGTTCATATTCATCGTGATTTCTGTGCTTTTTGCACTCACATTTGTATTGGTTCTTTATTTTTTTATGGATTAGTCTTTCCTTGAATATAACTAAGCATATCACAACAAGATTTTTCGTTCTTTGTTTTTTCCTTTGCAACTTTTGATCAAAGGGAATGTATGTCCTTGATCTTTTAGCTTGCAACCATGGTTAAACCTGTTAAAAACATAGGAGATCAAGGAAAGGCAGCTTTAGGGTACCCTTTTGGAGAAGAGATGAACATGTATAAGTCAAAAAGAAAAGGTCCTCGTGCAATTTTGGAAAAGATAAATACAAGGCCAGATTTGTCTTTTCCTTTTCATTTTGGATCTCGAAGTATTAGGCAACAAAAAACGAGTTGATTGTTATTGGACTAAATTTGTGAGAGCTAATCGTACTTTTATTATTTATATATGCTGATGTAAACACCCTTCATAAGAATGCCTCCAATTTTTGTAATTCTAGCATTTTGCTATAGATTTTATTGAAAAATATACTTCTGCCAAAAAATAAACATTGGTTTATAAGCTTCGTTGTAATAACAGATATGAAGTTCAAGCTTGGGTTTTTTTGTGATGTATGAACTAAGGCTTGAAATTTCTTATTTGTAGGATGTAAGATGCTAACCTTTACATTATATTGTAGGAAAAAGGGTAGCCCGGAAGTTGAGATCTGTGGTTGGATTGCAGGATAACCATGAGGTCAACTTCTCTTTTTATCCAATAACAATGTACTTAAAAAAAATTTGTTTCTCATAGCATCATACTTTTATTTCTTTTATTACAACATATGATATTTTACCCTTATATACATCTGATATTTTCTTTTCCACTAATTAAATTTTTTCTACAATTAGAAAAAATAACTCATCTTCATGACATGGTAAGTTGTTGAGAGAATAACAGTGTTGCATGGTGAACAACATTTTCAAAACTGAAGTTTGAAATGGTCTGATGATGCTGGTGGCACTTATTGGGTTGATTTTTCATGTATGCCAATTATTGACGATTTTACCCCTGTTCTAAAAAAAGTGGATCCTGAGTGATCATCATTATCATTTGTGATTCATAGTAACCATGGAAGTACATTGTTATTCTTGTGATAAAGATGCAGCAAGTTTGAATGTGTTGTGTTCTCAATGGTATGGTACTGTGTAATTTTGGTGTGTTGTCCTTGGGTTGGTGGTTTTTGGAATCTCAAAATCTAAGTTGCTATTATTGTTGGCAATATTTTTTCTTAGTTGGCTAAATGACCTCCTTAGTTTAGGTTGTTTGTATTTTGTTTTTGTTACATTTGTACTGTCTTTTTTTGCATTGGTTTTTATTTAATATGCATGTCGCGGTTTTAAAAAAAAAGCTGTTGAATAATTAAATTAAGTAAAGTTTAAATGTTCAAAGTTATTATGAATTTAAAATATAACTGGTGTATTACTTTTTTTGGAAAGAGGATTCTACCCAAACGAGAGTGTTCGAGTCAGCTTTCGCATACCTCGACTAATCCCCCGTGCGAACATGAAGCAATGTCTCATGCCCTGGAGTCACTGCAGACAAACCTCTATCGCCACAAGGATGTAGGTGTCGGTGTTTCAATCTGGGTCCATGGATTACCTTTTATAACACTACAACAAGATATATAAGTAATAAACATAAAGAATAAAAAAATTCACGAAGAAAAAAGAGGTTGAAATTTCTTTTTTATATTTTGTTTAAGTGTCAACCAAAATAAGATCTCAAGAAGTAATCAAAGATAACAATAAAGTAAAGGCAAAATGCTTTAAAACTAAACTTTTAAACATTTTTTATTTGAGCTGAATGTTATGAATATGAGTTTTTATCTGCAACTTTGCAAGAGAAACTTTGTTGGTTTGAAGATAAACGACAATAAATTATTTTTAATTCGTAACTGAAATTTTGTTGATTTGACTCGAAGTAGAATCATTCATTTATTTTCAACTAAATACAACGTTTTTCTTTAATCCAAACAACGATATACACTTATTTTAATTAAAACGTCAATGTAACATCATGTGCTTTTTTTTACTGTTATATGTTTCCAAAAGAAAATTAATCCTCGTAAGTAAACCATTCATCGATATAAGTTTATTTACCGTCTGTCCAAAAAACAACCGTTCGAGATATAATCTATGTAGTTGGTATATATTTTCATCCATATTCGAATAAAGTCAATGATCCAAGTTGTTAGTGTAATGTTGTTTAAGTTCAAACATTAAATAAGAGAAAGGCTAACAGTCTTTTTAAATGACAGCACAATCTTATATTTAAATAAAAAGGAAAACATAAATTTATTTGTAACCTAAAACAACATAAATGTAAATAAACTTATAGTGAACATTATAGCAAACATTATTATGTGTTTTATAAGTGTAGTTATGCACCACTATAATGAGCATTCATATCATACATCACCTTTCATCTTCTTTGTCTAGTATAAATAGTGAATATTATGTATTGTAAAGTTTGATGATTTCGTCGCAAGTATTGGAATAAAAGTTCTCTCTACTCTCATGTCTTTCTTTACTTTATAATTTATCTTGTTATTTGATCATATTTTATAACACGTTATCAGCACGACTTTACCATAGAGCTCTAACTCTTTATCGCTCTTATTATTTTCAGGTATGTATTTTCTATAAGTTTACATGTACAATGCTTACAAATTATTTTATGAAATTTATTAACTAACAATTATTGAACATACAAGTCTTTATTTTGATTAGTATTTTCACTATGAAAAACTATGTTATGCTAGAGAAAATTTTCTCTACTTTCCATGCCACCAGCATGCTCCTGCAGCAGCAATATCGTGAGAAAGATTTAAAAAGAATGTATTCTTCTTGTGGCTGAATAAAATCTTGATGAAAAATCACCAATCAATCCCGACTGGTTCTAGTGCATTCCCTAAAGTGAATGCAATATCATATAATCATAATAGTCATGGGTATAATCGAGGCCGTGGAGGTTATTATCATAAAATGATAACAAGATTACAAGCAACCACCAGAAGTTGGAAAATAGCAAAAATCCACATCCTAATGATAAAATTGGTCAAGGAAAAAAGAAAGTTAAAAATGTTTGTCACAGATGTGGAATGACCGTTCATTGGTCTTGTACATGCCGCTTACCAAAGCATTTTGTTGATCTTTATCAAACTTATCATAAATCTACAGAAAAATAATATATCAAAACAAATTTTATTCAAAGTGATATTCATGAAGATCAACCAGAAATGACAAATTTAGATGTTGCCGATTTTCTTGTCTACCCAGAAGGGACAAGTGGTGATATGGATGGTGATTGATCAGAATAATGTATAGTTTTGTTTCATGACATTTATTATGTTTTTATGTCATATTCGTTTCATGAGAAATGATGTCGTCACAATCTTCCCAAATTAATAAAATATGAATTTATTTCTCTAAGTCGAATGTTTCTTATGTTTTATTTATTTATTGAAAAGAAACATGGATATTCGCAAAAGAAATAATGAAGATATATTTATTGCAGACAATGCAATAACACATAGCATTTTTAATAATGAAAAGTATTTTGCTTACTTATCAATTAGAGAAGCAAATGCTAATATAATAACAGGTAATGCAAAAATGATTGAAGGCTCCAGAAGAGCGAATAAAATATTACAACAAGGGACACTAATTACAAATTAGTGATGCATTATTTTCATCTAAATCACCAAGATTGAATGCTCCGGAAGAGCGAATATAGTATTACCACAAGTGACAATAATTATAATTTGTGATGCATTATTTTCATTAAAATCATCAATAAATTTATTAAGTTTTAAGGATATTCGGTCTAACGGATATCCTATTGAAACAACTAATGATGGTAATAAAAATTATCTCAACATTACAAAAATGATATCGGATAAGAAAAGTTTTTTGGAAAAATTACCTGTATTGTCCTCCGGATTGTACTAGACAAATATTATAATGATTCATGCTATTGAAAATATTACAATGATTCATGTTATTGAAAATAAAAAAAGGTATGATATTACCTTCATAGTTTGGCATGACCGGTTGGGCCATCCCGGATCAATTATGGTATGTAGAATAAATGAAACTTCAAGTGGTCATTCCTTGAAAAACCAGAAGATTTTTCAAGATAATGAATTGTGTTGCATGCTCTCAAAAAAATTAATTTCCAATCCATCATTGAACAAATTTGGGTATGAAAGTCTTAGTTTCTTACAAAGAATTCAAGAGGATATATATGGACTAATTAATCCAACACCATGTGCTTGTTGTCTAGTCATAATTTGGTTTTGCAAGATTACTTGCATAAATAATTTGCCTAAGGGCACATTATCCCGATTACCCAATTATGAAAATTTGACTTGACAATGTTGGAGAATTTACATCATAAGCTTTTAATGATTATTCCATGTCGATCAGGACAACTATTGAACATCATGTTGCATATGTTCATACACAAAATGGTTTAGCTGAGTCGTTAATCAAACACCTTTAATTAATTGCAAGACCATTACTAATGCATTATAAACTTCCTAATCAACATAAGGGCATGAAATTTTACATGCAACATCACTTATATGCATAATGCCAACTAGTTATCATGAGTTATCCCCTATTCAACTGATTTGCGGTCAAGAACCAAATATTTACCATCCAAGGATGTTTTGATGTACAATTTATGTACCCATTACTCCTCGTCACTTCACAAAAATGGGTCCTCAAGAAGAATGAGAATTTATGTTAGATATGAATCTCCATCTATAGTAAAATATTTAAAATCGTCAACTGGAGATTTATTTACAACTATATTTGATGATTATTATTTTGATGAATCATATTTTCCAACAATAGGGGGAGAAATAAAGAAGCTGGAAAATAAAATCTCTTGAAATGAATTATCACTTTCAGTTTTAGATACTCGTTCAAGTCAATGTGAACTTGAAATAAAAAAGATAATTCCTTTACAAAATGTAACAAATCAATTGCCAGAAGCATTTACTGACCCTAAGTGAGTAACAAAGTCTCATGTACCAGCTATACATACTCCAGTTAGAATTGATATCCCAGAAGAAAAAAAAATACAACTGCAAATGAATCTTAGGCACACCTGAAGCGTGGAAGATCAGCCGGTTCCAAAGATAAAAATCCTCGAAAATGAAATGAAGCAAATACAATTGATGGTCCAAAAGAGAAAACATAATCTCTTAAAAAGATTAATGAAGCTCTAGAAGAGCCCAATGACATAACAAAAGAAAATAAGGTACCTGAAAAAATGAAAATGATGAGATCTCAATAAATTATGTCATGACAGGAATAAGATGGAACCGAAATAAGATAGACGTCGACGATAATTTTTCTTATCATGTTCCACGTGTGATTATAAAGAAAATGAGGATCTTGAACCTAAATCTATTGAGAAATGTATGAATATAAAATATTGGTCAAAATGGAAAGATGAAATAAATAAAGAGCTTAATTGTCTTACCCAATGAAAAGTTTTTGGACCTGTAGTCTATACACCAAATAGAGTAAGAACAGTGGGACACGAATGGGTATTTGTGCGCAAAAGAAACGAGAAAAAAATGAAGTTATGAGATATAAAGCAATACTTGTTGCACAAGGTTTTACCCAAAGGCCCGAAATTGATTATGAAGAAACGTATTCTCCGGTAGTTGATGCAATTACATTCAATTATTTTATAAGTTTAACAACATATGTAAAACTGGAGATGTGTCTAATGGGTGTATTTACCACCTATTTATATGGTTCACTTGAAAATGATATTTATATGAAAATCCCAGAAGGGTTTAAGGTGCCAAAAGCACAAACTTCTAATTCTCGTGAAGTATATTTGGTAAAATTAAATAAATCTTTGTATAGATTGAAACAATTTGGTCGTATGTGCTTCAATTGTTTTATTACATTTCTGTTGAAAGAGTGCTATAAAAATGATCCATTAAGCCCATGTGTATTCATAAAAAGATCCATATAAGAATTTATTATAATTGATGTTATTGTAGATGATTTGACATAATTGGAACTCCTAGAGAATTGGAAAAGGTCACTTCTTGTTTGAAAGAAACTTTTGAAATGAATGATCTTGGTAAGATGAAATTATATTTGGGTCTTCAAATTAAGCACACAAACATGGAGTTTTTGTACATTAATATCTAGAAAATGTGCTAAAAGGTTTTATATGAATAACTCACATCCATGAGTAACCCGAAGGTGGTAAGGCACTTAGATGCCAAAAAGGACCAATTTCAGCATCATAAAAAACATGAAAATCTTCCTGTTCTTGAAGAACTATATCTTAGTGCTATTGGTGCATTAATATATCTTACTATTAATACATGACCTGATAAATCTTTTTTCGTAAACTTATTAGCAAGATATAGCTCTTGTCCAACAAGAAGATAATGGAATAGAGTCAAACACACTCTTTGATATCTTCGAGATGCTGGATATTTATCTGATCCACATAAAGCTCGATCCCAAACAGGTTATTTATTCACTTGTAGAGGTAACGTAATTTCTTGTCATTTTGTTAAACAAACTTTAGTTGCTCCTTATTCTAACCATGCAGAGATTATAGCAATTTATAAGGCAAGTCATGAATATATATGGTTAAGAAATTTAACTCAATACATTTGCAAGAATTGTGGTCTAACTTCTAACATGGATGTTCCAACCATACTATATGAAGATAATACAACTTGTATAGCTCCATTCAAGGAAGGATTTATCAAAGGAGACAGAACCAAGCATACATCACCAAAGTTTTTTTTACTCATGATCTTCAAAATGAGTGTGGCATCAACATCTAGAAAATTCAATCCAGTAACAACTTTCCTTATTGGTTTACTAAAGAACTTCCTACATCGAAATTGAAAAGATGGTACGCAACATTGTTATGCGGTGCTTCAAGAGAATCAAGTGATGTGCTAATCAGGGGGAGTTGGAAACATATTGTACTCTTTTCCTTAGCTATGTTTTTCCCATTGGGTTTTCTTAGCAAGGTTTTTAACGAGGCAATTGTTTCCAATATCTATTATTAATCATGTACTCTTTTTCTAATAAAGGGTTTTTCCCATAAGGTTTTACCGATTAAAGTTTTAACGAGGCATGATACAATCGTCATTCAAGGGGAGTGTTATGAATTATTATTTAGTGAATGACTATTAGATTCTCCATATTCCCCCATTACTCTCCATAATTAGTGAACATTATAGCAAACATTATTATGTGTTTTATAAGTGTAGTTATGCACCACTATAATGAGCATTTATATCATACATCACCTTTCATCTTCTTTGTCTAGTATAAATAGTGAATATTATGTATTGTAAAGTTTGATGATTTCATCACAAGTATTGGAATAAAAGTTCTCTCTACTCTCATATCTTTCTTTACTTTATAATTTATCTTGTTATTTGATCATATTTTATAACAATAAATTTATTTATAATCCAAAACAACTTCTATTTTTACCCAAAAATTATAACATATATTTATATTTATTTCAAAACAATAACATTCTTTCACTTTTAACCTGAAATTATCTACCAAAAAAAAACTAATCGGTTTCGGAAAGTATTACTGAATCTAATATATTGTTTGTCGAAAAATAATTCATTTACTTGTCGGAATAAATTGTGTCTTAATTTTAATATAGCATGTTTACTGAAAAAAAACTAATCGTTGAATTGAAACTAATCATTGCTTGCTGAACTAATAGCCTCTAGAAATTAATTTCAAAAAAAACAATTCGCAACCGTCGCTTGGCGCGGGTAATGACTAGTATATATATATATATATATATATATATATATATATATATATATATATATATATATATATATATATATATATATACTAGTCGTTTACCTGCGCTAAGCGACAGGTATGAACATGGCCGGCCTTACCTTTTGTATAACTAAGCTAGGGTTTAGGGCCCCTGATTCCAAAGGGCCCCATTTAACCCAAGATCTTCCAGCAAATCTCAATTATTCTCGTTCTTCTAAGCACCGACCATCAGCACGCTTGATAACTGAAGATGAAGAAAACGAGGCATCTAAGGAGATGAACATACAGTTTTGGAAAAGATGATTCAATAAGAATTCTTGGTACCAATCTTAACAACAGTCATAGCTCTCTTCTCTCACTTCACTCCTCCTTATTTCATTCTTTCAAAAAATCTAGTTGTGAATATGTGATTTAATTTTTGAACCGTTCCATCTAATCGCTAGTTCTATTCTCCTGAAATTTAAAGGGCTTTGTCATCTGCTGAAGTTTCATTGGGCGGTTGAATAAGTTGTCCATTAATACTCCTAAACGACCCCATATAAGTTTTTCCCATTGATTGAAATTTCTTGCATAACTGAATTTTCTTTGGGCGACATGATGCGGAAATTAGGGAGACGGAAACACATCACACCAATGGAAATTAAAAAACCATTTACATGTAATTTCTAAAATCGTTAAATATGAGTCGAGATTTTGGAAAGAAATCTAAAATCGGTAAATAAGGGGTGAATTTGAAAGCTTATGTTTGGTATGTGTGCTTTTAGGGTTTCATAGTTCTTTTGCTCTTATTATTGATTTGGGTTGTGTCTTTTTTTTATTCTTTCTTAAGCATAATTAAAGGTTTTAGTTAGGGTGTGATTGCGAATGCTCTATTCTTTTGTACATATGTTTTTTATTTCATGTCGGATGTTAGATATTTAGATACGGAGATTTAATATTGTTTTCTTACTATTACATTGCAGGTAGTCCCAAAAGCATGATTAGAAGTTGAAGCTTTATGATGTCACAAAGTATTTTCAATGGTTAAGTATGAATAATTTCTTTTAGAAATTAATTTGCAGAGACGATTAGGTTTTAAAAAAAAAGTGTCTTGGCTTTTGGTTTTCCATTTTTTCTAACCAAATTTATCAATTATTCTAACAAAATTTAGAACAAACATTATTTATTAAAAACTAATTATGATTTCATCATGTATTTCTAACAATAAAAAATAAGTTAATAATTTGTATTTGAAACTTTAACATAACCCATTAACACTAAGATGTTTATTTTATTCTTAGTATCGATCATAAGAAGCTTTGTTAATACTAAAGGTGTGCATGGCCATCTTCTTTATTGGAACCAAAACCAAACCAAACCAAAAAATTTGGTTTTGGATGTGAATTATTTATGATATTAGTTTTTTTTCTCCGTTTTTAGTATTTCATTATCAAGGTATCAATTTTCAGATTTTCTGTTATATTATACTACTCAATTGTTTTCATCTTAATTTTTGCTTTTTCATTACATATGTACCTAAAACTAACAAAAAAAACATAATTTACTAAAATAAATTTTCTTATTAGATTTAATCATAAAGGATTAGTAAATAAATATATTGTTTAAATTTTAAATTTATAAAAATAAACAATCAGAGTTGATGCCCAAAAGAAATAAAGAATACACACATGTCCTCTTCAATAGAGTCTAAGTATCTGTTAACAATTAAAAAAAATTATTGAAATTCCTTAGCGATCAAGTCAGGATGAAATAAAGAACTTTTTGCCACATGTCACATTTTCATTGATTTGGCCACATGTTATTTTGTGGTTACTTTCAATTAATTTTTTTTCACATGACATTTTGTGGTTTTTTTTTCATTTTATTGATTTCCACATAATATTTAAATGTAATAATTGCAATAAATATAATAATAAACGCATATCAATTTCATTAATTGACTTTATTCTAATTTCAAATTTTCTAAATTAAAGTTTCAATAGTTTTCTTTATTTATTTATCTAAATTATTTGTTTAATTTAAAAGAAAAACAAACAATTTAATTTTAATAACTCTATATTTTTCTATTTTTTTCTTATAAATTCAAACTTCTCAAATGTTTAAAATTTCATTTTTTTTTTCTTTAAAATGAACCCATGTAATGCATGGGTCTTACAAGTAGTGAATCATAAATAAACAATTTTGCTCACTTTCAAAGACATTGTGAGTTTGCTTAAGCTAATGCTACCAACAACCATAAACTTTTACGGTGCCCAATGAGATCCCAACTAATCTATATGCTTCAATCTCCAATAAAAATGAGTCAATAAGTAAAATGATTATTTTGTTTTGATAATAATGTTACATGAAACATTGTTGAGAAAATTATAAATTTAGCCAAATACACTAATTACTTTGTGGAAAATAGCCAAAAAACCCCAAATTACAAAATTAGCCCTCAAAATCGCAGATGGATTAAGCCCATCTGCGATTTCGCCTTTCCATCTGCGATTTCGTACAGTCCATCAGCGATTTCGTACTTTTGTAGCGATTTCGTACTTTTGTTGTATAAAAACGTTTTTTTTATTCATTTTTCATTATCTTTTCTAAAGAAACTCTCTCTCTCTCTCTCTCTCTCTCTCTCTCTCTCTCTCTCCCTCTCTGCGTTTTCCTTAGAGCCATTATGGACGATTTCTTCAACAATCCTGAAAATATAGTAAGATCTTAACTCATTTGTGTTTTAATCAACATTTATCAAGTGTAGGTTTTGTTTATTAATTTATGATTTATTCTATTAGTTTTTGAAAAAAAAACAAACTATATTGTGTGTTATTTGGTAATTGTGTTGTATTTGATAGATAGAGTAATATTTATTACTAGCCTTGAAGTTTTGATGCTATTTGGTTTGTGATTGTATGGATGTACAAGTATACAATGCGTAAAGTGTGCATTGGGTTGTTGTACATTTGGTAATTTTTGTTAATAAGTTTAGTGAAATGAGTTTTTTTTAAGAAGATAATGATTCTTCTTGATTGATGTGGTATTAAATTTGCATTTTTTTAGTCTACATGCGGTTTAGCTTTATAAATTAGTGTTTGTTTACTTGTTACTATGAAAAAATTGTTATAATATATTGTTGTTTTTCAGCATGATTATAGAAATTTGAATGTTGGGTTACGCATTGTTATGGTTGTAATTTGAATGTTGGTTTATTTATTCCATTTTATATCCGGATATTTTTAAAGAAAATAGTTGTTTAGTTTTTTAATATGTTGTTTTTTAGCATGATTATAGTAATTTAAATGTTAAAACTATTGTTAACCTAAAAGGATCGGGGTGCACTATTTAGGAAGTATTGGAGGTGCTACATGGTGCACGACGCGACCGTTTTAGATATACCATGTTTGGTTACTTGTTAGACGTCCCTCAATTACAAGGGAACGAGTTGATGTTCCATAAAATGTTTCTTCATCAGCTACGGTTGGACGTCGTTTTATCCCCAGATGGCATAAAACGGTTATATTTTAGATTGGGGGATACGAAAATGGTTTATGGCCTGGAAGAGTTTTGTTTGATAATCGGGTTTAATTTTGGTGTGTATCCCAAAATGAATGGGAAAAAAGTCTTAGAAAAAAAATAGAAGTAAAAATAGATGTTTATTGCGAGAACGTCTATTTCCGAACCATACAAATAGTTCGGTGAAAATTTGTGAGTTGAAATGTTTTATTTTAAATCATCCCTTCTTAGAAGCTACCGACGATGATGCAGTTAAAATGTGTCTTATATAGGTTTTGCGTGAATGATTTTTGGGAAAAGAAATAAACAACTGGGTGTCGCAAAACTGATTTTTTTGGCCGAAAATTTAGATGTGTGGAACATGTATTTTTTGCCTAATTTGAAAGTTTTATATTATTAATGTTAATGTATATTATAATTAATTTTTATTTTTTGGCAGTTTTGCTTGGGGTAGCTATCTGTGGGAGTTTGCCTATGATGACCTTGAGGATACGTGGAACAAGATGCATAGATATTTTTCACTGCCAGAACGTCGCCAAACTTTTAAATACTATGTCTTAGGATTTACGGTGCCATTTAGAGTATACAAAATTATTATTATTTGTAAGATGTTATTGCTATGTTAGTTATTTTAATTTCTATTACTATATCAGATGCTTCCAGTTGTTCATGCTGGTGGATTTGCGTTACGAAAAAACAGAGACACACATCGGATCAAACGATGGAGTGGTACCAAAAAATTGAAATGGGTTGATGTGAGCAAGATTTTTGACATGACAAAGGTTTTTAAAATATTATTTTAATTTAAAAAAAAACTCTTGATTGCACTTTTATATGAATTTTTAATATGTTAAATTGTTTTAGGAGGCACGGTGACCAAGACATAGCATGTCACCGAGTGATGATTAGATGGTGTCTTCTTATTATATGTCATGTCAAGAGTATGTATATGGTGAACGGAATTCAATTCCATCCCCAGTACGGGACCATTTTAGGAGACAAGACGAATCTTCGTCTAGTATATCTTCTAGTGGTCGCTCTCACGGTAGAGGTGGACGTAGTGGGAAACTAAGCTTAAAGGAGGTGTTGAAATGGCTACATGGATTCGATCAACATATGTTTATAAACCGATAATCTACTAAGGTCTTTGTAGAAGAAGTGGATAATGAAAGCATATGGAACAACATCACTTTTGAGGAAGATGCATAATTCCAAACAAATTTTGGTGAAAAGGTTAGTGGCACACTACATTTATGATATAATTTGTCAACAAGTTTGTAAATTTTTGTTAATATTTTTTGGTGATATTGAAGACGAAAAGGTTATTATATATATTACAAATATGATTTAAATTGTTAAACGTTAAGGCACCTTTCGTTAATAATTATAATGTTTTAATGTAGGAGTTGGACGAGAGGATACACAAAACGGGTCGGAGTACGAATCAATTCAACAATGATGTGTTCGCTTTTGATGATAATGAAGCTGAACATGTTGCTATACTTACATTTATTTTATTGTTTGTTAATAAATTCATTCATTTTTTTATTAATGATTATATCTTATTAATTTAGGTGGTAGAAGAAGATGTAATAATTATAGGACCGTAAATCATTTTGATGATCATGTTTTTGATGACAACGATAGACCTAGGCTTCGAAATCCATCAAAGTATCGGTGTACTCCTTACACCGAGGTGTTCATTAAATTTAAAAGTTTATATCCGAATTATACGTTTTTATGTGAATTATTCGAAACATAATGATTTAAAATTTCAATATTGTTTTAGTTGCACACGACACTAAATCAAAAGCGAAGACCAAAGAAGAAGGTTGATGTCAAATCAACAACCCCAATTCCTCCTCCAACATTCGTTGTTGTTCATGACTTCTTAGTTTTGCGCCTGCAGCCTTATGTAGCAGGCGGTGAGGTTGTCTTACAAAATAAGTTTTTCATGCATATAACGTGGAGCACCATTTGTATAATTCGGTATTAGATAAAGAGTTTTGGAGTGCGTTGTTTGGGCATACACACAACGGATGGTTGGATGAAACGGTAACTATCTTTTATTTTATTATTTTAAATGTTTTTTTATTTATTAATGAATAACAAAAGTATCATAACTACCACAGCATATGACGATTTGGATTAGATTGTTAATGGAGAGACGATTTGATAGTGATCGGTATACAATAATGTCTCCAAATTTTTTTGTTTGCCATGTTCTCGAGGATGGTTTCGATTGGAGGGCGTTTATGTCTGGTATTGCTACATACCCCAACTTCATGGTTCCTTGGTGGAATGTATATACGATAAACTGCTATTTATTTTTTGAAATTAATTTCATTATTGTCATTTTATTTTTGTATCGTGTTATGTAAACAAAATTATTATTTTAAACATTGTATAGGTCTTAATGCCGATTCATTCGTTTCATAATCACTGGTTATTTGGAAAACTACGATTGGAATCAATGGAAGTCCATATTTATGATAGTCTCGGTAGGAGTACTTACAAAAAATTTGAGTATGATGGAACCTTGAGCAAATTTGCGGCTCGGGTGGCAGATCATTTAGACAAAATAAACTACTAGGCACAAAGGAACATCCCAAGGATTCCATTGGATATGAAATTCATTTTTGAAACAAATGTTCCCCAAAAAAGTAGTGAGTTGGGAGAGATCGCGTTGTTTTTGTTTGTATGTTTATGGAACAATTAGTTTCAAGCCAATCAATACGTGAACTTATTGACCCAAAAAATACAGTTTTAGGGTTTTGTCAAAGAATGTCAAAATTTTATTGGGGATCGTATGTTGATCCTATGTAGTTGGATTACATGTGTGTATATATATATATATATATATATATATATATATATATATATATATAATTGAATGTTGGATTTGATTATCAATCGTTAAATAATAATTACTTCATTCGTAATGCAGTAATAACTTCAATAGTTAAAACATAACAACGACTCCACCATTTTTTTAACGTAACAACTTTAAACTTTAAACATAACAACAAATACACCATGTTACTGACGTTACAACTTCAAACTTATCAAAAAATTAAAAAGCTTACAATTTGTAAACAATAATTGCCAAAAACAACACCCAACTACAAACCAATGTTATCTTAAACTTCTTATTTTCTGATTGAAAGTGTTTATAAGACTTAGCTACCTTAGCTATTACCATAGAATATTGGTCATTCTCTTCATCAACCCAACTGATAAACCCGTATTTTCGTCCCTGTAAATTTAAAGATAGACAAGAAGAATAGTTGTCATATAAATATGCGTAAATATTAAGGAACTAAAGATCATGATACCATATATGGGCAAACATAAAATAATCTTCCTGGGTTTTTAGTTGTACTCGATATTCTAATGATACGTTCACCTCCACAATTGGAGTATGCCATTCACGTGATTTATTTGATCAAATATGACTGACTTTACAGATAATTTTCATGGAGTGAGTATTACCCATTTATACAAGAATTTTTATTGCAGACAAGTACACTGCCTTGTCTTGTCAATCAGTAAAGTTTGACTATGAAATCAACTAGTTTGACTATGAATCCAAAAGGTTGAACTATGAACTGCAGACAAGTACAATGTCATGTCTTGTCAATGAGTAAGTTTGACTATGAAATCATCTAGTTTGACTATGAATCATTCAAGTTGAACTATGTAGACAAGTACACTGCCTTGTCTTGTCAATCAGTAAAGTTTGATTATGAAATCATCGGGTTTGACTATGAATCCTTCATGTCGAATTATGAAGTGCAGACAAGTACGATGTCTTGTCTTGTCAATTAGTAAAGTTTGACTATGAAATCATCTAGTTTGACTATCACTCCTTCAATTTGAACTATGAAGTGCGGACAAGCACCAACTTGTGTATATTTATAATTGGATTCGTGTGATGATTGTAAAACACTTCCATTGCTTGTGAAAATAAGTATTTACACCGAAAGAAGCTTTTATCGCCTACCAATATTCTTGCATAATCTTGAAAGAACAAATCCTAATACCTTCAAATCCATCAAGAATACAAATACCAACCGCTTTCAATTTTGTTTCGTGGCTTTAGGTTGCGTGGTATGAGATATTTATTTTATTGAGTTAATTAATAGTTGTAGGTAACGTACCTCGTTTAGATTTTGTTTGTCACTAATATAAATATGTTTTTTATGAAGATTTGTACCTTCCCTAGGTGCATGATACCGTTAATATATGTGGGTTATTTACCCCTACTTGGCAACTATCTAATAACAATGTACTTTGTGGTGGATTTGGACAGAAACCGTGAACCCATACTCTTAGTAGTTGGTTTGGGAACCTTAGGTGTGAGGAATCCCAGGGATGGTTCATGATGAAGGTAAAAGGATGTTCAGGTGACGATACAGATGTTGGTTTCATAAGCAACCTATTATATAAAATAGACTTTGTCGTTTAGAGAGTCTACCTAGATTCATACATGGGTATTGTCCTAAAGATACAGCTCGAAAAATACGAGATTCTGTCGGATAATATGATACGGAAGTCGAAACGTTGTTTTGGAAGTCATGCAATGCATATAGTGTTCATGAATTTTACTTTTTTTGGAAATCTTGCAATGTGCATGTAGGAATCCACCTTTCTGCACCTTCCTTAGGAGTCCACTTTTCTGGCTTGACAATATAGCAATTTCAAAATGGACACGGGCATTTTTCCCTAAAGTGCGTTGCAATGTTAAATCAATTGACATTCCTCAAATTGTGAAAAACATACCCACCTCCACACATGAGTTACCTATAACAACGATAATTAAGTTAATCAATCAGTCGATATAATTGGCGTATGTTGAACGGGATGAAATAGTAGGTAAGTTTATAGTTATAGTTTGTTTTTTTCTTGTGTTATTATTTATAAATTAACAAATATTGCAGGGAGGATTTTTGTTGGTGTGACCCCTTACACTGAGAATAAGGTTCGAAAGCGTGTGAACAAGTCTTATAATTGGGAGGCAAGACATATTTATGGGGATACATTTGAAGTCGATGACAATTTCGACACCAACAAAGCACAACTTGAACGTAGGGTATGTAGTTATGGGAAATGGAAAAAAAGCGGTATACCTTGTGGGCACGCTATAGCATCTCTAAGAACCCATATGTCTGAAGTCATTCATGAAATGGTTGATTATAAGTTGATTGTTGCCGTGTATCAAGCTGCATTCGGATCTGAGACAGTGAATTCTATACCACCAAATGTGCAATGGGAAATACCAAATGAAAGGGTGGTCCTGTTACCTCCCAAATAGAAGTAGTTATTCATGTACCCGTTTGCATTTTATGTCCTATTACGTAGTAGTTATTCATTTACGTCGTTGCATTTTATGTCCAATTATGTACTAGTTATGGGTTAATGTTTTTAACGAAATGAAAATGTATGTGTTTTCTTAATACATGTTTAATCGTCACTACCAAAACAACATACATTAAAAGAGTAACAAAACACACGTATAAAACAAACAACATAACTAACGAACATTCTACATATAATCTTATTTAACTAACATGCATATTAAAAGTGAGGGACATTCTTTAAAAGATTCCACGCCTCCCTATGCATAAACTCCCTACCATCAGATTTGAAACGGTAAACTCCATAGTCACGTGTATGAGAATGTCTTCATCTATATTCACATGTTCATTATCCAACTCGTTCTAAATACGTTGAAAATTCTTGACCCTTTTTTCAAATCTAGAAACTTGCCTTTGACATCTCTTCTTCTTCGATATTGAGTACGACCCATTTGATGATGAAACAAATAACAGAAACGGGACCAAAATGATCCAGCGTGAACTTCTGGCGGACCTGGTGGAAAATCCTCCTCTACAGTTACGATCCAAGCTTGAACCAAAGAGACCTCCTCTCCGTTGCTCCATCTAAGTGGTACAGGTGAGTCTATAGTTGCAAGGTAAAATTTTAATGTGATACAATTAAAATGGATATGAACAATTATTTCTAGTGGCCCCTTATTGTAACTGAAACTGTGTTGTCAAGTTAAACAATCTTATTTTCCCGGTGCAATGGCTTGTCAATTCAAACAGTCATCTCTTCTGTTGTCAACAGGTACACTGAGTTCTTCACTTAACTTGGACTATGAAATGCAGACCAATGAAAATTTTGACTACGATTTTTTGTAAAAACTACTATAAAATTACTTACAGTAAAAAAATATTTACTTAACGATATATTAGTTCTTCATATATTAGATTTGGAAATTTACTCTCTTTATTTCACTAAAAATGACTTCAAAACCATGGACCCATGAAGAGTACTTGGTTCTTAGTCATGCATATATTCATGTGTACAAGACCAGTAAGTTGAACGATCCAATGTTTTTGACTCGTTTAACTAAATCTTCAACGCTGAAACTCGAACAACTGCAGCAAACCGTCGTGACAACCTAGATATCATAGCAAAATGGTATGAGATGAAAACTAAAATTCTATTATTCAACGAACTTTATACCAAAATTGACAACGTCCGTTTAAATGCTACTGATGAGGTCATCTTGGAAGCTGCTAAGGAAGAATACAAATCATTAAGTGACGGGTTAGAATTCCAATATGAAGCCCCTTGGAATATTTTGAAATATGTCCCATTTATTTAATATATATTTCTATGTATTAGGTTTGTACTAGGTTATTTAAATGTATTTTGTATGTATTATGTACCTCCTCTGTTTAATGTTATTTATGAAAACTCGTTGGGTTTTTTTTTTAACAATTCGTTACAATAGATTACAAATAACAATTCCATGAAGCATTACAAATACATTACAAATATGAAATTTTCATAATAATAGAGTCGTCTACATGAAACATAACACTTAAAACATTACAAATAACAATTCTATGAAGCATTACACTTAAAACATTACAAATATGAAAATTTCATAATAATAGAGTCATCTACATGAAATATTGATTATTCTTAACAACCTTCCAAACATCCTCATATTCGAAGTCTCTGCCTTCACGCTCCAAAATGTAAAAATCTTTAACAATTTCCAAAAACTCTTCTTCGTCTGCATAATGAGTTTTCATCATTTTCGCATAATTACATGCTCGATTGAACCATGTGACTTTTCCCTTTATATCCATCCATTTACCGACAATATCTTATTGTAGTCAGTGTTGTCCTCCCATTTCATGGTTGAACAAAACTGTTATGCGGGTCCATTTATCACCAACCAGGCAATGCAGGGGAGCCAGTGACGTTACACTCTCCTTAACACTAAGCCAACTTCGTGTTACAACCAACGCCTCATTTTTTGTCCATGGTCGCGGAGAATTAGAACCACGTAGTGCATTCAAAGAAGTTGCTACATTCGATGACATTTCTGAATATCGGTGTTTGTTTCGTATAGATTACATGCCTATTTATAATAATCATAAAAAGAAGAGTTAACATGGACTTGACAAGTGTAGTGGAATCTCTCTGTACTACAATGACTTATCATGTCAAAAAATCATTTATGTGCTGTCATTTCGAAGTTTGACTACGATTTGTAGGTACTACAGTGACTTGTCATTTATGTTTAGTCATTTCAAAGTTTGACTATGAATTCCAACTCTGACTACAAAATTGTTGAATTTGGACTATGATTTATAGATTACTAGGATGTATAAATACGACATATAGCACCGTTTTCTAATTAAAAATATTATATATATATAATCTCGACTTTATTATGTGTTCATCCCCAAAGTTTGAAATTTGCTCATGCAACGAAGTAGATTGTTACTATTGTGATCTAGTCGACACATTTTTTACACCCTCTTTGGCAGGCCCATATATGTCGGATGAAAATTTTCAAGTATTGAAAAAGGCTGAATAACAACAAAAACAAGATAAAGAGGCATCTCGGCTTCTCAGTCAACATCGTAAAGTTATTGCATCGGAATGCAAACAAGCTCAAGAATGGATAGACCTCAATAAAAAAGAAAATCAAAGAGCATGGAGAATGGATAAAAAAAGACTAAGAATACAATCAAAATGACTGAAAAATGGTTTGCTGACAATGACGCAGAGATGATACATCTTAGGGTGCAAAAGGATCGTTTGGAAGATAAAATGAGAGTTAAGGATGACTATATCACAATAGAGAAAGAGAAGTACCCATTATAGTTCCCTGAGTTTAATAATTAGTTAAAAAGTTGTTGTCACATTGCAATGACTGTTATGTACTCACCATCTTTCTATTCCATGACAGAAGATGCCTCAAAGACCAATACGCAGAAACAACAACACGACACCACCACCAACGTCGCCTCTGTCGGAGGTAAACTCTGCTGCATTCCAGGCAACAATATTGATTGCGGTCACCGCAACATTGGCTCATATTCATAATGGAAACAATGGTGGCAGAAATGGTCAAGGATTGGGAAGCTCTAATCAGGGAATGAATCAAGGGACTACGAAAGCTTGCACTTAAAAAGAATTCTCTAATGTAAAACCTCGAACATTCAATGGAACCGGCAGCGTGATAGCCTTGAAGCACTGGATTGAAAAGACCAAGTCTGTCTTTGAAATATGCGGATGGCCGGAAGAAAGCAAGGTGAAGTGTGTAGCTTGTACCTTTGTTGACCAAGCCCTATCCTAGTGGAATGGTCATTTGAAGGCCATGACCTTGCCAATCGCAAACGCTACTCCTTGGGAAGAAGTTAAGGAGATGTTGGTGGCAGGGTACTGACCCTGTGGGGAAGTACAGAAACTAGAACAAGAGTTATGGAACCTCATAGTGCAAAACTCAGACGTCGAGGCTTACATTTCCAGATTCAGTGAGTTAGCACTGTTATGCCCGGGTATGATCACTTCTGAAGGAAAGAAGATCGAACGATTCATTTGAGGGTTAACACCTCCAATTCAAGGAAACATGATTGCAGCAAACCTTGAGACTTTTGACAGTGCAAAACGGTTAGCTCAGAAGCTTTATGATCACGACAACAAGAAAGGTACCAAAACTGTTGAAACGGAGGCCAACAAGGAAGGGAATAACAAGAAGAATGGGGAAAATAAAATGAAAGGGGCGACAGAACCAGAGATCCTCTAAAAAGCAGTAAACTGCAGCAGTCCACGCTGCTAGCACTCAAGTTGCACCAGCCCCAACTGCCCCAGCCTTATCCTCACAAAATACTACCAAGCCTTACGTAGGAACCTTACCAAAATGTGACAAATGCAACTACCACCACAATGGCGAGTGCAGAGAAATGCAATGTACCAACTGCAATCGAAAGGGGCACACTGTCCGGTACTGCAGATCTCAACCCCAACCGAACCAACAGCCGAACAACAACAACAACAACAACAACAACAACAACGTCGGGGCCAGTCATACTTGTTATGGATGTGGAGGAACTGGCCATTTTAGGTGAAACTGCCCCAAAGCCAACACTCAGGGCGCAAGAGGATCATGCAGGATCTTAACTTTGGGATAAGGGGAGGCGGTTCAAGACCTGACCGTTGTCACTAGTACGTTTCCCCTCAACAACACCTACACATGCATTCTATTTGATAGTGGGGATGAGCGGAGTTTCGTGAGTAATAAATCCAAACACTTACTAAACCAACAACCCCAAAAGCTAAGTGAAGCCTTCACGGTGGAGATGGCTAATGGGAAAACTGAAACAACCAAAGATATATTCATAGGGTGCACTTTAACGCTAAATGATCACTTGTTTCAAATCAATTTGATGCCAATAGATATTAGAAGTTTTGATGTGACTATAGGCATGGATTGGTTAAGCCCCCATTATGCCGACATTATGTGCCACAAGAAGGTCGTTCACCTTTACCTCCCCAACCACGAAACCCTAATAATCTACGGTGATAAACCTGGTGCCAATCTCCGCCTTGTCTCGTGCATCAAGGTACAAAAATGCCTGCACAAGAAAAATTATGCCTTCCTCGCCCATGTTGTCGATAAAAGAAAAGTGGAAATAAGAATCAAAGATATCCAAGTGGCATGTGACTTTTCGAACGTATTTCCCAAAGACCTTCCATGAATACCCCCAGAAAGACATGTTGAATTTCGAATTGACCTAATACTGAGAGCCACATTAATTGCCAAATCACCGTACAGGTTAGCTCCCGCTTAAATGAAAGAGTTATCGAGCCAATTAAGCGAACTTCTCGAAAAGGGATTCATAAGGCCAAGTTTCTCACCCTGGGGAGCTCCGGTCTTGTTTGTCAAAAAGAAGGACGGATCCTTCAGAATGTGCATTGACTATCGAGAGTTGGACAAGCTCACTATCAAGAACCGACATCCATTCCCTCAGATTGATGATCTATTCGACCAACTTCAAGGAGCTAGTTACATTTCCAAAATAGATCTAAGGTCCGAATATCATCAGCTGCGAGTCTAGGAAGAAGATATTCCCAAAACTGTTTTTCGAACTCGATATGGTCACTATGAATTTGTTGTTATGCCCTTCGGTCTGACGAATGCTCCCGTAGCATTTATGGACCTCATGAACCGAGTTTGTCGTCCATTCCTAGACAACTTTGTAATTGTTTTCATCGACAACATACTCGTTTACTCTCGGAACAGGGAAGAGCACGGCCAGCACCTACGACGGGTTCTAGAGACATTGAGGGTAGAGAAGTTATATGCATAACTCTCCAAATGCGAGTTCTGGATTCGCAGTGTAAATTTCTTGGGTAATGTAGTCAGTGAGGAAGGAAATTATGTGGATCCTTCTAAGATCAAAGCTATTGAAGGCTGGGTAATTTCGAAATCACCAACAGAAGATTTTGTAGTATATTGCGACGCTTCAAATCAGGGGTTAGGCTGTGTTCTTATGTAGTGCGGAAAAGTGATAGCTTACGCGTCCAAACAATTGAAGACACACGAAGTAAACTATATCACTCATGATCTCGAGATGGGAGCGGTGGTCTTTGCCCTAAAAATTTGGAGGCACTACCTTTATGGTACTAAGTGCACCATCTTCACATACCACAAAAGCCTCCAACATATTCTGAACCAAAAAGAGCTAAACATGAGGCAGCAGCGATGGGTCGAGCTGTTGAATGACTTTGAATGCGAGATCAAGTTCCATCCATGCAAGGCTAACGTGGCGGCCGATGCCTTAAGCAGAAAAGAATACTCGGGTTGTCGAGTGAAAACACTAACAATAACCATCCACTCCCACCTAACTTCCCAAGTCAAAGAAGCTCAATTGGAGGCATCGAAGCCGGAAAATGCCGCGAATGAAGCATTGCATGGAATGGACAAAAATATTGAAGTAAGAGAAGACGGAGCTTACTATTTCATGAATCGAATATGGGTTCCAAATTTTGGAGGATTCAGAGACGTGACCATGAACGAAGCTCATAAGACACGATACTCCGTCCATCCAGGATCGGATAAGATGTACCTAGATATCAAACAACATTATTGGCGGCCAAACATGAAAGCGGAAATTGCTACCTACGTGAGCAAGTGCCTGACTTGCACAAAGGTTAAGGTAGAATATCAGAATCCCTCAGGATTATTACAACAACCGGTGATACCCGAGTGGAAATGGGAACGAATAACCATGGATTTTATAGCCAAATTACCCAAAACGGTTGATGGATTGGATGCCATTTGGGTAATTGTCGATCGGTTGACTACATCCGCCCATTTCCTACCAATAAAAGAAACATACAAAATGGAGAGATTAACTCGGATCTACATAACGGAGGTGGTGAGACTTCACGGGGTGCCGGTATCTATCATATATAACCAAGATAGTAGGTTCACTTCACGATTCTGGTAGTCACTCCAGAAAGCAATGGGGACCCAACTCGATATAAATATTTCCTACCACCCCCAGACCGACGGCCAAATCGATCGAACCATTCAAATGTTAGAAGATATGCTTCGAGCTTGTGTAATAGACTTTGGCAATACATGGGATACCCACTTTCCCCTAATTGAATTCCTGTACAACAACAGCTATCACACAAGCATTAAGGTTGCTCCTTTTGAAGCTTTGTATGGCCGGAAATGTAGATCACCTCTTTGCTGGGCTGAGGTGGGAGACACTCAACTGGAAAGAGGGCAAACACTGAACAACACTCTTATAGGACCTGAGATCATTTGGGAAACAACGGAGAAAATAGTCCAAATCAGGGCACGACTCCAAGCATTACGAGGCCGAAAAAAGAGCTATGTTGATAAAAGACAAAAGCCTATGGAACTTCAAGTAGGTGATCGTGTGCTACTGAAAGTCTCTTCCTGGAAGGGGATGGTACGATTCGGAAAGCGAGGAAAGCTAAACCCACGATACATCAGGCCATTCGAGATCCTCACCATGATCGTTCTGGTAGCCTATAGACTACAACGACCCTCGGAGCTTAACAACGTACACCCAATATTCCATGTGTCAAATCTGAAAAAGTGCCTATCAGATGAAACCCTCGTTGTTCCCATGGATGAGATCGAGGTGAACGAGAATCTCCTGTTCGCCGAAGAGCCGGTTGAAATCATGGACAGAGAGGTAAAGCGTACGAAACAAAGTCGCATTCCTATTGTGAAGGTTTGATGGAATGCTAAACGCGGACCGGAATTCACATGGGAACGCGAAGATCAAATGATGCGAAAGTACCCTCACCTTTTCTCTAGCTCTTAAGATCAGCTTTCAAAAGGATTTCGGGACAAAATTCCCTCTAACGGGGGGATGATGTCACAACTAGTATTTTAAGGCTAGGAAATTTTGTCCATGTGTAATTACTTTTGGTGAATTCTTGTAACCCTAAGTATTATGTTATACATGTTATACATTCAAAAACGACAATTCGAATCAAAATTCACTTGTGCAAGCCCTAAAGCTAATTCAATACGCTACATTCACTCAACTTTGGGTTTGCAACCCTAACTTCCCGGTTCAAACCTATTATTGAACTAGGATTCACTTATTGGCCCTAGTGGGCCAGTAAACCCATCAACTTGGTTCTTTTGTGCCAAGAATCCCCAATTGGGCCCTAGTTAGACCCACATTCGTTAAGCTATAATATTTTGGGCCATAAGACTCTTCATGGGCCTTATCGGGCCAAAAACCATTTCCTCTATCTCTACGGGCCGAAAACCCGTTTATTTAACCACATTGGGCCGAAACCCCATTTCTTTTACCCTTTTGGGCCGTAAACTTGTATGCGGGCTCAATGGGCCTAAAAATTTCTTATTGGGCTTTATATTTTCGATTGGTATTAAATTCAAGCCCAACATCCCTTTTCTTTTCACCCCCTCTCCTATTCTCGGTTTTAGATAAAAAAAATTGAATTGATTTAAACTTGATGACACCTCACTTTTTCATGGTGGTAATCCATGCACATTAACCACCAAATTTCTAGGAATTAAAAGCTAATCCTCCATGTAATAACCCCTAACCATCTCTCTCTTCTTCCCTCTCTAAGATCGACCGAAGCCACCATCACCTCTCTCACTTTTCACTCCAAACTCACTTACAACTCCCTCACTCTCTCTCAAACTCAAAGGAAATTCCCTCATCCCTTCCCTTTAATTTTTATGAGTGTGTGTGTGTGTGCTCAAGAAGGTTCTTCAAACTCACATACTAGGTAAGTTACTTCACACTTAAGTTGATTAACTCCATCTTATGCTAAGATCTTTCCTCAAAACAACATCATTATCGTGTTTATGCTCCTAGAACCATCTTGTTTTCGAAGATCTTCCCAAAGGAGCACTCTAGGCCGAAAACACCTTCAATCTTCTCTTCAAAACTCAACTAACACCAAGGTAAACTTCATACCCCCTTGTTTTCGAGTTTTACTGTAATATCGGTTTTAGATATTAAATGATTTCCATAATTTTTAGGGTTTGTGCATGGACTCGACGAGTTGGATGCGCCAACTAGTCGAGTAAAGTCCATTTCATGGACGCGGGGTCAGGACCTACTCAACGAGTCAAAAGTATCGACTCGGCGAGTAGGAGCTGAAGAGAGAAAACCCTAATTTTGGGGTTTGCACCCTATATAATCTCTTTAAGGACCTTGAGGCTAACCTTTTATCAGCCTCCAAACCCCAGGCATGTCTGTGCTAAACCCTAATCCCTATTCTCTTTCATTTTGTGAGTTAGAGTGTCTTATGAAGTTTAAGAAGAAGGAGATGGTGAGAAGAAGAAGAAGATCCAACAAACCAAGCCCTCATTATTGAACTTGGCCACTTTGTGGATTGTGGTAAGCCCCCAACATTCGATTTTTATCTTAGAACATGGCTAGGTCTTGAGTTTGCTCTTCATTTTCTTTCATTTCCATTGATTGCATGCATGGGGTTCATAAAGTTTGCAACTTTATGAATCTATAGGGCAAAATAGTCCCAAGATGGACTAGATCTAGCTTTTGATCAAACAAGGAATTCATGCAAGATTTTAGAGCATAATTTCCCATTTTTAGCCATTTTGACCTAAAGACATGCATTGTACATGCATGTCCATAAAGCCTCCATCTTTGGAACGTTTTGAGGACTAGAAACTCCTCTGGAAAGGAGGGATTCCAGATCCCTAAGGTTTAGGGAATGCATGGCAAGATTATTGAACTTTCCAACTTTGAATAAGGACCTTAGAGCATTTGGAGTGGTTATAGAGAGTAAAGTTGGAAAATTTACCCATCTAGACACCTTAGGGTTTCAGATCTAAGCCATGGAGTCCCTGCATTCGGTGAATCTTCATGATAAGCAAACAAGGAGGGGGACTCAACGAGTTGTCCTAGCAACTCGATGAGTAAGATTGGGTTTCCCCGCCCTTTAAATATCAAACGAACTCGTCAAGTTGAGGAAACAACTCGACGAGTTGGCGAGGGTCTGATCAGGTTGTCTAGACTCGGTAGGAACTCGACAAGTCGCCAGATGCACTCGACGAGTTGAGGTCAACATTGATTGTTGACTTTGATTGTTGACTTTGATTGTTGATGTAACGCCCCAATTCTCAGGTATTGATTTTTGGTTATAATATTTTCTTGATTTCAAGGTCTACTCGGCGAGTTGGTTACCCTGACTCATCGACTAGCAGCGAGTTGGTCCACGTGTTTAAGTGACCTACTCGACACAAGAAGGGACTCGATGAGTAGGAGCTGGAGGATGAAACCTTAATTTTAGGGGTTTTGCACCCTATTTAAAGGATCATTGGCCTCCTCAGCCTCCCTTTACAACCTCTTGATATTCCATAAACCCTAATTCGTGTGAGTGTGCTCCATTTGTGTGTTCAAGCTTTAGAAGAGGATTTTTGGTGAAAAAAGCTTGGAGAACAAGTGACTAGAAGCAAGGAATGTGTGGGAATCAGAGATCTACCTCAGTTGGCATCCTTTGAAGGTATTAAGTCATTATCTTGACCTCATTTCATTCTAGATCTCATTTGGGTGGATTTTAGGGCTTTTCTAGCATATTAGGAAGCCTTTCTTGTGTTTGAGCTAAGATCTGAAGATGCAACTTCAGATTTGAACTCCCTTGAGTCTCAAACTCCATAAAGCTTCCAACTTTTGCAAGAATGAGACTCTCCTAAGGTGTAAAACTCCATTACAAGCTTGGATTTGTCATTTAGAGTCTCTAAAGCCATGCATGCACGTAAAGTTTGCAACTTTACGTGATAAACATGCCTTGGGGATTTGGATCTGCAATATGGAACCTTAGCATGGCTAAAAAGCATCTGTTTGGATGAAGGACTGAAGGGACTCGACGAGTTGCATGGTTAACTTGGCGAGTCCGATGAAGATTGTCGTAGACTCGGCGAGTCAGCTAGGGTTTTCCCAACCTTTGGACACGCATGAACTTGGGGAGTTGCAAGGGAAACTCGATGAGTTGACCAAGGAGTTTACGGCCACAAACATTAGGAACTCAACGAGTCACTCAAGTGACTTGGTGAGTTGACGAGTTATGCAAGGAACTCGGCGAGTAGCTGGTTGTACTCGACGAGTTCAGGTCAACATGGACTGTTGACCTTGGCAGTTGACTTTGACTTTGACCATGGGTTGACTATTGGACTTCTGGGGAATTTTGGGAATTTATGAACATAGTTGTGTGGTGAATATAGGTGGTGGAGTTTGTGGCGGTGATCTGAGAGTTTGAGCTTATCTTTCGAGTCGACAGTTGCGAGGTGAGTTATCCTCACTATACTAAGGGGTCTAAGGCACAAAGGCCGACCCATTGGATATGATTTCCTAGCATTTGGTAGTATGTTGAGTATGAGTTAGTGTTGCAGGTTAGTTGTTATGCCATAGGTAGATCTGTATGACTACTTGTAGTATCATGTGATTATATGTATGTGCATTAATTGTGTTATATGTCGACATATTATGTGAGATGGTTTGAGGTGATACTGCTACATGCGGTAACCAACAAATCCGGGAGCATTCCCGATACGAGTTGAGGGAGACTCGTACTGTGGGCTCGGTGGCAATCCAGATGTGAACTATGGGCCTGGAAGGAAATCCAGACTCACACTGTAGGCCCAGTGGGTAATCCAGTCTGTAGAACTGTGGACCCAGTATATGTTGTTATTTGTATATGTGTTATGTGTAGTGTATCGGTATTTTGGGGGAACTCACTAAGCTATCGGGCTTACAGTTTCAGTTTATTGTTTTAGATACATCAGGGGATCGTGGCAAGGCGAAGGCATGGTTGTATAGCTCCTGATGTTTTGTTTATGTTTATGGGAAAACTCTAATATAGACTATTTTAAAAACAAATCTATAACAGTTGTTTGTTTTTAATGTTTTGAAAAGTTTTAAATTGACTTGAATTTTATGGGTGTTACAGTTGACCTTGACTTTGACCAAGGTTGACCAGGGTTGACTTTGAGGGTGATTTTGGGATTATGAAAAGTCTATTTTATGATGCTTACAGGCAGTTGAGCTGGAGCGACACGTGGCACATATCTTATTCTAGCTTGTCAGTTCAACATTCATGATAGGTGAGTCTCATCACCATACCAATGGGTCGAAGGCACCAAGGTCGTCCCATTTATGTTATGTAATACTTTAGCTGAAGTCATATTATGAGACATGATAGCTAGTTGCATTCTAGGGTTTTATTCTAGTTGTATGTTTATATGGAAGACCATAGGAGAGCCCATGACACCTGGATGTAAGACCATGTGGAGAGCCCATGGCATTCCTACTAAATACCATGCAGAGAGCCCATGGCAACAGGATGTAAGACCATGTGGAGAGCCCATGGATTTCCTATAAAAGACCTTGGGAGAGCCCATGGCACTTAGGTGTAAGACCATGTGGGGATCCCATGGCACCCTAGAGTAAGACCTTGGGGATGAGCCCACGACATCCCTATATGTTACATGTATGACTTATATGGTATACGTGGATTTATAGCTGATATTATATGTGTGTATGTAGATTATGTGTGTGGTATGCTCTGAGGAACTCACTAAGCATTAGCTTAAAGTTTGTGGTTTTGATTCAAGTACATCCGAGCCCAAGGGCGAGGGCAAGGCTTGATGGCGCGGCGTGCACTCTCTTGGATATTTGAGGGGACACTAAGATGTTTTAAAATAAAGTTATAATTGATATGGGTTTTGAAAACAATTGTATCTGGATTTTGTGGTTTTTGGGAAATGTAATTTGAGTAATTAAAAATGAAAGAAAATCTTGAGAAAATTTGGGTTGTTACATTTACTATCTTTTGGGGGAGAATACAAGCTAGTTTTGTTGTTAATCTTAGTATTATGCATGTATGTGTGTATTTTTCATGTTATATGGTGTGAATATGTCATGAAAATGTCACAACTGGAAATTTTGTGTCATGTAATATATACATTCAAGCTAATGTGAATAAAACTTAAGAACATGATTGACACCTATGATTATGACTTCAAAAACTTCAATCAAATACATTATACAAGTACTACAAATAGTCATCAAACAATTGGAAACCCTAGAAGTCCTTGTTTAAGTCCACTTTGGACTAGGACTCCCTTATTGGATCCAAATGGACCAATAAGCTTTCAATTAGACTATCATGGGCTTAGAACCCTAATTGGACTCTAATTGGACCCACACTAATTTATTTCAACATTTTGGGCCATATTGGACCTAGAATGAAATGAATTAAAAGCTTTGATCCATGAATACCCTAAACTAGTTCAACAAAAATGGAAAAAAAAAATCATACTATATTCTTTTATGATAAAATTCACCCAAATTAACTCTAATATTGGGCTTAGGGGCAAAGGCCCAAATTCTTCCTTTTCCCTTTCAAATTCTCGGCCCAAGGCCCAAGCCCAAGAGGAAATGGAAGAGTTGACTATTTGCTTGCCACCCCATTAATACCCAACATGTTTCCATGCACAACTCATACTTCTAGGAGCATATCACTTCAAAGATCACATCTCTTCTTCCTATCTCTCTCACTCTCGGCCATACACCCACACACACTCACAAAAATCTCTCAAACACTCTCAAGAACATCCCTCCCTCTCCACTCAAAATCTCGAAAATTAGGAGGCTTTCAAGAGGATATTTCCACCAACTCTTCATCCAAGGTAAGGCTATGCTTGGATCTATGAATTAAATTCCTTGTTTTATCAAAATCCTTTCCTAATCTATGCAAAAATCATGATCTTGCATCCTAGAACCATCTCAAACTCGAGATCTTCAAGAAAAGGGTGCTAAGGCCAAAAATCACCAAGTTTTCTTCCACCTTTTCTTCAAAAAACGAAATCACACACCAAGGTGAGCTTCATACCCCCTATTTTCTGTTTTTATGAGGTTTGTGGGGGGGGGGGGGAATACAAGTGAAAGTGTAGATCTATATGTGTTTTGTATGCCTTGTATGATTTCCATGCTTACATGTATGCTTTTGTGTGCTAAAATGTTGGATCTAGCCATAAAACCCCTCAAAACCGAGATATATCTTATGTTAAATGATTTTAGCATTAAATATATTTCTACATACAAGGTGTTTCAAGAAAAATAGCTAAGTGGTTTAGTAACAATTTTCTTTGGGCTAAAAACACAAATTTTGGGCCTAAAATGTGAAAAATACAAAATTAAGGGGCCAAATTGACATATCACGAATTCTGATGGATGAGGTGTGCCAAAACAGTTTCAATAAAACAATTTCTGGAAATTTACTCATTTAGAGGATTAAAAACATAAATTTCAAGCTTAATGGGCTAAAAATGATATTTTCGGCCCAATGAGGCCCATTATGCGAGATTTTCTGTTTTGAAGGGCCAAAACTGTATTTTTCTGTAAAACAGTGGACTATAAGTGTTCCAAGTCCTTTTCAAAGGTTTAAAATGCTTTTTAAATTTAAAAAGGACCAAAGTTGCAAAAATTTTACAATTTGGGCCAAAATTGTCAAGTTTCGAAAAAGAAGGGGTATAACCGAGAAAACTGAAATTTCAGGGACTTAAACTGTTTTCATTGAAAAATATGCTGAAAAACCTCAACTTCAATGATTTTTGGTGTTAAAATGTCAAGAAAATTGATTTAAGGACCAAACCGGAAAGTATTTAACCAAAGGGTTGAAAAAGTAAATTTTACAAACAATGAGGGGCTGAAAACGGAAAACTTTCAAGGCTAATTCAATACATGCAATTTGATCAAACAATGGTACCGCGACTATCGATGAAATACAATACACTACAATACCAAAATCGTTGTGAAACGAATTGGTTCGGTCTCGAACCAATGAAAATCCGAAACTACTAACTCGACGACACTACGATTCATACAAATAACGTTTGGGAATTCAATATACATGCGAGTGTGCACAGACGTCTACGCACCATCTTTGGGCCCCAAAAGTGTAAAATCTTGTTTGTTGGGCCTAGCTAGCCCAATGACCTGATCTTAAGGCCCGAAGACCTTTATTCTACGAAGTGTTGGGTTTCACCGACTTGGCACAACGTAGAGGGACTTTCAATGGCTTGTATACTACTGGTCCCCAAGGGTCCTTTGGTATTGCTAGTAAAGTCTACATTTTTTTTTGCGAGGCGGGTCGGGGACCCCTCGTACACATTTTTTTTATCCCCAACCGGTTAATGGAGTCATCGAGGTCTTCGTGTCCTCTTTCTCTTCGGATGTGGGACTACACGTAGTCAGGGCGGTTGGATAACGTGATTAGTACGGACGACGCCTTCGGGATCGTTAGTATAGCTATAAACTGGTCGTTTGTGTAATGCGTGTTTGTAGCAATTAATCATGCTCAAAAATAATCCAACGTCGCCTGGGAATGAGACTACTCTTTTTGCAATGGTTTCAACGTAACTTCATGGAATTCAAAGGATTAGGAAAACATCGGGTTTTCCTAGGGTTTTTCAATACATACGGACTCGAAACGCACACAACTTTAATGAATGATTTTTATAAGTATAGAAACAAACAAGCATACCTATGGATCTTCACAAACATTTTCGAAAGTTTTTCATTTCAGAAAATATCGGATTTTCTGGTGGTTTTCAAACGATACGAACATTGTTTTTCTTCAAATACCGCTTATGAACTCACCAACATTTCATATGTTGACGTTTTTCAAAATACTTGTATTCTCAGGGAACCAGTGATACAAAGGAAATAATATTCAGTGGTGGCCTACAGTTTATTTATGTACGAGTCGAACAATTTATTTTTGGGAATGTAATGTTTAAACAATGTATTTCATGTAAACGCTACTGGTTGTACTATATTAATGCATGGTGACGAATGTTGTTATGTTTCATATATATTCAATGTTATGGTATTCAATTGAGTCACAACAGCCCCCGGACGTTTCCGTCGTCTGGTTCGGGGGGTGTGACAGAAAACTTGTTAAACAACCACAAAATTCGAAATATCTTCCAAGTATTGGTGATATTTGTAAGCAAACTATTAGAAGTAACTTGTAAAATGTTGAAAAGATTAAACATGAAAAAGTTACTATAAAATCCAAAGAATGTACATAAAAGGACCATTCTTGACAATAAAGATAAACAGTATGGGTTTTTGGATTCATTTTCAGTTTTATGGACCAAAAGTGTAAAATTTCATAAAGACGGGCCTTACTTCACAAATCATGGTTTTATGAAGCCTAAAATGTCATTTTTACAAAGAATGGGCCTTAGTTGTAATTTTCGGCTTAAATGCGCCTAAAATGTCATTTTTAATAAAATTGGGCCTTTTGTGTCATTTTTAGCACTAATTGGACTAAAACGATCATTTTGATAACAAATGGGCTCTTTACAATATTTTTACTCAAATTGGGCCTGTTATACTCAATTACATGTTTATTGGTTCTCATATACCCATTTACATGTTTATTAGGCCTTGTATACTCATTTACATGTTTATTGGGCTTTACATACTCATTACATGCTTATTGGGCCTGTTATCCTCAATTACATATTTATTGGGCCTCATATACCCATTTACATGCTTATTGGACCTTGTATTTTCATCACATGTTTATTGGGCCTTAAGTACCCAATTAATTTCTTATTGTTAATTCGGCCTTACGACACATTTTATATTAATCGGGTCGATAATATTTAATATTTGACATTTTTGATAAAAACAATGATTCAAGTATGTATTTTGACTACAAAGCATCGGTGATATATATATATATATATATATATATATATATATATATATATATATATATATATATATATATATATATATATATATATATATATATATATATATATATCACCGATGCTTTGTAGTCAAAATACATAATTGAATCATTATTTAAAGCGTTAAATAATGTGATACACTATTCACGTAAATTTAGTTAAGGCTCTTATGAGGCACTCCTTCATTCATACATACCTAGTGTACACCGTAAATCCTGTAGTTATAACTATAGTCTCATGGAGGGAGAGCGAGAGTTTGTGTATAGATCTATACGGGGCTGACACCCCACACCTGAGTTGTTCGCTACAGCTAGACTAGACTAGTCTAGGGTGACAAATATCTTACCTTAAACAAGCGACGCCTGAAAAACGTCATGACAAACATAATAGTCACATCAAACATGGTTATAACGACTCACATAGAGATTAACAACACAATAAATTTACGGAATACACATACTATACTCTTCATACAATGTATGAACTATACATTTACTACATTACTTGGGTCTTATGGTTTAAGACTACAACTCTTTTACAAACAGAAAATATCGGATGTTCTAGAAACTACATACTACACACCGCAGTTTACAAACAACTAAAAATATAGGATTTTCGGGAACTCTTTTTTCATACACTGTCAAAACCGGAACACACATGCTTTAATACAAGATTTAAAACAAAACCCTCAAATCATTTCTACAGAAAATATCAGATTTTCTGGTGTTTACAAAATGTTACAAAGTTTTCCATACAAACATACTTATGGACTTTGTATTCTTAGGGACACGGTAAACAGGTCAGTCGTCAGGAAAATGTGAACTTTTGTTGTATTTTTGTTTCATCATACGTTTAATATTTTGGAATGTAATTTGTGAACAAATACAATGATGTAAACCCTGCATGTTGTATTATTGAATGTATGGTGATGATGTTGTATTTGATTCATTTATACACACTGTGATGATATTACAAGATGAAGTCACCTGCCTCCGGACGTTTCCGCCGTCTGGTTCGAGGGTGTGACACTAGTGGTGCTACCCGAAGACTTAAATGAATAGCCATCACTATCAAGAACAACCGAGATCCAATGAAAATTTCCGCGTAGCTTCTGGTCTTTGACCTCAAAAAAGAAGTTCTCAAATTCACAATATTATCATGACATCCCTCTTCATATTCAAATTGTAAGGAATGGAAAGGAATTATTTGAACTTTCAAGAGATATATCTATTAGTCTTGAAAGGGTTTAAACACATACACACACTATTAAATTGATGCGTATAAGCTTAAGAAGTCTAGTTGAAGACTTAGCAAAGCATCGCGTAACAGAAATCTGCACTTCCTTAAGAAAGTCAAAGGGTATTGATTTTTATGAGTCCAGTTGATTTCTAGGTAGATGTCAAAACTAGTGGGATCATAATTGTTATGTTGGTATTGCATGTTGACAATATTGTTTATGGGAAACAATGTCTCTATTTTTGCAAATTGCAAGGTTCGGAAAAGTGTTTCACTATAGTGGACTTAAGGGAGATGACACTCATACTTCATTTCAAGTCTAATGTTTAGATCGTATGGTTTAATAGAAGTTAGTCAAAGACTCATACTAATATCATGTTGAAATGTAACACTGGAGATTCTATATATAGAAATATTATAGTAAGAGGTTAAACATATATCAAATCCTTATGAAGGACATAATGAATCGAGTCCCATATGCTTAAGATATAGGATTGATTACATATTTGATAGTATTCGATTATTATAATTTTTTAAAAGCCTTTAGCATTATGTGAAAAGGATTATAATTTCATGTGACTAAGGTTGTTAAATAGCTGCTAAGAATATTTTGAGATTTACCGAAGACTGGTTGCTTATGGACAGTTAGAAGTATGATATTATTTGGGAAGGGCCATCGTGACACATTTTGGATTGATATTATTCTTGGTCGGACTTGATGGTCTTATATGAATATGGAAAAGATTCCATAATGGTGGATGCTTGTAAATTCTACATGCGAGTTGGAAACTTTAATGCAAGAGAAGTATTTAAGGAGTGTACCTTGAATTTTGAACTTCATTACCATGGAATTGTTTCTATAACAAGTTCTAGTGGAACATTCTGTAGTATCGAAGGCCCAGTCTCTATGACTCTGGAACCTCGACATCTCAGAAGGTTAATGCATGTAAAGTTTGAATTCCACTACATCTTGGATAGTGTTAAGAATTTGGAATTGTGAAATGAGCATCATTAGAGTAATGTCCAGTCGATCTGTTCACAAAGGAAGGACCATTGAGAGGCATAATAGACATGTGCATAACATGACACGACTAATGTTATCTAATTCAGGTAGTTAGTTTATTACTCGAAATATTATACAACGAATAAATTTGTAATTGTTATGGGGATTAAATAATAGAGATTTATTTCTATTATGTGGGTATGATACCATAGTTAATTAGTTTATATTCTATTTCACTTTGCATGTTTACTTCCTAAATAATTTTATTATTCAGAATTAAACAGTCGTTCATACTTTTGAAAGTAATTAGTGAATTAATATTGTCATGAATTGATTGTAGATTGTCCGTTGAGTTTGGACATTGCATGAGATTATTACAATATTCATGAGTACTTAGAAATAGGAATTGGAGTATTGGATAAACCCACACTTCTAGATTACTTAATGGATTTAATCACAAGTAATTATCAGATGATAATATATTATATTCTTCAAACAGAGATATATAAATCATATTTTCCAAATCAGTTGTGCATTGGTTTACTCCAACGCATATTGTAATTGGGTGTTATAAAGTGTAATTCCATGAATGAATTGGTGACTAAAATGTATGATTATCTAGTCAAAGTTTATTCGTTCCTTTTAACCTAACAAAAAAAGTGATATATGTGGTCCCCTTAGTTATTTGGATTGATCTATAAGAACCAGGTCTGGTCCATAATGAATTGATGTGTTCGGTTGCGTAGTCTGAATATTATCATACTTCGGGAAATCAAGAAACATAATAAATAAACATGAGGTTGATCATTTAATCCATGAATTTGTTCATATGATATCTTGTAGAACAAAAAAAATGATCACTTGTCTTAGGACCAACGTTTGATTTGAATCGGAGTTCAACATTAGCTTTGGAAATCAAACTTTATTGTTATTTCAAGGTTATACTTACAGTTGTATTTATAGACTTATCTGTAACATCTGGATTCCCAGGTATCCTATTTTGTTCTTTTATTTTTGGAAATTGTGAGGAGACTCGGAGAGTTGGCGTCTAAACTCGGCGAGTTGGCGTCAAAACTCGCCGAGTATGGTCGCGGATTCGTATGCGAGTTCACAGCTGGACTCGGCGAGTTCATGAGTGGACTCGGCGAGTCCACGCTGTTTAATGAAACCCTAATTTTCAGGGTTTGAGACCTATTTAAAGGCCCTTAGGGCTGTCATTTGCGGCCACCAACCCCCACAAAGAAACCCTAAGAGATATAGAGTGTTTGTGAGGAAGGAGGGGCCATTCTTGATCCTTTTGTGGGTGTTTTTGCAAGGAGGAGGTGACCAAGGCAGGAGGAGGCTGAAGGAGGTGCGATTTTGGTGACTTTTGAGTTCATAGAGATTGTATTGAGGTATTTTTCTCGGACCTTCTTCAGTTTTGGGGTTGATTCTTAGTGTTAGGGTTTTCTAACCCTTTTAGAGGTTGAATAAATGGAGCATTTGGTCCCTTCTCGAGTTTATGTCTTGGATCTAGACCCAAAGAGGTCCAGAGACCTTAACCCTTGGAGCTTTATGAGTCATTTTGGGAGCCATGAACCTGGGACGTCATTTTTGGGGCTAAATCACCAATTTAGACCATTTTGATGTTGTAGGAGTGTTAAGGTCTGAACTTTACGTGATTATCATGCTTGGGAAGGCCAGATCTATGAATGTATGGGACAGATCTGACCTCAGGAGGCCTGTGGAGTTTGTGCATGGCATGAACTCGCCGAGTCCGAAGAACAGACTCCGCGAGTAGGATGAGGGTTTCCAGTAAATCACTCAGTGAGTGGACTTGTTGAGTTCGGGAATAACTCGGTGAGTCAGGGAGAGTCAGGGGGACTGGAGTTCAAGGCGGAACTTGCCGAGTTGTTCTTGAGACTCGGCGAGTTGAGTCGGGGTGGCCCCGTGATTCATGTCAGGTGGAACTCGTCGAGTCAGGGGAAGTACTCGACGTGCCAAGAGAGGGACTAAGAGAGTCGGTGGACACGTGTAGTCTTGCCGAGTCGCCCTAGTTCACTCGACGAGTCGGGTCAAAGTTTGACCGTTGTCCTTGTTGACTTTTAGGGTCGAGTATAGTTGTATTTATGAGAGTATTACTTTATGTGATTAGGCAGAGGCTAGATCACATTTCTTCCGAGTCGGATATTTACCAAGACACCGAGATGAGTCTTCTCACTATACGTTACCTAGAGTGGTATTATGCGATGACCAGAGGGTCTTATGTGTTATGTATGAGATTATGTGTTATGTATGAGATTATGTGCTATGTGATATATGTATGTTGTATGATGATATAGACCGGACCGGAGGGTCCAACGAGCTACGGGACTGGAGGGTCCCGTTGAGACACATCGACCGGAGGGTTGTATTATAGCCTCGAGTGGCGTATGTGTGTATGCGGTATTTTGGGGAACTCACTAAGCATTTATGCTTACAGTTGTTGTGTTATGTGTTTCAGGTACCAATGATGAGCGCGGGAAGGCGCCGGCATGATTCGTACACACACACATTGGAGTTTATATATATCCTGATCTTGGGGTTTTGTACTGATATAATGTTGATACAATGTTTTTAAAATGAATGTGAATGATATTTTATGATTTTCAAAAGTGAAAAATTGTTACGGTGTTACAAGTTGGTATCAGGCCTTGGTTTGAGGGATTCGGATGCATATTCGGGCGTATCTGTACTCAAACTGAGGATTTGAGGAAAATTTTGATAATGAAATAAAATTTTAGAAAAGAGTAAAAAGAGTTTTGAGACAAACAGAGCAGAGTCGTGTGTACGATCAGCCAGCGCCCGAACGGTGAATCCCCAAAAGTACCCTTACATTATGTGTTATGAGATATGTTATGTTACATTATGCATGCTATAGTAGGCTAGGTATACATATTAGGACTAGAGTGGCCTGATTTGTGATGCCTTAGCCTAGGAGATTTCGGTTGCTGAGATGCTTTGAGAGCGAGTAGATAGCAGTTATGAGCTCATGAGAGTAGAGTACTCGTAATCCAAGATCCAAGGAAGAGGACTTTGAGTGAATGCTGATGCGGTGTCGTCAGTAGTATTGGGCCCGTACTACTGAAGACACCGGATAAGTGGGCATTCCAAGTAAGAATCTTTTAGACAACGGAGGACGAGTAGGGTTGCGTTATCAGGTATGAGTATGCTCGATCGGATCTCTGATAATTATTGTTGTATTTCAGAGGCATCATGGTTGGGACTTGACACACACCTGAGAGCAGTGGTGTGAGCGACGAGGAGATCCGTCGATTGATTCACGAGGAGGTGGCTGCTGCCATCCGGGCTAAGATTCCTGAGATGTTTGGGGACATCAAGACCACATTGATCGAGACTTTTGATGAGCGGTATGCAGCGCTGACTGAGGCTGTTGCAGCTGCAGCTACTGCTGTTGTTGCTGCTGTCAGACCTCAGGGAGGTGACTCGTTGTTGTTTCGGGAGTTCAGCAACACGAAGCCCCCAGAGTTCGACGGGACGCAAGACCTGATTGCCTCTATGAGATGGATCTCTCACATCGAGGGATGTTTCTATACGTGTTCTTGTCCAGAGCACTTGAGGGTTCGGTTCGCCCTGAACCAGCTCCGCTTGGGAGCGAAGGATTGGTGGAAGTTCGTGACGGCAAACTTCACTTTGACTGAGATTTCCGAGGTGACCCGGAAGAGGTTCACCGCTATGTTCAGGGAGGAGTATGTTCCTCCAGTTGAGAGGGAACGGTTGATTCAGGAGTTCTTGACCCTCAAACAGGGTACTGATTCTGTGGCAGTGATCACCAGGAAGTTTCATGAGAGGACGATGTTTTGCCCTGTGCAGGTGTCATCTGATCAGGCTCGTATGACCCGTCATCTGAGTGTGCTGAGGAGAGACATTTGGGAGTTCGTGGTGAAATCGACTTACCGAACATTTGCTGAGCTCCAAGAAAATGTTCGGAAGAGGGAGATTGAGTTGGAGACTCAGGCCAGGGAGGAGGCCGAGTCACAGAGGGCGGATCGGCGACTGGCTCAGTCTCAGCCGGAAGCCAAGCGGGCTAGACCCGCTGATTCGAGATCTGGGGGCGCGAAGGGCCGCACTTGTGGGAAGTGCGGTAAGAGTCATGAGGGGTCGTGCAGGGCTGGAGTATGCTACAAGTGTGGGAAGGAGGGGCATATCGCGAGGGATTGCCCCAAGGGATTTTCGGTTTGCTTTCATTGCAACCGGACCGGCCATCGAAAGGCCGAGTGACCTCAGCTTCTTCAGGGGTCAGCGCAGGGATCTGCGCCTGCTGCTAGGGCTACCGAGGTTCGGCCAGTGAAGGCCGAGGCCCCGAAGGCTCATGGGAGAGCATTTCAGTTGACTGTGGAGGAGGTCCGCGCGGCGCCCGATGTTGTGGCTGTTCATCTTTTATTTGAGTTGAGGTTTATGCTTATATGATGATGTGCGTAGGTACTTTTCTTGTGAGTTATGTGCCTGCTTTGGTATTATTTGACTCGGGTGCGAGTCGGTCATTCATTTTAGTAGCTTTTAGTCAGCACATTAGTATCCGTCGAGAGGCGTTGGATCGACCTCTGCGAGTTTCTATAGCTGATGAGCGAGCAGTGTATGCTTCAGATGTGATTCGAGGATGTGTCCTTGAGATCTTCGGTGTGGATTTTCCGATAGATCTGGTTCCGATTGCGATGGGGGACGTGTGTGTTATATTGGGTATGGATTGGTTGAGCCGATATGGAGTTGTGATAGACTGCGAGCGTCAATTGGTGACGATTCAAGACCCTAGTGGGGGAGCTCTTACGGCGTACGGCGAGGGTACACGTACGGGTTCAACATTTTGCTCGGCCGCCAGAGCGAGACAGAGTCTATAGCAGGGCTATAAGGGATTTGTGGCATATGTGATGGATGTGAGGGTTGATTTAGAGAGACCAAAGTCAGTTGATGAGGTCCCAATAGTGCGTGAGTTTCCGGATGTGTTTCCAAAGGAATTATCGGGTGTGCCTCCAGAGAGGCAGGTAGAGTTCGGTATTGAATTGGTTTCGAGAGCTGCGCCTATCGCCAAGGCGCCTTATCGCCTTGCGTCTCTGGAGATGCAGGAGTTATCCTCGCAGCTCCAGGAGCTGCTGGGGAAGGGGTTTATCAGGCCGAGTAGTTCGCTATGGTGGCGCCTATTCTTTTTGTCAAAAGAAGGATGGTTCGCACTGGATGTGCATTGATTATCGGGAATTGAACAAGTTAACGGTCAAGAACCATTACCCGTTGCCAAGGATCGATGATTTGTTTGATCAGTTGCAGGGAGCATCTTGGTTCTCCAAGATCGATTTGAGGTCTGGGTATCATCAGGTGAGGGTGTGGGAGGAGGACATCCAGAAGACAGCATTTCGGACCCGTTATGGGCATTACGAGTTCGTGGTGATGCCTTTCGGACTCACCAACGCACCGGCGGTGTTCATGGATCTCATGAACAGGGTGTACAAACCGATGTTGGATCGCTTAGTGGCCATGTTCATTGACGACATATTGGTGTATTCGAGATCCAGAGAGCAGCATGAGGAGCATTTGAGGGAGATCCTCAGAGTTCTGAGAGCAGAGGCTTTATGCCAAGTTCTCCAAATGTGAGTTCTGGCTACGAGAGGTTCAATTTTTGGGGCATCTCGTTAACCAAAATGGGATATTGGTTGATCCGGCAAAGATTGAGGCGATTATGAGGTGGGAGGTGCCGAGATCACCCATCGAGATCAGGAGATTTCTGGGTTTGGTCGGCTATTATCGGAGATTTATTAAGGATTTCTCCAAGATCGTCGTGCCACTCACCAAGTTGACCTGGAAGGGTGCTGCATTTTCTTGGGGTCCGGAGTAGCAGACCTCGTTCGAGACACTCCGCCAGAAATTATGTGAGGCCCCAGTATTAGCCCTTCCGAAAGGGATGAAGGATTTTGTGGTATATTGTGATGCATCGATATCCGGATTGGGGGCGGTGCTTATGCAGAGGGGGCATGTGATAGCATATGCATCGAGGCAGCTTAAGCCTCATGAGTCGAGATATCCCACTCATGATTTGGAACTGGGAGCGGTAGTGTTCACCCTCAAGATCTGGCAACATTATCTGTATGGGGTTCGATGTACGATATACACGGACCACAAGAGCTTGAAGTATTTGATGGATCAGCCCAACCTGAATATGCGCCAGAGGACGTGGTTGGACGTGGTCAAGGATCATGATTGTGAGATCCTGTACCACTCGGGCAAGGCTAATGTTGTAGTCGATGCACTGAGCCGAAGGGCGGAGGGCGCCCCATTGCGGGATGTTTATTTGAGATTGACAGTGATGACCCCGATGTTAGATGCTATCCGTTGGGCCCAAGCTGAGGCTGTGAGGCCAGAAAGCCAAAATAGAGAGCAAGTTGTCGGGCTAGTATCGGAATTCGTTACCAATAGTCGGGGGCTTATGACATTTCAGGGTCGGATATGGGTACCGTCCGTGGGCGGAACGCGTACCATTTTGATGGAAGAGGCTCATCGATCGAAATTCTCGATCCATCCCGGGGCCATTAAGATGTATTTGGACCTAAAAAGGGAATATTGATGGCCCTGTATGAAGAGGGAGGTCGCATGGTTTGTAGAGAGATGCTTGACCTGTCATAGGGTTAAGGCCGAGCACCAGCATCCACATGGTAAGCTGCAGCCATTAGAGATTCCCGAGTGGAAATGGGAACAGATTACCATGGATTTCATCACCAAATTGCCAAGGACCGCGAGGGGTGTCGATGCAATTTGGGTGATTGTGGACAGGTTGACGAAGAGTGCTCACTTCCTGGCCATCAGTGAGAGCTCTTCTGCGAAGAGGTTGGCAGAGATGTATGTGAGAGAGGTGGTATTGCGGCATGGAGTGTTGATCTCGATTGTCTCAGATCGAGATGTACGTTTCACTTCCAAATTCTTGAAGAAGTTTCATGAGGAATTGGGTACGAAACTGCATTTTAGTACCGCATACCACCCACAGACTGACGGGCAGAGTGAGCGGACGATTTAGACGCTCGAGGACATGCTCCGAGCATGTGTGTTGGATTTTGGCGGGAGTTGGGACACGTATTTTCCCTTGGCAGAGTTTTCTTATAACAACAGCCATCATTCGAGCATTGGCATGCCGCCCTTTGAGCTGTTGTATGGGAGGAGATGTCAGACCCCCATTTGTTGGGGAGAAGTAGGGCAGCGTGTGATGGGTAGTACCGAGATTGTACTTCAGACGACAGAGCAGATCCAGCGGGTCAGACAGAGGTTGTTGACCGCTCAGAGTCGTCAGAAGAGTTATGTGGACTGACGCCGGTCTGAGCTCGAGTTTCAGGTCGGCGACTTTGTGCTCCTAAAGGTCTCTCCTTGGAAATGAGTGATTCGCTTCAGGAAGAGGGGCAAGTTGGGGCCCCGATATATTGGTCCTTTCAGGGTGATCGCGAGGGTAGGCAGGGTAGCCTACCGTTTGGAGTTACCAGCAGAGTCGGGTCAGATTAATGACACTTTCCACGTGTCGCAGCTGCGAAAGTGTATAGCCGACGAGTCGGCAGTGGTGCCACTAGAAGATATTCAGGTGGATGCGAGCCTGAATTATGTTGAGAGACTAGTAGCGATTAGGGATCGGAAGGTCAAGGTTTTGAGGAACATAGAGGTGCCTCTAGTTCAGGTCCAGTGGCAGCATCGGAAGGGGTCAGAGTTGACTTGGGAACCGGAGCGTGAGATGCAGGAGCAGCATCCAGAGTTGTTTGCCGAGTGAGACTTCGAGGGCGAAGTCTGATTCTAGTGGGGGAGAAATGTAACATCCAGATTCCCAGGTATCCTATTTTGTTCTTTTATTTTTGGGAATTGTGAGGAGATTTGGCGAGTTGGCGTCTAAACTCAGCGAGTATGGTCGCGGATTCGTATGCGAGTTCACAGCTGGACTCGGCAAATCCACGCTGTTTAATGAAACCCTAATTTTCAGGGTTTGAGACCTATTTAAAGGCCCTTAGGGCTGTCATTTGCGGCCACCAACACCCAGAAAGAAACCCTAAGAGATATAGAGTGTTTGTGAGGAAGGAGGGGCCATTCTTGATCCTTTTGTGGGTGTTTTTGCAAGGAGGAGGCTGAAGGAGGTGCGATTTTGGTGACTTTTGAGTTCATAGAGATTGTATTGAGGTATTTTTCTCGGACCTTCTTCAGTTTTGGGGTTGATTCTTAGTGTTAGGGTTTTCTAACCCTTTTAGAGGTTGAATAAGTGGAGCATTTGGTCCCTTCTCGAGTTTATGTCTTGGATCTAGACCCAAAGAGGTCCAGAGACCTTAACCCTTGGAGCTTTATGAGTCATTTTGGGAGCCATGAACTTGGGATGTCATTTTTGGGGCTAAATCACCAAGTTAGACCATTTTGATGTTGTAGGAGTGTCAAGTTCTGAACTTTACGTGATTATCATGCTTGGGAAGGCCAGATCTATGAATGTATGGGACAGATCTGACCTCAGGAGGCCTGTGGAGTTTGTGCATGGCATGAACTCGCCGAGTCCGAAGAACAGACTCCGCAAGTAGGATGAGGGTTTCCAGTAAATCACTCAGTGAGTTGTGACATCCCCAAAATCTCGGCCAGAAAAGACCGATTTTCATTTATGCTTTTAAATAATTTCAGAGTAAATCCTTTTGATTTGAAAGAGTTGCGGAATTTGTTCCCAAAAAAAACATGATAAAATAATATTTATCAAAGCATTTCATCAAGAGATGCATTTCATTATATAATCAAAACTCGGGATGTCATGTTCTGATACAGACCATAAAGCATAAACGATAAACATTACAAGTCATTCAACAAATATATACATATACAGACTTGTAAACAAAACAACAAGATGATCCATCCATCTTACGCCCTTGTGTCACTTCCTGTAATACAAATAAAACTGAGTGGGTCAGGCTTGGGAGCCTGGTGAGCATATAGGGTTTTCAACCCACAATAAATAAATTATATTTAATTTCACCAACCAATCACTATCCCGATTACCCATTCCCGTTATCCTCACTTTACGTCCCTAAAACAACATCTATCTCAAGGGACCTAATCTAGGATTTTCATCGGGACGGACATCACTGCGAAGGGTTTCCTCAACAATAGATATCCTAAAGGCAACCATGAGGGGGATAGAGTACACCGGTGAACACATCGTTCACAACACCTACAGGTTATGAACCTGCTAGCGTTCCACTGGACTGTCTAGAAAGAGTCTGTGGTCGTTATCCATACTCCGCTGAATAACTAGATCAACAACAACAACAACATCGAGGCCTCTCATCTGTTTATTACACACCAACTATCTACCCATGTTCTACCCAACATATTAGTAGATAAAAATATATATTTTCATACGTAGTTTAAAACCTATATATCATTTTCATTCAATATATATTCCACATAACAGATGAGGCATACCACATAACACGTATTCCATAGAAAACAATTCAGATCTATGAGATAGAATAAAGTGAATATCCATTCACGCGTACAATCACAAAATATACACATAACAAGTATATCATATAAAATACTTCATAGTTACTTGTTAGAAGAAAGTAACTATACCCTCACACATATAAACCACAATTTACTTAATACACTCAAACCGCACTTGTATTATTATCGTGTTTATGAAAGTTAGTATACACTCACTTGATCAGAAGACGATCGGACAGCACTACGACTTGCAGAAGTAGTAATCCACAGCAGATCTGGAAGATCTCCTCAAAAATCAAACTTCTCGCGGGCAGAGCTTCGACTCGGGAACCGCACTTCTCGGGATCTTCGGGATCTCGGGACTTGCCTCGGGGCTAGAGAATAATACCGGGGCTTCGGGGTATTTCTGGCACGCAAAATGATGAAAAACGGGAGAGAGAAGAGAAGAAATTGGCAAAACTATCGGCTGCCTTCGGATCCCTTATATAGAGGCTGGAGCCTCGGAGTACGCGGGGCGTACTGCAGTACGCAGCGCGTACTGCGTCCGAAATCGTCACTGCATGCGTCATCCGAAGTGTCGACACTATCGGAGTACGCGGTAGCGTACTCACGTACGCGGGGCGTACGTCGGATCGGACTGATGACTCGGCTTCGGATAATGCCTCCGGTTTTGATTTAAAAATAAATACAAAATGATTAATAAACTTCGGAAATTCATAACTTCTTCATACGAACTCCGTTTTCGACGTTCTTTATATCCACGGAAAGGTGAGACCACGTTCTATGACTTTCGTTTAGACTCCGTCGGCTAATTTCGACTTTATTTTTATTATTTATTTTTAATAGGCCGCGACAGAAACTTTCGTTATAAATTCATAACTTCTTCGTTTGACGTCCGTTCTCGCCTAACTTTTTATCGCTTCGATACCAACAATGAGATCTTCGATTCTCATTTAGATTTCCTCGGCTAAAAACCGCTCGATCTCAATTCGAGTATTTCAGGCTGCACACCGCTAAGTCGAAACTTCGATAAATCATAACTTCCTCATACGAAGTCAGATTTGGGCGTTCTATATATATTCGAAAACCTCGTTTCAACTACTACAACATTAACCAAAGATATTAAGTTTATTTTACACTTAAATTTTGACGCTTATTTTTATTCTTAATTAATCAAACCACATAATTAAGCAATTAAGCACAAAACACGTAATACTCAAATAATACATTATTATTATTTCAAATTGGGTTACAAAGGTTAACCTAGACTATTACATTGCTAAAAATGGCAAGCCCAGAAACACAGGCATTACAATTCTCTCCACCTTAGAATGATTCCGTCCCCGGAATCACACATCAACAAACAAATGCGGATAGCGACCCATCATGTCACTTTCCGTCTCCCATGTGAGATTCGGCCCATTCGTGTGTTTCCATCGGACAAGCACTAACCCAACCATCTTGCATCGCAATTTCTTAGTCTTTCGGTCAACAATTGCCTCTGGTTCTTCAACCAACCTTTTGTTCTCATCAATCCTCAATTCAGAAATTGGAATTATGTCGGGAACTTCTCCCGTGAACTTCCTCAAATAACACACATGAAAAGTGTTGTGAATTCCATTCAGTTCTTCCGGTAATTCGAGCTTGTAAGCTTGATTCCCAATCCTCTGAAGGACTTTAAACGGTCCAATAAACCTTGGACTCAACTTTCCCTTTTTTCCAAATCTTATAAGGCCCTTCCACGACGAGACTTTAAGCAAAACTGAATCCCCAACCTCAAAAGTTATCGGTCTCCGCTTCTTGTCAGCATAGCTCTTCTGACGATCCTGAGCCGCTAACATTCTTTCCCTAATTATTTTCAACTTTTCAGCAGTTTGATGAACCAACTCGGGTCCCATAAACTGCTTTTCCCCAGCCTCAAGCCAACAAGACGACGTACGACACTTCTGCCCGTACAAAGCTTGATAAGGTGCCATCTTAATGCTCAAGTGAAAACTATTATTGTAGGAAAATTCTACCAAAGGTAAATGTTCATCCCAGTTACCTAGGAATTCTAGAGTACATGCTCTCAGCATATCTTCAAGCGTTTGTATCGTTCTTTCGCTCTGACCATCAGTCTGCGGATGGTAAGCTGTACTTAAACACAACTTGGTACCCATTTCCTCTTGTAGACTTTTCCAAAACCTCGAGGTGAAACGACTATCACGATCCGATACAATCATTAACGGAACACCGTGAAGCCTCACAATCTCCTTCACGTAAGAATTTGCAAGCTTTTCCATAGACCATTTTTCCTTGGCTGCTATGAAATGCGCACTCTTAGTGAATCGATCAACGACCACCCAAATCATGTCGTGACCATTCTTTGTTCTGGGCAGTTTAGTGACAAAATCCATAGCAATGTCTTCCCACTTACCCATAGGCACATGCAAAGGTTCTAAACTCCCGTACATTTTCTGATGCTGTGTCTTGACTCTCGCGCAAGTCACACACTCAGCCACATACTTTGCAACATCAAGCTTCATCGTCGGCCACCAGTAGTAGGGTTTCAGGTCCCTATACATTTTAGTGCTACCAGGATGAATCGAGTACATGGTTTTGTGAGCTTCTTCCATCAGAAGATCTCTGACTCCTCCGGTCTTAGATATCCAAATCCGATCTTGGAACACCTTCAGTCCCTGACTGTTTACACCGAACACCAACGTTTTGCCCAAACGTTCCTCCTTTCTGTCATTCTTCTCAGAAGCTTCGCTCTGAGCTTTCTTTATACTTTCCAAAATAGTCGAGACAACTTCAATTCTCAACGCTCTTGGCCTTTTCCTTTCAAGATTGACTTTCCGACTGAGAGCATCAGCAACAACATTAGCTTTACCGGGGTGTTAAAGTATCTCGCAGTCATAGTCTTTAAGTAATTCTAGCCAGCATCGTTGCCTCATATTCAATTCTTTCTGATTAAAGAGGTATTGGAGACTCTTATGATCAGTGAAAAGTTTGCACTTCGTGCCATAGAGGTAATGCCTCCATATTTTCAGAGCGAAAACTACCGCTGCCAACTCCAAATCATGAGTCGGGTAGTTATTTTCATGCTCTTTCAGCTGTCGAGACGCATATGCTATCACCTTTTCTCTTTGGGTCAAAACACAACCCAATCCAACACCAGACGCATCGCTATAGACAGCGAAGTCTTCAACTCCATCGGGTAGAGAAAGTATCGGTGCCTCGCATAGCTTCTTCTTTAACTTCTCGAATGCTTCTTTATGCTTCTCACTCCAAGCATAAATAGCTCCTTTGTGGGTCAAAGCTGACAATGGACTAGCGATCGAAGAAAAGCCTTGGATAAACCTTCGGTAATATCCGGCTAATCCTAAAAAGCTTCGGATCTCCGTGGGACTTTTCGGTTGTTCCCACTTTGTTACAGCTTCGATCTTCGCTGGATCAACCATTATCCCTTCTTGGTTGACCACGTGACCCAAGAATTGGACTTCACGAATCCAAAAATCACATTTGGAGAACTTTGCATAAAGCTTCTCCTTCTTCAAAACTTCTAACACTTCTCGCAAGTGTCTGCCATGCTCCTCCTGGTTTTTCGAGTAAATCAGAATGTCGTCTATGAACACTATCACGGATTTATCAAGGAACGGGTTACAAACCCTATTCATCAAATCCATGAACGCTGCTGGAGCATTGGTTAGTCCAAACGACATAACCAAGAACTCGTAGTGTCCATATCTAGTTCTGAATGCAGTCTTCTCGATATCTTGCTCTCTTACTTTCAGCTGATGATATCCTGACCTTAGATCGATCTTCGAGAAATAGCTCGAACCTTGCAATTGATCAAACAGGTCATCAATCCTTGGCAACGGATATCTATTCTTTATTGTTGCCTTGTTCAGCTCTCTGTAATCAATGCACATTCTCATGCTTCCATCTTTCTTCTTCACGAATAACACCGGAGCTCCCCAGGGTGATGAACTAGGTCTAATGAAACCTTTGTCCAATAACTCCTGAAGTTGCATCATTAGCTCCTTCATCTCCGTCGGTGCTAATCGATAAGGTGCTTTTGCAATTGGCGTCGTTCCTGGCAACAAGTCTATTCTAAACTCCACTTGTCTATCAGGCGGTAATCCAGGAAGATCTTCGGGAAATACTTCCGGATAATCACACACCACTGGAATATTCTGTATCACCGTCTTTTCCTTCTTAGCATCAATCACGAATGCTAAATATGATGTACACCCCTTGGTCAAACATTTTCTGGCTTTCATCAATGAAATGATTCCAGAATTCACTCTGCGTTTATCTCCATACACCGTAAACGAATCTTTCCCAGGTGGGTTTACTTTGACTATTTTCTTCTTGCATAAAATTTCGGCATCGTTGGCGCTAAGCCAATCCATTTCCAATACGATGTCGAAACCATTAAGTTCGATAGGCAATAATTCCTCGTGGAACTTATTCCCATTCAGATCAATTAAGATGTTTTTCATGCGATAGCTAACAGGTACAAACTTGCCACCAGCAACTTCGACTAATAAGGCATTATCTAGTCTAACAATAGGCAAAGCTAGCTTTCTACCAAATTCATGTGATACAAAAGAGTAGTTGGCTCCAGAATCAAATAAAATTTGGGTAGGCAATTCGTTAACGAGAAAGGTACCTGAAGCGACATCAGCTTCATCTTTAGCAGCTTCCAGTGTCATCTGGAATGCTCTCGCCTTTGGCTTTGGCAGAAGGTTGGGTCTAGCTGCCTCCTTCTTCTTCGGGCAGTCTCTCGACATATGACCCTCCTCACCACAACCATAGCAAACTTTCTTTGTGAGGTTACACTCATTGGCATAGTGCCCTGGCTTTCCACACTTGTAGCATGTGTTCGCCACCTCACATCTTCCATGATGCTTCTTCTTACATTTGTCGCACCATTTCGCTTCACCTCCACCTCCCCTCGAACCAGACTTCGAGAACTTGTTTTTCTTGTTGGACCCTGAAGTTCCATCGAACTTCCTCTTTTCACCAACATCTATTCTTTCCAGACCCCTTTCCTTCTACTGGGCCTCCACATCTTAGCTACACGAACAGCCGTTTTCAGAGTGGTTGCCATCTTGACTGTCGGACCAAAGTCGGCAGGCAGTCCGTTAGCAAACCTCTCAATCTTGGAGAGTTCCGTTGGCACTAGGTATGGAAACAACTTCATCTTCTCAGTAAATGCAGTAGCATACTCATCTATGCTCATCTTCCCCTTCTTTAAGTTTTGGAACTCATTGTTCAGATCAATCAGATCTATCTCCGAACAATATTGCACCCTTAGTTGTTCCAAGAACTCCTCCCATGACATTTTCAAGGCTTCTCCTCGTGGCATAGTATCTGCCAACAACTTCCACCAACTCAAGACTCTAGTCTTCAGTTGTCTAACCGCAAAGACGGTCTTCTGCTTGTTGCTACAGTCGCAACTTTCAAATACCATCTCCATTTCGGAGATCCAATCCATTATCTCAACAGGCTTTGGGCTCCCAGAAAGACTTGGCGGTTTGGCGCCCAAGAAGTTCTTGTACATACGCCCATCCTTGTTGTTTCTCCTTTCTGGATCGTTCCTTCGTTCTCCTTGAGTCCCAACTTGACTCATAATGCGACTATTGTTCCCTTCCTCCGATTGCTCGGGAATCAATTCTGGTTCCTCAATAGGTATGATAGGTTCGTCCCTATTGTCATGCAACATCTGTCGCATCTCATCCCTTTGTTCGGCTAACATAGCCCGAATCATGGCTTGCACCCCAGCCATTGTTATTGGTTCTGGTGCTGCTGCTACAACAGGTATCTGCTCAATCACGGGCGGTTGATTCCTGTTTTCATCCGCGTTTCCAACTCCACTCCTTGTTCTCACCATTTTTGATCTACACACCGAGTAAGGTGAAATTAGATCCTCATTCACGATAGATATTCAAATCATCCTTATCACTCCGAAACGTTTACATGCTAGTTCTAATATCATAGACATACGCTTAGAATCCTACACACATAAGGTTTCCAGATCCGGTCGGCAACAGACCGTAGATCCTAACAATTAATATCATATATGGCAACATATAACATTTAGCACATAAAAGCATTTTAGGCAACTTTCCTAAAATAAACTAGTGCTCGTGTCTAAAATCCAACAGACACACATCTCAACATTCCACTTAGCATTCTAAGTTTAAGTCTAGAAATCCTACAAATTCCTAGTTCGCTTAAACTAATGCTCTGATACCAACTGTGACATCCCCAAAATCTCGGCCAGAAAAGACCGATTTTCATTTATGCTTTTAAATAATTTCAGAGTAAATCCTTTTGATTTGAAAGAGTTGCGGAATTTGTTCCCAAATTTATCAAAGCATTTCATCAAGAGATGCATTTCATTATATAATCAAAACTCGGGATGTCATGTTCCGATACAGACCATAAAGCATAAACGATAAACATTACAAGTCATTCAACAAATATATACATATACAGACTTGTAAACAAAACAACAAGATGATCCATCCATCTTACGCCCTTCTGCCACTTCCTGTAATACAAATAAAACTGAGTGGGTCAGGCTTGGGAGCCTGGTGAGCATATAGGGTTTTCAACCCACAATAAATAAATTATATTTAATTTCACCAACCAATCACTATCCCGATTACCCATTCCCGTTATCCTCACTTTACGTCCCTAAAACAACATCTATCTCAAGGGACCTAATCTAGGATTTTCATCGGGACGGACATCACTGCGAAGGGTTTCCTCAACAATAGATATCCTAAACGCAACCATGAGGGGGATATAGTACACCGGTGAACACATCGTTCACAACACCTACAGGTTATGAACCTGCTAGCGTTCCACTGGACTGTCTAGAAAGAGTCTGTGGTCGTTATCCATACACCGCTGAATAACTAGATCAACAACAACAACAACATCGAGGCCTCTCATCTGTTTATTACACACCAACTATCTACCCATGTTCTACCCAACATATTAGTAGATAAAAATATATATTTTCATACGTAGTTTAAAACCTATATATCATTTTCATTCAATATATATTCCACATAACAGATAAGGCATACCACATAACACGTATTCCATAGAAAACAATTCAGATCTATGAGATATAATAAAGTGAATATCCATTCACGTGTACAATCACAAAATATACACATAACAAGTATATCATATAAAATACTTCATAGTTACTTGTTAGAAGAAAGTAACTATACCCTCACACATATAAACCACAATTTACTTAATACACTCAAACCGCACTTGTATTATTATCGTGTTTATGAAAGTTAGTATACACTCACTTGATCAGAAGACGATCGGACAGCACTACGACTTGCAGAAGTAGTAATCCACAGCAGATCTGGAAGATCTCCTCAAAAATCAAACTTCTCGCGGGCAGAGCTTCGACTCGGGAACCGCACTTCTCGGGATCTTCGGGATCTCGGGACTTGCCTAGGGGCTAGAGAATAATACCGGGGCTTCGGGGTATTTCTGGCACGCAAAATGATGAAAAACGGGAGAGAGAAGAGAAGAAATTGGCAAAACTATCGGCTGCCTTCGGATCCCTTATATAGAGGCTGGAGCCTCGGAGTACGCGGGGCGTACTGCAGTACGCAGCGCGTACTGCGTCCGAAATCGTCACTGCATGCGTCATCCGAAGTGTCGACACTATCGGAGTACGCGGTAGCGTACTCACGTACGCGGGGCGTACGTCGGATCGGACTGATGACTCGGCTTCGGATAATGCCTCCGGTTTTGATTTAAAAATAAATACAAAATGATTAATAAACTTCGGAAATTCATAACTTCTTCATACGAACTCCGTTTTCGACGTTCTTTATATCCACGGAAAGGTGAGACCACGTTCTATGACTTTCGTTTAGACTCCGTCGGCTAATTTCGACTTTATTTTTATTATTTATTTTTAATAGGCCGCGACAGAAACTTTCGTTATAAATTCATAACTTCTTCGTTTGACGTCCGTTCTCGCCTAACTTTTTATCGCTTCGATACCAACAATGAGATCTTCGATTCTCATTTAGATTGCCTCGGCTAAAAACCGCTCGATCTCAATTCGAGTATTTCAGGCTGCACACCGCTAAGTCGAAACTTCGATAAATCATAACTTCCTCATACGAAGTCAGATTTGGGCGTTCTATATATATTCGAAAACCTGGTTTCAACTACTACAACATTAACCAAAGATATTAAGTTTATTTTACACTTAAATTTTGACGCTTATTTTTATTCTTAATTAATCAAACCACATAATTAAGCAATTAAGCACAAAACATGTAATACTCAAATAATACATTATTATTATTTCAAATTGGGTTACAAAGGTTAACCTAGACTATTACATTGCTAAAAATGGCAAGCCCGGAAACACAGGCGTTACATGAGTGGACTTGCTGAGTTGGGGAATAACTCGGTGAGTCAGGGAGAGTCAGGGGGAATGGAGTTCAAGGCGGAACTTGCTGAGTTGTTCTTGAGAGTCGGCGAGTTGACTCGGGGTGGCCCCGTGATTCATGTCAGGTGGAACTCGTCGAGTCAGGGGAAGTACTCGACGTGCCAAGAGAGGGACTAAGAGAGTCGGTGGACACGTGTAGTCTTGCCGAGTCGCCCTAGTTCACTCGACGAGTCGGGTCAAAGTTTGACCGTTGTCCTTGTTGACTTTTAGGGTCGAGTATAGTTGTATTTATGAGAGTATTACTTTATGTGATTAGGCAGAGGCTAGATCACATTTCTTCCGAGTCGGATATTTACCAAGACACCGAGATGAGTCTTCTCACTATACGTTACCTAGAGTGGTATTATGCGATGACCAGAGGGTCTTATGTGTTATGTATGAGATTATGTGTTATGTATGAGATTATGTGCTATGTGATATATGTATGTTGTATGATGATATAGACCGGACCGGAGGGTCCAACGAGCTACGGGACTGGAGGGTCCCGTTGAGACACATCGACCGGAGGGTTGTATTATAGCCTCGAGTGGCGTATGTGTGTATGCGGTATTTTGGGGAACTCACTAAGCATTTATGCTTACAGTTGTTGTGTTATGTGTTTCAGGTACCAATGATGAGTGCGGGAAGGCGCCGACATGATTCGTACACACACACATTGGAGTTTATATATATTCTGATCTTGGGGTTTTGTATTGATATAATGTTGATACAATGTTTTTAAAATGAATGTGAATGATATTTTATGATTTTCAAAAGTGAAAAATTGTTACGGTGTTACAAGTTGGCATCATGCCTTGGTTTGAGGGATTCGGATGCATATTCGGGCGTATCTGAACTCAAACTGAGGATTTGAGGAAAATTTTGATAATGAAATAAAATTTTAGAAAAGAGTAAAAAGAGTTTTAAGACAAACAGAGCAGAGCCGTGTGTACGATCACCCAGCGCCCGAACGCTGAATCCCCAAAAGTACCCTTACATTATGTGTTATGAGATATGTTATGTTACATTATGCATGCTAGAGTAGGCTAGGTATACATATTAGGACTAGAGTGGCCTGATTTGTGATGCCTTAGCCTAGGAGATTTCTGCTGCTGAGATGCTTTGAGAGCGAGTAGATAGCAGTTAGGAGCTCATGAGAGTAGAGTACTCGTAATCCAAGATCCAAGGAGGAGGACTTTGAGTGAATGCTGATTCGGTGTGGTCAGTAGTATTGGGCCCGTACTACTGAAGACACCGGATCAGTGGGCATTCCAAGTAAGAATCTTTTAGACAACGGAGGACGAGTAGGGTTGCGTTATCAGGTATGAGTATGCTCGATCGGGTCTCTGATAATTATTTTTGTATTTCAGAGGCATCATGGTTGGGACTTGACACACACCTGAGAGCAGTGGTGTGAGCGACGAGGAGATCCGTCGATTGATTCACGAGGAGGTGGTTGCTGCCATCCGGGCTGAGATTCCTGAGATGTTTGGGGACATCAAGACCACATTGATCGAGACTTTTGATGAGCGGTATGCAGCGCTGACTGAGGCTGCTGCAGCTGCAGCTACTGCCGCTGTTGCTGCTTCCAGACCTCAGGGAGGTGACTCGTTGTTGTTTCGGGAGTTCAGCAACACGAAGCCGCCAGAGTTCGATGGGACGCAAGACCTGATTGCCGCTATGAGATGGATCTCTGACATCGAGGGATGTTTCTATACATGTTCTTGTCCAGAGCACTTGAGGGTTCGGTTCGCCCTGAACTAGGTCTGCTTGGGAGCGAAGGATTGGTGGAAGTTCCTGATGGCGAACTTCACTTTGACTGAGATTTCCGAGGTGACCTGGGAGAGGTTCACCGCTATGTTCAGGGAGGATTATGTTCCCCCGGTGGAGAGGGAACGGTTGATTCAGGAGTTCTTGACCCTCAAACAGGGTACTGATTTAGTAAAAATAAGGGTGTTGCTTCTAAGACCAATTGGTATGACTCCACACATACTAATACTCGTATTAAAGCCACTTTTACGAGGGAAATGCATTATAAACACTTTAAACTTGAAAGATGCACGATATCAAATTCTAATACTCTTATTGTTTTAGTAAAAAAATGATCAAAAAGATATCAACCAATGTGTATGAGAGGGTGTGGTGTTATGACTAATCTGGATATAGAATTGAGATTAAAATGACGCATATGGTTTATAAGGAAAACCCTTTATCCCTGCTAGGATCACTAACATAAAACATTAGGAGGTGATAATGATCACCTGCCTTGTTTAATTTTATTAATCAAAGTGCAAAGTACAAAAAATAATTTGAGAATACGAGTACAAGTGTTCTAGTAACTCTAGATTGTGTTCGTGATGTGATTTTTACAAGTGTATTTATAGCCTAGGATGAATAACTAAAAGTCAGATATTTCTGGGATCCTATTAAACAAGTATTTACACGTTGCCTTGACTTGGTATTTTTGGGTCTTATGTTTGATTGAAGCGGTTCATTAGAGTTGATAAGTCTTTTGTTGACTATTTTGCACATGTGAAGAATAAACAAGAAATATATTCGATAATTCTATTAGGAAGTAATATTGATAATATTCAGTATCCTGAGTATATAAGTTTATGATCCTGGTTATACTTCAAGATTTGCGATCTTGGAAATGTCTCAGGATCTTGACTCCCTAACACTTATGAACTTTTAAAAACATTAAAGCACCATTTATGACACTAGATGAAGAATTTATTTCATAATTCCCCAATAGGTGATTAAATACCAACACTAGACTTGAAGGTCAAATTATAACTATGTACTTACACATGGGACAAATATTAGAGATCATTCATGATCAAGATATTCTTAAATCACCATAAATCCAAGGGTGCACTAAAGTACATAAAACCTCACCATGGGACAAAGATCATCATGTGGACCATAGCTTGTAATGGTTTCATATTCCAGACATAACACTAAACTCATATAATGGTTTGGAACTATGGAACTTGATCTAAAACACTTATGTCTTGAAAATACTCAAATCATCACATGAAAGCTACACTTGAATCAAACACTATATATCTCACCATTAGTCATGAATTAACAAATGGACCGTAAATTTGAAAGAACATAAGCAATCAAATCACAAGTTCAAGCTCATATCATTGTCTGGAACCATAAATTTGAATCTATGAAGTCTAGGTTTAAAATATCTAAATTACCACCATTAGAACTAGAAGTTAATTCAAACATCATGGAATCTCACCATAAGCAAAAGGGTTGAGAAATTGATCCTTGATTGAAGGTAAATGTACCATCTAACAATAAGCTCAAGCTCATATCATTGCCTGGAGCATCGAATTCGGATTTGAAGATCTAGGGTTTTGGAAACCCATTAACTAGCCTTGAATCTCATAAATCTCCCAACTATTTGTTAGTTGGAGCTTGTAGATAGATCAACGAGTTAAATCACATTAATATCACAATTTAACCATAAAATTAGGATTTGCATTTCAATAAAAAACCTAGAACGAATTCAATGAAAAAGGGGGAAAACTACCTCTTTAATGCAATATGTCGAGAAAGATTTGAGCAAGGATTAATCTACCAACTCCAAGCATCAAAACTCTATGAGATTGGGGAAGAAATTTCGATTAAGGAGATGTCGGGAGTAAAAACCGCGAAAGGGAGAAAGGAGGTGAAAATAGGAAGAAAACAACAGGCAACGATGTGATATTCTGCACAACGATGAAAGCGCGATGCGCTTTCCCAGGGCCGCGACGCGCTCCCCCTAAATTTGTGTAACATCCCAAATTTCGAGTCCAAAATTTTCATTTTAATTAACTGAGTATAAAAACATTCATAAGAAAACTACGTAGAAATATATCATTTCGTAAATCAACATATCATGTCTGAAAACCCAAATCATAAAATAACAACATGTCAGAGTACAATCCCAGAATATCTCAAGTGCGGAAAATCAATGTGTGTGTATGATGTGCTACTACCGCGCCAGCTTCTTCCCCTTCGCTGAAGAGGTACCTGAAACCAAAACTGTAAACTGTAAGCACGAAGCTTAGTGAGTTCCCCCATCGTACCACATACCATACAATCACATAACATACATATACTGTCAGGCATCTATAGGTGTCCGACCTACCCCTTCGGTCCTGTCGACCGGATACTACCTAGCATATCTGGGTTATGGCTTCCCCTTTGGTTATGACGACCGGACACTGCCTAACATATCTGGGTGTTGGCCTACCCCTTCGGTCGTGTCGACCGAATACTGCCTAGCATATCTGGGTGCTGGCCTACCCCTTCGGTCCTGTCAACCGGATATTGGGGACTATTTCACCCCTCTACTACCACCACATAACATGTATCACATAATCATATTCTATCTAGTATGACTGGGTATGACTACCCCTCTTTAGCCTTATCGAACGGAAATCTTGGGGACTATCTCCCCTACTACTACTGGCATATAACATCATATCATACTGGCACATAACGTATCAGGTAGTAGCAAACCTAGATGAATATCACAAAGACAATCATCTAACATACAACTCCTACTGGTAGGCCGGCATTGTGGCCGTAGACCCACCGCTACTGGAAGGTAACTCACCTCGTACGAACTGATGGGTTTTGAGCATTCTAACACTTCCTAAGTGTACATGCAACCCTAATAAACCTTGGATCTATGTTTGTCTTGTAGTTGTAGTTGATTCCTTGGAGTTTTAGAGCCTAGCACCAATAGTGTGGATGCCTCAAATGGAAATCACAAATCACCACAAACTTGGAACTTTGAGAGAATAGTCACTACTATCTTGAAATCGGCCCTCTTGCTTTACTCACCTCAACTAGTGTGATTTCAATAACCAAAGCCTCCTTTATATAGTGTGGTGGATTAGGGTTACATCCATGTAAACCCTAATACCTATGTCTCTTCATTTCCATGAGATCCATGGGTTAAAGCTCCATGGAGTATCCATGGATTTTCCATGCAAGCCTAGCCCATTCCAAATAAGCATTAGCCCACACTATATAAATATAGAAGCCCATATTTAATTAGTAATATATCTTTGATCTCTAAATTAATCCTAGATTAATTATAGATCAATACTAATTAAATAATATGATCTTATATTAATATATTAGAACTTATAATATATTAATAAATCATAACTTGTATTGTTCTCAAAAGATTATCCATAAATTGTTCGGGTGAAGTGCAACCCAAATGGACCATGCTGGGTCGGGTCAAGTACATACCAAATATAGTTATGGACTTAGACACTATATCCAATAGTCTCCCACTTAGATAAGTCTAATAACTATAGTTGCAAGTATGACTTCAGGAACCGATCAGCAATCGTAGCTCTTTAAACTATGTTGAACTAGAACGTGCCATTTTAGATAAGTGATCATATAATCCTCTGTTCTAGATATCAGCCGGACAAATACATGGAACATGGTCTTACTTATTTTCCAGCATTTGTTTCCCGATTTCCGATTTGTTTGACATAGAACTTAACTGAACACATCAATTTAGTTTTGACCGGGCCCGGTACATAGATCAAAACAAAATTATCGAGAGGCCCAGATATCGCTTCTAATCCTAGAAGGAACAGATAAACTTCGACTCATATGTTTGTTCTACCACTCATTGAATTACACACAAAAGTACATTTTATAACATCAAGTTACCAATGCGTTTTCGTACAATCAATGTATAACCAACTCATAAGTAACAAATCATATCTCTAGGTTTGGAGACTTATATGATATTACCGTCTCACGATCACTCGAGATAAAATTCCATGAAGTGATTCCAGTGAGCGTGGGTTGAGTCCAATGCTCAGAACTTATGAGCACTCATGATTGTTGTAGCCATGTCCAACACCTTAGACCTCTGCAACCAATCATAACAGTCTTGATGCATACCTACTTCCGACATATGACCGACTGTGGAGGTTTGAATAATATGATATACCAAACATAATTATTCTGAAAGTCAAAACATGCAAACGAAATATAGTAAACGATCGACAAGAGATAGCAACACTTTACTCATAAATAAAACATCTTTTATTCATCATCTAATGTCAATTACACTTTACAAATTTCATAATTTATCTAACTACTAAAACTTATATCATCCTTCAGCCCTATGCTACGAGCATGCTGGAGATGCTTAACCCTACTCAGTCCCTTCGTAAGGGGATCTGTTGGGTTCTCATCCGATGATACCCTCTTTGCCACAAGGATTCCTTCTTCTATTCGATGTCTGATGAAGTGATATTTTCTGTCAATGTGTCTGGATCTCCCATGATCTCTTGGTTCCTTGGCTAAGGCAACCGCACTATTGCTGTCACAGAAAATCTCCATTGGCTCTTTTATAGCTGGTACAACTCCAAGGTCTCCGATGAAGTTCTTTAGCCATATAGCCTCATTTGCTGCCTCACTTGCTGCTATATACTTTGATTCACAAGTGGAATCGGCCACTGTCCCCTGCTTGGAACTCTTCCAAGTGATTGCTCCTCCATTTAAGGTAAAGACCCAGCTCGACTGAGAGCGGAAATTATCCCTATCAGTCTGGAAGCTAGCATCGCTATACCCTACAACTCTCAAGTCATCACTCCCACCAAGGGTAAGGACCCAGTCCTTAGTCCTTCGCAGGTACTTGAGGATATTCTTTACCGCAGTCCAGTGTGCCTTGCTAGGGTTCCCCTGATACCTGCTAACCATGCTCAAAGTAAAGGCTACATCAGGTCGAGTACACGTCATAGCATACATGATCGATCCTACAGCTGAAGCATAAGGTAGTCGACTCATTTATGCTATCTCAGCCTCGGTACTAGGGCTTTGTGTCTTACTCAATTTGGCATTACTCTGAATGGGTAACTCACCTTTCTTGGAGTTATGCATGTTGAATCTTTTCAACACTTTGTCCACATAGGTGCTTTGACTAAGTCCAATTAGTCTTTTACTTCCGTTTCTCAAAATCCTTATCCCTAGGATATAGGCAGCTTCACCAAGGTCCTTCATAGCGAAACACTTCCAAAGCCAGGACTTTACTTCCTGCAGGGTTGGGATGTCATTTCCTATGAGTAGTATGTCATCCAAATACAATACCAAAAAGCTGACTATGCTCCCACTAGCCTTGATATAGACACAAGATTCATCTTCACTCCTTGAAAAGCCAAATTCCTTAACTTTCTCATCAAAGCAAAGATTTCATCTGCGAGGTGCCTGTTTTAATCCATAAATGGATTCCTCGAGTTTACACACTCTATTGGGGTACTCTGTACTGACAAAACCCTCTGGCTGAACCATGTAAACATCTTCAGCCAACTTTCCATTAAGGAAAGCGGTTTTGACATCCATTTGTCATATTTCATAGTCATGAAATGCATAAATGGCTAACAGAACCCTAATAGACTTTATCTTGGCCACTGGTGAAAAGGTCACATCATAATCAACTCCCGGAGTTTGAGAATAACCCTTTGCAACCAGTCGTGCCTTATAAGTCTGTACATTACCATCCATGTCGGTCTTCTTCTTGAAGATCCATTTGCACCCAACTACCTTACGATCAGGTACATGGTCAACCAAGTTCCAAACTTGATTGTCATACATGGACTGTATCTCGCTATCCATAGCCTCTTTCCATTTAGCAGCCTCAGGGCCTGCCATGGCTTCCGTGTAGTTGTTAGGCTCATCCAGACCTACTAGTGTCTCGTCACTAATAAGTGTCTCACCTTCTGCAGTAATATGGAAACCATAGTAATGCTCAGGTGCATTCCTAACTCTCGTGGAACGTCTCAGAGGTACAGACTCGTCAATTGGCTCAACAGGAGTTTCCTCCTCAAGTTGAGGGCTAGGGTTTGAAGTTCCTTCACCACTTGACTCTTGAAGTTCTTCAAGGTCAATTTGCCTCCCACTGTCTCCTTGGCTTATAAACTCTCTCTCTCGAAAGACTCCTCTTCTTGCTACAAAGACCACATTATCACTATGTCTGTAGAAGAGGTAACCAAAGGATCTTTGTGGGTATCCGATGAAAATACACCTCTCGCTTCGGGGTTCTAGCTTATCATGAGTCTCGCGCCTCACAAAAGCCTCGCAACCCCAAATCTTGATGTGGTCTACTTTGGGTACTTTACTAGTCCACATCTCGTGAGGAGTTTTGGCAACTTTCATTGTAGGGACTAGATTAAGGATATGGGCGGCAGTCTCTAAGGCATACCCCCAAAATGAGATTGGTAGCGAAGCTCGAATCACCATGGAACGAACCATATCCAACAAGGTTCGATTACGCCTCTCAGCTACACCATTCAACTGTGGTGTCCTGGGAGGTGTCAATTGTGAGACAATCCCACATTCCCTAAGATAGTCGAGGAACTCTGAACTAAGATACTCACCACCTCGATCGGATCGAAGCATCTTAATGTTCCTGCCCAATTGATTCTCGACTTCCTGTTTAAATTCCTTAAACCTTTCGAAAGTCTCTGACTTATGCTTGATTAAGTAGACATATCCATATCTACTATAATCATCAGTAAAAGTCAAATAATAATGATTAGCATCCCTTGTGGCATGTTTGAATGGTCCACACACATCCGTGTGTACAAGGTCCAACAAACCTTCACCCCTCTCACAAGATCCTGTGAAGGGTGACTTTGTCATTTTTCCCAGTAAACATGATTCGCAACTATCATCTGACTTTAGGTCAAACGACTCCAAGACTCCATCCTTTTGGAGTTGGCCTATGCGTTTCTTACTTATATGTCCAAGATGATAATGCCATAATGATGCTTTATCCAAGTTATTATTATTAATAGAATCAATACACATCACATTATTTCCTAAGTTATCTACAACAGACACAGCTTCATACACACCATCACAAGGTAATGCTTTAAAATAAAGAACATTATTAAAGAAAGCATCAATAGAACCAACTTCATTATTAAATGAAAAGGTAAACCCTTGTTTATACAATGCATGAAAGGAAATAATATTTCTTGCCATTTCTGGCGAGTAACAACATTTATTCAAATCTAAATTTAACCCACTACTTAGCGACAAAGTATAAACTCCAATCTTGGTGACAGGTGTAACTTTCTTATTCCCCATGATTAAGTTTATCCTTCCTTGCTCCACATTCTCACTTCTTCTTAGTCCCTGCAAGTCACAACAAATATTAATACCACAATCGGTATCAAGGACCCAAGAGTTAGAATTGGGTGAGTTATTAGAAATGATAGTGTAAATACCTGCATGGTTGGGTTTAACTTTCCCATCCTTCACATCTTGCTGGTACTTTGGGCAGTTCCGCTTCCAATGTGCCTTTTCATGGCAATAGAAGCATTCAGCCTCTTTTGGGTCAGAAGAAGGAGTGATGAAACCTTTCTTGGTTCCACTTGAAGTAGAGCCATCAAGGGTCCTAACCTTGGTACCCTTCGAAGAACTCTTTCTCTTCTTCCCTCGTCCTTTCCCGGTTGCCAAGACAGGGGCGGAGTTGGTAGGAGTAGGAGTAACAATCGCCTTACCCTTAAGACCACTTTCCGCGGTCTTTAAAAGTCCTTGAAGTATGTTGAGTGTGACCTCTTCCTTGTTCATGTGGTATGTCATGCGGAATTGATCATAACATGAAGGTAAGGAGTGCAAAATGATATCTATTGCAAGCTCCTCGGGGAAGTTCACATTTAGCTTCAGCAAACGGTCCACAAATCTTTGCATTTTCTGCATATGGTCCGTGATGGGTTCACCATCCTTCATGCGAGTTGTTATCATGGAGGAGATGATTTCATACCTCTCTTGACGAGCACTTTGATGGTATCTTTCCATCAAGTCTTGGTGCATCTCATAGGGGTAGAAATCTTCATAGGATTTTTGGAGATCCGCGGTCATAGTGGCCATCATGATGCATGCCACTTTGGTGGCATCCCTTTCATGTGCCCTAAACTCAGTGATCTCTTGAGGAGTAGCAACTGCCTCATCAATCTCCTTAAGCTCCTTATCGAGGACATATTCCTTGTCCTCGTAGCGAGTAATCATTCTGATGTTTCTGATCCATTCATTAAAGTTGGATCCATCAAAAGTGACTTTCCCACACAATTTCATAAGAGAAAATGAGCCACTAGGATTAGAGCCAAAAGCAGCGTTGTTTGCAGACATCTGATAAGAGAAGAAAGAAAGGATTAGTTCAGATATAGAGATAGTCCTTAATAAAACACCCAAATGTAGTATTAAGGCTAGGACCTAATCACAATATATTATACTTAGAAGAGGTATGTCGTAATCTAAGTAATAACATATTTGAAAGGTAGGTGAATGACGATTCACCAATTTCCACCAAAGTCGAAATATTAAAAAATATTTAATTTGGTTTTTTAGAAACTCCTAGATTCTTTTGAGATTCAATGAACTTTTCAAATGCATGTTTCAATCTCGAGTGTGCCCTCCAAGTTTTGTGACTGGGATGTCGAGGATCACAAAACGAGGTGTGAAGTAACCATGCAAATTACTTGGTGCCCTTAATAAATTACCCCTCAATCGATGTGCCGGTTAACCACACACGCTCCATCGATACTATGATAAATATTAAGTCACCATTTACCTACCTTGTTAAGTCCAAGTTAGTGTGTCGGTTAACCACACACGCTCCACTAACGACTTAGACAAAGTGTAAAGTGTAATTTCATGGATTATCACCTTATTCACATTTTTCCTAAAGTAACTAAGATTGGGAATTTAATAAAACATTTAGTTACCTTATAATATTCATCATACTTTTAATGAGAATTTATAAGTCCTTGTCTTACCCGTTCGGCTAACGACCCTCCACCAGTCAAGCAAGCGGTGGGTGAGAGTGGACACCCATTAAGTTGCCATTTTATAGGCAACAACCTTATACCCACCTTATAGACCGGCTTCGTGAATGAGGCGTACTAGCGGTAAGACGACTTTAATCTTATACATATATATATTATTATTAACTTATAATATTATAAGTATAAGGGTTGGATTTTAACTTTTAAAATTCCAAGGGTTGGAACTAAAGTTTTTTTAATATGACTTTACTTGTTCCAAAACTTGAGGGCAAGTTTTGTAAACTTTCAAAACTTTTCATTTCTTGTAACTTATGAGTTTATTAGGGTATTAAAAATGAAGACTCTTCATTTTTATAACCCATGTGTTCTTTTAATGGTTTTTAAACAAAAGTGACTTTTGGTTTTTCCATAACTTGAGGACAAGTTATGGACTCCATTAAAACACATAATGATCAAGAATTAATCTACCACATAGGTTACAAATAATTCCTATGATCATCTAAACATCATAAGATCAAGAACATGAATATGAACACTTTCATGAATCAAAAATTACACTTAAAACTTTGTAATTTTGATAACAAGTTGTTGTAAATGGATTAGCAAAGACATTACACCATCTAAAACAAGTTTTCAAGTACCAAAACATTTTAGGGTAATGTTTCTAGTCCATTTCCAGAAACTAAAGTCGAAAATCTGCACTCTGAGGCTTCTACTCGCCGAGTGCATGAACCTACTCGGCGAGTAGGTTGAAGATTCACATGAACTCGGTGAGTCCCCCCATGGACTCGGCGAGTTCATCAGGCATACAACAAGTTTTTCAACTTTTTTCACTATTTGCATCAAGTATCAAACAAACAAGCCTAGGCTCTGATACCATTGATGGGTTTTGAGCATTCTAACACTTCCTAAGTGTACATGCAACCCTAATAAACCTTGGATCTATGTTTTTCTTGTAGTTGTAGTTGATTCCTTGGAGTTTTAGAGCCTAGCACCAATAGCGTGGATGCCTCAAATGGAAATCACAAATCACCACAAACTTGGAACTTTGAGAGAATAGTCACTACTATCTTGAAATCGGCCCTCTTGCTTTACTCACCTCAACTAGTGTGATTTCAATAACCAAAGCCTCCTTTATATAGTGTGGTGGATTAGGGTTACATCCATGTAAACCCTAATACCCATGTCTCTTCATTTCCATGAGATCCATGGGTTAAAGCTCCATGGAGTATCCATGGACTTTCCATGCAAGCCTAGCCCATTCCAAATAAGCATTAGCCCACACTATATAAATATAGAAGCCCATATTTAATTAGTAATATCTTTGATCTCTAAATTAATCCTAGATTAATTATAGATCAATACTAATTAAATAATATGATCTTATATTAATATATTAGAACTTATAATATATTAATAAATCATAATTTGTACTGTTCTCAAAAGATTATCCATAAATTGTTCGGGTGAAGTGCAACCCAAATGGACCATGCCGGGTCGGGTCAAGTACATACCAAATATAGTTATGGACTTAGACACTATATCCAACAAGAACATGATATCCACTCTTAGGGTAAAATGACTATTTTACCCCTAACCAAGTCAAAGTCAAAGTCAAAGTCAAAGTCAAATTTCAATTGACCTGACTTGCCGAGTTGGGCCGTCAACTCGTCGAGTACCTATCCTTTTAATTGTCCTCATCTATGACTCTACTCGTCGAGTTTAGGAATGACTCGACGAGTTCTCCTACTATACGAAAATCGAATGAACCTTCATCCGACTCGCCGAGTTGTATGAACAACTCGTCGATTTCATCCTCATCGTATGAACCAGTCATGTCCTCGACTCGCCGATTTGTATAAACAGCTCGTCGAGTTCATCTTTAAGAGTTGGAAGATTGCCTTGGACTCTTCGAGTCTGCTCATGCACTCGCCGAGTCCTTTGAACTCCAGGAATATGGCTTATCCCAATACGTTGGGTCATTCCCCCGGACCCTCTAAAACCTTTCCAGCACTCCACTGGGTCTCTTTGACCCATAACAGAAAAGGGGAGTCTAACCTTGGACTCGCCGAGTCGATACTATCCAAGTCTATTTCTTTGATTTTTTGTTTACAACTCTTGTCCAAATTATAGATCTAGGTCCATAAACTCGATCTAGCACGTAATGTTACAAACTTTATGTGCATGCATGGGAATTTGAGCCTAAAAGGCTCTAAAAGAGACTCTTAAGTTGCATGGGGGTTTCCATGGGTGCAAAAGCAGCCCTTTTCTGCCTTGTAACTCCTTCATGGACCTAGATCCGAAGCCTGAACCCCCAACCATGCCTGCAATCATGGTTGGTTACCAAGAATGGCTTATAAAAACCCTAATTCTCCCCAAAAAGGGATCTAGAAAAAGAACAAGCAATGTATCGACTTGATACCTTATGGGAGCTGCAAAGGATGCACAAACTTGAAGTTCATTGGTCTTCTCTTGATCCCTCAAGCCTTTCTCTTCCTTCTTATGTTCCAAAACCACCAAAAACCACCACAAAGGCTTAGATCTTTACACAAACGATTAGGGTTTGATATGGAGAGTTCTGAGGGCAATAAGGATGAAGGGTGGTTGGATGAGATGCTTAAATAGGGTGCAAACCCTTAGATTAGGGTTTTGTCCAGTCAGAGTCTACTTGTCGATTCTGGAAGCCGACTCAACGAGTCTGTCATTTAAATCCTGTATCAAATCCGCTTCTACTCGACGAGTTGGACCTTCAACTCGCCGAGTCCCAGGCCAAAAATGCAAAATACTTAAATAAAATACATACCAGGAACCAGGTGCTACAAATCTCCCCCACTTATTTTAGACTTTGTCCTTGAAGTCTGCTGCTCGTTCCTGGAAAGCTCTGGGTAATGCTCCATCATCTCATCCACTGGCTCCCAAGTCCCTTTCTGAGCCCTTCCGGTGCCGCCATTGCACCTTCACCAGCTCGACCCTCTTGTTCCTCAGATCCTTTGATTTCCGGTCAAGGATCGCCACAGGCCGCTCAATGTAATTCAGGTTGTCATCGACCTGAATATCCTCTAAAGGTACCACTGTCGAATCGTCCACCAAACATTTCCGTAACTGGGAGACGTGAAAAGTGCTATGAATCTGACTGAGTTCGGCTGGCAGGTCTAGCCTATACGGTACTTTGCCCACCCGGGCTATAACCCTGAAGGGTCCGATATACCTGTGACCTAACTTGCCCCGTTTCCTGAATCAGATGATGCCCTTCCATGGTGACACCTTCAGGAGAACCATATCCCTTACCTGGAACTCCAGGTCTGATCGGCGCTTGTCGACATAACTTTTCTGCCAACTCTGAGCAGTCCGAAGCATGCTCCGGACCTGCTGAATCCTCTCGATCGTCTTGAGCACCACTTCGGTGCTCCCCATGACCCTCTGGCCAACCTCACCCCAACATATCGGGGTCCTGCACTTCCTCCCGTGTAACATCTAGAAGGGAGGACGGTCAATACTCGCATGGTAGCTGTTGTTGTACGAGAACTCAGCCAATGGGATGTAAGTATCCCAACTACCACCAAAGTCTAACACACACGCCCGCATCATATCCTCCAGAGTCTAGATGGTCCGCTCGCTCTGACCATCTGTCTGCGGGTGAAATGCAGTGCTAAAGTGTAGACGAGTACCCAACTCATCTTGGAATTTCTTCCAAAATCTGGAAGTAAACCGCACATCCCTGTCAGAAATCACGGAGAATGACATTCCATGCTGAGCCACCACCTATCGAATGTAGATGTCGGCTAGCTTCTCGGCCGATATACTTTCCTGGATCGGTATGAAATAGGCACTCTTGGTTAATCAATCCACAATAACCCATATAGAATCTACTCCCCGCGCGGTCCTGGGAAGTTTGGTGATGAAATCCATGGTAATATCTTCCCACTTCCACATGGGAATACCTAACGGCTGCATCTTGCCGTGTGGTCTTTGATGCTCGGCCTTGACCTTCCTGTAGGTCAAGCATCGCTCCACGTACCATGCTACATCCTGCTTCATGCAGGGCCATCCAATAGTCGAGACGAAGATCCTTATAGATCTTCGTCGCCCCAGGATGGATAGAAAACCTGGACGTGTGTGCCTCCTCCATCAATGTCTGACGCACACCTCCATGATATGGGACCCACACCCTATGGTGAAGGGTCAACAATCCTCGGCTATCATAGTTGAAGGAGGAAACCTGGCCCACAATACGCTCACTCTTCTGATGTTCCTCCTTTATAGCCTCCTGCTAGGCCTCTCGGATCTGCTCCAACAACGGAGTCACCACGGTCATCCGCATGCAGATATCCCTGATCGGCGCTGCCTTGCGGCTAAGCGCGTCAGCCACCACATTGGCCTTCCCCGGGTGGTAAAGGATCTCACAGTCATAATCCTTCACCACGTCTAACCACCGACGCCACCTCATGTTCATATTCGGCTGGTCCATGAGATACCTCAGACTCTTGTGGTCCGTGTAAATAGTACAACGAACCCCATAGAGGTAATGACGCCAAATCTTGAGGGCAAAAACGACCGCCCCCAACTCCAAATCATGCGTCAGGTAGTTCGCCTCGTGAGGTTTCAGCTGCCTCGAAGCGTAAGCAATAACATGTCCTCTCTGCATCAAAAGTGCGCCCAAACCTGAGATGGACGCATTGCAATATACGACAAAATCCTCCATGCCCTCCAGCAAAGCTAAGATTGGCGCCTCGCACAATCTCTGTCTCAAAAGCAGCCTGGTGTTCAGCCCCCCAACGAAATACCACGACTTTCCCCGTCAGCATGGTCAGGGGTACGACTATCTTGGAGAAATCCTGGATGAATCTCCAATAATAGCCGGCTAATCCTAGGAAACTCAGAATCTCAGATGGAGACATCGGAACCTCCATCTCATCACAACCTCCACTTTGGTCGGGTCAACCGATATCCCATTCTGTTTGACAAGGTGCCCAAGAAACTGCACCTCGTGCAACCAGAACTCACACTTGGAGAACTTAGCATACAAGCTCTCCTTCCTCAAAGTCTCCAGAACCTCTCGCAGATGCTCCTCGTGCTCCTCCTGCATCTTGGAGTAAACCAAGATATCATCGATGAAAACTATCATGGACCGATCCAACATTGATCTACATACGTGGTTCATGAGATCCAGGAATGCGGCAGGAACATTGGTGACCCGAAAGGCATCACCACGAACTCGTAGTGGCCATAGCGAGTCTGAAACGCAGTCTTCTGCACATCCTCCTCTCGGACCCTCATCTGATGATAAACCAAACGCAAATAGATCTTGGAGAACCAAGATGCTCCCTGTAGTTGGTCAAAGAGGTCGTCAATCCTCGGGAGTGGGTAACGGTTCTTCACCGTTACCTTGTTCAGCTCCCGGTAATCAATGCACATGCGATGCGACCCGTCCTTCTTCTTAACAAATAGGATCGGGGCTCCCCAAGGCGAACTACTCGGCCTGATAAATCCCTTGTCTAGCAGCTCCTGCAGCTGTGTAGACAACCCCTACATCTCGGGAGGATCCAACTGATATGGTGCCTTGGCTATCGGAGCCGCACCAGGGACTAGGTCGATCCTGAACTCCACCTGTCGCTCCGGAGGTATCCCAGGAAGCTCCTATGGGAACACATATGCGTAGTCTCGCACCACCGGAACGTCGCTCACTGTCGCCTTACCCGCCTCTCAGTTATCCATAAAATATGTGACATACCCGATGCAACCATGTTGTAGGTCCATGTTGTGACCTCTCGCCATGGATCACCAACTCTCCCCCACCTGGGGTCATGACTCGCACTAGCTGTTGTGCGCAATCTATCACTGACCCAAGCAGAACCATGCCTATAATCACATTGTTCCCACGCAACGGAATGGGAACCAAGTCTACCAGGTAGCACTCCTCGAATAACATCAACACACAATCTCGGAAAACTGCTGATGCTCGCATCGATCAATCATCGACAATCTCTACCTCTAAAGGGCAATCCAACATGCCTGAAGACTCAAAAAACCTCTTGCTGAGCGTAAGAGAGACAAAAGATCGAGTGACACCTGAATCAAACAACACCTGTACCGGAATACCGTTCACATGGAACGATCCTAAACATGTACACACAGAACATATATCAATATCATAAACATCATATAAATATCAGGGAGGAAGAATCATACCCGTTACCACATCGGGTGCGGCGTGTGCCTCCTCGGTGGTCAACTGGAAGGCCCGACTCCTCACCAATGGAGCCTCTGACTTGCCCTGCCGGCCATTAGTGATCCGTAGGGTCTCTGGGGCTGGCGCCTTCACCGGCGTTGCTGATGTCAACTGGGGGCAATTGGCCTTCTTATGGCCCCTCTAGTTGCAATGGAAACACAACAACTCAGACGTCTGAATAGTGGGTGCAGGGGCGGTACAATCCCTGCTGAAATGCCCCATCTTACCGCACTTATAGTAGCCAGACACTCCCAACCTACAAACTCCCTCATGCGACTTGCAGCATTTCCGGCAGCGGCTATGGCTCCGTTGGCCTTTCGGCCCAGCATCTGATCCCTTGGGCTTCTTCCCCGAAGCCCCAATCACTTGCCCCTCCTCGGCCCTCCTCTTTAGGATGTGCTCCAGATCGATCTCCCTCTCCTTTGCCCTGGCAATCATGGAATCCAGGATAGGGTACGCTGAAATACTGACATGTTCCCGAATGGTAGCACGTAGAATGTTATGGTAGCGGGTCCTCCTCATGTCCTCATCTCCCGCATACTGGGGCACCAGTAACGCCCTCTCCCGGAACTTGGCGGTGATCTCCGCCGCTGTCTCAGTCGTCTGTCTCATATCCAGGAACTCCAGGGCCAACTGCTCGAGTTCTACCGCAGGCGCGAACTCAACTCTGAACCGGGTCACAAAATCCGTCCATGTCATAGCCTCAATAGCCGAAGCTCCCAGAGAGTCACCAACTGACTCCCACCAATCCCTGGCCCGATCCCTCAAACATCCCGCTGCATATCGCACCTTTGACGCCTCGGGGCAGAAGCTAGTCAACTATGCAGACTCAATGTCTACAATCCATCGTCTGGCAGCAATGGGGTCCTTCACCCCATGGAAATATGGCGCACCACTGCCCCTGAAGTGCTTAAAGGACAGTGTGCATGATCCTGACTGGTTGGTCGCCATGTCACTCCTGAACGCCCTGAGGCGATCCTCCATCAGATCAACAATCCCTTCCTTGATTGACCTAAAGATAACTGGGGTCGCATTAAGGATGCCTCTAGTGATCTCATACGCAATAAACTCGCATAGCCTCTCATCTACTGGTTCGGAACCTGAACCCAATCCTGATCTCTCTCCTGAACTGCCAAATGTTGGCCTCAAACGTAGTACCACCATTCTGCAATACATAACGATAATCGTCAGTGATACTGATACATTTAGAGGGATCACATCTATCACAAGTTCCCTGGTCTTGCCCCAACCTTCCTTGATTCAAGTACGAATCCTCTGCTTCCAGTAGTACGGGCCCATACTACCTTCCACATCTATCCGTACTTTCCTCAAGAACTGCCTCGACTCCACCAAGTCCCTTCTACTGCTACTGATCTCTGCTATTCTCATCCTAGGCTTGCCCTAGGGTACCCCTGACTCGACCCTAACCAGTCCTCAGTTGCTGAAGGCCTCTTTGTAATGCCACTTAGCCATTACCTGAATACAATCACATGCAACGAGGCCCAAATAATCCTTCGAGTAAGGGACTCATCCCTACGACGGTTAGGACTCAAACAAGAGCTGTGAAATAGGGTCAAACCCAATCCTCTGAGATTATCCAACCCTGATCACATGTGACTTTAACGTATTCAACTAATAGCTAACTCCCACAACTAGGAGTTCCACAAAGCACAAAGCAAGCAACATTCAGACAAAAGGGAACGATTTTAAGAAATCATATCCTCATAACAGGAAACTATACTAGCATACAATGCTAAGCTCATACTATCAGGCATAACCTATACAGGCTATCCTACTTCTTTCTACTCAATACTAGCATGCAATTCTCATAAGTTGAAACACATAAAGCAGGCACATAAGGCATCATTCCTATATCCTTAGTCCTATGCTAACATGTTGTTCTACTAAAGCCGATAAACATAACATAAACTTGCATGGGTACTTTGGGGAATACTTATTTGAGCTTGGTCGGTCGCGTACATCACCCACTTTGTTCTTTCTCAAAACTCGTTTAACTTATCTTTTAGAAAACCATGTTCTTGTAAAAGCTTTTAATCCCTCGATTTGAGTCCAGACACCCCCGAGGGTGTGTCCGAATCCCTCAAACCAGGCCTCTAATACCAATTTGTAACATCCCAAATTTCAAGTCCAAAAAATTTCATTTTAATTAACTGAGTATAATACATTCATAAGAAAACTACGTAGAAATATATCATTCCATAAATCAACATATCATGTCTGAAAACCCAAATCATAAAATAACAACATGTCAGAGTACAATCCCAGAATATCTCAAGTGCGGAAAATCAATGCGTGTGTATGATGTGCTGCTACCGCGCCAGCTCCTTCTCCTTCGCTGAAGAGGTACCTGAAACCGAAATTGTAAACTGTAAGCACGAAGCTTAGTGAGTTCCCCCATCGTACCACATACCATACAATCACATAACATACATATATTGTCAGGCATCTATGGGTATCTGACCTACCCCTTCGGTCCTGTCGACCGGATACTACCTAGCATATCTGGGTGCTGGCTTCCCCTTCGGTCATGTCGACCGAACATTGCCTAGCATATCTGGGTGCTGGCCTACCCCTTCGGTCTTGTCGACCAGATACTGCCTAGCATATCTGGGTGTCGGCCTACCTCTTCGGTCCTATCGACCGGATACTAGGTACTATTTCATCCCTCTACTACTACCACATAATATGTATCGCATAATCATATTCTATCTAGTATGACTACCCCTCTTTGGCTCTATCGACCGGAAATCTTGGGGACTATCTCCCCTACTGCTACTGGCATATAACATCATATCATACTGGCACATAACGTATCAGGTAGTAGCAAACATAGATGAATATCACAAAGACAATCATCTAACATACAACTCCTACTGGTGGGCCGACATTGTGGCCGTAGACCCATCGCTACTGGAAGGTAACTCACCTCGTATGAGTAGTTGTTGATAACCTGTGCGGGAAATCTCTGTCTGCGGCTGCTCCGGAAATCCTCCGACTATAATCCCCACAAAACACTCAGTCAGAACATGATATCCACTCTTAGGGTAAAATGTCTATTTTACCCCTGACTAAGTCAAAGTCAAAGTCAACTTCCAGTTGACCTGACTCGCGCGAGTTGGGCCGCCAACTCGTTGAGTCCCTATCCTTTTAACTATCCTCATCTACGACTCTACTCGTTGAGTTTAGGAATGACTCGACGAGTTCTCCTTCTATACGAACATCGAATGAACCTTCATCCGACATGTCGAGTTGTATGAACAACTCGTCGAGTTCATCCTCATCTTATGAACCAGTCCTGTCCTCGACTCACGAATTTGTATGATATGAACAACTCGTCGAGTTCATCTTCAGAGTTGGGAGATTGCCTTGGACTCGCCGAGTCGGCTCATCCACTCACCGAGTCCTATGAACTCCAGGACTATGGCTTATCCCAATACGTTTGGGTCACTCCCCTGGACCCTCTAAAACCTTTTCTGACACTCAACTAGGTCTCTTTGAATCATAACATAAAAGGGAAGCCTAACCTCGGACTCGTCGAGTCCCAAGAACGAATCGCCGAGTCGATACTGTCCAAGTCTATTTCTTCAATTTTTGATGTACAACTCTTGTCCAAATGATATATCTAGGTCCCTAAACTCGATCTAGCACGTAAAGTTACGAACTTTACGTGCATGCATGGGACTTTGAGCCTAAAAGGCTCTAAAAGAGACTCTTAAGTTGCATGGGGGCTTCCATGGGTGCAAAAGCAACCCTTTTTTGCCTTGTAACTCCTTCATGGACCTAGATCCGAAGCCTCAACCCCAACCATGCTTGCAATCATGGTTGGTTACCAAGAATGGTTTATAAAAGCCCTAATTCTCCCCAAAAAGGGATCTAGCAAAAGAACAAGCAAGGTATCGACTTTATACCTTCTAGGAGCTGCAAATGATGCACAAACTTGAACTCCCTTGGTCTTCTCTTGATCCGTCAAGCCTTTCTCTTCCTTCTTATGTTCCAAAACCACCAAAAACCACCACAAAGGCTTAGATCGTTACACAAACGAGTAGGGTTTGATATGAAGAGTTCTGAGGGCAATAGGGACGAAGGGTGGCTGGATGAGATGCTTAAATAGGGTGCAAACCCTTAGATTAGGGTTTTGTCCAGTTAGAGTCTACTCGTCGAGTCTGGAAGCCGACTCGACGAGTTCGTCATTTAAATCCCGTATAAAGTCTGCTTCTACTCGACGATTTGGGCCTTCAACTCGCTGAGTCCCAGGCCAAAGATGCAAAATACTTAAATAAAATACATATCAGGAACCGGGTGCTACAATTTGGCAATTTGACATTTTTGGCCCCCCTTCCAAAATCCCCTATCTTAACCTGTACAAAATCGGTCCTAAATGTTTATTTGGTCAAATTCTTGGGTCAAACACAAGTTTTCCCAACCTGTCACTTTTGGTCTCTAAACTTTAAGAGTTTTCATCCGACGCCCAAACTCTATCATAGTTTTTATTTAATTTATTGACAAAGTTATTATTGTTATTGTTCAAAAATATTCATTTCATTTATTTCACTTCAGTTTATTTATTTCACTTTTTTTTAGCTTTTACCAAAAAACCCAAAACTTTTAGTCCCACAAACATGATGTTACACGTTCATAGAATGATGGTTAAAAAATTTCCCTTTCAGCGTTTGTATAAGGAAGAAGAAAGGAAGGGTGAAGATCAATTAAAATAGCAGGATATATATGAAAGGTAAAAAAACATAATGACCCTTATGTGAGGGGCATGTGTTTGACCTAATGACTGCAATTTAATAAAAGTTAAAAGCAACGCTCCAACCCACGACAAAATATGTTCATAAGGACCATTTATACAAAACTAAAAGTTTAGGGACTTAAACCACTAATTTGTTGACAAATACAATGACCAAATATGATTGATATGTGATTGGGATAATGACTTAAAAGGGTAATGTATTTTTTTTGTACACATTTAGTCACTGACTTTTATTTTCGTCCACATTTATCCCCTTTAACTTGTTAAACTGTACACATGTAGCCCTTATGACCGGTTACTTCATGTTAGCCGGTAAAAATGACTTAATAGGGTAATATATTTATCACTTTGTGCACATTTAGTCCTTAATATTTTTGCACACATTTAGTCCTTAATATTTTTTTTGTTACACAATAAGTCATTTTTGTTTTTGTACTAATTTAGTACTTATGAATGATTTATTTAGGTTTTTCTCATGACATCTTACATGGGATAGCCATATGGTGGTGGGATAGGATGAGGTGGTCCTGCTATATGTTGTAGGCCAAGATATCTGGTGTGGGCCGACTGTAAGGTGTAGGCACGAAGGCTTGAGAAGAGCGGCTGGGTTAAGGCGGCATGCTGACAAACTCTGGGTATTCCAGTCTGATGACTGATTGGACCTGTTGCATGTTGGCATTCCATTCAGATAACTGATTGAGACATGGTATTCCAATATGATGAGCGTGGGCTCGTTATGCATGATAATGCGTTTGTTGTATCGACTATTTTGGGGAAAATTCATTAAACTTTGTGCTTACCCAGTTGTTTATGTTTTCAGGTTCTATCGTCGATCGTGGAAAGGCGAATGCATGATTATACACACTCATCAACAGTATTGAGGATTTTGTGTTTCTTATATTACTCTGATTTTCGATAAATGTATTTTGGAAAAAACGTTTTTTTCTTAATAATGGATTTATAATTAGGGATTTTGCTTTATTTAAAAATGAAAATTTTTGGTTGTAAAAATGAGACGTTACACATAAACATTAACAACCGTACACACTTCATCAATGATTATCCCACGTAAGATGTCGTGAGAAAAACCTAAAGAAATTATTCATAAGCACTGAATGCGTACAAAAACAAAAATGACTTATTTAGAAACAAAAAAAATATTAAGGACTAAATGTGTACAAAAATATTAAGGACTAAATGTGTACAAAATGAGAAATATATTACCCTATTAAGTCATTTTTCTCGCTTAACCTGGAGTAACCGGTTATAAGGACTGGATGTGTACAGTTTAACAAGTTGAAGGAGTAAATATGGACGAAAAAAAACCCAGTGACTAAATATGTAAAAATCGAAAAATATATTACCCTTTTAAGTCATTATCCTATACGATTTTATGAGGGTTAAATATCCTAGTGAGTGGGTGACAAATGAAAACATCAACAAGACGAAGGGATGTTCTCGTAAGTTTGCAAGTCATCCGAGAATTCAAAAAGCTTTTCTCACATCCTATGCACCTTCAGGTAACCGAAACACCCACTCACATCCAACCGTCCAGATAACCTCCCTCTTAAATTTCACAAAAAAGTATTGGCCGTTGGATCTAAATTTAGGGGTTTAGCAATCCCCTCTTCAAACCCGCCCACACTCTTCTACCCTTCCAACGCAAAACACACGCAATTCTCCCCTCCACCGCCTCCATCTTTTCACCACGGTTTCCCGTCCAACCACCGGCGGTTTTTCTGCCGCCTTCTGCCGGTGATCATTCTCTACGTCATTTTCCGTTCAAGTTTTTGACTTCTTTTCTCCATGCTATTGTGTTTTCCTTGAAAAGAGAAGTGTTATTTTTTAGAAACTTAATTTTCTTTTCGATAATCTGGTTTTAGTAAAGTTTTTTTTCCATGGACGATCGATTTTTGTTTTTGCCACTTTCTTCAAACGATAATTATCGTCCAACTGAAGTCTAATGCATTTTTGTGTTGATTCAAGTACAATGTTTTTCGAAAGGGATTATTTTTGCATATACTTCTCTGCAAGTTAATTTATTTGAACTGTGCCGATTCAGAGAAAAAGATGATATTTTGTAATATTTGTTTTTGGTAATTATTACCAATTTTGTTATTGATGTTGATATTATTCTTACGAGTACATGCCGTGTATGTTCTTCTTTGTTAACAATTGTAGAAATTGGCCACCGATTTTGAATTTTACTTTCAATTTGCTTCGTGTTTCAAGAATCTTGTTCTTTCTATCTATATAGAATCGCATATTTTTTTTCTCTGAAACTGACACATCTTTTAGCATAAAGAACGTCACTTTATATTTCAAATTTTCATACGATTCTGAAATTTATTCGTTTAACACTTCCAAAGTTAGTGATTTTCAGGTGATAATAATAATTTTCAAAGATTAATATGCCGGGCGACAAGAAAATTGTGCAATGTATCCTTTCTATATTCCCTTTATCAGTACCATATTGTATGCATGTCGCAGTTTAGGACTTGTAATCTGTTTTATTTTTTGCTTTTTATATATATTTGTGGTTTTGATCGTCAAAATTGATTATTATGGGGAAAACTTTGTTCATATCATGATCATTATTCATAAGACTCTAGATTTAGGTTTGTTCAGCATTTTGAAATCAATCAAAAACCTAGAATTGGCACATTGAATTTTAGTAGGAATCACAGATAATTATTCCATAAATAGTTGAGAATGTATCATAATGTCATGCCTCTTAAGTCGTGGTTTAACTTGTTTTTGTCCATTGATTCTATGATTTTGCTTAACTCTCTTAAACAGCTGACTCATTAGCCAAAAGAGACGATCAAAATCTGGTAATACAGTTTTTTAAACTTCACTCCTTTGTTTTCTTTTGTTAATATTACTGTATTTCTCTGAAATATTATTAAAATTCTTGTTTTAGGGTTCAAGAAAAGATGTCATAGTTTCAGGTGTGTCCTCTTCATCATCAGGAGTTCATGATTCTTCTGCAAAAGGTGGTGTTGGCAATGGAAACAAAGCAGTTTCAGATCAAGGTGCTCACTATTCATCTACAAGCTGTTATGATTACCAGTATCCAGGTAAGAAGTTTCATGGTTACACTTCACATGAGTTATATATACATATATAATTATATATCTTTATATTGTATGGTTTAATTTTCAGAAAATTATTTATTTGGTTTGATTGTTTATTTATACTAGGACACAATGGAACATATAGTCAACTAGATGTATCTGGTCAAATGAATTCCAATGGGGCTGTTTACTCTGATAATGGTTCACTTCTTTACTATATGCCAAGCTATAATCCTTATGCTACTGGAGCTTATATGGGTGTTGATGCACAACAACAACAACAACAACAACAACATCAACAACATCAACAACAACAACAACCCTACTTTTCTTCATCAGAAGCCATGCCATGTTACTCATCTTTTGGTGCAAAATCTGTTACTGGATCAAATGGGATGAAAGCAAATGATTTGAACTCCAAAAGAACCATGAATTTTTACACTGGAAAATCTCTGAATTACCCTTTGGACATGAAGTCAAGCCAACATTCCACACCTTCTGTTCCTAAGTCGATCCTTCAGTCACAGCATTTCAGATCTCTCAACAAGGTATTTGTTGATTATTTGAGCTAAAAAAAGTTGTGTAATAGTCTAATAGAAAGAAAGGCAAATGAAATGTTTTTGTTTTTTATATGATTTTGTTTCAGTTGAATTCTGCATATCAATCTGGGGGTCTTCAAAAAGGGTACCAACAATCTGGAAACTTCTCATCATTTTCTTACCCAAATCAAGCTCTATTTTCAAACTACTCAATGAACTATTCTTCTGGGGGTAGACTTTGGAATGAAAACGAAAGATACAAACCACGTGAAAAGTCATACAACAATGGAGAATCTGAAGAACTTACACGTGGCCCAAGGGCACAAAGCGTAAATTCACATATTGAGGAAGAAAAAGTTGGGTTCTCATTGAGACGCGATAAATACAATCTTGAAGAGTTTCAGACAAAGTATGATCATGCAAAATTCTATGTCATCAAATCATACAGTGAAGATGATGTTCACAAAAGCATTAAATATGATGTTTGGTCAAGTACACCAAATGGAAACAAGAAGTTAGATGCTGCTTATCGTGATGCTGAAGGAAAAACTAATGTTTTTCTTTTCTTTTCTGTAAGTGATATTGATAGTCTACTTTTTTTTTTTTTTTTTTGAATTATTGTTTAATTTAAAATTTTATTTTTCAGGTTAATGGTAGTGGGCAATTTGTCGGTGTTGCTGAAATGATTGGATCAGTTGATTATGAAAAGAATATGGATTTTTGGCAGCTTGATAAATGGAATGGTTTTTTTCCAGTTAAATGGCATGTTGTGAAGGATGTTCCTAACACGCTTTTGAGACACATAATTCTTGAAAACAATGACAATAGACCTGTTACATACACTAGAGACACTCAAGAGGTAATTTTTTTAAAAATGTTTTCACATTCTACTTGTTTTTTTATTAATGAATATTGTATTGAATTTTATATATTTTGTTTAGGTTGGTTTAAAACAAGGTTTGGAGATGCTTGAAATTTTCAAAAGCTATTCGGCGAAAACGTCTCTGTTAGATGATTTGAGCTTTTATGAGAACAGGGAGAAGATGCTTAAAGCAAAACGGATTAGTAAAGCTGCTTTTCAAACAGAGGTAATTAATTTAATACTGAAGAAATAGCAATGTGCTTTTGTTTATTATATAATGTTGTATTTTTTTTTTGTTTTTTAGAATTTAAAATCAGGAGAAAGCAATGGGTTGAAGGATCCGACATCTTCTCTTATAAATCTTACACGGAATCTGTCTATTAATTCTAACACACCAAAGTCCAGCATTGGTGATAATAAATCTGGATCGTAGAAATTGGAATTGGTGTAGCTTGTAGGGTTTTAGGTATTATGGTTTTTATTGATTTTTACATTGAATGTCTTTTGTAGGGATTGAGATCACTTGTCTTTTGGTTGTTTTTGTCTGCTGTTTTTTTGATGTGTTTTTGAGATGTAAAAATCAGGGTTTTCATCTTCTTTTGGTTGATTTGGGATGGTAGTTGAATGGCACATATGATTGGACTTGCTTTACTTTTTTTTTTGTGCTTTGTTGAATATCGTTAGTTTTCACGTGTTCATTGAACTATATAGTTTTATGTCGATGTTGTCTTATGTTAGAAATTCATGTGTATTCTAGATTCTAGATGTCTAGTAATGTTCTTAATAGGGTATTTCCAGTGGGGAGTTTTTGAGATGTTTTAAAAAAGAATAATAATTGTCTCCAGCCGCTCAATGTTTTATTTTCAGTTTTTAATCCGTTTTAAACCTGCATATTTGGATATCCTCTCAGCAACATTCTTGTTTATTAGTCACTCTATAGATTATAACATTGTACTTCATTTTTTGTTAGAAGTATTGTAATTCTGTCTATTGAAAATTTCTGTTAATTTAAAAGCTGGAAATAACATTTTTTTGAATGAGGTTTGTGGTTAGAATTTAGTATCATAAAATCTGTATTTGCATCATATATATTTAAAAAAAAGAAAGCCAAAACCATGTAAAATCCTTTATTAAAAGATATTTCTTATTTGTTTTTGTTTAACGTTATTTAACATGTAATAGATGATTTTATATACAATAATTATGTTTTAAAATTTACATTTTATGTTATAATTACATTATTAAAACAGTATACAAGACTTGTTAGAATAGGATTATAGATTTATAATAAGCTATAAATAATAAAAGAAGCTATATTTTATCTAACCCTCTCACTTACATAAAATATTATAAATGATTGAAAACATTTGTTTTTAATTTTTATAAGATAACTATACCCATATCTATGGTCACACAAAATTTTTTCCACCTTAGTTTGTTTTTACCAAGTTAATATGACAAAAGGAGATGATAAGTTACAAAGATGATTAAAACCTGTTATTGGAGTCTAAGAACACACAAATAAAAACAAACAATTAGATTTTCTTAAAAAAAAGAAACTTAATTAAAATTCCAACAAAGACCAAAGTAAATATATCCTAATCAAACAAATATTCGAAACATGCCCACTAAGCATCCATTCATCATGCCACATAACCACCTCTAAATTCATGAAAAAGGCAAAAAGTGTTGCAATCAAATATCAATATAGGCACAGTTTACTTATATGATCTAAGTTAAGAATCAAATATCAAATTAACTTTGCGCCACTAAATTTTTATAGAGGTAAGCGTGTTTGGCAAAAGTAGCTTTTAGCTGGAAGTGGGTAGTGGTTAGCTGGTAGCGTGTAGCAGGTAGCTGGTAGCGGGAAGCTGTAGCTTTTATTTGTTATATGAATGTTTGATAAAAGTAGCTGGAAAGTTTTGAAATATATAAAATTACATAAAAGGACAATTGATTAAAAATAAATAAATATATAAATATAGTTTTAAGGGTAATTATGGAAATTAATTTAAAAGCTCAGGAGCGTTTTGTTAAACGCTACATGAAGTAGCTTTTAGAATCGAAGCATTTTGTTAAAACTAAAAACTAAACGCTCGTAGTGTCAAACAAAACTTTTTGTTTAAACTAGAGCGTTTTATCAAAAGCTAAAAGCTAGAAGCTCCCAAACACTTCCAAAAACTCTGTACCAAACACGCCCAATATCTAACAGTGACACACCAACAAACCTATGAAAATACATTGATATTTCAAAAAATTTCAAAGTGCCATGTTTTAATAGGACAAACATAAATAAACACAGAAAATACATACAACAGAGTTTTGAGAGAAAAAAGAATGAAATTTATATCAAAAACAACATCATACTTTTAAAGTAGATTGTTATTAAGGTACATGTTAGTCAGGTTGAAATGTAAAATAAATTTAAAGTGTGTCATCTTAGTACATATAACCTATATATAGGGACTTAAAATGTGAAGTTGATAAAAAAAAATCAATTTTTAGAGTTGTTTTGACTACACCTACTTTAAAGGTGAACATAGGAGAAACAATTCGTTCTTTTTCATTTATTTTGGCAATACACATAAGTGTTGGACATATTTTGGTCATTTTTGTTTCGTTTTTTTATCTGTCATATTGCCTCAACCTAACCCATTGCACTTAAACTTGTAGATGTGTGTTTCGGTGTTTTTGGGGGCTGTTTTAAAAGTAAACCCAATTATAGCAATGTAGTTTGAAAATATTTTTAAAAATATTTTAAGGAAAAAAACTTTAGAAAACCATGTTATAAAGACCTTCCGAGTACTTTTTTACTCCTTTTATTTTGCCTCATTTTCTTCATTTAAGAAGCAAGTCGTTCATATCCTTCTTCATTCTTTTTTTTTTTTTTTTTTTTTTTTTTTTCTCTTTTTAAACCTTCAAAGAACAAATCAAACCTTACCAACAACAAGATACTTTTTTGGGAAAGCCATATTTTACCTCAATGCCTAAATAAACCATTATATTTATTTTACGTCCATTTTAACCATTATTAATATTAAAACTGTCTAACCTCTCTAATTTATCCTGTAAACCCTAAGGAAGACCCTTCGTCATTTGTAAGCTGCCATCAGACATACTAAAAGGAAGAAAGGGAGCAGGCTGGAGCATAAATCTTCGTCGATCAGGGGAAGCTTCACGAAAACAAGGTAATTAATCAAGATTTGTTGTTTAATCTGTTTGTCGAAGGAATAAGTTCCCGTTGGAAAGGAGTTCCTACCTCCAATTACTTGACGGTTCTGTTGTGGAACTTGACAACAAGTCAAAAAAACTATCTTAGATAGCCTTAACGATCTTTCCTTTTCTGCATTACGTGTTTTGGGTTTTGCATACAAAGAAGATCCTCCATAGTTCACTACATATAATGGTGATGAAGATCATCCTGCGCATAACCTTTTACTTGATCCAACAAATTACTCTTCAATCGAAATTAACTTGATCTTTGTTGGCTAAGCTGGACTCAGGGTAAATAGCTATATGCTTAGTCTTCATTTCTATACTTAGATTTACAAAGTACAATGTCTTAAAGTAAATGGCGGTATTGATTTATCTGTGAAGGATCCTCCACGTAAGGAAGTTAGACAAGCCATTGAAGATTGCAGAGCAGCTGGGATTCAAGCGATTGTGATAACAGGAGATAACAAGAATACAACTGAAGCAATATGTCGTGATATTGGTGTATTTGGTCAGCATGAAGACATCAGTTCAAAAAGCTTAACTATCATGTATCGGGCAAAACTGTCTTGTTTTGAGACAAAAATGCAACCTGTAATGTGTTTGTTTCATTCGATTTTGTTTCTTTTATTTGGTTCAATTTATGTTTGTTTTTGTTAAGTTTTGTTTGGTTTGGACAAAAACATATAAATATACTCAATTTTCTGTTAATGGTGGTCATTTGGTGTGTTAAAAACCCAATTCCTCACCAAGGGCAAAACCGTCAACATCATAAAAAATAGAAAAATGTACTCTTGAAAACATGTAATTATAATCATTTTTCTGTTAATGGTGGTTGTTTGGTGCGCTAAAAACCCAAATGTTCATCAAGGGCAAAATCGTCAACATCCAAAAAAAAATGCAACATAATAATGTTCCGGTTTCTCTTTTGTTTGACTCGAAAATTTGAAGTTATTTTTCAGGGGAGGTGTTCATGCTCTTAAAAGTTAACAAATTGGTGATTGGTCATGTTCTCTTTTCTGTCCCTGTTCCGGAATCAACCTGTTCCTGTCCGGAGTCAATCTCCCTGTGCAGTTGATGTTACTGCTCATTTTTTGATTCCATTCCAATCTTCATTACATTCCATTCCTGTTCTAATCTTGATGTCACAATCTATTAAATTACATTATATTCTTCATTCCATTCCAATCTTGATTCCATTCCATAACAAAAACGTTAAAATTGTCCAACTATAACACAAGGGTAAAACTGTCCAACCATAACAAAGGAACCCGAAACAATCCAATTACTCACAAAACCATTTTATAACAGTTAGAATGTGCATGTCTTGATCATTGCTTCAAAATAACAAAATTATATTCTAACTTGTAATGGATGCATACACCTAACTTGATATAATACATAATTAGAGATTTTACATTAACCTATTGCCTTATTCTTAACAAATCTCATGTTATGAAACTTCTCCACAACCTGAAGTCACCGGAGCTTCATGCAATCTCGCTGGACACCTTGCGTTTACTCGCGAGAGAGAGTGAGAAGAACAGACGGTGCTTGATTGACGCAAGCACGAATGGTGCAATGATTTCCTTGATAACAAAGTTTTATAAGGAAAGTCTAACTATTACTGTAGGACTCGGCCAGGTGCTCAAAATTCTTCATCTTTCTTGTCTAACTATCCTGAGAAAAAGCATATCGCCAAAGAAGATCATGATTTAATTGATTCTTTACAACGGGTTTTAGGTTTTGACAACATGATAGGAGATGACTGATCGTTGATGTCCAAACACATGCAATTTTGCTGCTCGAAATGGCCATGGAAGTAGCGAGTACAAGTGTTTTAGAGAGATTAAGGTTCGATTTCTTTAAACAAACAATAAATGTCATAAGGAATAGAACCTCACCACAAGCACCAGAAGCGGACAACGGTCTTAAGAATGTTAAGCGATGTTCGAGTGCTGATCATAGGAGAGCTCAGTTATTTAAGGTTGAAAACGAACGTAAAAGAAGAAGAGGAAGGAGATCGTAATATATGAAGCAGGAGAATTAGATGCAAAACATTTTTGTTACCGGTTCTTTAAGGATGACCGGTTAGATTTATTAAAACAATAAAGGTGAGAAATAATAATGGTTAAAATGGACATAAAATATATATATATAATGGTTTATTTAGGTATTAAGGTAAAATACATACGATTTTAGAGCAGTTTTCCCTACTTTTTTCTGTTTTAGCTAATTACACACATTATACACTAAAAAAATGAAAAATGAAAAAAGAAAATGCAAAGACATAAATTAAAGTTTGATGCTAAAATAATACATAAATAGAAGTAAAAAAAGAGTTGATTAAATGAAAAGATGGTGTTAAAAACATCCACAAATTTCACATACCAGTAGAATCAAAACCAGAAGATGTAATAGTGAAAAGTAAAAAACTCACCTTCCAGTCAAATGTGGTCACATTTTTGCTCTTATCATTTTTTCAAACTCTATAGTGTTTCAAAACATCAACATTAGAGATAAGAATTCTATAGTTCTTTATATGAGCAACATTAGAAATAAGGATGAGCAAAGTGAAGTTAGCGAAGTAGTACTAATCAGAGTACTTTGGTGGTTAGAAATTACCATGAAGTAATAAGATTTCTATAGTTCTTTCAAAACATCAACATAAGAGATAAGATTTCTATAGTTCTTTATATATGTTTACCTAGTTTTTTTTAGAAATAGTCATACGAAAAAATATAATTATTTAGGCAATAAATTAAAAAACATTGACATATGAACGAATGATATGAACGAAAAACACATAAAACTGAATAAAGTTGAATAAAAGAACAAACACTAACATAAAAGAATCGTTATATAATGTAAACGAACAAAACGTTAAAAAAACATCAATGAATATATTTAAATAAAAAGTCAAATGTATCAAAAGCTTTTTAAATCATAAAAGTAAATATAAATAAATAAACTACCACATACCATACAATAACATATAAAGCACATACTGGGTCTTGCCCACTGCATCAGATCGAAATCCGAAAACTGCATCGGACCGAAGTCCGAAAACTGACCAGGGCCTTGCCCTCTGCATCAGACCGAAGTCCAAAAACTGCATCGGACCAAAGTCCGGAAACTAACCAGGGCCATGCTCTCTGCATCGGACCGAAGTCCGGAAACTGAATCGGACCGAAGTCCGGAAACTGACTGAACATAGCATAGCATAATCATAACTACCAGCATAAACACATATACTGCATACTGCATCGGACCGAAGCCCGGAACCCATAACACAAAAACATGCTTGAATCACAAAGACATCAAGCACACTGAACAACTGCATCAGACCAAAGTCCAGAACTACTGCTGACTAAACGGGCCGACATTGTGGCCGTAGACCTGTTCCTACTGGAAGGAAAACTCACCTCAGATTGCTGAAGTCCCGTAGACACAATCCCACACTGCTGAAATCCCGCAGACTCAACCCCAGCTGCTGGATGACAAATTCCCGAACTGTCAACACCAAAATAATACCCAATTAATAATTGGGTTCCAACTCATAACCATAAGTCCATACTTGAGTAAAAGACTACTTTACCCCTATCTTAGCTTGACTCCAGCCGAAGGCCCAAACCAAAGGCCCAAAAGTCTAAAAATGGACCAAGGCCCAACTATGGCCCAATTTTCCAAATTGGGACTAAACCTCTACATGGACTTCCCTTAAGGCCCAATTATTCAGTCCAGTCCAACATGTATCATTCTAAGGGCCTAATATCATACAACCATCTAGGCCCAAACTATGGCCCAATTTTCCAAATTGGGCCCAATCCTTCATATGGGCCTTACCCTAAAGCCCAACTAATTACTCTAGTCCATTTGATTCTTCTTGGATGGCCCAACACAAAGCCCAAGTGAATATTAGGGTTTTCTCACTTAGCCCATTAAGGACTTAATCCATTAAGTCCTTTACTCTACTAGATAATTGATATGGAGAAATTGGGCTTAATACACAATCCAATCTCAATGGCCCAAAAGTGGGTCCAATAAGTCCAAGGCCCAAATACTTGCAATTAGGGTTTTTCACTCAAACATGGCCCAATAGGCCCAAAACCAATCCTTAAGCCCATTAGGGTTTTGCTTGGTCAATTAGGGTTTGCTAGTGGGGCACCACCCACTACCACCTCGGGTAGTGGTGGTCAATGGCGGCTCATGGTGGCGGCCACCACCTCATGGTGGTGGTTACAATTCTTCTCATTAATTCTTTTGCTAATTACAATTACAATGCCCAAATTCAAAATATCACACATACACACACACACTAACTATTAAAACACACACACATACACACACACATCCACCCTAGTGGTGGCCGGCGGTGGCACGTGGCCTTTCCCGCAACTTCCGATTACTCAACATACACACACACTTAACACAATAAGCAACAGTACACACACACACACACCTAATCACAAAGCAAAACCCGCATACAATCGTCCCTCCCCGGCAGCATGCGGCGGCTGACAGCAACTCCCGGTGTCTTTTCTTGGCTACCCAAAACGTCCAGCGACATAGGCTGTTGAGGAGGTGCCAACAGAAACAACAACACAACAACATGGCTTCTGGCTTCGTCGACAAACACAACAGCGGAAACAGCTCGTCGTTAACTAACATGGGCAACGACACCAACGGCGATATCGGGCGTTTAGAAGCTTGCTGGCAACCATGGTTGGCGGTGGCTCATGTCTTCAGCGGGATGGCACAGTGCCGACTCGTTCTTGCTGGAAACGAAGCAACCATCGACGGCAGTGAGGTTGTGGCGACGTTTGATGGTCGATGACCTCCACAGAGGTGGCGGCGCGACGCTGTCATGGCAGGAGATGGGGGCAACGATCCACTTCCAATCACTATCGACTAAGAAGCAGCATCCCACAATGGTCTCTGTCTTCGGCAGCGACGGGAAGGCACCTACGGTTGCTCGTGGTCGGAGAAACAAGGGGGAAAAGTCGGTGATGGCGGCTGGAGGAATGGAGGTGAAAAGGGTGACGACTCAATCCAAGAACGCTAGGGTTAGGGTTACGGAGGGGATAACCTTATATACCCGGTGCCTTAAAACATTTCCCCATATTAACATAATCGATCCCTCCTTTATTCTTTTCTTTCAAAATAAGTTCATATTTTACACTTTTAACCCTTCCTTCCGAAATCTTTACAAACTGAATCCAAAACTTACATTTTAAACCCTGATCCCATAAATTTTTTTCATAATAGATCCCTAAATTACCAATAAACCCTTCAGTCTTCAAGTCTTTTCAATTTAAGTCCATAAATTACCAAACGCACCCTGACCTCCGCAATCCTTTTCAGTTTAATCCCGAAACTTACACTTTTAACCCACGCTAATCCCATTTATAACATTTGGCTCCCAGAACCAACCTCTCACTGAATATTATGGATTTTAGTGCTACCACACTTTCAAAAATTATATATATAATCATCTAATAAATGGGGTGTTACTGTGATGCCTACGTGGATCGTGACAAATGTGACACCACACACACTAGTCTAAATAAAGATGATTTTTATTAGACTGGAAGGTGCACAAGACTCACTCACTGTACTATGCAGTGGGTTGACATGGCGGTATGGATAGCATGGTGAACATCATACCGTATGATGTTTTTTGTGCGGTGACCATCACAATTAGGTACCATCTAATCATATGCTTCTTTCCTTTCTTACTAGTTTTTATAAAGTATAATTAAAATCTAGGGATTATGACCCAATTAGATATTTTTGGGGTATTTTTCAAAATATAAACACAAAAAACTTGTTTCCACAAATAGACATGCATTTCGTGGAGGTGCCTCAACGGGCTCCGTAGAATTAGGATACATTTTGTGGAATGACAATATGGTAAATTAAGGAGGGGAATGTGCATAAAATTGACATATGGATTCCTCGGAAGGAGCTCCGCAAAAATATACTTCTAACATTTTTATTTTATTTTTTGCCACATGTATTTCTTGGAACAAAAGTTTATTTCGAGAAGCCCTCAGATGTAGCTCTAAAGAATGTCGGAATCCATGTCTATATGTGATTTTTTTTTATGTCTACTGTTTGGAAAACACCTCCAAAGTATATCTATTATGGGCATAATCCCTAAAATATATATTGAAAAAATATAGAAAAAAATATTACAATTCATAGCTATTAATTTCTTTCAAATTTCTTATAGAGTGATGTAATGTTTATACATATTTGAAACTCTGGTATAAAATAAATTTATCTAAAAAAGTGAGAAAGTGAAGTATTACTATTTTCTAGAGGAGTTGAAAAATGACACGAGAAATTTATATGATAGAGTACTTGGTGTGATCACTATAGATTTTTGAGGACCTTATAGATTTATGGGTAAAATTTTATATTATTGTAATATAAATATATAATTTATTTATTTTTAAAAAAAATTAACCACTATGAAAAGACGATGAGTTTTATTACACGTGTAGATTTTGGGAATGAATGATTACTAGCAAAACATATGTTTGCTTATTCACACAGACCTAATAGTTTGTATCACATGTATGCTTATTCATATAGGCCCAATAGTTTGTATCGAGTGAAAGAATACATTACATGTAATGGTGTTCGATGACAGTTCATTGCAAAGCCTTTCACCACTATTCGTTGCTAAACCCCGAAACTATACATCTGTTGTTAACCTGTCGCTAAAGTCATTAGTTGCCAAAAGTACCCATCACAATCCTTTGCTAAAAATATTCGTGGCTATTTTGATGTTAAATATCTATGCCAATCCATGACAAATGTGTTACTATTTGGTTGGTTAACCTTTGGTTTCACAGTTGGTGGGAAACAAAATGTAGTGAAATAACAATGGGAATTCCAACATTGATTTTAAATCTTTCTTCGCAAAAAATTGGATACCATACAATATGAGATTGGCTCTTTTTTGTCATTTAAACATGGTTAGCCACTTTTTACCTTCAAAGGTCACCCTTAGCTGATTGGACGAACCTTTGTTGAGTTGGATGCCACGTCATGTTAGCGTTGCTGACTTGTCTATAAGCGGAAAAACGGCCATAATGGGGAAGGGAAAAACTTTAACCAACAAGCATAAAAGCTTTATGAACAATACTTTTTCCCTTCTTTAGAAATTGGCCACAATAGTTTGTACACTTTGTCAAGTTTGATCTAGATTTTAAAGATTTCTCAACTTTAGGAATGAGAAACACTAATGTTTAACTTCATTAGACTTTTGCCACAGGTTTTTCAAGATTTGGCAAATTTACTCCCTGCCTCAAAAATAGCCCCATCTTTAATTCAGATAGATCTCGAACCTTCTCTCATTTCAATTCCACCACATCCCCTCTCTCGATCATTCTCTCTGATTTAACCTAAGACTTAAATAGTTTCAGTAGCGACAAATAATCGGAAGTGTGTTAAAGAGATGAAAATCAAACCTCGAATCGACGGTGTAAAAGAGGAAGGTCTCTATTTGTCGCTTTCATTATGCCTCTTGGGTTATTCGGCTAATGGTGTGTGTTGAAAGTGAGGGGTAGGTAAGCAACCCAAAAATGTATCGATCACTTACACTTACAAGAACATCACAGAATCCAATCGGCATGAAGGGGAGATGGTGATGGTAGCGGGAGAGGTTGTTCAACCGGCTAGATCGGTATGTTCAATCCGATTCTCACTAGCGCCATCACATGAACCACTTCGATTAGGGTTTACCTCCCTTAATTTCACCTCTCGTTTGTTGCCTTTGGTTGAGCTCATACACAAAATTGATTGTCAACTCCAGTAACAACCCTATAGTATGAAGAAGAGGAAGACGTCGATTCAAATTTTAAGCCCTTTTAGCATCAAGACAACCACGATGAAGTACAGGTATGTATGCACCCTAGTTTTTTCTGTTATATTGAATCCATACGAGAAATATAGTTGAGAGGCACAAAATTCTTTTGGGTATTTTCATCCTCGTCATTGGTGGAACATAACATAATTTGAGCTTGGTTGAGCAATGTGTAATTCGATAGATATGCATAAGATATTGCTCCTACAAACTGTTTCAGTGGTTTTGCTTATTCCTCAAGCACCTAATGTTACCTTATAGTTTAACAAGGGTATACTTTGCTTTTTTTGGTATGTATTTTCAGGGTGAAGAAAAAAAAAATAAAGAGAATTAGGAAAGATCTTCTTAAGGTTTGCTGACATTGTATGTATTCATTTTCATAAGGTGTTGAATAAAATATTGATATTGAAAATCGTTTGGGTTTGTTTTCCATATATCATCATGTGTTTCAAATTCTGTATATGGTTTACATAAACAAGAACATGAAGCATTGATATAGAATACTACTATTCCTAAATTTGGTCAAGGTTTAATATATGGTTTTCGTCATTCCCTTCTTCCCTTCTCCCTGTGCAATACTACGCTTGATACATACCTGGTTAGGAGGGAATTAAGGAAAAGGATCATTGCGCGTGACTTGTAACATCCTGAAGGTGAGGTATTCATAATTTCAACCCTATAATTTAATTATGTTGCATTCCAGTCCCTAAGTAGAAGAATGTGTCCATTGGAAGCCCTAGTATGCTGGGCGTACATCAGCGTACGCGGGGCGTACACGCCAGGTTTGGAAACCCTAAATTTTAGGGTTGAGCCCCTATATAACCATCCTTATAGCCTCATTTTCCCTCACCTCTTCAGCCTCCACTCTCCTTGATACATTTTTGCAAACCCTAATCCTTTAAGTGTGTTTTTTGAGCTAAAGTTTGTGTTCTTGGTGGGTTGAAGGAAGAAAGAAAATATATTGAGGAGCCTTGGTGTGGAAGCAAGCTTGTGGATCTAGGATCTTGCCTCCTTGGGAAGCTTCAGAAGGTATAAAGCTTTGATCTTGACTTGTATTTCCTTAAGACCTTGCCATGAGAAGTTTTATGAGTTTTTAGTCCCTTTTCTTGGCCTTGATGAGTATGAGTTACTCTAAGACCAAAGGACCCATCCTTTCAGAAGATTTGAGGTGCATCAAGTCATAAAAATGCTATCTTGGTACTTGCATTCTAGTTATAAAGTTTTAAGTGGTTAAAATAAACTAGGGTTATGGTATTGGGGCTTATTAAAGCATGCATAACCATAAAGTTGGAAACTTCATGGTTTGGAATACCTTTTTAGGATTAGATCTAGAATTGGACATTTGGACTTGTTAAATTAAGCACTTAATGGAGGTTTTGCATGTCCGCAGCGTACACTGGGCGTACCATGGGTTACATTGGGTGTACGTGGTCAACTACCCATTTTTGGTCAAGGGCTAAGTACGCAGGGTGTAGGAGCTGAGTATGTTGGGCGTACTCAGCTAGGTTGACTTTCTGTTGACTTTTAACCTAGTTTAACCTTATGGGCATTTTGTTATGATGCCTAAGGATCAGGTTTCTCCCTGTGTATAGGTGGCATTTAGAGTGGACTTGCGGAGCGATATTCTTTTCTACTTCCTTTACGGATTTGTGAGGTGAGTTTTCCCTCACTGTACTTTTGGGTCGAAGGCATTAAGGCCGACCCCTTTGGATTGTTATCCTGGTTTATCGCATGATTGTATGCTGTAGTGATCTGTTAGATCTATATCCTGATATATAGGATGATGCTATGCTTAGTGATCTATTATATCTGTATGACTGTATGTATATGCTAGCTAGGGTTTGATATGGTATATGTTGATATGTGATGGTATGTTGGGTTGAGGCGGTCCTGCTATGTACTGAAGGCCGAGAGACCTAGGGCGTCCCGGATAGACTGTAGCCTCGAGAGGTATACCAGTCAAGCCGAAGGCCTGAAAAAGTTCCAAATAGGCTGAAGGCCCGATGATGCATACCAGTCATGCTTAAGGTTCTGTGAGCATACTAGATAGACTATAGGCCGGTGGGGCATTCCAGTCAGACTGAAAGGCTCCATATGCATGCTGTTTGCTGTTGATATTATGATTATGTGTTGTGTTGGTACTCTGGGGGAACTCACTAAGCTTTGGGCTTATAGTTTTGGGTTATGTTTGTTTCAAGTACTTCAGACGATCGCGGGAAGGCGAAGGTGTGACCGTACACATCCTCACGTTTGATTTATGATTTTGGGAAATTCTGATATGGAACATGTTTTGAAAACTATGTTGTAAACAATTTATGATTTTTGGGTTGGTTTTAAAAGTTTAAAATTTTCATGATTTTTATGGATGTTACATGACTTCTACTGATTACGTGAGTTCCTTATCAGATTTACTTAGGTATATTAGATTAGATTACTTGTTAAAGTATTTTTGTTTAATTCACAGGAAGTAGGCTAAGGATGTAAGAACATGGCATGCATAAGTATGTTGCATAATTTCTCTTCTTTATGATACTGGCAAATCATATTTTTTTCTCACATTTTTTATTAGAGTTGCTAAAAATTTAATTTTTATGTTGTTTCAGGTCAAGCATGATGGTGGGTTGCTGAGAAATTAGGGAGTGAAGTTGCTGGTACATAACTTGAGTTCATTAACAGTTCGTGACTGAACTGGTCTCAATATACTACCCTAGCTACCCCTACATCCTCATGAATCTAAGTTCCATGTGTACTTTATTGTGATGAATTTCTCAGATATATGGATTTATTTGTTATATTTTAGTTTATGGATGTCAAAACCTTACACTTTTTTCTTTTTTATAGGTTTTAGAACATGCACCCCAAGTGTTCAAGTGACTGTCTGAATTAATGTTTGGCTAATTTGTGGCGTGTATCATTATAAACCAAGAGCGTTTGACATCTCAATGAATGATTTAAATGACTCAAAATATTAATTAAATCCACAAAAGGTTTGTGTTGTGATTAATTTTAAATGTCTGAAATATGCAGAAGCATTCAAATAAGGCTATTAACAAGGTTTTAAATGCTAATTTCTGTTTTTTCCATTTTAAAATTAACTAAGGAAAAAGGAATACAAAAGTGGGTCATCTTCTCCCTCAATTTTGTAGATTAGGGTTACTTTTCGACTATGATTATCTGGGTATTATACGTTAGGAAAGACAAATCAACGAGGTCACCCATTCCTTTGCCTTTTGCCCAACTACATTGTTATTATGCTTAAGGAGCAACATGACTTTAAACTTTGAATTTCAACTTCCAAATTCTGTGTGGTTACTTTTTAATAGGAAATTTATGGGTTTTGCTAACAACCTGTACTTTAAGTAGCATACAAACAAAAAAACTTCTCACTTGATTATGTAAATGCAAGAAATGACAATATACTTCTTTTGATTTGGTTATTATAGTATCCTACTTTTATTTCTTTGTATTTAACCTTTTGAACTGAGTGTTGATTAATAATTTAACTAAGTGTGGCCAGAGCCGAATTTACTTATCTGGCCCGAGCTGAATTAACTTATCTGGAAGTAAGGTTATTATAACATTCTCTAATTTATATATCTAACAAAAAGACAAAAAAAAAAACAACAAATATCAATGCAATTCCATTAATTAATTAAAGCAAAAAGTTATTAAAATTGGTTGTAGTCGTGGAATTATATCTAACTATTGGTTTTGGTTATGGTGGCAGATGAACTTACGTCAATATACGAAAGTTGTTTTTGTGGAAAGTGCTTCAACACTTCAAAGTCTGTTGCCGAAGGAGCTATAGGTACAAGATACCATCTTTTGGCTTTGTAAATCAACTTCATGGAACTAACAGCAACCAGATCTAGGATAAATGAGGAAATAACAACAAATACTTGGTAGAAAAAGTCAACATGATCTTCACGTAGGCAATATTAGCAAGTACATGTATTTTTATCAAACCATTGGTTAAAGAGAATTAAGTATCAATTTTCATTAATTTTTAGTGTATATATGCAAACATGCAATCTATTTCCTTAATCCAACTTTTGGACCGAAGGCTGCAATTTTCTCAATGCAACTCTTAGTAGACAACATGGTATTATGTGCTTATAGCATTTGGTATTTTGAAAAGTTTATCAAATTATAACAATGTTGTATCAAATCTATCTATGTGTAACATCCTAAAACTAAAGATTGGTTCTTAAATAAATAAAGTGAACAAAAGAAAGATGATGTATATATATAAAACATCAAGGAATAAACATATCATTAGCTGATATGAAGTTTAGAAAGTTTGAAGTGAAAATTTTAACATCTTAAAAGTTAAAGGGCCATTTATGATAACTACGTGAAACTAAGGTTTGGCTAGATATTTGACCAACTTAATAACTTGGAGTAATCTTGTAAAATATTAGGATGGAGAGGGACCATTTTGGAGATTAATTGAAGCTTCTAAGTTATTTTGGAGTTATTTTGAAAGAGCTTTTGCAAAGAGGGACCGAAAGTGGCAAGTTGGGAAAGTTCAAAGCTAGTTAATGGGTCTTCTCTCCTATTTGCTTATGAATAACCTGATTGAGAGAAGGGAAGAGGGAAATGTCGATTTCTATGAAGCAAAGGAATATTTAGAGTGGTTGTTGAGGAGTCAAGCTAGGAATTGAAGATATGAAGCAACATCAAGCTTGAGAGTTATATATTTTCATCCTCTAACTCTATATTTTGAATTCAAGGTTTAGGGAAAACCCCGATGTCGAAAGTAGTTTGATTCACTGATTATGGTTTTGGTTTCTAACCTCCCTAGAGTTGTTTTGATTATCCCAATATCAATCCAATCATCCCATTGATGGATTTGAGGATTTGGGTGAAAACCCTCATGAACCCTAAGAACCCCAAATTGGGGTTATTGAAATTGATGATGAAACTAGATTATATTCTATGACCCAGATGATGTTTGACAACAATAAATCCAATTGAAGTGCTCAAACTCATCCATGATGATAGAATCATGTATAAGCTTGGATTGAAATGGATTTGGGGACAACATGATGAAATCAATGGAATCCATTATAGTTGAAGTATTGGATGAGTAAAGGAAGTTCATAGTCATGAATGGATACTTTTTGAATGATTTGGATTCAAAAACATGAAGGTTTGAATGTTCTTTAGATGAATGTATGGATAATTGGTTATAACGGCATTTTGGGAAATCTAGGGATAACTACATGTTAATTGACATCTAAGAGGTGAATGAAATTCATGGATATGAATTGATCTATAGAGATGGAATTGGAACATAAACATGAAGGATATCTTGATCTATAAGTGGTTCTAGTGATTGTTTTAGCCTAAAGGGCAATTTGGGAACCATGGAATGGAATTGAGGATTCCATGGGTAGTTTATGTATTTACAATGAGATTAAATGTGGTTTCATGTACTTGACAACTTTCATATGACCGTTCAATGAGTTAGGAACAAACTATGTGAATTTTAGAATGTACAACTAGAAATTGGACTAGTTAGACTTTCATTTGAACTTAAGGATCATTATATCCTTAATGGTTTCAATGAGCACTTACTGGATTAAGTGGAGTGTGTGTGGATGGTAAAACACCTCCTAATCATGCGTGAGGACCTAAATAAATGGTACAAAGTGATATTGAAAAGGGTATTTAATAACTATGCATAGTAGGGTGTTATTTTGAGAAAATAGAGTCATGAGTGTGTCCAAATGCATGTCTTAATTTCCATGGCCGCGAAAATCTCTCACTGTGAAGATACTTGTTTTCTTCATAACTTTTGCATACAAACTCGGATCCTGGTATGTTTTTGGATAGGATATTTTGAAAGAATGCCTCGAAGGCAAGAATGTTTTTGAAAGTAAAGAACGTTTTGGAAGATCGAATGTTTTGAAAATGTGTGTAACGCCCAGATCCTGGTATGTATTTTAAACCAAATTATTCATTTTTGTAAAGGGACTCGAAAAGTTGGAGGCCCCAAAATCGTCGAGTAGGAATGGAAATTGGACACGGGACTTGAAGTCTACTCGACGAGTTGAGAGACTCAACTCGAAGAGTAGGGCTGCCAGAATGAAACCCTAATTTTCAGGGTTTGCACCCTATTAAAGCACCATAACCTCTAAAGGGTGGCCTCATTTCCAGCCTCCATCACTCCAAACCCTAGACACGAAACCCTAATCCACCTTTGAGTGTTTTTGAGCCCTTTTTGTGTGTTCTTGGTGATTTTGAAGCTTGAGAAGGAAAAAGAAGCTTGAAGATTCAAGAGGAAGCCAGTAGATCCGAAAGAAGAACTACATTTTTGACTCACTTGAGTTATAAAGTTTATACATTGGCTTTCCATTGCTTAGATCTTCATTTAGGGTGGTATTTTGTTACTTTTGGGCCATGTTGAAGTCATTTTCGGGATTTGGGTGCATCATGAGGTTTTAACTTCAGATCTAGGCAATCATGAGCTTAAGAGGCTTAATGTTGACAACTTTATCAAGCTTTGGCCTTTCCCCATGCCCTAGATCTCTTATATAGCTTAGTTTTGGTGTTTTTAGCTTCATGAAACCATGCATGAACGTAAAGTTAGCAACTTTACATGGTAAATTAGTCCTAGGGGACCAGATCTATGATTTGGAAGGATTGAACACGACTAGAAAGGACTGAATGGGTTTAGACTATTAGGGAGTCGACGAGTTGTTCATACAACTCGACGAGTTTAGTGGTGGTCCCCCAACCTTTTCTGTTACTGATCAAACTAGGTGAGTCTAGGAGACGACTCAGCGAGTTGGCCATGGTTTTGGGTTATGGAGATTAAGGGACTCGGCGAGTTGTGAGTGAAATGTCCCGGCTATGTTTTGAGGAGGAACTCGACGAGTTCTTGAAAGAACTCGACGAGTTGGATTGAGATTCTAGGTTTTTATGGATCATGGAACTCAACGAGTTGATGGACCAACTCGGCGAGTTGAGTCAACCAGGATGTTGAATTTGACCAGGATGTTGACTTTGACTTTGACCATTGACTAAAGCTGACCCTTAAAGTGGTTAATAGTATGAAATGATAATTAAAGGAGATAATTATGTGTAGGAGTTTGAGAGGAGTTGATCCATGAGCCAAGGATAGTTCAAATACTACACGACACTTGAGGTAAGTTACCTTACAGTAGGAGTGGGTTGAAGGTACCAATGCTGGCCTACTAATATTGATTTTAGATTAGATGATTGTCTTTGTGATAATTATCTGGTATGCCACTATCTGTTATGCTTTATGTGCTAGTATGTTATGTTATTATGTGGTCATGGTAGGGGTGAAATAGTCCCCAGTTACCAGTTGAAAGAGACCGGAGGGGAGGCCAACACCCAGATATGCTAGTCAGTTACCGGTTGAAAGAGACCGAATGGGAGGCCAACACCCAAATATGCTAGGCGTCATGTGTTTATATGGTATATGGTATGATGGGGGAACTCACTAATATTTGTGATTACGGTTTTCTGTTTTTGTTTTAGGCACTTCTTCGAAGGGAAAGGAGTCGACACGGTAACAGCGCATCACACAAACATGATTTTTCACATATGAGATTCTTGGGATTTGTACTCTGACATTGTTACTATCTTATGACATGCTTTTGAGACATATGATCTATGGTTTTTATGAAATCAGATAACTTGATGATGTTTTCTATAATTTGTTTTATGAATCGTTAAATCAAAAATGAAATTTTGGTCTTGAATTTTAGGATGTTACAAGTTGGTATCAGAGCCTTGGTTTGAGGGATTCGGGCACACTCTTGGGTGTGTTTGAACTCAAACTAAGGACTTAGTATAGAAATTTTCAAATGAAAATCATTTTTTTTATATGAAAAGAATTTTGAAAAGAGAAAAGAGTTTTGAGAAAGAACAAGGTGTGTGGTGCGTGCAATCAGGCGAGCTCAAGTAAGTTTTCCCAAGATACCCATACGTGTTTGTTATAATATATGATATGATTATGAGAATTGCATGCTAGATTAGGGCTAAGGATCTAGGAAGGATGCCTTATATGCCTACTGTATATGTATGAGAACTGCATGCTAGATTAGGATGAGGATCTAGGAAGATGCCTTATATGCTTGCTATATGTTCTTATTGAGTTATATGCTAGAACTGATTAGTCAGTGATATGATGGCATGATTAGGATATATTTGGTTTTGGTTAATCAAAGCCCGAATACTGCTTGCTTTGTGCTTTTGGGAGTTCTAGTTATCTTTAACAAACTAGTAAACGAATACGTTAAGTTACATATTACGAGGACTAAATAATTTCAGAAGGTTAGGTCTATCCCTATTTCGCAGATCTTGTTTGAGTCCAACTGTTGTAGGGTAGGACCTCTCATTCGAATAATTATATGGTATTAGTGATATGTAACGGTATTCACAAGATAGTTAGGGAGGGATAGCAGGGACTTCTTATGTAGCAGATGGCGGAGAGTGGGTTGGGGATTCCTTAGGGAAAGCCTAGGATGAGATTAGCATGGAGAGAAATAGTAGTAGAAGGGACTTTGTGAAGTCAAGGCAATCCTTGAGAAAAGTACGAATAGATGTAGAAGGTAATATGGGCCCTGAAAAGTAGAGGATCCGTACTCGAGTCAAGGAGGGCTGAGATAGAACCAAGGAACTTGAAGAGTGTGTGAGACCTCTCGAGGTTATATATGAACCTGAATATTATGTGTTTTGTTTTAGTATGGTGGTGACCCATCACAGAGCATGATGTTTGGGGTCAGGATCAGGTTCAGGATCAAGTTCGGGTTCCGAGCCAGTTGATGACGGATTACGTGAGTTCATCACATCTGAGATTACGAGAGGCATCCTTGAGGCGACCCTGGTGATTTTCGGGTCGATCAAGGAAGGGATCATTGAGCTGATGAAGGATCGCCTGAGGGCATTCCAGAGTGACATGGTATCTGGCCAGTCAGGGACGCGCACACTCTCCTTCAAGGATTTCAGGGGATGTGGTGCGCCAGATTTTCACGGGGTGAAGGACCTCATTATGGCTAGGAGATGGATTGCAGACATCAAGTCTGCACAGTTGACGAGCTTTTGCCCCGAGGGGTCGAAGGTCAGGTACGTTGCAGGATGTTTGAGAGATAGAGTTAGAGATTGGTAGGAGGCGGTCAGTGATTCGATGGGATCCCCAACTATTGAGGCTATTAACTGGTCGGTCTTTGTGACCAGGTTTAGGGCTGAGTTTGTGCCAACTGTGGAGCTTTAGCAGCTGGCCAGGGAGTTTCTGGATATGAGGCAGACTGCTGAGACGATGGCGGAGATTACTGCCATGTTCAAAGAGAGGGATTTACTAGTGCCTCAGTACGCGGGGGGTCAGGAGATGAGGAAGAACCGGTACCACGACATTTTGAGAGCTGACATCCGGAAACATGTCAGCTACTCGGCATTCCCGAATTTGGATGACATGATTGCGACGACAAGGGAAAGAGATTGATATAGAGCACATCAGGAAGAGGAAGGCAGAGACTGAGCAGGTTAATGGGGTTTCAGGGAAGAAACCCAAGGGATTCGTCTCTAGGTCGAAGGGCCAGCAGGGCCGGGGCCACGGTGAGAAATGCGGCAAGTCACATGAGGGAGTTTACCGAGTTGGGGGATCAGGCTGCTATAAGTACGGCAAGACTGGGCACTTTGGCAGGGATTGTACTGCCCCTACCCCCACCTTTCAGACATCAGACCTGATTTTAGACCTGTCAATGGGGCGGGTTTGGAGCGAATCGACCTTGATCCAAACCCTTTTAACAAATTTCAAAATCTGATCTAAACCCACTTCGTAACCCGCAGGGTTTTAAATAATCAAACCCATACCCTTATCCACCGAATCAGCAGATATCCAAACCCGCCCCGTAACCCGTAAGTTTTTGGAATAACCAAACACATTTTACTTAAATCATAAAATCACATTTATTAAATAAAACTAAGTTTTGATTTAGAAAACACATTATGTACTCGAGGACTTTCTATTGGAATTAAAATCATTATTTTAGTTACTTCCAATTGGTTTTTGATCGTCGATTGCATTGATAGAGAATAGCGATTAAAAACTTTCTTCCAGTTGATAAATGACCTTATTGATTTATAAATGAAATTGGTGATTAGATGATGAAATATAAATGAAATGAAATCTTGACTCTTGGGAGAAGACTAGAAGTCTAGAAGTTGAGTCCTCGAGTCCTATGTAAAAACAATTTAGTCTTTGGCCTTTTCTCTTTGGACTTCTGATTGGAATTTAATGTAAACTTTAGGCAATATAAAATATAAATTTATAGTTCTAAAATTTATATGGGGCGGGTTATAAACGGAGCGGATCGGTGATGATCCATACCCGACCATTTTAATAAAAGGGTCAGCAGGTACAGGTCATTAACGGGTAAACGGATTAATAACTATGCTCCAAACCCATATAATTATTAAGGGTTTAGATCGGATCAGGGTCAAAACCCGCTCCATTGCCAGGCCTATCGGATTTGCTTTCACTGCAATCAGAAGGGCCATAAAAGGCCAAGTTCCGTAGATTGGTATGTGCAACGCTAGTGGTGGCGCCGGCTCCAGCGACCCTGCAGATCATGGATGGCCGATAGGGCAAGCCAGAGGCTCCAGTGGTGAGGAGCCGAGCCTTCTAGTTGATCGCCGAGGAGGCGCGTGTCGCACCGCATGTGGTGACAGGTATGTTTTCTTCTCCATAACTCTTATTACACGTCGGTTATGATATTTATGTTTAATGTTTATGTGTTTTGTTTTGGATCGTTCCATGTGAACGTGATCCCAGTACAAGTGTTATTCGACTCATGGGCTACCCGATCATTTGTATCTCTTGCACTTAGCAAGAGGTTTTCTGAGTCTTCGGGTATGTTGGATTGTCCATTAGAGGTCAAGATTGCTAATGATTGATATGTACGGGCATTGGAGGTCTACAAAGATTGTGTTCTGAGGATGTATGACAAGCGGTACCTCATGGATTTGGGTCCCATTACTCAGCGTGGGAACAATGTCATCATTGACATGGATTGGTTGAGCCCTCGTGGGGCGGTGATCGACTGTGTGCAACAGTTGGTGCGTGTCAGGACCCTAAGTGGGGGAGAGTTGGCGATTTAGGGCGAGAGGCTGCAACGAGGACCAGCTTTGAGCTCACCTGCGAGGGCTAGGCGTTACCTTTAGCATGGCTGCACATGGTACGTTACCTACGTTATGGATACCCAGGAGGCGGTTGAGGTGACTGTGAGAGATGTGCCAGTGGTGCGAGACTACCTGGATGTATTTCCAGAGGAGTTGCCTGGGATACCTCCAGAGAGACAGGTGGAGTTCAGGATCAACCTAGTCCCTGATGCGGCTCCGATAGCCAAGGCACAATATCGTTTGGCTCCTCCCGAGATACAGGAGTTGTCTACACAACTGTAGGAGCTGTTAGACAAGGGTTTTATCAGGCCGAGCAGTTCTCCTTGGGGAGCCCCGATCTTGTTTGTGAAGAAGAAGGACGGGTCGCATCATATGTGTATAGACTACCGGGAGTTAAACAAGGTAATGGCTATGACCCATTACCCACTCCCGAGGATTGATGATCTCTTCGACCGGCTACAGAGGGCATCTTGGTTTTCCAAGATAGATTTGCATTTAGGCTACCACCAGATGCGAGTCATAGATGAGGATGTACAAAAGACTACTTTTTGGACTTGCTATCGCCACTATGAGTTCATGGTGATGCCCTTTGGTCTCACCAATGTCCCTGCTGCGTTCATGGACCTCATGAACCCCGTATGTAGACCGATGCTGGATCGGTCTATGATAGTCTTTATTGATGACATCTTGGTTTAATCCAAGATGCAGGAGAATCATGAGGAGCACTTGATAGAGGTGTTGGATACCCTGAGGAGGGGGAGATTGTATGCCAAGTTCTCCAAGTGTGAGTTCTGGTTGCGCGAGGTGCAGTTTCTGGGGCATCTTGTCAACCAGAACGGTATTTTGGTCGACCCGGCCAAAGTGGAGGCCATGATGAGATGGGAGGTTTTGAAGTCTCCATCTGAGATTCAGAGTTTCCTCGGGTTAGCAGGCTATTACCGGAGATTCATACAAGATTTCTCCAAAATAGTAGTACCCTTGACCCGACTGACGAAGAAGGCCGTTGTATTTCCCTAGGGGCCTGAGCAGCAGGCAACGTTCGAGACACCGAGGCAAAGGTTGTGCGAGGTGCCGATCTTAGCCCTGCCAGAGGGCATGGAGGATTTTTTAGTATACTGTGATGTGTCAATTTTGGGTTTAGGCGTAGTGTTGATGCAGAGAGGGCACGTCATTGCCTACGCCTCGAGGCAGCTTAAGCCTCACGAGGTGAACCACCTGACACACGATTTGGGGTTGGGGGTAGTTATTTTCGCCCTCAATATTTGGCGAAACTACCTCTATGGGGTCCGTTGTACTATTTACACGAACCACAAGAGCTTGAGGTACCTCATGGATCATCCAAATCTGAACATGAGGCAACGTCGGTGGCTAGATGTGGTGAAGGATTACGACTGTGAGATCCTCTACCACCCGGGGAAGGCCAATGTTGTGGCTGATGCTATTAGATAAGGGTTTTATCAGGCCGAGCAGTTCTCCTTAGGGAGCCCCGATCTTGTTTGTGAAGAAGAAGGACGGGTCGCATCATATGTGTATAGACTACCAGGAGTTAAACAAGGTAATGGTTATGACCCATTACACACTCCCGAGGATTGATGATCTTTTCGACCAGCTACAGAGGGCATCTTGGTTTTCCAAGATAGATTTGCATTTAGGCTACCACCAGATGCGAGTCAGAGATGAGGATGTACAAAAGACTACTTTTCGGACTCGCTATGGCCACTATGAGTTCGTGGTGATGCCCTTTGGGCTCACCAATGTCCCTGCTGCGTTCATGGACATCATGAACCCCGTATGTAGACTGATGCTGGATCGGTCTGTGATAGTCTTTATTGATGACATCTTGGTTTACTCCAAGACGCAGGAGCATCATGAGGAGCACTTGATAGAGGTGTAGGATACCCTGAGGAGGGGGAGCTTGTATGCCAAGTTCTCTAAGTGTGAGTTCTGTTTGCGCGAGGTGCAGTTTCTGGGGCATCTTGTCAACCAGAATGGTATTTTGGTTGACCCGGCTAAAGTGGAGGCCGTGATGAGATGGGTGGTTTTGAAGTCTCCATCTGAGATTCAGAGTTTCCTCGGGTTAGCAGGCTATTACCGGAGATTCATACAAGATTTCTCCAAAATAGTAGTACCCTTGACCTGGCTGACGAAAAAGGCCATTGTATTTCCCTAGGGGCCTGAGCAGCAGGCAACGTTTGAGACACCGAGGCAAAGGTTGTGCGAGGTGTCGATTTTAGCCCTGCCAGAGGTCATGGAAGATTTTGTAGTATACTGTGATGTGTCAATTTTGGGTTTGGGCGCAGTGTTGATGCAGAGAGGGCACGTCATTGCCTACGCCTCGAGGCAGCTTAAGCCTCACGAGGTGAACTACCCGATACACGATTTGGAGTTGGGGGCAGTTATTTTCGCCCTTAATATTTGGCGAAAATACCTCTATGGGGTCCGTTGTACCATTTACACGAACCACAAGAGCTTGAGGTACCTCATGGATCATCCAAATCTGAACATGAGGCAGCGTCGGTGGCTAGATGTGGTGAAGGATTACGACTATGAGATCCTCTACCAGCCGGGGAAGGCCAATGTTGTGGCTAATGCGCTTAGACGCAAGGCAGCCCCGATCAGAGATATTTGCTTGAGGATGACGATGGCGACTCCACTTATGGAGAAGATCCGGGAGGCCCAACAGGAGGCTATGAAGGAGGAACACCGGAAGAGTGAGCGTATAGTGGGTCAGATCTCCTCCTTCGACTATGATAGTTGTGGGGTGTTTACACTACACCGCAGAGTGTGGGTTCTGTACGTAGGTGGTGTGTGCCAGATCCTGATGGAGGAGGCGCACAAGTCTAGATTTTCTATCCATCATGGGGTGATGAAGATGTATAAAGATCTTCATCCTGATTACTGGTGGCCGTGCATGAAGCAGGATGTAGCCTGGTACGTTGAGAGGTGCTTGACCTGCAGGAAGGTCAAGGCCGAACACCACAGGCCTCATGACAAGATGCAGCCGTTGGATATCCTTATGTGGAAATGGGAGGATATTACTATGGATTTCATCACGAAGCTTCACAGGACCACATGGGGAGTGGATTCGATTTGGCTCATCATGGATTGGTTGACCAAGAGTGCCCATTTCATCCCGACCCAGGAGAGTATTTTGGCTGAGAAGCTGGACGACATCTACATCTGAGAGGTAGTAGCTCGACACGGAGTGCTAGTCTCTGTGATTTCTGACCGAGACATACGGTTTACTTCCAGATTCTGGAAGAGATTTCATGACGAGTTGGGTACTCGTATACACTTTAGCACTGCTTTTCACCCACAGAAGGATGATCAGAGTGAGCGGACCATCCAGACTTTGGAGGATATGCCGCGAGTGTGTGTCTTAGACTTTAGTGGTAGCTGGGATACCTACCTTCCATTGGCATAGTTTTCCTATAATAACAGCTACCACGCCTGCATCAACCGTCCTCCCTTCGAGATGTTATATGGGAGGAAGTTCAAAACCCCGATATGCTGGGGTGATGTGGGGCACCCTCATGGGGAGTACCGAAGTGGTACTCAAGATGATGGAGAGGATCCAACAGTTTAGAGCAGGATTCAGACTGCTCAGAGTTGGCAGAAAAGTTATGCCAACAAGTGCCGTTTAAACCTGGAGTTTCAGGTAGGAGATATGGTCCTCCTGAAGGTGTCACCTTGGAAAGGTGTCATACGATTCAGGAAGCGGGGCTAGTTGGTCCCCAGGTACATTAAACCTTTCAGGGTCAGAGCCAGGGTGGGAAGGTGGTGTATAGGATGGATTTTCACGTTGAGATTAGCCAGATCCACAACACCTTTCATGTCTCCTAGCTACGGAAGTGCTTGGTAGATGACTCTGCAGTGGTGCCCCTAGAGGATATTCAGGTGGATGATAGCCTGAACTACATCGAGCGACCAATAGGCATCCTCGACAAGAAGACGAAGGATATGAGAAACAAGAGGGTTGAGTTGGTAATGGTGCAATGACAGCACCGCAAGGGCTCGAAATGGACCTGGGAGCCAGAGGACGAGATGAGGGAGCACTACCCAGAGCAATTCCCAGACGCAACAGACTTCGAGGACAAAGTCTAGAATAAGTGGGGGATATTTGTAATGCCCAAATCCTGGTATGTATTTTAAACCAAATTATTCATTTTTGTAAAGGGACTCGACGAGTTGGAGGACCCAAACTCGTCGAGTAGGAATGGAACTTGGATGCGAGACTTGAAGTCTACTCGAAGAGTTGAGAGCCTCAACTCGGCGAGTAGGGCTGCTAGAATGAAACCCTAATTTTTATGGTTTGCACCCTATTTAAGCACCTTAACCTCCAAAGGGTGGCCTCATTTGCATCCTCCATCACTCCAAACCCTAGACAGGAAACCCTAACCACCTTTGAGTATTTTTGAACCCTTGTTGTGTGTTCTTGGTGATGTTGAAGCTTGAGAAGGAAAGAGAAGCTTGAAGACTCAGGAGGAAGCCAGTAGATCTGGAAGAAGAGCTGCATTTCTAACTCACTTGAGGTATAAATTTTATACCTTGGCTTTCCATTGCTTAAATCTTCATTTAGGTGGTATTTTGTTACTTTTGGGCCATATTGAAGTCATTTTTGGGATTTGGGTGCATCATGAAGTTTTGACTTCAGATCTAGGCACTCATAAGCTTAAGAGGCTTAATGTTGATAGCTTTATCAAACCTTGGCCTTTCCCCATGCCCTAGATCTCTTATATAGCTTAGTTTTGGTGTGTTTAGCTTCATGACACCATGCATGAACGTAAAGTTAGCAACTTTACATGGTAAATTAGTCCTAGGGGACCAGATCTATGGTTTGGAAGCATTGAACCCGATTAGAAACAACTGAATGGGTTTAGACTATGGGGGATTCGACGAGTTGTTCATACAACTCGGTGAGTTGGGTGATGGTCCCCAACCTTTTCTGTTACTGAGCAAAGTCGTTGAATCTAGGAGATGACTCAGCGAGTTGGCCATGGTTTTGGGTTATGGAGATTGAGGGACCCTACTCATACTCGTCCCAAGTATTGTCCCGCAGTCGACCAAGTCACCATACAAGAAAATCACAAAACAATTTAACACATACGAATGTGTCCAAATAATCATAAACAATTTCCCTAGACTCTACTAGGACTTCTTCATTGCTCAATCTTCAATCATCAACTCTAATTCAACTCGATTGGTGATGGAAATACCAGACGATGAGACAACTTCAAGAATTTCACCAATCGTTCCATCATCCCGCCAATCAAATGTGTACTTTAGACGTACCGTACTCCTCTAAACGTTCCGTTATTTTATCAGACATAAAATAAAGGCATGACACCACTCTTACGATATCTTCCGATAGGTGTCATTCACTATCATAATCCCTTTTCATTTCCTTCATTTACTCAAATCTCTACAAGTCTTCACCATGACCTCTTGTACAACCAAGCAGACATTTGGTGTACCAATTGAGAATTTTTAAGAAAGAAAGTTTTTTTTTTTTTTTTTTTTTTTTTTAATTACGATAAACGTATAAATCTCCTTATCACCCCGAAACGTTTACATGCTAGTTCTAATTTCGTAGTCGTACGCTTAGAATCCTAAACACATAAGGTTTCCAGATCCGGTCGGCAACAGACCATAGATCCGAACAAATAATAGGATCAATATAGCTATCACACAAAACATTTAGCACATAAAAGCATTTTAGGCATCACTCCTAAAATAAACTAGTGCTTGTGTCAATTTAGGTGTACTACCTAACATATTTTAGACACACTCCTCACAATCATTACTTAGCATTCTAAGTTTAAGTCTAGAAATTTCCTACAAATTCCTAGTTCGCTTAAACTAATGCTCTGATACCAACTGTGACATCCCCATTTTTACGGCCAGAAAAGACCGATCTTTGTTTATGCTTTATAAAAATCAGAGTACTTTAATAAAAGTGTCGCGAAATTTGTCCCCAGAAAAACATGATAAATACGTTATTAAAACATTTTCGAAGAAACGTATTTTATTCATTTTAAAACGTTTGGGATGTCATCGTCAATACAGGAACATAAGCATAAACAGAACTTACATTCATTTACACTAATGATTTACATCTCCTTTATTCTCTCAGTAAATTATGTCTTCGTATTGATACCTGTGATACAAAGAAAACTGAGTGGGTCAGGCTTGGGAGCCTGGTGAGCATATAGGGTTTTCAACCCACAATAATACATTTATTATATTCAATTATCAATAATCAACCCAAATACCCATCCCCATTATCTTCTTTAAGGTTTTACCCTAAGAATCGATTATACTTTCTTCATTTATTCCTAAGGGTTTACCTGAGGAACTGGCACACAGTCCATTTGCTACCACGGTTTATACAATAGGTACTACGTCGCATAGTCACCAGGGTTCATACAATCGGCACTACGTCTCATAGTCACCAGGGCTTACACAATAGGCACTACGTCTCATAGTCACCTGGGTTCATACAATTGGCACTACGTCTCATAGTCACCAGGGCTCACACAATAGGCACTACGTCTCATAGTCACCTGGGTTCATACAATTGGCACTACGTCTCATAGTCACCAGGGCTCACACAATAGGCACTACGTCTCATAGTCACCTGGGTTCATACAATTGGCACTACGTCTCATAGTCACCAGGGCTCACACAATAGGCACTACGTCTCATAGTCACGACGGTTTGCACAATAGGCACACGTCACCAAAGTTTATCAAATAGGCACCAAGTCGCATCGTCACCAACTATTCCATCTACCCATGTTCTACCCAACATTTTTGTAGATATAAATACAAACACAATTTTGAATCATTTAACAGCCGTATAAAAACATCAATTCCAAATCCATCTCAAATAGATATATAACACCTAGCACGTATTTCATAGCTAATACTTTATATTTATGTATTAGAAGAAAGTGCTATGCACTCACGCATATAAACAACAATATATATATATATATATGTATACACATAACACGTATTTTATAAAATACTTCATATTTATGTGTAAGATGAAAGTGACTATACACTCACTTGCTCAGAAGATGATCCGACAGCACTACGGCTTGCAGATGTAGCGCCTCTCCGCAGATCTGGAAGATCTTCACAAAAACCGGGCTCCTCGCGGGCAGGGCTTCGGCTCGGGAATAACGCTCTTCGGGATTCTCGGGGCTTTGGATCTCGCTTCGGGGCTCGGGAATAATACCGGGGCTTCGGGGTATAAATGGTACGCAAATCGAGGCAAAAGATGAGAGAAGATGAAGAATTTGTAAAAGAAAAGAAGTTGGCCTCGCATCCCCTTTTATAGTTGCTGACCCTCGCACGTACGCGGGGCGTAACTTCGGGGTACGCGGGGCGTACTCCTCGGAGGTCGTCAGCGCTTACGTCATCGGCCCTCATACGTCATTGCATACGACCCACGACTCCGTAGAACTCGAGTGCCCTACGCTGTACGCGGGGCGTACTGCAGTACGCGGTGCGTACTTCGGATGGACCGACTGATCTTCCTTCGGATAATATCGTATGTTAATTAAAAATAAATATTAAATATTTATTAAACTTCAAAAATTCATATCTCCTTCATACGAACTCCGTTTTCGACGTTCTTTATATCCACGTGAAGGTGAGACTACGCTCTACAACTTTCATTTAGACTCCGTCGGCTAATTTTGACTTTTATTTTTATTAATTATTTTTAGGAGGTCGGGACAGAAAATTTCGTTATAAATTCATAACTTCTTCGTCCGACGTCCATTCTCGCCTAACTTTTCATCGTTTCGCTACTAACAACGAGATCTTCGATTCTCATTTAGATTGTTTCGGCTAAAAACCGCTCGATCTCAAATCGAGTATTCGGGCTGCATACTGCCACGTCGAAACTTCAGAAAATCATAACTTCCTCATACGAAGTCAGATTTGGGCGTTCCTTTTATGCACGCTCTCAGTTTAACGAAATCTACGACTTTTGTTTAGATCGCTAAGGCTAAATATCGCTCTAACATAAATTCACTTTTTACGTCATTCAGCGTCGTGCCGGTTCTGTCGCGAAACTTCGACAGGTCATAACTTCTTCGTTATGATTCGGATTTCGACGTTCTTTATATGTGCGGAATTCTTGTAACATATACTATAACCTAGTTAAGATTATTCATTCTAAATAATCTTCTATCAGAAACTCATTTTTGACGCTTATCGTCTTTAAATTGACTAGCCCTGATCTACGGGCGTTACAATTTTCTCCCCCTTAGGATGATTACGTCCCAGAATCATCAACGAAATAGGGCTTGTATCATGATTCCATATGTCATCCTTCCATCCTAAGTAATCACCGTGATGCTCAATCTTTCACCTGCTCTTCGTACTATGTTGGCTTTCAATCGTAACCTTTGAGTTACAAAATAGGTCCTTATTGAGGACTCCTTTTTCTTCTTAGGATAAATACTTTCCTTTATCTGTTGTAACAGACCGATGGGTCGTGCTCTACTGACCTCTCATCGCATGATGTAATGCTTAGACTTTGGTCTCTTAGAGTTAAATTCCAAAATGGAATATACCTTCCTTCATATTCTAATGTGATATAATCACATTTCAGCACGTAGCATTTCTGCCTACAAACTTCTTTTAACAACGAGCGCGACACTATCAATCGCATTAACTTCAACCTTCTGACTTAAGTCAGATGTTACATCTAACTTGGTCCTCTAGGCCACGTAACATACTCCTCGTAGTCGAACTCAAATTTAAACATGACCACTAGGTTCGGAACAAGAACCATCTTACTAGTCATTACCGAGACAATGGTAATGACATACCAGAATATAATGGAATCAATCACTAGCTTCTTGGTAACCTTGTGACTTTGCCTGATACAAGTGCGAGTCCTGTGCTTCCGGTAGTATATGCATCTACTACCTTTCACACCTACTCATACTCGTCCCAAGTATTGTCCCGCAGTCGACCAAGTCACCATACAAGAAAATCACAAAACAATTTAACACATACGAATGTGTCCAAATAATCATAAACAATTTCCCTAGACTCTACTAGGACTTCTTCATTGCTCAATCTTCAATCATCAACTCTAATTCAACTCGATTGGTGATGGAAATACCAGACGATGAGACAACTTCAAGAATTTCACCAATCGTTCCATCATCCCGCCAATCAAATGTGTACTTTAGACGTACCGTACTCCTCTAAACGTTCCGTTATTTTATCAGACATAAAATAAAGGCATGACACCACTCTTACGATATCTTCCGATAGGTGTCATTCACTATCATAATCCCTTTTCATTTCCTTCATTTACTCAAATCTCTACAAGTCTTCACCATGACCTCTTGTACAACCAAGCAGACATTTGGTGTACCAATTGAGAATTTTTAAGATAAGAAAGTTTTTTTTTTTTTTTTTTTTTTTTTTTTTTTTTTTTTTTTTTATAATTACGATAAACGTATAAATCTCCTTATCACCCCGAAACGTTTACATGCTAGTTCTAATTTCTTAGTCGTACGCTTAGAATCCTAAACACATAAGGTTCCCAGATCCGGTCGGCAACAGACCATAGATCCGAACAAATAATAGGATCAATATAGCTATCACACAAAACATTTAGCACATAAAAGCATTTTAGGCATCACTCCTAAAATAAACTAGTGCTTGTGTCAATTTAGGTGTACTACCTAACATATTTTAGACACACTCCTCACAATCATTACTTAGCATTCTAAGTTTAAGTCTAGAAATTTCCTACAAATTCCTAGTTCGCTTAAACTAATGCTCTGATACCAACTGTGACATCCCCATTTTTACGGCCAGAAAAGACCGATCTTTGTTTATGCTTTATAAAAATCAGAGTACTTCTTTAATAAAAGTGTCGCGGAATTTGTCCCCAGAAAAACATGATAAATACGTTATTAAAACATTTTCGAAGAAACGTATTTTATTCATTTTAAAACGTTTGGGATGTCATCGTCAATACAGGAACATAAGCATAAACAGAACTTACATTCATTTACACTAATGATTTACATCTCCTTTATTCTCTCAGTGAATTATGTCTTCGTATTGATACCTGTGATACAAAGAAAACTGAGTGGGTCAGGCTTGGGAGCCTGGTGAGCATATAGGGTTTTCAACCCACAATAATACATTTATTATATTCAATTATCAACAATCAACCCAAATACCCATCCCCATTATCTTCTTTAAGGTTTTACCCTAAGAATCGATTATACTTTCTTCATTTATTCCTAAGGGTTTACCTGAGGAACTGGCACACAGTCCATTTGCTACCACGGTTTATACAATAGGTACTACGCCGCATAGTCACCAGGGTTCATACAATCGGCACTACGTCTCATAGTCACCAGGGCTTACACAATAGGCACTACGTCTCATAGTCACCTGGGTTCATACAATTGGCACTACGTCTCATAGTCACCAGGGCTCACACAATAGGCACTACGTCTCATAGTCACCTGGGTTCATACAATTGGCACTACGTCTCATAGTCACCAGGGCTCACACAATAGGCACTACGTCTCATAGTCACCTGGGTTCATACAATTGGCACTACGTCTCATAGTCACCAGGGCTCACACAATAGGCACTACGTCTCATAGTCACGACGGTTTGCACAATAGGCACACGTCACCAAAGTTTATCAAATAGGCACCAAGTCGCATCGTCACCAACTATTCCATCTACCCATGTTCTACCCAACATTTTTGTAGATATAAATACAAACACAATTTTGAATCATTTAACAGCCGTATAAAAACATCAATTCCAAATCCATCTCAAATAGATATATAACACCTAGCACGTATTTCATAGCTAATACTTTATATTTATGTATTAGAAGAAAGTGCTATGCACTCACGCATATAAACAACAATATATATATATATGTATACACATAACACGTATTTTATAAAATACTTCATATTTATGTGTAAGATGAAAGTGACTATACACTCACTTGCTCAGAAGATGATCCGACAGCACTACGGCTTGCAGATGTAGCGCCTCTCCGCAGATCTGGAAGATCTTCACAAAAACCGGGCTCCTCGCGGGCAGGGCTTCGGCTCGGGAATAACGCTCTTCGGGATTCTCGGGGCTTTGGATCTCGCTTCGGGGCTCGGGAATAATACCGGGGCTTCGGGGTATAAATGGTACGCAAATCGAGGCAAAAGATGAGAGAAGATGAAGAATTTGTAAAAGAAAAGAAGTTGGCCTCGCATCCCCTTTTATAGTTGCTGACCCTCGCACGTACGCGGGGCGTAACTTCGGGGTACGCGGGGCGTACTCCTCGGAGGTCGTCAGCGCTTACGTCATCGGCCCTCATACGTCATTGCATACGACCCACGACTCCGTAGAACTCGAGTGCCCTACGCTGTACGCGGGGCGTACTGCAGTACGCGGTGCGTACTTCGGATGGACCGACTGATCTTCCTTCGGATAATATCGTATGTTAATTAAAAATAAATATTAAATATTTATTAAACTTCAAAAATTCATATCTCCTTCATACGAACTCCGTTTTCGACGTTCTTTATATCCACGTGAAGGTGAGACTACGCTCTACAACTTTCATTTAGACTCCGTCGGCTAATTTTGACTTTTATTTTTATTAATTATTTTTAGGAGGTCGGGACAGAAAATTTCGTTATAAATTCATAACTTCTTCGTCCGACGTCCATTCTCGCCTAACTTTTCATCGTTTCGCTACTAACAACGAGATCTTCGATTCTCATTTAGATTGTTTCGGCTAAAAACCGCTCGATCTCAAATCGAGTATTCGGGCTGCATACTGCCACGTCGAAACTTCAGAAAATCATAACTTCCTCATACGAAGTCAGATTTGGGCGTTCCTTTTATGCACGCTCTCAGTTTAACGAAATCTACGACTTTCGTTTAGATCGCTAAGGCTAAATATCGCTCTAACATAAATTCACTTTTTACGTCATTCAGCGTCGTGTCGGTTCTGTCGCGAAACTTCGACAGGTCATAACTTCTTCGTTATGATTCGGATTTCGACGTTCTTTATATGTGCGGAATTCTTGTAACATATACTATAACCTAGTTAAGATTATTCATTCTAAATAATCTTCTATCAGAAACTCATTTTTGACGCTTATCGTCTTTAAATTGAATAGCCCTGATCTACGGGCGTTACATTATGTGTTTATATGGTATGTGGTATGACAAAGGAACTCACTAAGATTTGTGCTTATAGTTTTCAGTTTTTGTTTTAGGTCCTTCTTCGAAGGGAAAGGAGCTGGCACGGTAGCAACGCAACACACATACATGATTTTCCACATATGAGATTCTTGGGATTTGTACTATGACATTTTTACTATCTTATGACATGCTTTTGAGACCTATGATCTATGGTTTTTATGAAATCATATAACTTGATGATGTTTTCTATAATTTGTTTTATGAATCGTTAAATCAAAAATGAAATTTTTGGTTTTGAATTTTGGGATGTTATAATGTGTTTGAAAGATTTTGAAATATAAATGCTTTACTTTTGAAATAAGTTTTTAATACTAAGGAATGAAATGTGTAAAGAATGGAAAGTAATGAAAATAAATGGAAATTGATGAATGGAAATGGAAAGTATTGAAATAAAATTTGCCCAGGCCATGATACCTCAAAAGAGGCACTAGAGGAATCTATCGGGGTGACGCCTGCCCTTCAAGAGATAAATGTCCTAATTGAAATGATGCCTTGGTGGATTGATTTGTTCTTTCTACCTTGGTCTAGATTTGAGAGTAGTTCCTTTATTGGATGTAGACCCTATGTATAAAAATGACAACAATTTAATACCAGAATTAGCCCTTAATGATAAAAGAGAATGAAATATGGAAAGATGTCTTTTGAAATGAAATGATAAGATATGAAATGATGTTTACAATGTGTATGAAAAGAGTTTTCCTTGACAGTGATGGAGAATATTTTATTGTCTAAAACTATGTTTTGCAAAGATGAAATGTTTTTGATGAAGATATGAAAAATGTTTTGGGTGACAAACCCACGTAACTCACGAGACATTATTGTCTTATGTCTTTCTTTTAATGCCATGTATCTCAAGTTACAGTTAAGGAGAGAGGATGATAGGTGGAAGTAGAAGTTATGAGATAGAGAATGGAGTGGAACTTGTTAATTTCCTTATGTATTTTATTGATGTAATTCTTATTTGCTTGTTATGGTTTGTATGATGATTAATGGTAGCACCCAATATTTTCATCATAAATGTTTTGTGGGATCGGTTTTTGTTAAATGTAGGTTATTACTCGTAATGATTTTGTTAAAACCATAACATTTTTAATTTTGAAAAAGTTTGAAAATTTTGGGATGTTACTATTGACTTAATGAAATCTTTTGGGATCCTAAGGAGTTGACAAATAGATGACAATATTATCAAGTTTCAAGTGTGATAGTAGTTGTGGAAGAAGGGTGCCCTAGTAACACCAGTACACTAGTAAAAGGCCAGCAGTGGTGCATTAAGCTAATGCACTAGACTGGTGAGTAAAATCACTACAAGGAAAGATGAATAGTGTAAGATACGTGGGCGTATTTCTAGATCCTGAAAGGAAGACAACCAAGATGAAGACTGTCTTAAAGCATGCAAATAATAGAAACTAAAAGTTATGATGAAGAGTATATGATAGTACCTTACCCTAAGGTACTAGACTACTGTGATAAACAATTTATCAGGATGAACTTTGTAAGCCCTACTTACAAGTCCTATAAATTTTTAAAAGAAGTTAAAATTACACATAGAATGTGATGAGGGAAACATAAGAAATAATACTCCAATGTGTAATAGTTTGATGATGAAGGAGCAGTATTTGGAAGGTGTTATGTGATCGAGAAGTAGGAAGACAATTTCACATGATGGAATATAGAAGAATGCAAATTGAACATCAAGAATTTTATAGTACTAACAATGTGTGGACAAGAATAAACACATGAACTTTATTGAAAATGGATGTCAAGAAGAAGATTTTGAGTAAAGGAAACTTTTGAAATTTCCATGAATAAGTAAAAAAGAAGAACTACTGCTACTACATGAGAATTAAAGGGTAATTTTGAACTTAAAAGAAATGCGCTCATTACTTTTAAGGGATAGATGGTAAGAACGACATGGAAATTTGATGATGTGATGTTTCAAGATCTCATTGTACTCTAGGGGCTTAGTAAGAACAACATGTGATGCTTGGAAATATAGGTGAAGTAAATGAACCAAAGATACAAGATTTATAACTCCTAAGTTGTGAAACCTGATGATACGGACCGAGCACATTCAAGTACAATTGAGTAGTACATTTGGGTATTGCTGCTAATCTGGTTTCACCAACCAAGCGAAGAGTAGGTAGACTGATGGTAGTGAGATCTTATGTTATAAGTTCACATAGAAGATATGAATTTGACTCAGAGCATTATAGGTTACTTAACTGTGACCAGCGGATGTGAAAACCCATTGATATAAAACCTGGTTGTGCAATTACAGGTAAGGAACAAGAAATAGAAAGAAGTAAAGTATCATGATACTTGAGAAGTTAAACTGGCTAAGTGATGAATGGAAGATCTGATTACTCGAACATATTTATTGAAGGACACATGAATGATGATGATTTAGATAGAAACTATAGGTTATTAATGGTGTAAAGCAAATGTGAAATTCAAATACAACAAGGAGTAAATGTGAGGTAACAAGCTTTCCACAAGGAAAAAAACATCTTGCTACACGATGTATAACTAATTATTATGATTGATTGAAATTGTGAAAAAATGACCATGGTGATATGGACACCAAGGAAGTTGAAAAGTTATAGGATTAAATCCTAATAAGATGACTTATGAAGTAATTCTAAGGACACAATTATTTTAAGGGGTATATAATTGTAACATCCTAAAATTTAAGATTCGTTCTTAAATAAATAAAATGAATAAAAGAAAGATGATGTATATATTTAAAGCATCAATGAGTAAACATACCATTAGTTGATATGAAGTTTAGAAAGTTTGAAGTGAAAATTTTAACATCTTAAAAGTTAAAGGGCCATTTATGACAACTATTTGAAACTTAGGTATGACTAGATATTTGACCAACTTAATAACTTGGACTAATCATGTAAAAGATTAGGATGGAGAGGGACCATTTTGGAGATTAATTAAAGCTTCTAAGTTATTTTGGAGTTATTTTGAAAGAGCTTTTGCAAAGAAGGACCAAAAATGGCAAGTTGGGAGAGTTCAAAGCTAGTTAATGGGTCTTCTCTCCTATTTGCTTGTGAATAATGTGATTGAGAGAAGAGAAGAGGGAAATGGCAATTTCTATGAAGCAAAGGAAGATTTAGAGTGGTTGTTGAGGAATCAAGCTTGGAATTGAAGATATGAAGCAACATCAAGCATGAGAGGTATAATTTCTCATCCTCTAACTCTATATTTTGAGTTCAAGGTTTGGGGAAAACCCCAATGTCGAAATTAGTTTGATTCATTGATTAGGGTTTTTGTTTCTAACCTCCTTTGAGTTCTTTTGATGTTCACAATCTCAATCCAATCATCCCAATGATGAGTTTGAGGATTTGGGTGAAAACCCTCATGAACCATAGAAACCCCAAAATTGGGGTTATTGCGATTGATGATGAAATTGGATTAGATTCAATGACCTAGATGATGTTTGACAACAATAAATCCATTAGAAGTGCTCAAACTCATCCATGATGGCAGAACCATGTGTATGCTTGGATTAAAATGGATTTGGGGACACCATGATAAAATCAATGGAATTCATAGTAGTTGAAGTATTGGATGAGTAAAGGAAGTTCATAATCATGAATGGATACTTTTTAAATGATTTGGATTAAAAACATGGAGTTTTGAATATTCTTTAGATGAATGTATGGAATAATTAGTCATAAGGGCATTTTGGGAAATCTAGGGATAACTACATGTTATGTAACAACTCAAATTTTCAAACAAAATTTTTCATTTTTAAAACATAAATATTTCCATTAAAAACCAAGGCATAAGCAGTTTAATTATTCAGTCAATACAATTATTCAAACTCCCAAGATCATGAAACATTCTTCAGTGTGTATCGATCATGCCGGCGCCTTCCCACGGTCCTCGCTAGTACCTGAAACACATACATACATAACAACTGTAAGCATAAATGCTTAGTGAGTTCCCCAATATACAACTTACGCACATACGCCTTTCCAGGCCCGACCTTCCGGTTCATGTGTCTCAGGGGACTTCCGTCCCTGCTGGGTAAACCTTCCGGCCTTACCCACGCCGACCTTCCGGTCCATCACACATCCTCCGGTCCATGTGTCTCAGGGGACTTCCGTCCCTGCTGGGTAAACCTTCCGGCCTTACCCACGCCGACCTTCCGGTCCATCACACATCATATCGCCTTCCGGCCCATAATACATAACACATATAACATATAACATACCACATATAGCATACATACCACATATCATATCCGACCTTCCGGTCACACAGTCAAACCCTTCCGGGTACAGTATAGTGAGAAGACTCACCTCGTAAGTGCTGAAAGCTAGCAACTCCTGAAATCACTCGCGCACAAACCAACGAGCTACAACCCTCCTATAACATTACATAACTCATTAACACTCATATCAGCTAAGTGTGACTATCCCTAAGAAGTCAGACTTAGGTCAACTCTGGTCAACGGTCAACGGTCAACGGTCAACTCGACTGGACTCGGCGAGTACCATGGCGACTCGGCGAGTCTAGTCGTCCTCACAGAATCCTGAATATTCCCTTTCTACTCGTCGAGTATCCCTCATGACTCGACGAGGTCCTCGTGGAAGAATCGCGGGGCCACCCCGACTCCACTCGCCGAGTCTGATGAACAACTCGGCGAGTCCCAGCACATCTTCAAGCTACTCGCCGAGTCTGAAGAACAACTCGGCGAGTCCATGCCATGCAGACGAGTAACTGCTTCCTGAGATAGGTCTCGTCCCGAAGTACACATGCATGGGACCTTCTGGACCTCTAAAGGTCCTAATACAAGACTATAATCGTGGGGGTAACAAGGCATTACATCATCAAATCACTAAATGGGTTCTATAAACCCTAATTTCATAAATACATCAATATAGCAGAGCATACACGAATTCTTACCTGGATGATGTGTTCTCTGCCTTCCCAACCTCAGAATGCGACCCCCTTGCTGCTCTTTTAGCCAATCCTTCCTCTTCCTTGCACACCCACTCTTCTATAACCAACAATGGCCTAAGATCCTTGCTCCTACTGCACTAAATCGATTTAGGGTTTTTCTCAGAAAGCTAAAACGAACAAAGACGGCCAATGGACCCCTTTTATACGTCCCAAACCTGAACGGTTAGGGTTTCTGCTGAACAGCGTCGACTCGCCGAGTCCATATCTGGACTCGTCGAGTCCAGTCGCGGAACCGCGACCAAGTCCGCGATCCTACTCGGCGAGTCTAGGCTCCAACTCGCCGAGTCCCCTCTTAAATCACCCCAAAAACATAATTTTAATAATACCTGGGATTCCGGGCTGTTACAATTCTCCCCCACTTGGATTAGACTTCGCCCTCGAAGTCTCATTCTGCAAATAGTTCCGGATGCTGCTCCCGCATTTCGCGCTCCGGTTCCCAAGTCATTTCTGATCCCTTACGGTGTTGCCATTGAACCAACACCAGAGGTACCTCCTTGTTCCTCAGAACCTTGATCTTCCGATCCCTAATAGCCACTGGTCTTTCCGCGTAATTCAGGCTCGCATCCACCTGAATATCCTCCAATGGAACCACTGCCGACTCATCGGCTATGCACTTCCTCAACTGCGACACATGAAAAGTGTCATGGATCTGACCCAACTCCGCTGGCAACTCCAACCGATAGGCTACCCGACCTATCCTTGCAATCACACGAAATGGCCCAATATACCGGGGCCCCAACTTGCCTCTCTTCCTGAACCGAATCACTCCTTTCCAAGGAGAGACCTTCAGGAGAACGAAGTCGCCGACTTGAAATTCAAGCTCGGATCGGCGCCTGTCTGCATAACTCTTCTGTCGGCTCTGGGCAGTCAATAATCTTTGTCTCACTTGTTGAATCTGCTCTGTCGTCTGGAGTATGATCTCCGTGTTGCCCATCACTCTCTGTCCCACCTCTCCCCAGCAAATGGGAGTCCGACACCTCCTACCATACAACAGCTCGAAAGGCGGCATACCAATGCTCGAATGATGGCTGTTGTTGTAGGAAAACTCTGCTAAGGGTAAATACGCATCCCAACTACCCCCGAAGTCTAACACACACGCTCGGAGCATGTCCTCCAGTGTCTGAATTGTCCGCTCGCTCTGACCGTCTGTCTGGGGATGGTATGCGGTACTAAAATGCAATTTAGTACCCAGCTCCTCATGAAATTTCTTCCAGAATCTGGAAGTAAAGCGCACATCACGGTCTGACACAATCGAGATCGGCACCCCGTGCCGAGATACCACCTCTCTCACGTATATCTCCGCCAATTTCTCCGCCGAAGAACTCTCACTGATGGCAAGGAAGTGTGCACTCTTTGTCAACCTGTCCACGATCACCCAAATTGCGTCAACTCCCCTAGCAGTCCTCGGCAATTTGGTGATAAAATCCATAGTAATCTGTTCCCACTTCCACTCGGGGATCTCCAATGGCTGTAACTTGCCATGCGGTCTCTGGTGCTCAGCCTTAACCCTACGGCAGGTCAAGCACCTCTCAACGAACCATGCCACGTCCCTCTTCATACAGGGCCACCAATATTCCTTCTTTAAATCCAAATACATCTTTGTAGCACCAGGATGGATCGAGAATTTCGATCTATGAGCCTCTTCCATCAAAGTAGTACGCGTACCGCCCACAAACGGTACCCAAATCCGACCCTGAAACGTCATAAGGCCTCGACTATCCTTGACCAACTCTGAGATTAACCCCACAACCCGCTCTTTCTTCTGCATTTCTGGTCGCACAGCCTCCGCCTGGGCCCTACGAATAGCGTCCAATACTGGAGTCATCACAGTCAGTCTCAAGCATACGTCTCGCAATGAAGTGCTCTCCGCCCTGCGGCTCAATGCATCGGCTACCACATTAGCCTTGCCTGGGTGGTACAGGATCTCACAATCATAATCCTTGACCACATCCAACCACCTCCTCTGACGCATATTTAGGTTGGGTTGATCCATCAAATACTTCAAACTCTTATGGTCCGTGTATATCGTACATCGAACCCCATACAAGTAGTGGCGCCAAATCTTGAGAGCGAACACTACTGCACCCAACTCTAAATCATGCGTGGGATATCTCGCCTCGTGAGGCTTCAGCTGCCTCGATGCATAAGCTATCACATGACCCCTTTGCATCAACACTGCACCCAATCCCGAAATCGATGCGTCGCAATATACCACGAAATCTTCCATCCCTTCTGGAAGAGCTAATACCGGGGCTTCGCACAATCTTTGGCGAAGTGTCTCAAAGGAGGTCTGCTGCTCGGGCCCCCATGAGAACGTAACACCCTTCCGGGTCAGTCTGGTGAGTGGCACTGCGATCTTGGAGAAATCCTTGATAAATCTCCGATAATACCCTGCCAACCCAAGGAAACTTCTGATCTCAGAGGGTGACTTCGGCACCTCCCAACTCATCACCGCCTCAACCTTGGCCGGATCGACCAATATCCCCTTCTGATTAACCACATGTCCTAGAAACTGGACCTCCCGCAACCAGAAGTCGCATTTGGAGAACTTTGCATAAAGTTTCTCCGACCTCAATACCTCAAGGACCTCCCTCAAATGCTCCACATGCTGCTCTCGCGATCTCGAATATACCAGAATGTCGTCGATAAATACGATCACCGACCGATCCAACATCGGCCTGCATACCCTGTTCATGAGATCCATGAACACAGCCGGGGCATTGGTGAGTCCAAAAGGCATCACCACAAACTCATAATGTCCATATCGCGTCCTAAACGCTGTCTTCTGGACGTCTTCATCCCGTACTCTCACCTGATGGTATCCTGACCTCAGATCGATCTTGGAAAACCAAGATGCTCCCTGCAACTGATCGAATAAATCATCGATCCTCGGCAACGGGTAACGGTTCTTGACCGTTAGCTTGTTCAACTCCCGGTAATCAATGCACATCCGGTGTGAACCATCCTTCTTCTTGACGAACAAAATAGGTGCTCTCCATGGCGAGCTGCTCGGCCGAATGAATCCCTTTCCCAGCAACTCCTGGAGTTGCGAGGACAACTCTTGCATCTCTGGAGGTGCAAGACGATAGGGCACCTTGGCAATAGGCGCTGCCCCCGGAACCAGATCGATACTAAACTCTACTTGCCTCACAGGCGGTACTCCCGGCAACTCCTCGGGAAAGACATCTGAAAACTCGCGCACCACCGGAACTTCCTCAACTGACTTCGGTTTCCCAGAAACCTCCCGCGTATCCATCACATACGCCACGAAACCCTTACAGCCCTGACGTAGACACTGCCTCGCCCTAGCGGCCGAACAAAAAGCTGATCCCGAACGGGTACCCTCGCCGTATACCGAAAGAACTCCCCCACTTGGGTCTCGTATAGTCACCAACTGACGCTCACAGTCGATGACAGCGCCGAACCGGCTCAACCAGTCCATGCCCACGATGACACAGACATCCCCCATCGCGATAGGAATCAGGTCAATCGGGAATCCAACCCCGAAAATCTCTAGTTCACATCCCCGAAGAACCTCCGTAGCACAAATCACCTTCTCGTCAGCTATAGAGACTCTCAAAGGTCGACTCAACGACTCACGACTAACGCCAATATGCTGACTAAAGGCCAAGGACACAAAGGACCTACTCGCACCCGAGTCAAATAACACTAAGGCAGGCACAGAGTTCACAAGGAAAGTACCTACGCGCATAACAACATAAGCATAACATATCAACATTAAAATAATTACATGAATTACAACATACCTGCCACAACATCGGGCGCAGCGCGGACCTCTTCCGCTGTCAGCTGAAAGGCTCTTCCCCGAGCCCTCGGGGCCTCGGCCTTCACCGGTCGAGTCGCAGTAACTCCGGCAGCAGGTGCAGATCCCTGAAGAAGCTGAGGGCACTCGGCCTTCCTATGGCCAGTCTGGTTGCAATGAAAGCAAACCGAAAATCCCTTGGGGCACTCCCTAGCAATGTGCCCCTCCTTGCCACACTTGTAGCAAGCACCAGATCGACATGCTCCATCATGACTCTTGCCGCACTTCCCGCAAGTGCAACTCTTCGAACCTCCTGTCCTCGAATCAGCGGACTTGGTCCGCTTGGCTGCCGGCTGGAATTGAGCCGGTCGCCGATCCACCCGCTGAGACTCGGCCTCCTCCCTAGCCTGAGTCTCCAACTCGATCTCGCGCTTCCTGGCATTCGCCTGAAGCTCAGCAAAAGTATGGTAAGTGGAGTTTGACACAAACTCCCGAATATCCCTCCTCAAGACACCCAAGTATCGGCTCATCCGAGCCTGCTCTGAGGACACCAGCTCAGGGCAAAACATCGCCCTCTCATGAAACTTCCGTGTAATCACCGCAACAGAATCGGTACCCTGCTTGAGGGTTAAGAACTCCTGCACCAATCGTTCCCTCTCCACCGGGGGAACGTACTCATCCCTGAACATGGCAGTAAACCCCTCCCATGTCACCGCTGTAGTCTCTGCCAACGTGAAATTCGCTGTCACGAACTTCCACCAGTCCTTCGCTCCCAGACGGAGCTGGTTCAAAGCGAACCGTACCCTCAGGTGCTCCGGACATGAACAAGTATAGAAGCACCCCTCTATATCCGCGATCCACCTCATCGCAGCAATCGGATCCTGCGTCCCATCGAACTCTGGTGGCTTCGTGTTGCTGAACTCTCGGAACAGCAATGAATCACCCCCCTGTGGCCTAGCAGCGGCCACAGCTGCGGTAGCTGCAGCGGTTGCAGCCTCAGTCAATGCGGCGTACCGCTCGTCGAATGTCTCCATCAGAGTGGTCTTGATAGACCCAAACATCTCCGGGATCTCAGCCCGGATCGCCGCCGCCACCTCCTCGTGGATCATCTGACGAATATCCTCGTCACTCATACCGCTCGAACTTGCCCCGTGCCGCGGTCTAACCATGATATCTCTGAAATACAACATAAAACCATCAGAGATTCTACCGAGTATAATCGTACTCGACACGCAACCCTACTCAGTCCCAGATATCCAGGGATTCTTACTTGGGCCTCCCACTGACCCGGTGTCCTCGGTAGTACGGGCCCAATACTACCGACCACACCGCATCAATGTTCATCCCAAGTCCTCCTCCCCAAACTCCAGATAGTGAGTACTCTACTTCTGATACGCTCTATTTACCCGCATACTAGCAAAGCATCACATATAGGCAACTTCCCTAGACTAAGGCATCACAAATCAGGCCACTCTAGTCCTATCATGAATACCTAGTCTTCTAGCATGCATAACAATTCATATCATATAACATTGTAAGGTATTTTGGGGATCTTTACCGTTCGGGCGCTGACTGATCGTACACACTGCTTCTTTCTTGCTTACCACAAAACTATTTACCAAAGTTTATGCCTTTATTTGAAAAGTTTCCTCAAATCCTCGGTTTGAGTTCAGTTACCCCCGAAGGTGTACCCGAATCCCTCAAACCAAGGCTCTGATACCAATTGTAACAACTCGAATTTTCAAACAAAATTTTTCATTTTTAAAACATAAATATTTCCATTAAAAACCAAGGCATAAGCAGTTTAATTATTCAGTCAATACAATTATTCAAACTCCCAAGATCATGAAACATTCTTCAGTGTGTATCGATCATGCCGGCGCCTTCCCACGGTCCTCGCTAGTACCTGAAACACATACATACATAACAACTGTAAGCATAAATGCTTAGTGAGTTCCCCAATATACAACTTACGCACATACGCCTTTCCAGGCCCGACCTTCCGGTTCATGTGTCTCAGGGGACTTCCGTCCCTGCTGGGTAAACCTTCCGGCCTTACCCACGCCGACCTTCCGGTCCATCACACATCCTCCGGTCCATGTGTCTCAGGGGACTTCCGTCCCTGCTGGGTAAACCTTCCGGCCTTACCCACGCCGACCTTCCGGTCCATCACACATCATATCGCCTTCCGGCCCATAATACATAACACATATAACATATAACATACCACATATAGCATACATACCACATATCATATCCGACCTTCCGGTCACACAGTCAAACCCTTCCGGGTACAGTATAGTGAGAAGACTCACCTCGTAAGTGCTGAAAGCTAGCAACTCCTGAAATCACTCGCGCACAAACCAACGAGCTACAACCCTCCTATAACATTACATAACTCATTAACACTCATATCAGCTAAGTGTGACTATCCCTAAGAAGTCAGACTTAGGTCAACTCTGGTCAACGGTCAACGGTCAACGGTCAACTCGACTGGACTCGGCGAGTACCATGGCGACTCGGCGAGTCTAGTCGTCCTCACAGAATCCTGAATATTCCCTTTCTACTCGTCGAGTATCCCTCATGACTCGACGAGGTCCTCGTGGAAGAATCGCGGGGCCACCCCGACTCCACTCGCCGAGTCTGATGAACAACTCGGCGAGTCCCAGCACATCTTCAAGCTACTCGCCGAGTCTGAAGAACAACTCGGCGAGTCCATGCCATGCAGACGAGTAACTGCTTCCTGAGATAGGTCTCGTCCCGAAGTACACATGCATGGGACCTTCTGGACCTCTAAAGGTCCTAATACAAGACTATAATCGTGGGGGTAACAAGGCATTACATCATCAAATCACTAAATGGGTTCTATAAACCCTAATTTCATAAATACATCAATATAGCAGAGCATACACGAATTCTTACCTGGATGATGTGTTCTCTGCCTTCCCAACCTCAGAATGCGACCCCCTTGCTGCTCTTTTAGCCAATCCTTCCTCTTCCTTGCACACCCACTCTTCTATAACCAACAATGGCCTAAGATCCTTGCTCCTACTGCACTAAATCGATTTAGGGTTTTTCTCAGAAAGCTAAAACGAACAAAGACGGCCAATGGACCCCTTTTATACGTCCCAAACCTGAACGGTTAGGGTTTCTGCTGAACAGCGTCGACTCGCCGAGTCCATATCTGGACTCGTCGAGTCCAGTCGCGGAACCGCGACCAAGTCCGCGATCCTACTCGGCGAGTCTAGGCTCCAACTCGCCGAGTCCCCTCTTAAATCACCCCAAAAACATAATTTTAATAATACCTGGGATTCCGGGCTGTTACATGTTAATTGACATCTAAGAGGTGAATGAAATTCATGGATATGAATTGACACTTTAGCGATGGAATTGAAACATAAACATGAAGTATCTCTGGATCTATAAGTGGTTCTAGTGATTGTTTTAGCCTAAAGGGAAATTTGGGAAACATGGAATGGAATTGAGGATTCAATGGTTAGTATATGTATTTATAATGAGATTAAATGTGGTTTCATGTACTTGACAACTTTCATATGAGTTTTCAGTGAGTTAGGAACAAACTATGTGAATGTTAAAATGTATACTAGGAAATTGGACTAGTTAGACTTTCATTTGAATTTAAGGATCATCATATCCTTAATGGTTTCAATGAGCACTTAATGGATTAAGTGGGGTGTGTGTGGATGGTAAAACACCTCCTAATCATGTGTGAGGACCTAAATAAATGGTACATAGTGATTTGGAAAAGGGTATTTAATAACTTTGAAAAGTACGGTGTTATTTTGAGAAAAATAGAGTCTTGGGTGTGTCCAAGCATGAAAAAACGGCATGTGGAAATGAATACCTTAATTTCCATGAACGTGGAAATCTCTGACTGTGAAGATACTTGTTTTCTTCATATCTTTTGCATATAGACTCGGTTTTACGTACAGGTTTCGCCTGCGATCATGATTTTTCACGAGCAATAGAATGAGGCAACAAAATTTAGTATTTAAACCTTTGATGGGTATTTTGGTCATTTTAATGACTTATGTCTATATATGGTGTAGGTAATGTTTGAAGAGGGCTGGTCTATGGAAATGAACGAGAAGAGATCTAGCTAACCTATGTGTGATTTATATAAGTATGTGTTGGCATTTTTTCCCACTTTGGGGTACATGGAAAAATAACTTTATGATAAAGAAACACTAATGTTTGATATATGAAATGTTTTGAAAGTGTCAAATGTTTTTGGAAAAGATATTTTGAAAGAATACCTCGAAGGGAAGAATATTTTTAAAAGTAAAAAACATTTTGGAAGATTAAATGTTTTGAAAATGTGTTTGAAAGATTTTGAAATAAAGATTGTTTACTTGTGAAATAAGTTTTTGGTATTAAGGAATGAAATGTGTAAAGCATGGAAAGTAATGACAAGAAATGGACATTAATGAAAAGAAATGGAAAGTAATGAAAAGAATTGGAAAGTAATGAAATGAAAACTGCTTGGGTTATGATACCTCAAAAGAGGAACTAGAGGAATCTATCGGGGTGATGCCTCCTCTTCGAGAGATAGATGTCCTAATGGAAATGATGCCTTGGTGGATTGATTTATTCTTTCCACCTTGGTCTAGACTTGGGAGTGGTTTCTTTATTGGACGTAGACCCTAAGTAGAAAACGAGCGATGATTTAATACTGGAATTAGCCATTAATGATAAAAGAGAATGAAATGTGGAAATATGTCTTTTTAAATGCATTGATACGATATGAAATAATGTTTATAATGTGTATGAAAAGAGTTTTCCTTGAAAGTGATGGAAAATACTTTATTGTCTAAAACTATGTTTTGCAAAGATGAAATGTTTTTGATGAAAATATGATAAATGTTTTAGGTCACAAACCCATGTAGCTCACGAGACATTATTTTCTTACGTATCTCTTTTAATGTCATGTATCTCAAGTTACAGTTAAGGAGAGAGGATGATAGGTGGAAGTAGAAGTTATGAGATAAACAATGGAGTGGAACTTGTTAAGTTCCTTATGTATTTTATTGATGTAATTATTATTTGCTTGTTATGGTTTGTATGATGCTTAATGGTAACACCCCATGTTTTAATCATAAATGTTTTGTGGGATCGGTTTTTGTTAAATGTGGGTTATTACCCATAATGATTTTGTTAAAACCATAGCATTTTATAGTTTGAAAAGGTTTGAAAATTTTGGGGTGTTACACTATGTTCCCATTGTTATCATTTCGTAATTTACAGATTTTAATCCATTATTTACATATTAGATCCAACCTTTCTATACAATGGATCCAAAAAAACCTTTTTGCATTGATATACTGACCATTCAAACCCGCGCTAATGGTGCAGGTGACCTTCATCTAGTTATTGTTGTTGTTGTTGTTATTATTATTATTTTATTTTATAATTACTACTACTACTATAATTATTATTGTGACATCCCCAAATTTACGGTTATTTTAAATTTTTTATTTATGCTTATTTGAAAACAATGTATTTCTTTTGGTACAGAATTGGTCCTAAAAATATTATTTCAATGTGAGATAATATTAGCATTAAACATTTCCGAAGAAACATTCGATATTTATATTCTTCCAAAACTTGCGATGTCATAATTGATACAAAACATAAGCATACGCAGAACTTATATTAATTTACACTAATGATCTACATCTCCTTTAATCTCTTAGTGTAATGTATCTTCGCATGATATGTGATACAAATTAACTGAGTGGATCAAGTTAGGAAACCTGGTGAGATATATAGGGTTTTCAATCCTCAATATTATAATATTTAACTATATATTTTTCAGCATTCAAATAATCCCATTACCCCATTCTCGTTATCCTCACGTTCTAATCCTAGTATGGTGATCTCAAGAGATCTTTCCTAAAGGATCTCTATCAGCATTTTGATAACATTTTGGGTAAGCACGACAATACAAAAGTACTTGGATGACATGACAATACAATAATAATTGGATAAGCACGATAATACAAAACTACTTGGATAGGCATGTCAATACAATGGTACTTGGATAGGCACGATACAGTAGTACTTGGCTAGGCACGACAGTACAATAGTATTTGGCTAGACACGACAATATAATAATACTTTGGATCTGCATGACAGGTCACGACTTACTAATTTTCACAACTCTCACTTAACCTATGACAACCACTAACTTAAATGACCATAACACATCCTCTCATTTATTATTACGCATAACCCTTTACTACCCAATTATATTATTAAGTATATGATTAGATCACGTAACAATCATATCATATTGTACACATATATTAAACACAACAAAAATAGCGCACGTAACATTTAAGAAATTATAATACTTGTATCTATGTGTAAGTTTAAAAGTAATTATGAATTCACTTGATAAAGTGGATGACTGATGATTCTGGCGGAGTTTCGTTTTGTACTTTGCAAAGACCTAGATGCATAGAGTACCAAGCCCGAGTCTAGTTTCGTAATCCTGGTGACCATAATAATTATAGTCTAGATTCTTCACTAAGCCCAATGTCTACATCAAGATCTATCAAGTAAGCATCAACCAGGCAGGACAGTTGGGAGGCATGACCATATCAACATAATAGCTTTTCTAAAATCCAACAACCAAGCTAACGTGACCATTCTAGACACCTCTCATGTAAGTAGCTCGATCAATATATTGACATGAAATTACTGATACATCTTATTTATAGGTTCATAATAATGATTTATGACTATAAATATAAGTTACACTGAAAAGACTAGAGTGTAACATAACTTATAAAGGTTCTTCCTGACAAAAGTTATGAAATTGCATTGTTAGAGCTTCTACTCGCTAGCTACTACTACTTTAGGGGTCATAGGGCTTCGCTGAAGACAAAAACTAAGGGGAAATGGGCTAAAATCGAAAGCAACTTGAGATAGAAATGTGGAAGGGAATGACGCTTGGCCTCCTATTTATAGCCATTTTTGGGGTGCACTCTGTGCAAAGGGGGTGCACATCATGCATTTTAAGGCTATGTCTTCCCAACCACTTTATGCCACGTGTCAGCCTCTCCGTGGTCCACGTTTTCACCTTCTAGAAGTGCGCGTCGCGCACCTGACACACACATCACAAATTTTGTAAATTCCATAACTTCTTCATATGAATTCCATTTTCAAAGTTCTTTATAACTCTGGAAAACTCTCGACAAGATCTACAACTTTCTTTAGACTCCATCAACTATTTCTGACTTTATTTTTCATCCTTATTTTTATAAGATTAAATGGTTTTGCTAAAAGCATAACTTTTTTGTACAGACTTCATTTTTGGCATTATTATTATTATTATTATTTGAATACATTTAAAAACGTCTCGATGCATGTTTATATGTATAAAAAAGTTTTATACGTTTAAATATGTATTTGAAGGTATACATACTCTTTTAAATATATAAATACGTTAGTAAATGTTTACATACTTTATATATATATATATATATATATATATATATATATATATATATATATATATATATACCTTTAAAAATATATTTAGTATTTGAAATCGTATTTTTATCTTTAAAAATATATTTACACATTTCAAAACGTATCTCAAAATGTATGTATAAGTTCATAATAATAATAATAATAAGAGTAGTGTAATAATAATAATAATAATAATAATAATATTAAATAAATAAATAAATAAATAAATATATACCAACAACAATAATAAAACACATTCAAGTTTGGTGGTTAAAGCTCTCCCCTTGGGAGTGGGGGGACTCGAATCCCTATTTCGTTCATTTTTTCGCTTGTAGACACAAGTTAGAAACACTGATTTGACATGGCATCCGACTCAACAAAGGTTTGTCTAATCAGCTAAGGGTGACTGACTACTGAATGTAAAAACCGGTTAGGGGCTAAAAACAAACAAATTAATGCAAGTTTGAGGCATAAATGAACATAAAATCCAACTTTTGCAAAACCGCCAAAATACTGAAAATTTAAAGGTTTGTATGACATTAATCCATCTAGAAAACGAGCCTATACATATATACGAGCCATAACTTACACAAGCCAATACAAATATGAAAACTCCATCAAACGGTTGGTAACATAGACCTCTACGCATCTCCATTTCGTGTATGGATGGAAATCTCTAACCCTCGGTCTGGCTTCTTCTCCAAATTTGTGATTCAGATTTCTTAACCTCACATCTATGGTTTAATAATTTGGTCCAATATCTCTGATCTGAAATCTATGAAGTCATTATTTGAATTAAAAATATGCATGGCGAGACGCCATTGCTAGATCTAAGCAACAACAATTAGGTCAATAAGTCATCAAACTCCACAACTCAAACACTTTTCTCATGCTTTAGATTTCAAATCCAAATAAAATATTTCAAAATCATTTTTTTGAACGCTCTTTTACTTTACTCCTAAATCCAAAAAACTAAATATGATATGACAGATTACTATAAAATAGAAACAACATTAACAATAAAAACAATCCCGATTTATATATCTTTAATAAAAATATTTAATTTATATCATAATCACGAAAAGAAAAGTACAATCCAAAAATTCATATCTCATAAAATGTGTGACTGTTTCTTTAATTCCAAAGTGTAACGCTAATAATTCAAATATAGTTGCTTCACTATTTGTTTACATGTCAAATTAATAAAAATGCCCTAAGAGCATAGTGGTTAAGTTACAAAATTTCATATATGAGGGTCATGATTAAACTCTAGGACTTCAAAATATTACTAGTGTTTCGTGATTAATTGTTCATATAGGCCTGAAGACGAGTTAATATAAACCTATCAGATCGTGTAGGTTACAATATTTTAAAAGTAATAGAAGTCAAATCAATAGTGAAATGAAAAGAGAAAGCTTAAGAATTATATATATATATATATATATATATATATATATATATATATATATATATATATATATATATATAATTCAAGTCCCCCTTATGAATAGTACACTTGTGCTTCTTCAGATTTTGCAACTTAAGTTTCTCAAACTTGCACTTTTGGTCCCTTGATTGGCCTTGATTGTGCTTCCACCACTTTTTGTTTGCTTTTGAATAGATTTATCTTCGACATTTCTTCTCATTAGACCATTCATCCGATTTCCTTCCTACCCGTCTTTTTTTTTTTTTTTTTTCCGATTAAATGTATTCTTGTTGACGTCTTTGCTCATTCTTCTACCTTTTTCTTTTGTATTCGGTTAGGGTTGCTCATTCTTCTACATTCTTATTGTTTCTTTAAGTTTTTTTGTCTGCTTCAATCATTGTTTATTCTTTGTCCTTGTGTGTGTTACTTTCTCTTTAACAAAAGGACTCTATTCAGTATGTAAATGAAGAAATAAACAAAAAGGAATGTATCTATATTAAAATTTGGTTATTTACATGCTCAATTTGATCAAAATCTACACAAAGAAAAAGGTTGTACATAAAACCTCCACCACATATGACAAGAGGTTGTATACCACTTTGAAAAGAATAGGTGGAAATGAAATTCCAATAATTGAAGAAGTTAACTTTTTTAAGGATGAAACACTTATTCAGTTCTTAAATCCTAAAGGTACCAATTTTAGGATTTTATTTAATTCTATTATCCTTTTATTATAACTTAAGCTGGCTGCAGAGATAATCGTTGGTCCTATGTCTTCTGCTCAACTCTCTATCGCTGCAAACATATGGGTTGTTAATGGTATTACTGAAACAAAGAGTATGTTGCCCCCTATTATTTTTATCTATTTTCAAGTGTTAGCGTGCTTTTATTTTTGTAGTATTGGTATCTTTCTATAGAAAATTAAGCTCTAAATTTGAGGATGATAAAATATTTTATGATATTGTTGGTGGTCATGACAAAAAAGAACACTTTATGGATTATACTCTTTTGCAAAGGCGGTTCCTAAGATTAACAGTAAAACGGATGTATGTTACGTTCCAAAAAAAATGATGAAATGGAAGAATTAAAGGAGTTTGTTGCCAAACAAAAAGAGCAAAACGAAAAGCTTAAAGAAATAATGAAGGTCTAAGAAGACCAATACAACACAAGAGTCGAACAACTTGATAAAGAACTTAAATCGACAATGGATCTTATTAATGTTATTAGAGAACAACAAAACTAGTAGGTCATAAAGTGTTGATATGTTTATTGAAAATTATTTATTTTAGAGTAGCCACTTTCCATTTTCCATATAATAAATAATTAATGTATTATTTTATGATATAATGTTATTTGATTTTTTTTTCATATAGTACTACAAAATAATTTGGATTTAATTTATAAATCAATTATCCATTCATGCCTACGGAATCTTTACTATGGAATTTGCTATATAATATAGACCACGAAAATTGCTAGGGATTGATTCATCACTACGAAATTTGCTAGGGATTTATCACCATAGAATTTGTTAAGGATCCATAACCATGGAATTTGCTAGGGATTCATTACCACAGAATTTGCTAGGGATTCACCACTACATAATTTGCTAGGGATTCCCACGACCGAATTTGTTAGGGTTTCACCACCACGTCATTTGCTAGGGATTCATCACCATAGATTTTGCTAGGAATTAACTACAACGGAATTTATGATGGAAGAACTACGATGGAATTTGTTATGGAATTCTACAACGGAATACACAACGGGATACCATCTACAATGAATTTCATTCCGTTGTCACATTTGCGACATAATGATTGTTTCCCTAGAAAATCCTCTCTACAGGGTTTTTTGGGACGGAAAGCGATCGTCGCAAATTTTATCGCTATTTGTCTTTTGCAACGAAATTTCAACTTTTCACATCGGATTCCTTCCCTAGCAAAATCGTGTTTTTCTTGTAGTGTATGTACTTCACACGATAAGGACATTGTCTCTCATTTCGAATGTACGACATCGTTTCCACTGTTTCAATATTTTAAGGGTTAATAGAATCCTAAGCCCAAAATAGAATCTTAACCATCTTCTCAAAATCTCTTACCATGCTTAAAATGGCCCATAAAATGTTCAAGTAGCCCAAAACCTAAAAGAACAAAAAATAGGGAAAAGTAAAAATAAAAAATATATATAATTTAAGAGGCAAAAAGGAATGATATATTGAGCTTTCAAAATTTTCCAAAAATCATCAAAAATAAAAAAAATAAAATCAACAAGACCTACTTTTATCAAATTCTAAGAATATATATATATATATATATATATATATATATATATATATATATATATATATATATATATATATATATATATATATATATATATATATCGCTTGAGAGAGAGAGAGGCCAAATGAAATTTGCATAAAATGATTATGAATGCATGAAAAGTGTGCATTGAAGTCACATAGAGATGACCACATTCATACTTATAACATGAATTTGGGCTTGAAATCAAGCCTTAGAACAGTTGAGTTAAAACATATTTTTACCCTTCCATTCATGATTTAACCATAAACAAAAGTAGGCACTATCTCGTTCCATCAACAAAGTTACAAAGATATGAAAATCCAAATTTTAGCTCGAGCATATGCATTGACCATCGAAGTTGGTATGCACGAACCCATTCTCGAAATCAAGAGGAAAATTGAACATTTTCTTGGTGTTCCTATATCTTCACAAACTCTTAGTGTATGTGATTGGGAACTACTCGACGGGCTTGATCTAGAGGATTATCCAATCGTTAATGAAGGTACACAAATTGATCTCACGATCAATCATATGCTATCTTTAGAAAACCATAGACAAATCCAAATTATAGTTAAGTTTTCATCGAGAAAGCACAACATAGAGGTTGATAGAACAGAAACTGTAGGAAGTCTAAAAGAAAAGATTCATATTATCGATGGGACGCCAATTAAGCAAATGACACTTTTCTTTTCAGGAGTGGAGATGGAAGAGGATTTTCGCAATTTGAGTGACTATGGTGTTGTTGAATTCTCTGAAATCATTGTATTTCTGAAGACCATGAGCCGATTAGTGGCTGAGCCTCCTTCTCGTAAGCTTGGCTTTGTTGTTCAAACTTCCTCGGCTCTCCTTGACTCGACCTGTATCCCATTAGAAATGAAGGATTCAAGCACGGTGAATGAATTAAGGGAATTACTATTGTCTAGGAAATTACTACCAACTGACGACTACATATTTATTCATAAACAAAGGATCATGCGCGGAAATTGTAGCCTCCGCTGGCATGGAGTTGAAAATGGTGATTATCTTTACGTATTCAAAGGGACTATTAGTCGTGGGTAATTTTCGTTATTTAGACTACAACAATATTAGTATGATCTATATCTTGGTAATACTTTTTATTACACATATTTTTAATGCAATGAAAAGATTATTATTTCGAATTCATTCAAAAATTTATCACATTGCTAAACACAAACTAAATTGGCTGTTCATCCTTCACATATGACGGGATTTACGAGAAGTGCATCAACAAATGAATCGATATAATTGGCTACCATATGTTAGTTGTATGCTTATAAAAATATAATGAATTTTTATCTCAAGAAAGTTTTTTTTATTCATCTTTTTCTTTCGTTTTTTCTAGAATAGCCGCAAAAATTTTGTTTAGGAACAATGGGCAAAACAACCATGAAAAATGCTTATCATATTAATACGAGTCTCAAAACAACCATGAAATTAATCAAAGAATAAATGACCAAATCCTAGCCATCATAGCTACATTGGGAATATATACCGTCGTTTGAGAGAAAACTTTTTTGGTCAGTTTTAATATCGAAATCCAAATAAACCGAATTCGTTCCGTTTCCTTAAGGTTGCAACGATATTCATAAACCAGAATTACCGATCGAAATAGCCTACGTATACAAATTAACTACATTCGCATATTTGTAAACGCACGTGACCTTTAAATTAATACTATTATCTAGATCAAATATACAAAACAACAAAGAGAAGCTAAACTATTGCGTTAAAAGCTAATTCACCGACTCAGAAGTAGTTAATGGGGACTGATGAGTCAAACCATCCTTCAGGGTATCGAAAAAAAGATACAAATGAGAACCATCTTCAACGCCATAATCAACAAGCGAAGATTCATTTTCATTCATTAACTTTTCATACATAAGTAGAATGAGCCGATCAACGGGAAGTTTTTCTTGAGCTCCGATCTCTTTCTTTAGGTCTAGCACGGTGGCGTTATTGCCAACTTGAATGTAGAAGAGCTTTCCCATCAAGATCTCCACTAACACCCTCATATTTCTCGGACATAAATCATTTGTAAAACTAATCGCAAATCATGTTTCAACTAATTAATCGAGCATATTTGAGAGAGAAAAAGGGAGAGAGAGTCGTGCATGGCATGAAACATGGTCATATGGGATGCATTGTCGGGAAGTTGGTTTTTGTTTTAAGCATGACAAGAGAATAGGAACTTTGTGACTACTATATATATATATAAAATGCAGAAAGCCAGAAAATATCTATTTTTTTGTTAGCTTACGTGTCGTTAAATGCATGTATTTTGTTGGGTATTTTCATGTCGACAGAACAAATATACAAATTGTCTATACCAGAAAAGTGTGGGGGTAAAGGACCTGGAATTTGGGCCAATGAAGCAAACCCTTTAAAACAAAAAAGTAGCCAAAATCTTGTGAATGTATCATCTTTAAAATTCATCAAAATCAACAAAAATTCCACATTATCACATCTTCTTTCACTTTCATTTTCCTCCAAATCTAAAGGAGGTGGCTTTTATATGGAGGGTTTTTTTATTTTTATTTTTATTTTTAAAATTGGTCTGTTTATGACAGGTGTTATATAAATAGTTCAGTTTGATAATATATGGTAGAAAGATGTTAGTTTTGATTGGGTGCCATCACTTTTATTATCTCCTAAATAAGTACATATATTTTTATTTATAACCCGTGAATGTTATAACTTTAATCTTATATTATAACTACTGTTATTAAACAACTAATTTTTTTTATCTTTATTATATATTATACAGATGATTTTTTTTTTAAAAAAATATGTAATTACAATTTCTATATTACTTTTAACAAATTATAGCATTAAATAGATCTTACGAGTTACACATTGACTATATTATAATTTTAAGAAATTAGAAACTATAAGATCAATTAAAAATGACAATACGACATAAGTGCAAACTTACGTTAATACAAAGAAAACACTAGATTACAACATTAATTAAAAAGGTTACAAAGGTCACATCCCGCTTAATCTTAGTTGACAATTTGGACAATTTTTTTATTATGATCGGGTTGGTTGCATAGTCCACATTTGCGAGGTATGTTAGGATGACGACCATCTCGTTATGAAATCGATTTGCACGCCTCTCAACCTCAATGAACAGAGTTTCAAGTTACCTGCTTGAATCTTTCAATCAGACTTTAAACCAATAATTAACATGAAAAAAAAACACGAGAAAATCTATAAAAAATTGAGGTCTTTACCTACACATATGTTATATATAAGTAAATACCCAAACATATTTTGTATACATGTGGGTAGTCGTTAATGATCATTTTTAATCAGATACAATAATGACATTTTATATCGGGGAATTTTTCTCTAAAATTCATGATTGACAGAATTCAAATTTACCCATACATGTTAAAGTGTCTTTTATTTGTAGTTGATTTAACATACACATATAAATAAAAAAGTAAATTACAAGAATGATCCTTATGATATGTGGTAATTTGCATATTGGTCCCTAACTTTTTTTTTACTCCGATGGTCCCTAAAGTTTTATTTTGTTGCGTATTTGATCCCTATTCCTTTTAAAAGACTATTTTTCCCTTAGTATTTTTTTATATATATTTTAAATCATTTTAAATATATTTTTACTACAATAAAAAACATGGGTTTACCTTGACCTCTTTATCTCCTCTAATTAAATCCATCTAACCCTAATCTCAACGTTCCTTCCATAGAAGCTAGCTTCCACCAGCCTCTTTCTTCTCCATCGTCGGGCCTTATGCCGAAGCTTCTGCCAGAACCGATGAACTCGCCCGAAGGCACACTACTCTAAACACCGATCTGTACTCAAATGTCATCTGCTTTCTAGGTCGATTTATGTATCATTGGCTTTCTGGGTCTTTCATGAAAAGGTTGGGGTTTCAAACATTTCGATTTTGATTTCTAATTTCTGGGTTTCATCTTAGTTGGTGGTTTTTAGAGATATGGGAACGATTAGCTCTCAGAAAACCCCTTCAACCCCACTGATGCCTTCTTTACTTCAACCTTGTTACCTCAATCTGAAACCAATGTTGGAAGTTAATGGCATTGGTTTTGAAAATGTGAAACTGTAACATCTCGACATTGAGGTATCTCCAATTTTAACCCTAAGTAGGAAGATTAATTGCATTTTAGGCCTTGTGTATGAGAAATGTTGCAATTTGGACCATATTGGCATTTTTATAATTTTGGGGACGAGCTCACGTATGCTGGGCGTACGTGCCTGATCCACAAACCCCACTTTTTAGGGTTTGGACCCTATATAAGCATCATTAACTCCCCAATGCTCACTCCCTTATCAGCCTCTAACCCTCATTTCGTCTATTGCAACCATAATCTCTTGTTAGTGTCCCTTTAAGCTTAAAAGTGTGTGTTTGTGGTGCCTTTGAAGCAAGGAGAAGTTAGAAGCACCAACTTGGAAGGGCAAGACCTCATAGATCCAGAAACACCTCACCTCCAAGCTTCATTTTGAGGTATAAAGTTCTGAACTTATTGATCCTATCACTAGACTTTGTTTATGTTAAAAGTTTATGCTTATTAGCCCCATATGTTAGGTTTTCTACGTATCAAATACACTCTAAAACTAGGCAGCGGAAAAATCAAAGCAACGATATACCTAAGTGTACATGCATCCTATGGATCTATGGCTTCATGCTAATTACATCAACCCTAGGAAACTAAAACATAAGTAAGAAAACATACCTCTTATGTAGCCCTTGATCTCCATGCTTGAGATCTTGAACCTCCATGAAGTTGCTTTGATGAAAGGACCCAAACTAGAATCCCTCTAATGGTATCACACCCAATGACACCAAATAGTGGAATAATACTAACTAGGAGAAGGGTCAATTTCACAAACCCAAGGGGTTAGAAATCTTCCCTAAGAGGGGGAGGAAGAAGGGTTAGCGAATACTTCAAGCCAAGGTGCAAGGAGGAATGAAATCCCTAAGGCCCTATTTATATCCTTGGATGTCTCCTAGGGTTTAATACTCCTTCCCATGTAGGATGGAGGCCTAACCATGAAATTTCACTCCTTTCCCATGTGGGATGGAGTGATTTTCATCCAACCCTAGTTCCATAAGGTTCTGGAACATTCCTGAATAACCAACTATCGATTAATGAACATTCAAACATTTAATTAATTTCACTATTAATTAATTCCCAAAATATATTTCTAATTAGTTTCTAATTAATTATTAACCATAATAATTAATAAACTAATTTCTTCTTTATTTATTCTACTCAATTTGGGTCTTGAGGGCAACCCAAAAGGACTCTGCTATTATTAGAAATATTACCAATAATTAATGACCTTGGACACTATTCCAACACCATATTCATGGTTCTTTGGTCATGAGCTACCTAAAACCCAATGAGTTGTCCTTCTGGACGTTTTAGGGTAGTTTGAGTGATAAAAATATGATCTTGGCCCTTAGTTCTTTCCTATGAATGAGTTTGGTTGTCTTAATGACTTAAGATGTTGGGGTTTTTAGTGTTAATCACTTAATGGCCATGCAAGACTATAAAGTTCAAAACTTTATGGTCAAGAACATTTGGGACTAAGATCTGTCATTTGGAAGTAAGGGCTTAAGTATTAAGCACTTAATGAGTTGGGAAGCATCCAATTGCATACGTTGGGCGTACCAAATGGTACATTACGCGTATGTGGTCAGAGCCTCGTTCCTGGTCAGCAATTGAGTACGCCTCGCGTATAGGGTTGGGTTGTTGAGTTGACTAATTTGACCAAAGGGTATTTTGGGTAATTTGGTTTTAATTTAAGTTGGGCAATATTTTGAATAATAGGTGTCGGGTAGAGCCGGTATTCGGAGCCGATAACTATTTCAACTTTTATTCGGACTAAGATGTGAGTTGTCTCACTATGCCAATGGGTCTAAGGCACCAAGGCTGGCCCATTTATTTAATTCATATATATCCTAGAATGTAGGATTGCTATGATAGTTCTATGTGTTCTTTGTTTGTATATGTCAACATATGGACGGTTGGGTTAAGGCCGTGTGCCAACAAACCCGATGTGGTTGGGTTGAGACTTGAAGTCAACATACCCGGTATGGTGAGGTTGAGGCAACGCGCCAACAAACCTGGATTGTTGGGTTAAGACCACATGCCAACAAACCCTAGACGATTGGGTTGAGGTTTTACTGCTTTGTGTTGTAAACCAACAAACCCAGTATGATTGGGTTGAGGTCAAGGACCAAAAAACCCTGTATGCATGCTTGTATTGTATCTGTATTTGTCGTGGGATATTTTGGGAAACTCACAAGCCTTGGCTCATAGTTTAGATATCAATGTTTCAGGTACTTCTGATGAGTGAGGAAAAGCGAAGACGTGATTGTACACATCATCTCGCAGTTTATGTTGGTTATTACTTTGATTCGATATTTCGACTTATTATGATTTGTAAACAATGTTTTGGTAACTTTTTGATTTATGGATATGTATTTTAAAATGAAAATTTTCACTATGATCTTTGGGACGTTACAGAAACAAAATCGATTTCTTAGATGCATGAGTTTTCTAAAACCCTTTTGGGAATTTTATTTTGGAAGGTTTTGTTGCAGGTTTTTTGCAAGAGGTTTAATCGCTTCATTTTTTAGCAAGGGGTTTAAATCTATGTTGGATTTAGTCATTTTTATTTGTTGCTGGTTTTTTACAAGACAATGAAGATGGATGATATTTTCTGGTTGTCAGAGAAATTAGTCAAAGATGGTGATCGTCGGTGATGTATGTGATCGATATTGGTGGTGATGGTGGAAAAACCCTAAACCCCAAACCTTAAACCAACAAGACAATAAAAACATACAATAATGACTATCCGAATTAAAAAAATATATTAGGGATCAAGTACGTAGTTTACCCAAAACCACATGGACTATCCATGTAGTTTACTCTAAATAAAATAAATGTATGTATAGATAGTTCATTAAGTTTTGTCAGCACATGATACTAAACAAATTAAAAAATTATTATTATTATTATTATTATTATTATTATTATTACATGGAAAATTAAATAACCACATATATTTGAAAATATAATATATGTGTAGGTATAGATGAATGTGTACATACATAGAATATTCATTGATAATACGTATAGATAAAAGTATCTCAAAAAAATTTCAACTATAATACGTTCATAACATATATCTTTAAATTCTTCATATCGGTAAAACTAGCTGATAGCGAGTAGCTTGTAGCAGGTAGCGGGTAGCTTGTTGCTTGTAGCGTTTTGTTAAACGCTACATGAAGTAGCATATGGATTTGGAACGTTTTGATTAAACTAAACCCTAGAAGCTTGTAGTGCCAAACGAAACTTTCTGTTTTAAACATAGCTTTTTGTCAAACACTAGAAGTTAGAAGCTCTCAAACGCTCCGTACCGAACACGCCTTTAACCTACAAAATCATCCATCCATTTGAGACAATACATGAATTTCGAACATTTCAGACTATAAATTTAGACATTTCAGTTTAAAGTTTTTCTAACATTTACGATAAATGATAACTAAACAATTTTGGTATCAATTTGAAAATATTTATAAGATTTATTGAATGATATAACTTGCTAACTATAATACATTAATTATAATTATATATAAGATATAATAAAAATAAAAACTTAATTATTCAATAATTTAAGATGTAACATATAAAAAGTTAGAAATAAATTATTTAATAATCAATCGTTATAAAAAAATGAGATTGAAGTTGAAAGAGTATAGTTATAATATGTAGGAATTAGAAAATAAATATATACATATTTATTGATTTGAATAAACCAACGAGAAATTGTAAAAATAATGGGCCACAACCAAAACCAACATATTTCTATAACATAATACCAAACCAACTATTTCTATTTTCTATAACATTTTTAAAAGTCAAAAGCTAATGTTACAAATACAAATACAAAAAAAAAGACTTTTTTATTCACTTATTTTGTTAGGTATTTTCATGTCGACAGAAACAAATATACAAATTGTGTATACCAGAAAAGCGTGGGGGTACAGGACCAAGAAATTGGGCCAATGAAACAGACCCTTCAAAACAAAAAAATGCCAAAGTCTTGTGAACGTGTCATCTTTAAAATTTCTCAAAATCAACAAAAATTCCACATTAATTCTTAACAGCCTCTTTCACTCCCACGCGGCCACGCTCCTCCCAAATCTAAAGTAGATGGTTTTTTTATATCTATATTTTATTAAATTATTATTATTATTTTATCATCTGTTACATTCCCATTCATAAATAAAATTAAAAAATAAATAGCACTCAAAACAAATGTATGCTCGAGCATCATTAACTAATTCCTTATCAATCTCGATTCATTTCAATATGAACAACAATCTAAACATAGAATATAACGAGTAATGAAATAAAGAAATATATTGAAAATAGATCAACTACTACTAAGAAAAAATATATATTTTATATACAAAAATAGAAAAAAGAAAATACATGTAATAGCTAATAACAATGTTTTTTCCGGTTCTAAAAAGTTATTATTGATGAACTACATCAATTGCGCCGATTAATGCAACTAAAAGAATTATTGAAATTAATTCAAGCGAAAGAATTTTTTCCTTTTTTTGTTGATAAATGAATCCAAATTTGCTGACTATTACTTATCAAATCTTGTTCTATACTATGGTTTGCTTTTTGTAGTTAAAATAATAATGTACCATGACCTATCTAACATAGTAATAACTAGGGAAGTATCCCACGTTGTGGGTGTTGGAGTTGCGAGGGTTGAAGGGCATTTCATAGTCTTTTATTAAAAAAAACAAAAAATAGCAACAAATTTTACAATGCTTTATATATACTCTCAGAACCATAGTGAGAAATGCATTAAAGTACAAAAATTTCAGTTTAATGTGATACCAAACCACAAATGTACAACAACTCTACTTAATTTCTAGAGCCATAAAGATGAAGAACAACTTGATTTCTAGAATCCCAATTCCCAGATATATAGTTTTACCTAATTACATGAGCATAGATAACTATAATCAAGATGGGAAAGGATCAAAAGAGAGAAAAAAGTTTGGTTACTGTTTGACACGTTTTATGGCTGTTTTTGATGCAGAAGCCTTCTTGTTAGAAGAATCCTTTCTTTTAGACCTATCTCCATCTTGTCTAACAGGTGCAGCTATATCTTTCTACAAAAAGAATACAAATGGTTTATAAACAACTATTTTCATGAGACCCATATGATGGAGATAATAGGCATGAAATGGTAAAAAGTAAAAAGAATCGTTTTGTTGATGAAGCCATCCCTTTTTCATTGCTGTAACGCCCTGATCCTCAGGTATTAATTAATTAAGAGTTTCTAAATGATGCTCTACTCGACGAGTTGGTCGATCTACTCGTCGAGTAGCAGGGGGTGAGAACACGTGTTTAGTGACCTACTCGGCGAGTCCACTATTGGGACTCGGCGAGTAGGAGCTGGCAGATGAAACCCTAAATCCCAGGGTTTGCACCCCTACTTAAAGGAGCCTCGGCCTCCTTTGGGCCTCCTTACAGTCTTTGAGAGCCCTTAAAACCCAAATTCGTGTGTGTGTGCCTTGGTGTGGGTTTGAAGCTTGGAAAAGAGGATCTTGGAGGAAGGAAGCTAAGAGTGCAAAGGAAATTGAAGCAAGAAAGGAGTGGGAAACGGGTTTTGCCTCAGCTAGCATCTTTTGAAGGTATCAAAGTGCCATTCTTACTTCCTTTTCTTCCCTTTTGTTGAGTTCTAGGGCTTTTTATGGATTTTCAAGTTGGGATGATGAGCTATGGGCTAGATCTGAAGTTGTAACTTCAGATCTGGACCCTCCTTGGATACTAGAGTCATAAAGTTGCTGTATTGGTTGTGGTTGAAGTCCTTCTTGGACTTGAAGCTCCATTAAGAACTTAAAATAGACATTTGGAGCCTTTATAACCATGCATGCACGTAAAGTTTGCAACTTTACGTGGTAAGTATGCCCTAGAAGCTTGGATCTGTGATTTGGAGCTGCTGCATGGCTCAAAACAAGCCTATATGGAAAGAGGACTGGATGGACTCGGCGAGTCGCAAGGATGACTCGGCGAGTCACATGAAGATGGTCATTGAACTCGGCGAGTTGGATGAACAACTCGGCGAGTCCGATGAAGAACACCATAAAACTCGACGAGTTAAAGAACAACTCGACGAGTCGGATGGCTTTTCCCTAGGATATGCATGCGTGTGTACTCGTTGAGTTGCAAGGAGGAAACTCGACGGGTGGCCTTAAGGATTCATTGGGATTCGAAGGAACTCGACGAGTCACTCCGATGACTCGGCGAGTTGGAATGTGCTCCATGTACTCGGCGAGTGGCTGAGTGTACTCGGCGAGTTGAGGTCAACATGGACTATTGACCTTGACTAAGGATTTTGACCTTGATCAGGAATTACTAAGAGGTTATGGGGTGTCTCATAAGAGTAAGAACTTATGAGTATATTATGCTATGATTATAGGTGGTGGAGCCGGTGTCAAGTGATCCGATAGTTGGAGTTTGCATTTCGAATCGACATCTGCGAGGTGAGTTATCCTCACTATATCGATAGGGTCTACGAAACCAAGGCCGACCCTTTATGATTTACATCCTGGTTTGGGATGGTTGCTTTGTTATTCCCATGATAGACTTCATCCTGGTTTAGGATGTGTGTTATGTTATTGCTATGTTAGAATTCATCCTGTTTAGGATGGTTGTTATGCTAGAGATCGGTTAGATCGGTTGTCATGGTATGCTACATATGGTTCTGATCTGTTAGATCGAAATCAGGATAGATAGTATGTTATGCTTTTATGATCCGTAAGGATTGGTATGTTAGTGACCTGTTAGGTCGATGCTCTATTTACGAGTGAAATTCTATGATTGATGGTAAATGAGATAGATATGTTTGCTATGTGTATGTGCCAGTATATGATAGTATGTGTACATGGTTAGTTGCTTGTTGGTTGGGTTGAGGCGGTCCTGCTTTGTGCTGAAGGCCAACACACCCTCTGAGCGGTCCGGGGAGACTATGTTGGATTAATGTCTAAGTCCATAACTATATTTGGTATGTACTTGACCCGACCCGGCATGGTCCATTTGGGTTGCACTTCACCGACACAATTTATATGGATAATCTTTTGAGAATAGTATGTTTATGATTAATATTAATATATTATAAGTTCTAATATATTAATATGGAATCATATTATTTAATTAGTATTGATCAAGAATTAATTTATAATTAATTAAGTGATCAAAAGGAACTAATTAAATATGGACTCTTATATATATGGAATGGGCCAAGTTCATTTAGGTTGGGCTAAGCTTTCATGGATAGTCCATGGAGTGTTTAAACCCATGGATCCTAGGAAATGAAAGGTCATGGGTATTAGGGTTTAACCCTAATCCTCGACACTATATAAAGATGTCCTTGGTTGGTGAAATTGGCACTAGTGTGGTACACTAAGAAGGGCTAGCCGAATTTCACTAGAGAACCAAGTATCCATATTCTCTAAAGTCTTCCAATGTGTTTTGGTGATTTGTGATTCCATTTGAGGCTTCCACACTATTGGGGCTAAGCTCTTAAAGCTTGAAGACATCAAGCTACATCAAAAGGTATGTCATCTAACTAGTACTTTGTAGTATAAGAACTTCATAATATGCTAGTTAGGATTAAAGCCTTGGAAAGTTCTTATTTGCATGTATTATAGAGAAAACATAGACCCAAGGTTTATAGGGTTGCATGTACACCATAGGAGTGTTAGAATGCTCAAAACCCAACAGTGGTATCAGAGCCTAGGCTTGTTTTCTTGTTATACTTGTAAAACTGCGTAAAAAATCGAAATTGTTGCTGTCTGATCATCAGACTCGGCGAGTCCATCATGAGACTCGGCGAGTCCATGCCTAAAAAGTGATCAAATCGATCCAACTCGCCGAGTTGGTTCATGCACTCGACGAGTTGGACCCCCAGACAGCATAAATTCGACTTTTTTGGCTGGAATTGGACTAGGAACATTACCCTAAGATGTTTTTGAACTTATATACTTGTTTTTGATGTGGTAATGTTCTTGCTAATCCAATTTCAAAGATAATTGTCAATAGATTCATGTTTTGTATTAGTTTAAGGTTTAAACTAATTACATGAAAAAGTTTGATTTGAATTATCTTGTTCTTATGAGTTGCTTAGATTAATAGAAAAGTTGAGTGAAATAGTTGTTTTCAATCCAAATTAATCTAAGAGTTGATTCTAAAATGTGTTTTTGTAATTTGTCCTCAAGTTATATGAAAATTCACATTTAAGTTTCATAAAACTCATAAAAGTTGGCAATGGTTACAAAAGATGAAGAGTCTTGTCCTTAAGTTATGGAGGTTCAAGAGTCACTTCATTAATAAATAAATAAATAAAGTCTAACCTTAATTAAATTCCATAAGTTATAAAATAAAGAAAAGTTAATTCTTTTATTAGTTTAAAGTCTTCCATAACTTGTCCTCAAGTTATGGAACTTGAAGAGTTTTTGGATTAAAACTACTTTAAACACATAAGTTATGGAATTAATTAGTTTTGAATAGTTTCAAAACTTGCCCTCAAGTTTGGAATTTGAAAAGTTTTCACTTATGAATACTTTAATTCCAAGTTAGCCCTTAGAATTTTAAAGAGTTAAAATTCAACCCTTATACTTTATAATATTATAAGTTAATAATATATATATATATATATATATATATATATATATATATATATATATATATATATGCATAAGAGTAAAGTCAGTCTTACCGCTAGTACGCCTCATTCACGAAGCCGGTCTATAAGGTGGGTATAAGGTTGTTGCCTATAAAATGGCAACTTAATGGGTGTCCACTCTCACCCACCGCTTGCTTGACTGGTGGAGGGTCGTTAGCCGAACGGGTTTGACAGGACTATAATTCTCCCTTCATTAAAAGTATTAATGATAAATACTAAGTAACTAAACTCTTAATAATACCCAATCTTAGTTCCTTAGGAAAAATGTGAATAAGGAGCTAATCCATGAAATTACACTTTGCACTTTGTTTAAGTCGGCTAGTGGAGCGTGTGTGGTTAACCGGCACACTAACTCGTATTTAACAAGGTAGGCAAAGGGTAACTTAATGCTTATCATAGTATCGATGGAGCGTGTGTAGTTAACCGACACATCGATTAAGGGGTAAACATTTAAGGGTACCAAGTAATTTGCATGGTTACTTCACACCTTGTTTTGTGATCCTCGGCATCCCAGTCACAAAACTTGAAGGGCACACTCGAGATTGAAACATGCCATTGAACAGTTCAATGAATCTCAAAGATCTAGGAGTTTCAAAACCAATTAAAACCTAATAATACATTTTGTTTATCTTGGTGGAAATTGGTGAATCGTCATTCACCTACCTTCAAATATTTTATAGCTTGGATTACGGCATCCCTCTTCTAAGTTATAAAATAGTTTGTTGGGTCCTAGCCTTAATATTTCATATCGGGTGTCATATTAAGGACTTTAAATCAACTATCTTGAATATCTCCCAAAAGATGTCTGGTTTGGACATTTATGATCTTCCCAAATCTCTTGAAACAAGCTTTCCTAAATAAAGATGATGTCCCATGGATATCATACTTCTTTCACCTCTTCAAATTATTCTCCCCAACCCACAAGTTCTTGAAAAGTTTAAGGTCACTCAAGCCCAATTGGCAAGGCAAGGTCTAGGTGTGGTCACATCTTGGAGATGTAGTCACATATTGACAAGCCGGGAGAGTTGGGTGTCAAAGTCTTGAGAAAGTTGGTGGTTCAATCACTTTCTAAGTCACATAGTGAGTTCCTTTGGGACATCTATGAAACAGACTATGACAAGACCCTTAATGACCTTATCTATTTGTTAAGATAAACTTCCTTAAAACTTGATGGACATTGACAATAGTGACACAGGAAATCCAGAAAAAACATTCTCTTCCTAAGGAAAGGGATTGACCATAGTCAACTCGGTTGACCAAATGGTAAAGAGAAAAGCTAAGTCTGTGATAGTCCCGTGTACCATTATCAAATGGTCCATATGTTTATATTGCCAAAGGAAGGGGCATTGGTTGCGAAGCTGCCAAATTTACCTAAGGAGGTTAAAGTCAATAAGTCTGACTCTACTTCAGGTAAAGTCCACTATCTAACTCTGCTAAGTTTCTATTCTGAGATTCTTTATACATGATGTGACTGGGTCACATGGTGATGTTTTAAGAATCAAAGGAAAGTGAAGAAACTTAAAGAAAGAATATGCTGAATTTGATCGCGTAGATGGATTTCTATCGCGTAGTTTGAAGATCGGATTCTTGAGCTACTTCTTAGGAGTTATGAGATATTGCTTAGGAATAGATAACAACAAGTTTTCATATGGATTGTAAGGATAAGTTTTTCCGCGAAGTTTTAAAATAAAAGAAAATTTTTGATTTTATTTATTTTAAAATATCCTTACAATGGAATCTGTGGAAATGTTGTTGCTTATAAGATTCCATTAATAGCAAGAGTGGAAATATGAAATTGATTCTTTCATTTGTGGTAATGTCTAAATTTACCAAATAAGGAAAGATTCTCATCACCCAAGTTTTAATTGGACCGGAACTTGGAATCATGCAAGTTGTATAGCATGATGAATGAGAACTTTCAAGTATTGGAAAATTAAGACTAATTACTCGGTCACATGGATGTGTGAGTCAAGTAAAGGACTAAGGGATCGAGTACACATTCTTGTGCACTGGCTAAGTCCACCACAAAAAGATAGATAAGATTATTCGTCATAATTTACTATAGCTTAGTAAATATGGTTATACTTACAGGCTTAAGTGTAATTCTGAGACATTGGAAAAGGTTCCAATGTAAGGCAGAGCGAATAAGAAGAATCAAATTAGGCAGAAGAATAAAAGTTTCTCAAATCTGAAAAGATGGGAGAGTACTTTAGTATCAGTTTTGTGATCATCTTAATGATTAAGAAACCATATCAAAATTAGTTCTCTAAGGAAAATCTTAGTGCATTCTTATGACTAAGAAGAGGAACTTGAATTGTTGAAGTGGTTAAATCAAGAAGATGAGTTATACTTCGTTCCAATACAAGTCTTAGAGTCATACTCCAAGATTGTAACTTGAGTGACATGTCTTAAAGAAGGTTTAAAACACTTGTCAATTGTAAGAGTAAAAGTTTTCTACTCTTGTACATTTGAAGTTGGTAAGTTGTGATGTTTTAGATAAAACAAAGACCAACTTAGGCCAATTGTGTGAAGTGTTTGTCTTGATAAAGAATCCACACTATCCCTTGAAAATTTAACAAGAAAGTCTTATAGGTCAAGAGGACAGTGGGAGTCTTAAAGGTCTTGAAAGTCTCAAGAACTAATCAAGAATAAAACCTGAAGTTCTTCACTAGCACACGACTTGAGGTTTATAACCTATCGTGTTGACATATTCTATGCCCATTCCAGTTAAAGTTGGCTTTGCATATGAGTTCTTAGAGTTCTCAATTGGTTGCACAACAACTTGGAAGCAATGGCAGGCCCTTGAGCTGCCAGGTGGCAAGAAATTAAGATTGAGTTCAATCCATATGAGTTTGGATTTGTCATTATCCTTGTCTTGTGACTATGGTTATCACAATTCACATGGATTAGAACACATACACCAGTAAATCTAAGTGTCATAAGGTTTCTCTCCGATTCATGAAAATGATGGTGAGGAAACACTTTCACTAAGTAGATTTTAGCTAGATAGCAATTGTGATATTTGCATTCTCAAAGTCGTTAGTGGAGCGTGTGTGGTTTACCGGCACACTAACCTGGACTTGTGAGAAGTGGCAAAAAGGTCTAACCATTATGATTACGGCATCCCTCTTCATAATTGTTTAGACACACAAGTGTACTATCTAAGGGAAGGTGTATGATTTTGATAAAGTCTATTCAAAACAATCTAGTATCAGAAATCTGAACTTTGGTAAGAAAGTCAGCTGATTTCTGAGTACATGTCAAAGCTAGTGGGAGCATCAGTTTTATGCTAATAATCATCATGTTAGTGGGAGCATGATAATTATGATAAAGGTTGCAAGTTAGCAATGTTAATTATAGAAAACAAAAGGTTTCAATTGGGAAAAAGGTTGTTTTGCTATAATTAAGGGAGAGGAAATTATACTTCATCTCAAATCTATAAGCTTAGATCGTGAGGTTTTAATCATTTAGTCAAGGATATATATATGAATTTCATGTTGGAATGGCTCAACATAAGGAAATTCTGTATATGGGTCCATTATTTACGTTCTAAAATTCTATTATGATTACGGCATCCCTTTTCATAATCTGAATTATGAGAACTTGGCAAATTGAAATGGAAATATTATAGCAAAAGACTGGTTTAGTCTTTATGTGAGACATCATGAATCGTGTCCCATATGCTTCGGATATAGGATCGATTACATGTGCTATATTCATCCTTTCTAAAATTTTCCAAATGCCTGGGGCATTAAGAAGGGAAAAAGGTTTAGAACTGGATATGACTAAAAGGACTAAACAATTGTCGAGGACAATCTAAGGTTTACCAAAGATTGGGTGCTCAAGGACAGTTGGAAGTATAGTGATAATTCTGGAAGGACCATATTGACATAGTCTGTAAGGAGGCAACTCTTGTTCAGAATTGATATTCAAAATGGAATCTGGAAATGTTTCAAAGTTAGAATTTTCAATCTGTTTAAGATTAGGAAACTTAATGCAAGAAGGATGTTTCCAAGGAGCTGATCTCCTTTGGAATACTCTGTAATGATTGTTGTCAAGTCGTTCTGACTTTGTGCTTAATCATTACAAGAGGATCAATGCATATAAGTTTAGAATCTAACAGATTTCAGTAAATGACATGAATTTGGAATTCTTGAATTTGCAGTAAGGATTTGGGAGTGTGAAAAGAGAATCATTGAAGTTATGTTCAATTGATCTAGTTCACAAAGTAAAGATCATAGACAAACATAGTATGCATACTTGGTGTGTGGCATGACTAGTGTTTAGAAAACATAGTGTATATGCTTGGAGCATGGGACAACTATTGTTTTAAATTCAAGAATAAAGTTGATAGCTGAAACAATATATAATGAATAATGTGTAATCATATGGTGATAAATAAAAGGTGTTTTGTTTATGTTCATAGTTTTTGATACCATATTGGATTCAATTATTATTGTGTTTCATTTTGCATGTTTTGACTTCCCGAATAAACTGGGTTATTCTTCCGGAATGACTAAGTTATTCAAATCATCCACAGTCGGTCATATGTTGGAAGTAGATATGAATTAAGACTGTCATGGGTTGGCTTGTAGAGGTCTAAGGTGTTAGACAAAGGGCTACAACACTCATGAGTGCTCATAAGTTCTGAGTATTGGATTCAACCCGCGCTCATTGGAATCACTTCATGGATTTTATCATGAGTGATCATGAGACGATAATATCTTATATTCTTCAAACCTAGAGATATGAGTTGTTACTATGAGTTGATAGTACATTGATTGCACGAAAACACATTTGGTAACTCGGTGCTATAAAACGTGCCTTTGTGTATGATTCAACAAGTAGTAGAACAAGCCATATGAGTCGAAGTTTATCCATTCCTTTTACCTTCGGGATAAAAGCGATATCTGTGGGTCCCTCGATGATTTGATGATGACAAATAGAAGTGCTCGGCCGGGCCAGGACTGATTTGATTTGTTCAATTAGTCAGTCGTCATAAATCGGAAATCGGGAAACAACAAATGGACAGAGAGAATGATTATAATCCATGTCTCAGTCCATACGATATCTAGAATGGAGGAATATATGATCCCTTATCTAATGGACAAGTTCGTTGACAAGATCAGAGTTCGACAGCGGCTTTAAGAGCTACGATTGCCAGTTAGGTTTGAAGTCATACGCAATAATAGTTTTAGACTTATCCAAGTGGGAGACTGTTGGATTAATGTCTAAGTTCATAACTATATTTGGTATGTACTTGACCCGACCCGGCATGGTCCATTTGGGTTGCACTTCACCGACACAATTTATATGGATAATCTTTTGAGAATAGTATGTTTATGATTAATATTAATATATTATAAGTTCTAATATATTAATATGGAATCATATTATTTAATTAGTATTGATCAAGAATTAATTTATAATTAATTAAGTGATCAAAAGGAACTAATTAAATATGGACTCTTATATATATGGAATGGGCCAAGTTCATTTAGGTTGGGCTAAGCTTTCATGGATAGTCCATGGAGTGTTTAAACCCATGGATCCTAGGAAATGAAAGGTCATGGGTATTAGGGTTTAACCCTAATCCTCGACACTATATAAAGATGTCCTTGGTTGGTGAAATTGGCACTAGTGTGGTACACTAAGAAGGGCTAGCCGAATTTCACTAGAGAACCAAGTATCCATATTCTCTAAAGTCTTCCAATGTGTTTTGGTGATTTGTGATTCCATTTGAGGCTTCCACACTATTGGGGCTAAGCTCTTAAAGCTTGAAGACATCAAGCTACATCAAAAGGTATGTCATCTAACTAGTACTTTGTAGTATAAGAACTTCATAATATGCTAGTTAGGATTAAAGCCTTGGAAAGTTCTTATTTGCATGTATTATAGAGAAAACATAGATCCAAGGTTTATAGGGTTGCATGTACACCATAGGAGTGTTAGAATGTTCAAAACCCAACAGACTATAGGCCCACGCGGCGGACCAGTTATGCCGAAGGCTCGGGATAGATTTAGATAGACTGTAGGCCCAGTAGGGCGGACCAGTCCGGCCGATGGCCCAGTATGTATGTTATTTGATTGATCGTTATGGCTATGGTTTCTGCCAGTGTGGTATTGGTATTTTGGGGGTAGCTCACTAAGCCCTCGGGCTTACAGTTTTCAGTTTGTTGTTTAAGGTACTTCAAGAGAGCAAGGGAAGGCAAAGGCATGACCGTACCGCTCCTCATCCTCATGATCTATTTTGGGACACTCTGATGATAAATGAATTGGAAATGTTTTGTAAAACAATTACTATTTGACTCTTTTGTTAGTATTAAAAGTTTAAATTTGGCGTAAATTTTATGGGTGTTACAATTGCACAATCAATCATTATTATGAATTAAACTGAATTTTATTTACATTTTAATCACAAAAGATAATTAATTTGAAATAGAAAAGCTTCTAAATTATTCAACAAACTATAAAATGAAGAGCGAGTGTAGATTTGAGCACTGCCATCAATTAAGAGGTTTGAAGAGTTTGACAATCGTTTAGTTAAAGGTCGTATATTTCAGATTACCATAAAGGAGGCACACAATGAACCAAATGTTGACTGGTTCAGTTATCTTCAGCTCTAGACCTACTAATATCTTATTTGATTCTGATGCCTTAGATTCTTTTACATCTCATGAATTTGAGCATTCTTTTCAAATTGCTTGTTATACATTCGCCTGATCATTTCATGTAGATATTGCGGGAAGTGTATCATTACTTGCTGATAAAGTCTATAGAGATTTTGTCACAGAAATTGAAGGTTATAGTTTTCTTGCTAACCTGATTTCTATCTCCTTGCCCAACTTTGATATTATTCTCGGCATGGATTGATTATTAAAGAACCATGTAGAACTCTTGTGTTACGAAAAGATGGTACGCATCCCTATCGAAAGGAAGAATTCTATTCATGTCAGCGGTAAACAAAGACTTAAAATCATAAAAATAATCTCTTTCTTAGAAACTCGTAAACTTATATCGAAGGGGTATTCTACTTATCTAGCCTATACAATTGATATCTCAAAAGAGGAGAAGAAAGCTGTAAATGATATTTCCGAATATCCTAACGCTTTCCTCGATGATTTGCCTAGACTACCCTGGATAGGCAAGTAGAATTCAAAACTTACTTTATGTCTAGTGCTACTCCAATTGTCAAAGACTGCTATACAGATTAATAGCATTTGAATAATTGTCAACCGGCTGACTAAGAGTGCACATTTTCTTGTCATACGTGAAACAGATCCAATAGAGAAATACGCACAAGTATACTTGGATGAAACTGTTGCGAGACATGATGTGTCGCTAAAGATTATTTCCGATCGTGATACTAGCTTCACTTGTCATTCTTGGGCAAGTATGCAATGTGAATTGGGATCACGAGTTGCTCTCAGTACAACTTATTATCCCCAGACAGATGGTCAGAAAAAGAGAACAATCCAAACAGTAGAAAACATACTGAAGGTATATGAAGCACTATATGGACGTAGATGTCGTACTCCATTATGTTGGCATGAAGTAGGATAGAAAATCCTTGGAGGCCCTGAATTGATTCAAGATACCGCTGACAAGATTCAAATTGTACGAGAAAGAATGAAAGCAGCCCAGGATTGACAAAAGTCCTATGCAGAAAGGAGGAGATGACCCATAGATTTCCAGGTGGGTGATTTTGTAATATTGAAGGTATCCCCATAGAAAGGCATTATGCGATTTGGAAAGAAAGGAAAACTAATTCCTAGATTTGTTGGTCCTTTTAAAATCATGCGGAGAATTGGTAAGCAATCATACCATTTGGAATTGCCAAAAGATTTGGCAGGTATTCATGATGTGTTTCATGTGAGTTATCTGCATAAATGCTTAAGCATATATGATGAAGCAGTTCTGTTATCTGATGTGAAACTGGATAATAAGTTAAGATATGTAGAGGAGCCTGAAGAGATCGTAAACGAAAGAATGACTAATCTACATAATAAATAAGTAGAGTTGGTGTTTGTCAAGTGGAAACACCATAGAGGTCCAAAATATATTTGGGAAAATAAGAATGAGATAAGAGCGAAATATCCCCATTTGTTTAAATCGTTGTAATTTCGGGGACGAAATCCTCAAAAGGAGTAGGTATTTGTAACATACACGTTCAGTTATCGTGTTTTGTTTAAAGATGAATATTATTAACTAACATATGATTTTGAGTACTGAGTTCTAACAAGATAGTTTTATGACAATTGAAGTAAAACTATGTTTAGAATCATTTGGGAAGTATTGGAAGTCTTATGAGATTCCAATCAAAAGTCAAATATTGAAATCAACGAAAATATAAAGTTGGAAATAAATAAAAATAATGCTATTAAAAGTTGTACATTGTCTCGTTAGAAACATTTAGGCGAAAACCTCGTCGAACTCCGAGTTATAATGAAAAAGTTATGACTAATGGAAGATTCGCGACAAAACCGGCGAAACACTATTTAACGTAAAAAGTGATTTTTCGATAAACTACTTTTTAGCTTTAGTGATCTAAATGAAAGTCGTAGTATTCTTTAAACTGAGAATTTTCATAAAAAGAACGTCAAAATCTGACTTCTTATGAGGAAGTTATGATTTTTCTAAGTTTCAGTATAACAGTATACATCTAAAAACTCGAAATAAAGATCGAGTGATTTTTAGCCGACGCAACCTAAACGAGAATCGAAGGTCTCGTGAATAGTAGTACAACGGTAAAAATACAGACGAAAACGGATGTCGGATGAAAAAGTTATGAAATTTAAACGGATTTTCTTGTCCCGGTCTGTTAATAATAATAATAATAATAATAAAGTCAAAATTAACCGATAGAGTCTAAACGAAAGGTGTAGAGTATAATTTCACCTACGTGTGCATGTAAAGAACGTCGAAAGCAGAGCTCGTATGTGAAAGTTATGGATTTTTGAAGTTCAGGACACAAAATTCGAGGAATTTAGCATAGCCAGGGTTCGGGCACGTCGCCCTTGCTTGCGAGCCTACCCCGTGTCCGACTTGATGAGTCACTCGAAGCCAGCTAGCACCGAGTTCCGATGCGTGCCGCTGAACCTCTCACCCGAAGGCACGACGCGACCCAGTTCGAGACCGCCACCTGCCCTTGCCTCGCATCCGACGCCTGGCCCCCCTAGCACGCGACGTATGTTTCTTCTGCTTCTCTCCTTAGTCCAAAGCCTCCCCTATATAAAGGGAGGTGCAAACCCTCCCAGTTTTGGTTGGAAAATTCATACTTTTTACACATTAAACCTTCCTTTAAGCTACTTAACAACCCCTGAAGCCCCGAGATCATACCTAACACCCGTAAAACGTCCCGAAGTGTCCGAAGACCCTGAGAAATCTATCTTTTCGGTCTGAAGCTCAACCCTCGCAAGGCCCAATTTTCAATAAAGCTCGCGGTTTTCATCAAAGAAAGTTATTTATAGGAACGAAGTGTTGCCCAAATTACTATTTTAACCTCTGGTTATTTCACTGTGAGTTCAATATATAGGAACAATTGTATGTTACGTGTTATATGTGCTATGTGCTTTTCTGTGTTATTTTCCGGTGCTATTATGTTAGCAAAGTTATACCTTTGACCATGTAATAAGTGAAATGACTAGTATCATAGTGGTATTTGTATGTAGCCTCTGGCCGTGTAGAGCATGTCTTGTAAGAGAATGACTTCTACCACTATGGCATTGGCAAAAGGTTAGATAGGGCGAAAATCCTGCAAAATCTACCAAAATGTTAATTAGAAATTGTATGTCTTCTATGCCATTTGGGTCGAAGCTTTATGATGTATATCAAGTGTTGAAATTGTTATGTCTCATTGATTGTATATCTTTGAATCAAATCATTAATTGATATGGAAAGCTTGTCACATGGTTCACATATGCCTTTGTTGTTCTTTGTTCCTCTTTGCTTCTGTCATATTAGTATATATATATGGCATAACATTCTATTGTATCTATTTCTAAACTCACTAAGCGTCACCATTTATCCCTCTAAGTGTTTAATTATTGCAGGTAATAAGGATCCAGTATAAACACATATTGTTGGAAGATTTATAATAGTTATTAATATTACTTTTGTTTTTAGTGATCGTGTATGTATAAAAATTATAATTTCCTGGGTAGTTATGTAATATACTAAAACTTAGTTAGTTTGTATCCAATCTTTTGTAATTAAACTATCAATGTAAAATATGGTTTATGAATATGCATGTAGCATGTTTTGGAGTAATATGATGTAAATTTTTGAGAGGGGTTCTCTCACATTGCAAGGATATATAAATAAATAAGACAAAATCAAAATTTATTTTATTTATAAAACGTGGAAAAACTTATCCTTACAATGCAATTACAAATGAAAACTGTGTTACTAAATATTCATAAGCAATCTACCATAACTCTCTAAGCAGCAACTAAAAAATCCGATCATCGAACCATGAGATCGAAATTCATATCTTCGCGATCAGACTCAACCTACTTCTTCCTTTAAGCTTCCTTTCATTTCTTCGATCCTGAAGCAGAGTCATACATCTTGACTCTCCCATCCTCGCGATCTTCCAGGTAAGTATGCCAACTTCATAACCAATGCCTCTTCTCTTGGCAGTAGTATCAAATGGACTCTTTTGGAACATCACATGGGACAATCTCAGATTCATCCTTTCTCTTTACCATCCGGTCAAACGGTTTGACTTTGGCCAATCCCTTTCCATTGGGAAGAGTAAGTTTTTTTGGACTTCCAATGTTGCCATTGTCAATATCTATAGAAGTTTTAGAGATTGATTTACCAGTAAAATTTGCTTGACTAGAGCGCCAAATCATTGTTGATTCAGCAACAATAAGCAAATAGGTGAGATCAATGAGGGTCACGTCATGGTCCATCATATAGTAATCTTTAATGAACTCACTATATGAGTCATGAAGTGATTGAAGAACCAAGTCAACAACCAACATCCTTGAGACATCCACACCCAACATTCTCAACTTGTCAATATGCAACTTCATCTCCAAGACGTGAGCACATACAGACATTCATCTTCGTGTTTGTGTAGGAACCCAAATTTTATAATGAACGGTGAATGCGGAAGTAAGATATCTCGAGATTAATGGTGTTTTTGTAAGTATGAACATGAAGAACATATTATGAGTTCATGGAAGAAGACTAAGAACAAAGAGAGATAATACTAATATTGCATGAAGAACATGGTGGGAGAGAAACTCTCCCTAGGTGGGAGAACCCACCACTTTTTCCCTCTCTTTAGAGATTAAGTTTTTTTTTTTTTTTTTTAAAGTAAGAGTTATGAATAAAGTGACCACCTCTCCCTTTATATATGAGGGAGAGTAAATACACCTAAAATACAATAAAGGGAAAATTACAACCTATCATTCATTATTTGTGGAGCATTTACATGCACCAACATTCTCTCCCTAAATGCTTACAAATGATGAGAGATACAATAAGTGATACAAGGCTATAATATAGTAATCCGACTAGAAAGTGTGGTAATAAAATGAAATCAAGTGCTGAAATGTCTCTGAAACTCTAAAGTGTATGTGAAGTTTGAATATGGTCATGAATCTTTGAAATGAAGGTCTTCGGCTTCAAAGCACAACCAATGAAGCAGAAAAGATAAGATCCAAATCTTCAAACCAGTCATAATCACCCGAAGAAGGAGGTCACCATGAGCAAGTAGAAGATCCAATAAAAGAAACACTTCGACTTCAAAAAGTCTGAAAAACATCTCGAGTTCTTGAATCATAATACACAAATATTCTTCAAAGAATAACCTGCTAAAAATGTGAAGCATCCATAAAATGAAGTCCGAATAAAAATAATGTGAGTCCAAAGACATGGTCCAACAATGCCAAAAATTTGATCCAAGGATCAAAAATGAGTGCCACATTACATCGCCAAAATAATCTTCGTCTTCAACATATCACAAATCCAAACTCGTGAAACCATAAGACCTGAACCGAATGCGAACACAAAATCATCCTGTGGTAGAGTCCGAATAATAAATAATCTGAATCGGAAAACATCGAGTAATACCAAAAATTTGATCTGTGAAGAGCAAAAATAAGTGCCACATCGCATCACTAAATAAATAATCGTCTTCAGAAGTCTTCAAAAATCCAAACTCAAACAATAATAACCAAATCCGGATGATATTCTCTCCCTATTTTTGATAACCAATGACCGGATATTAAAAATAAAAAAATCATCGAATGGAGAGTGTCGATACCAAGAGCTAAGAGAAGCTCTCCCTAGATGTATGAAGGGTCTCGATAAGAAACGAGAAAGAGTAAAAGAGATACTCTTGCGGTCATGAGAAGGTGGGTGACATAGTTGCTGAAGCTGTGCAGAGAAAATCATCTGTTGTGCCAAAAATATATATCCAAATATCCAAACTGCGGTGCTGGAACACTTGAAGTGGCTTCAAAGAAGGTAAAGTCCACATGCTCAAGATACCTGATTCGTCAAACAAAAATCAAGAGCGCCAAGTCATAAAATCCCATAAAGTGAAGAATGCGAAACAACTTTGTTGATCAATCGCCGTTGCGGTGCAAGCATTACTAAGAATAATATGAAGTCCGACTGCGGTAGGAGTATTCTTCCAATAATAATAACCGACATGAAGTAAACCAATGTGACAATCCAAGGTTCAGTTGTGGCAAAAATTGGTGTTAAATAAAATAATTGGTTTTAATAAAAAATTGGTTATAATAAAAAATGGCTAAATTAATAAAAAAAACTGGTGTTAAAAAAAATTAATTGGCTAAATAAAAAAAATGGCTGAAAAAAAATTTAATTGAAAAAAAATAATGCAGAAAAAAAATATGAATAAAAAAAATAAAGTCTTAAAAAAAGGGTTTTAAAAAAAAGGAAGGGAAAAAGGAAGGGCGAGGAGGAAAAAGAAAGGAGGAAAGGAGGGGGGAGGAGGAGGAGGAGGAGGAGGAAGGAGCTAAAGGAAGAAGGAGGAGGGGGTAGGTCTGGAGAGAGGCTGCTGATGGAGTAGAGGAGGATCCAAGGTCTGCTGGGTGTTGCGGGTCAAGGAGCTGACTTTGGATGGAGCTAGGTTGCGGATGGTTTGGATGCGGTAGTGAAGGAAGAGAGAAGACTGCTGTAGGCAAAGCTGAGCTACGGATGCGAGCTGCGGTAGGCACAGGTGTGCGATCCGAACCGAGGTGAGTGAGTGCATGCGGATCAGGGTTCGGTCCAAGGCTGCGGTCCGGTAAGAAGGGGTAGCGACTTCGGTCCAAAGCTGAGAAGGGTACATTACGGGTAAGAGGACTTCAGTCAGCAGGTAAAGGGAAGGCTATAGACAAAGCCTGAGAGGGGCTACGGTACCAAGGCTAAGAAGGTCTGTGGGGAGGCTTCTTAGGAGGCTCCGGTGGGCAGTTTTTGGCTGCCGTTTTGGGCTCCGAGAAGGGCTGAATATATGACAAAAAATGATATTTTTTCATGAAAAATGGTACAGTAAAGGCCATTTATTCATATTTTATTGAGGGGAATATTTTTTAAAGCATTTTAAGTCAAAAAGGGGTCTTGGGAATGAAAAGATGAGGAGTATGTAGGTGGGTTTTAGGGACAAAAGGTGATGGGATTGGACAATGTTACATGGTTTTTTTCTTTTTGAGGGAGTAATAGTGGAGTACTCTTTACCCAAAAGAGTAACAAGGACAATTGACTCTTTGCAAACAAATTATCACGTCCAAACAATTCAATTTGAGATCTACAATAACTAATACATGAGAATCAAAATCTCCATACCTCATGATGATGAAAGTTGCTGGGAAAGAAAAATCTTCAAAAAGAAATGTTTTTCTCCACTTTCTTCAAGAAAAATAAGCTCATAATCTTGTGTCTTCTCATCCAAGGAAAAAAGAACTCCCATGAATACATCTTCAACTTTTTTTAAGTGACCACAAAATTAATTCTTCTCCCATTTTTTCTACACTTCTTCAACAGAGAAATATTAAGAACTTCAAGAACATCATTTTCCAGCCATAAATAGAACGAGCAGCAGCATCAACAATTTATTTTACTAAGATAGAATCACCCCAGAAAAATAGAACTAAGAACGAAGTCATAAAAAAATTCCAGTAAGAACCGAATTTTTTTATTGCAGAAACACGGAAAAATCACAAGATAATCGCCGAACGGGAGTCGTTCCCTTGAACTAATCGTGAGATCTTCAAGGTACGACTCTGATACCAATTGTTGGAACCCAGATTTTATAACGAACGGTGAATGCGGAAGTAAGATATCTCGAGATTAATCGTGTTTTTGTAAGTATGAACATGAAGAACATATTATGAGTTCATGGAAGAAGACTAAGAATAAAGAGAGATAATACTAATATTGCATGAAGAACATGGTGGGAGAGAAACTCTCCCTGGGTGGGAGAACCCACCACTTTTTCTCTTTAAATTACATTTTTTAGAAAGTAAGAGTTAACTAGGAAAGGATTAAAGGATAAAGTGACCACCTCTCCTTTTATATATGAGGGAGAGTAAATACACCTAAAATACAATAAAGGGAAAACTACAACCTAACTATCACTCATTATTTGTGGAGCATTTACATGCACCAACAGTTTGGTTGCCAATAGGTCTTGAGTGACATTGAACTTTCAAGTCTTTAAACACGTGGGTCAAGGAGAATTATTGGAGGAGGTGGAGGAAGTGAAGAATGATTTCCATTTCCACGATCCAATCGTGGAACATCATTTTCATGTGGAAAGCTTTTTCCAAAGGATTCGGGAAGACCATAGTTGTTAGAATTTGACATCTATAAATTCAAGTTAGTTGATTCAATCCTTAATATAACACCCAAGTGAAATATTAAGTCTACGACCCAACACAATATTCTACAACTCGGAAGAGGGATACTGTAATCCAGTTGCAAAATATTTGAAGGTAGGTAAACGACTTACCAATTTCCACCATGAAAAACGAAAATGAAAATTAGATTTTAAATGAGTTGAAATTCCTAGATCTTTTGAGATTCATTGAACTTTTCAATGGCATGTTTAATCTCGATTATGCCCTTCAGGTTTGTGAATGGGATACCGAGGATCACAAACAAGGTGTGAATCACCATGCAAATTAGCTTGGTACTCTCGAAGACATATATCACATAATCAATGTGCCGGTTAACCACATACGTGATGGGTTTGAGTCATAAGAACTTTCCTATGTGCACATGCAAACCTTAATGCTTGGATCTAGATTTCTCTAATTGAACATGCAATGTATCCAAGACTTTAATTGATAGATATAGTATAAACATTCAAATCATAACATATGAAATCAGATCTAAAGGAATACCTTGAATTGCTTGCTTGAATCTTCTTGTCTTTGGAGCTTAGAGTCACAATTGTTACTCCTCTAATGGCTTACAAACACCAACTAGCAAGAGGATGATAATAGAGAGAGAGAGAGAGGAGGGTGAGAAAATCGGCCCTAGGGTTTCTTGCCTTGCATGAGTGCCGATTTCCTCCACCCAATGGGTCTATATATACTATGAGCTACTAGGGTTACACCTTAAACCCTAATTAAATAACTTAGGCCCTAAGCAATCCAATGATCCCTATAGACTAGGCCTTGGACGATTTCTAGGTTTATCCAAACCCTAAAATCGTCCACCCTCACATCCATAAAGATTCATAGCCCAAAATACAACTATCACACATTTGACAGTTTATGCCCCTTTATTCAATTAACCTCTTTAAGTCACCAAATTAATTCCTAATTAATTTATGACTTATATTAATCAAATAACAATATTATTATTCCTTATATTATTCTCATAATATATTAATAATATTTCTTCTCTCATTATAAATCATCCTGTCAAGTTGCTATGGTGAAGGCAACCCAAAAGGACCATGCTCAACCGGGTCGAATACTTGCAAAATATAGTTACAGCCTTAGACACTATTCCAACAATACGCTCCATTGATCTATGATAATCTACGAGCTACCCATTTCCATCCTTCATTGGTCTCATATTAGTATGCCGGTTAACCACACACGCTCCACTAACAACCAACAAGGTGTAATGTGCAATTTCATGGATTATCACCTAATTCACATTTTTCCTAAAATAACTAAGATTTGGGAATTTATAAAAGTGTTTAGTTACTTCGTATTTCATTATACTTATAATGGAAAGTTGTGTCCTATCCTACCCGTTCAGCTAACGACCGTCCACTAGTCAATGGTGCGGTGGGTAAGAGTGGATACCCAATGACAGTCATTTTACATGCCGCTTCCTTAAACACCCATTAGAGACAAGCTTTATGAATGAGGCCTACTAATGGTAAGACTGACTTTTACTTATACATATATAATATATTAGACTTTTGATTTTATATAGTATAAGGGTGTATTTTATACATTTAAAATACTAGGTGGTTTAATTTATTAACAAATTAGACTTTTAATTTGATTAATCTTAAACCATATTATTATGGATTCATCAATTTTCTCTTTTAATTAAACACTTAATTAATTTAATAAAACCATAAAGGGTTGATTTAAACTATTCAAAATACGAGGGTTTTGGAATTTAATTTTTCAAAATTAAAACTTTTTAATCAAATTTTAAATTCCAAAACTTGAGGGCAAATTTTGAAACTTATCGAAATATCTTTTAGATCAAATTTGAAAAATAATTAAATATCATATAATTAATAATTATCACATAATTTGACCTAATCTATTTTACTTACAAGATAACTCAAATCAAAATACAAATTAATAATCTTTATCTTATAAAACAAGTAATTATCTTAAATTGACAATTGTCCATTAATTTGATTAGGATATCAATTACCATAACAGAAAAATCTGATTTTTAATTTGAAAAAACAATTTATGGTAATTATCCAAATCAAATTAGGGCAAAATTTTGGAATTCTACTGTCAGACTATGTTCATGTCGTGAACACACTGTGTTCACTTCGTGAGTCTGGTCCAGATTCAAAATTCGCAAATTTTCATCTTTGAAAACTTAACTTTTGCATCATATATCAGAAAAACTACCCTAGGCTATGATACGATTGATGGGTTTTGAGCATAACATCATTCCTATGGTGTACATGCAACCCTAATGCTTTTGATCTAGGTTTTCCTCAAGTTATACATGCAAACATTCTTCCAAAGCATAAACCCTAATCTGACATGTCTAGGAACAAAATTCATATGTAAATAAGGGTTTAGAATCTTACCTATTATGTAGCAATAACAAGAACAATCCACAAAGTCCTTAACTTTTGAAAGCTTAGTGCCCCAAGTATTGCACCTCTAATGGAGTCACAAACACTCTTGCAAAGGAAGACTTAGGAGAGAGGTGGAAGGATTCGGCCAAGGCTTCTCATAAACTCATAGAGCCGAATTCCCCATGCAAAGGGTCCTTATATAGCTGTGTTGGTTGCTAGGGTTTTAGGTGGAAACCCTAATTCTCTGCTTAGGCCTTAATCAATCAATGGAACCTTTCTAGAAGGCCCCTTGGACGAAATCTATATGGGCTTCCCATAGATTTCGTCCATCCCTTCTATTAGGAGTCCACAACCCAACTTGCAACTAACAGTTAATTGCAATATCAGTCCCTAATTATTTAATCAGTCTCTTTTGACCACTAAATTAATTCCAAATTAATTTCTGATCAATACTAATTAAATAATATAATTTCCAAATAATATATTAATCTTGTAATATATCAATAAAACCATTTTGAGTACTAATTTATTATTCACATAATAAATTCTACTCTATCACCTCTTGTAATCCTATCAAGTTGCATGAGTTGAAGGCAACCAAAAAGGACCATGCTCATAATCAAATCAAGTACATACCAAAAATAGTTATGGGGTTAGACAACTAATCCAACAATGATGACATGTGTGGAATTGTAAAGATCTAATGAATCATTCAAACATCAAGAACACCAAGAGTAAATAAACACGTTTAATCTCCATTAGAATAGTAAGAGTACAAGTGGGTTTTGTTATTTCTATCCCTAAACTAACTCTCTAAGTAAGTCTTACAAGTTCTTAGATAAATGGGAGTCACTCACTTCCTATTTATAGGAAAGACTTAACCCATTACACATACAAGAGGGTAAGTCACATCCAAGGAGAACTTTGCACCCTAGGATGTCCTAGCATCAATTTCCAAACGATCTTTCACAATCAAGACCAACTCCCCCTCGAAGTAACACCTTTATTCAAATCCGTAAAATGTATACCCGAGAAGCTTCGGATAACCATTTCTACATTCTCCCTTTTTTATAATCAACCGATGATTATAAACCCACAAAGGATGAGATGCGCTCGAAGAATAAACTTGATAAAACTCCCCCTCGATGTGTGACAACAATGAAACCGCAAATATATTGCATGAAAAACAACCACGAAAAGCCGAGAAAATTTTCCAAATTTTGTGAAATTTTTTGACTTTTGGGTGAAAGTTGCAAGAATTTCGAAAACAGGGTATAAGCTGCCAAATTTGCAAATTCTGTAGGGACCCGTTGTGCCAAAGCAGCCTCAAATGCAAAAATTTACCCCAAATGCGAAAACAGGGTATAAGCTTCAGGGACCAGATTCAAAAATTCTTCCCATTTCACAGAATTTTACCCCTCACGTAATTTCTGCCAACTTGCTGAAACTTCAGGGATTCGAAACAAAAATTCTGCATTCTTCACAGAAAAGTATCCCCATGTTGAAAGTGGGTATTTTCTGTCAGTTTGTTAAAAGATGAGGGATTCAAATCAAAATAATCCTTTCTTCCCCAATTCGCTTTCTGCGTGAATGAGGACCATCGCATGTCGAATTCTCAATCCACAAAATTCATCACAAATCGAAATCACCTGGCACAAGTCGAAATACTCCTTTGACCATATGTCAAAATTGTGTTCGACTTCCAAATCGTTCGACCTAAGCAATACCTGTTTGACCATCGAACAAAACCAAATGCAAATGAAGACCAATTCAAACTCCAAGACTTTAACTCCAAATCGAATTCCATAATGCGAACAATGGACTCAACATTCATCATAAGTAGAAATGACCAGACACAGATCTAACGACTCCAACCATTTCGACTTTTTATCTCATTTCCATTTGTTTTCTTCTTCCAGTTCACATTTTGAATTCGCATCATTCAATTTCGATCCCTATGACAAAAACCGACCAAAATCACATTCGACACTTAGTCTTCAAAACTAATTCGACTTGAATCATCAACACTCAGCATCGAAATCAAATTCTCCATATAGACAAATTCGTCCATACATACCTTTGAAATCAATCATTGATCCAAATCAATGATAAACCCAAATCCAATTATGATTCAAACTCAACATACATCAGTTGAACTCGCAGGGCTCAAATAGAACTACTCCAACACCCTACACATCAAAATTGACTTCTTTTGACTCCAATACTCCATCAGTCGAAATCGCAAAATACAATTCGAACAACTCCAATAGAAACGTTCAATACCAAGCAAAATCATTCGACTCCAATGTTTTCCCAGTACACAAATAAACCTATTTTCGACTCAAAATATGATACGGTTCTGGTGTCATACCTAAGGCCGCCTCCTTGGCCAGATGCTTTAGAGACTAGAACAAGCCCTTGTGACACTCTTTGGCAACAGTTACTATCTGTAACTAATACCTTTGCATGGAAACACCCACGTTGCTGCTATGTTGCCTACGAATTCCATGTCCCTTATTATTAGTATTTCTTGCATTTTATTTACTTATTGTATTTATTTAATTTCTAGCAAAAGTAGATTAACGGTTACATCCATGTTGCTCATTTCCTGGTTTTTAGCCATTTGCATTGTTATTTATATAGATGTAACTAGGTGTGAGACCCGTATGTTATACGAGTTTGATAAAATAAAAATTAAATATAAAAGTTTAAATAAAATTTTATTTAAATTTGAAAGTTTAGATTTGAAATTTAAAATTTAAAATTTAAATATAATAGGAAACATATATAAGTATTAATATTGTAATTTATTGGTTAATTTCAATTAAGGTAATTATTAATTGAGGTGTAAATATGATGTGGTAATTAAGAAAAGATAAAAAAAATAAGAAAATGACAAATGGAAAAAAACATTTAATTAAAAATACCAAAAAATGACATGTGTCCAAGTTAATGAGAGAGTGACATGTGGCAAAATTATTTTCATTTATTAGGGAGGATTGTTTTGTTTTGAATAGAGAAGAATTTGATGAAACTAGTACCTCTTTCACGTCTTATTTCTTTAGGAGACTAGGTGTGAGACCCATGTATTACATGAGTTTATTTAAAATAAAAATTAAATACAAAATTCTAAACATTTAAGAAGTTTGAATCTATAAGAAAAATAAAAAAAAAATATTGAATTATAAAAATTCAAGTGTTTTTTTTTCTCTTTTAAATTTATAGAAATAATCTAGATAAATAATTAAAAGAAATTAATAAAACTTTAATTTGGTAATTTTGAAATTAGAAGGGTTCATAAATGAAATTGATATACATTTATTATTACATTTAATATTATGTGGAATTTAATAAAATAGAAAAACAATAAAATGACATGTGGAATAAAAATTAATTTAAAATTACCACAAAATTACATGTGGCAAAATGAATGAGAATGTGACATGTGGAAAAATGAATGAGAATGTGACATGTGGCAAAAAGATCTTTATTTATTATAGTAGACTAGTTGTGTGACCCGTATGTTATACGGGTTGGATTAAACAAAAAAAATAAAATATGAAGGTTTAAAAAAAATTATTTAAATTTGAAATTTAAAATTTGAATTTAAAAGGAAACATATTCAATAGTATATGAGTTGTAATATTGTAATTTAATGGTTATTTTCAAATAAGGCAATTATTAATTGAGGTGTAAATATGATGTGCTAACTAAAAAAGATAAACAATGAGAAAATGACACATGGAAAAAATATTTATTCAAAAATACAAAAAAATGACATGTGTCCAAGTTAATGAGAGAGTGACATGTGGCAAAACTATTTTCATTTATTATGGAGGATTAGCCATCTCAAATTGGCCCTATCTTGGAGATTGACCATCTCGAATCGGTCTCTATCAAAATACTTTGGATTCGATTCCAATCCAAATCACATTTCGATTCCAACTTCTCTGGATTCGAACTAACAACTAATATCAACGAAATAAGCTTTGACTCAGACTCAACCAACAAATATTATCAAAATCAAGTTTGATTTTAAGCTCTATTCACTAAAGCCATGTTCGATTTAAGTCAAAATTGATTCCACACGAGTCAAAATCGAAATACATCTATTCCACTTCATTGATTTCGATCATGAACTCATTCGAAACTGAGATACACACTCCAATATGAAAACTTGAATCATGATGAGAACAAGAAGTAATAATCGAATCGATGAACAAGAAAAAGTCAAAAGTACTCTTAGACCATGGAAATCGAATAGATGGGTAGAAAAAAGTCAAAAACAATTATGAAAATTGAATAGCCTCGAATTAGATGAACAGTACTCGAAATCAGATTCGTTTGGGCTCAACATTCAAATATGAACAATATCGAATAGTGGATATGGACTGAAATGAATTATGGGCTCAAAATAACCATGAACAATGATTGATTTGAAATTTGGGCTTCCAAGTATGGATCATGAACATTAAAAAATATTGATTAGGATTGATCTAAAAAAAATTTATTGGATCATCAATGGGGTTGAAACAAAATAGATCTAATGAGTCAAAACACTCAACAATCAAAAACGAAAAATACGATTTAAGAAAATATTTGAATTTGAATTTCTAGAAGAAAACCTTGATCGTTCATCTTCGATCTCAACATGAATTTTTCGGAATCCATTTGAAAATTTGAGAAACCTTCTTGATGATTCTTTTTCCATTTGAAACACATGAATCAATCATTGATGATCTCGGTTCTTTGGTTGGAACAAGAAAATCTCCAATTTTCACATTGTACCACCCATGATGCATGTTGTACAATCCGTTCTTCTCATTCTTCCAAGATCTAACATCATCTTCATGAGAATCCTCTACAATTTTGGGTTTGGAATACGAATTAATTGCAACAGTTGACGATTGTTGCTTTGGAACCCAAATTTTCTTCATAGATTTCAGCTTCAAGACAATATTTGAAGATTTTTGTTTAGAAACCCAATTGTTCTTGTGTTTGATCATCTTCTTCTTTTTCTTCCTTTTCATCTTTTTGGCTCTTGAAGTTTTGAGTTCAAGAACATCATTCTTGACAACTTCAATTTTGCAAGTTTGAATCAAATCTTTTTTGAGTTTGATACATTCGAACTTCTTGGATTGAAGGATTTCGATATGGCACCATTCATTCAAACGAATCACAAGAATTGAAGCATTCATCGGTTTGAACTCCAATTGAAAGAAAAATTTTCACATCTTCATCAAAATCACATTGAATTCCCATTTCTTGAACTTCAACAAATTTAATAACATGAATATCATTTGGGTCTTTAGTAAGTGAAACATATTCCTTTTTGAATAATTCTCTTTCTTTTCCTTCCTTTTGATTTTCACACCAAGACAATATATTCATGGTGATTTCAATCAAACTTCTAATCTTCGAAAGATGTTGAAACATCAATCTTCCATGATCATCTTTCAAGCCACCATAAGAAATCAAAGTTGCCCATGCAACCAACCCGCTTTTCAACAATAACCTATAAAATTATTGTTTCTCATTGACTTTGTATTTGACATCTTTAATCATCATGATCCAAAAATCATATGCCAAATACACCATGATCACAAGAACTTGGATATTTCTATAGAGAGAAAGTGAATTTGAAAGAAATCTCTAGAGAGAGAAAGTGAATATAAACCAAGTTCTAGAGAGAGAAAGTGAAATTAACAAGTATTCTGGAAAGAGAAAATCAATTTTTGAATCAATTCAAGGAATAAATTCGATTTCTAGAACAAACTCTCTCAAAGATAAAGAACTCACAACAATGAAGATTCACTCAAATCATGTTGTCATCATGGATCAATTCTTGAGAATTTCAAGAACACCCGCTATGATACCAATTGTAGTGACCCTGATTATGATGACATGTGCGGAATTGTAAAGAGCTTGTGAATCATTCAAACATCAAGAACACCAAGACTAAATAAACATGTTTAAGCTCTATTAGAATAGTAAGAGTACAAGTGGGTTTTGTTATTTCTCTCGTTAAACTAACTCTCCAAATGGGCCTTACAAGTTCTTACATATATGGGAGTCACTCGCTTCCTATTTATAGGAAAGACTCAACCTATTACACATACAAGAGAGTAAGCCACGTCCAAGGAGAACTTTGCACCCTAACATTCTCCCTCTCAAAGTAAGGATTGGATGTCTCGACTTTAATTTCCAAACGAGATCACGTGATCAAGGCTAACTCCCCCTCGAAGTAACACCGGTCTTCAAATCCGCAAAATGAATACCCAAGAATCTTCGAATACCCATTTATATAAACATCCCTAAGCATAAACAACTATAAGATCTACGAAATGGAGTACAAGAAGGTGGTGGTCTCAAGGGATGTAAGATTCCTTGATAATGAATTTAAAATAAAACACATACAACACAACATAGAGGTACAAAATGAAGATGAATGTAACGCTCAGTTTCATGTGAGCATTTTATCAAGTTTAAAATTTTGAATTTTAATACAGCTCATGACATGAGGGATGCTTATCACCTAATGAGGGGAATAATTGAAATACACATCACCTTTGGTCTCACAACGTGAGCACATATGGCTCATGACGGGAGGCATCTTTGAGAGGAAAACCCTAATTTTGGTGGTTTTCTTCCATATTTAAGGGATATGAGGGCTAGGGTTAACTCACCCTCAGCCTCATCACCTCTATGCACTCCCCTTTGAAACCCTAGCATCCATATTTGATCTTGAGCTTATTTATGGTGATTCTAGCTAAGAAGAAGAAGAGGAAGGGCATCATTTCGACATTTAAGCCTCATCATCAATCATTTTCACACCTTCTGGACCTTTTGTGAGTTTCAAGTTCATTGATTTATGAGTCTATAAGATTATATCTAGAATTTTATGATTTATCATTCATATACAAGATGATGTAGTGGTTGGAATCCATAAAGTTTCCAACTTTATGAATCTCATGTATCCCTTGAGCATTACAGATGCTAGATATGACTCTTGCATGAGATTTGGTATCATTTCCTCCTTTTGTGCTCTTGTTAGTGTTTGAGACATGCATTGGACATGCATGACCAAAAAGCCATGATTTTTTTATTATGTTCTAGAGTAAATAAGACATTATGGAGGATTTAGGTACTTATCCAAAAAAGGGTTAAGAGTTTTGTTTAGCACTTCTGTCCATAGCGTCCTTACGATGTGAGCACTTGGGTGTCACAAGGTGAGGATGGTGTTCCTCGACTATTTTGACTTATTAGTCAGTCACAACATGACGAGTAGTTTTGGTACTTTTGAGTGTGGATTTGATTTTAACTTGGACCGGATATCGACCAAGTTTGACTCAGGGGTATTATGGGTAATTTGAGTAGTAAATTGAGTTGGATCACTGTTTTTGTATAGGTGGTCAGTAGAGTCAGTATTTGGAGTGGTGAGTTGTTCAACTATCATTTCAGACAGTGGGGTGAGTTTTTCCTCACTGTACTTGTGGGTCGAAGGCACCAATGACAGCCCACTAGATTATGTATCCTTGTATATAGGATGTTGCTATGTTGTAGTGAACTGTTAGATATACATGTTTGTATGATGATTGGTTGTATGATTATCTGTTGATAGATATCTGTTAGTTGTAACGTATATATCGACATGGCGTGGTGGGTTTGAGACTGTACTACTTTGTGTTGTTAGTCAACAGAGCGAGGCATTCCAACCGAAAGGTTATGAGCCGAGGAATACCAACCAGAAGGTTATGGCCCTTGGGTAATCCAACCAGGAGGTTATGAGCCCAATATTTATTAGGAAATCCAACTGAAAGGTTATAGGCCGGGGCATTCCAACTGGAAGGTCGTGGGCCAGGGGTAATCCAACCAGGAGGTGTGGATCCAGTATCTATTTGATTATGTGTTTGTGAGGTTGTGCCTTGGGGGAAGTCACTATGCTTTGGCTTACACTTTTGGTTATTGTTTCAGGTACTTCAGATGATCATGGAAAAGCGAAGGCGTGATCGTGTGCATCCTTCAGATTTTATTTTATTGGATTTTTAGATTTCTATAATTTATGAATTATACCTTTGAAACAACATTTTTGTAAATAGTTATCGTCTTGGGGGTTGTTTTAGAAAAATGAAAATTTTACTATGATTTTTTTTAGGATGTTACAAGTTGGTATCAGAGCCCTGGCTTATGAGAATTGGATGAAACATTCGTGTGAATCCAGACTCAAACTAAGGATCTGTAAATGTTTTCAAAAGTAACCAAGGAAGGATGCGATGTTAACAACCAGCCAGAGCAAGAAAGTATACCCCAAGTTACCCACATTGTTATTTGTTATTGATGTTTATGATTGAATTGCATGCTAGTGGTAACCTAGGGATCTTCAAGAATTGTATGATATAATTGCCTAATATATGATGCCTGATAGCCTAGGAGGATTTCTTGTATGTTGGACGAAATTGACATCATTATTGTAGTTGCTTAGTGTGTGCATCATAGTTTCTAGCCTGAGAATGTTTGATTTAGCCTAATTTCATTTTCTTGTCTGATGAAGGGCTTAGGGTAGGGTTAAGTATTCAATTGTCTATAGGATCCAACATTATGTATGATTAGCATGCACAAGTGACTGCAGGGTTGGTAGAAGTTTAATGAGTGAGTATGTGGGTATAGCAGGCTGGTTGAGGAATGATTAGCCACTCTCGAGAGAGTAAGGATAGGATGTATGTGTATCCTTGTTGTGTAGTTGTTTCAGGTGTTTGTGATGATCCTAGAGACAAACACGAGTAGGAGTGGAAGGTCCTATGGGCCTGTAAAACTGAAAGCATAGAACTTGTACGTGTATCAAGGAAGTCACAAACCCCAAGGTTAGTCTTGTCATGATGGTTATAATGGTATGAATTATGGTCTTTCCGATGTATATCTTGGTTTATTTTTAGTATTGTGTTCACGAAATGATATGGATCTAGATATGGAGCGAGTGGCCAAGATAGGCCAGGGTTAACTGATGATCAGATACAAGAAATGATTGCCACTGAGGTGGATACTACTGTCTGGGGATCTATTTGGTTCTACCAAGACCACCATGATTGAGTTATTTGATGATAGTTATGTTGCACTCTTTGATGCTGTTGTTGCTGCAGCTACCAAGGGCTTGGGGTCATGCTTTCTAGCTTACGACAAAGAAGGTCAGGGCGGCGCCAAACTTCATTATTGGTATGTTTCTATTTATTATTCTATCATGATATTTGTTTGTATGCTTATGATTATATTCTTGTTAGGTACCTTCCTAGTGAACACCTTGCCTGCTCCTGTGTTATTTGACTCGAGCGCGAGTCGGTATTTTGTATCTCAATCTTTTAGTAGGGGTTTTGATATGACTCTTGGAGCGTTGGAGTGTCCGTTGTGGGTTTCTATCATGAACGATTATGGGATTTTTGCATCAAGCATTTATCAGGGTTTTATCTTGGAGACTTTTGGGATTCCTTATCCAATTGATTTGATTCCTATTCCATTAGGGGATGTGTGTGTGATAGTAGGGATGGATTTGTTGAGCATGTTTGGGGATATAATTGAATGCGGGGGTCAGCGGGTGGTAATTCGAACCCCAAGTGGGGGAGAACTGGTTATTTATGGAGAAGGTACCATGATTGGGTTAGCCTTTTGTTTTGCTGTCAAGGCTCGACAATATCTGCAGCAGGAGTGTTTGGGTTATCTTGTGTATATAGTTGACACTCGGGTTAGGAAGGAGGTTTCGGTTTCGGATGTGACTGTTGTGAGAGAGTTTGTTGATGTTTTCTCAAAGTAGTTACCCAGTGTGCCTCCTAAGAGGTAGGTTGAGTTTAGGATTGATTTAGTTCCAGGTGCGGCTCCAATTGCTAATGTGACATACCGATTGGCACTACCTGAGATGCAAGAGTTGTCCTCACATATTCAAGAGCTGTTGGGCAAGAAGTTTTTTAGGTCGATCAGCTCGACGTGGTCAAGGATTATGACTTTGAGATCCTGTATCACCCAGGGAAAGTGAATGTGGTCATTGAGGCCTTGAGCCACAACTCGGTTAGTTCCTTAGTTAGGAGTTTATGTATGAGAATTTTGATTGATTCCCCATTGTTGGATTTTGATTTGGGATGCTCAGGCTGAGGGAGTCAAGAAAGGGAACTGGAAGCAGGAGCAAGTCAGGGGTTAAATTGATAGGTTTTCTACCGGTAATCGTGGATTGTTGACCCGATACGGTCAGGTATGGGTACTGGACTTTGGTGAGATCAGATGGACAGTGTTGGATGAGGCTCACAAGTTCAAGTTTTCGATACACACTAGAGCCACCAAGATTTATCGAGATTTTAGAATTAGTTATTGGTGGACATGCATGAAAATAGAGATAGCCCGATATTTCGAGAGGTATATGACATGTCGGATGGTCAAGATCGAGCACCAGAGACCGCATGGTAAGCTATAACTATTAGAGGTTCCCATGTGGAAATGGGAACATATTACTATGAATTTAATCACTAAGTTACCTTAGATGGCTCGGGGGTTTGATGCGATTTGGGTAATAGTAGACTGCCTTACCAAGAGTGCCCACTTCTTAGCTATTTGAGAAAGTTCCTTGGACGAGAAATTGCTTGATGGGTATGTGTGCAAGATTGTTGCTCGGCATGGTATTCCAGACTCCATTGTATCCGATGGATATGTTCATTTCATATCTTGTTTTTGACAAAAGTTCCACGAAGAACTAGGTACGATGCTACATCTTAACATTACTTGCCATCCGCAGACTGGAGGCCAGAGCGAGAGGACCATTCAGACACTTGAGGTAATGTTGAGAGCTTATGTCATAGATTTAGGTGGGAGTTGGGACTCCCACCCTCCTCTGGTTGAGTTTTCTTACAACAAAAACTATCACTCTAGTATTGGTGCGGCGTAATTCGAGCTTCTCTATGGAAGGAAGTTTCGTAACCCAGTTTGGTGGGGAGAGGTTGGTCACAGAGTCATGGGAAGGACTGAGGTAGTCCTTCAGACGATGGAGCTTATTCAACATATTAGACAGAGACTACAGAAAACTTAGAGTCGGCATAAAAGTTATGCCGACAAGTGTCGATCTAAGTTGGAGTTCTAGGTCGGCGACATGGTCTTGTTGAAGGTATCACCCTGAAGGGGTGTAATACGCATCAGGAAGAGGGGAAAGTTGCGATATATTGGGCCGTTTTGAGTGATTTCCAAGGTTGGCAAGGTAGCTTACAAGCTGGATTAGCCTGAGGGGCTATATCAGATTCACAACACCTTCCATGTTTCTAAGCTTCGTAATGTGTGACTGATGGCTCAACAGTTGTTCCTTTGGATGATATTCAGGTTGATGACCGCCTGAACTATGTTGAGAGGTTAGTGGTGTTTTTGGATAGGAAAATGAAGATCTTGTGAAACAAGGTGGTTCCATCGGTCAAAGTTCAGTGGCAGCATCGGAAGGGTTCCAAGTGGAGTTGGGAACTCGAGGCAGAGATGCGGGAGCACTACCTTGAGTTGTTCACAGCAGCGGACTTCAAGGACGAAGTCTGATTCAAATGGATGAGAAGTGTAACACTCAATTCAAGTAAGCATTTTATCAAGTTTAAAATTAAGAATTTTAACCCGACTCACGACATGAGGGATGCTTGTCACGTCGTGATGTGAATAATGGAAAAGCGCATCACCCTTCTCTTTCAAAGGAATTTTATATTTTAACTATTGTAGATGATTTTAGTCGATCTATATGGACTTTTCTTCTCAAGCATAAAAATGAGGCAATCAAACATCCTATAAACTTTCATAAAATGATCAAAACACAATTTGGAAAGGAGATCAAACGGATAAGGTGTGACAAGGGCGGAGAGTTTGCTTCAAACATAATGTATGACTTTTATGTAAATGAAGGTATAATTTTATAAACTTCTTTCCCATACACCCCATAATAAAATGGGTTTGCTAAGCTCAAGCACAAAAATTTTCTTGAAATGGCTCGTGCCCTTCGTTTCCAAGCCAATCTCCTAAAGACCTTTTGGGGGAGTGTGTCTTGACTGCTACTTATGTTATAACTAATTTCCCTCCAAAGTGTTACATGGTGTCATTCCATACGAAGTTCTTTTCAACCAACCACCAAGTTATGAACACATGCGTGTGTTTTGTTGTTTAGCTTACTATTAAAGTACAAAGACTGGGGCAGACAGGTTTGAACCATGACGTAGAACTGAAGTGTTTCTTGGATATCCCCAAGCATAAAGGGCTACAAGATTTATGACATGGAGCACAAGAAGGAGGTGGTATCAAGGGATGTAAGATTCATTGAGAATGAATTTCCAATGAAACACATACAAAGCAATTCAGAGGCACAAAATGAAGATGAATGTAACATTCAGTTCAGGTGAGCATTTTATCAAGTTTAAAATTAAGAATTTTAACCCGGCTCACGATGTGAGGGATGCTTGTTATTTCGTGAGGGGAATAATGGAAATGCACATCACCTTTGGGCTCACGACGTGAGGCTGGACTGAGAAGAAAACCCTAATTTTGGGAGTTTTATTCCGTATTTAAAGGAAGTGAGGGCTAGGGTTAGCCCCCCTAACCTCCCTATCACTTCCTTGCACTCCCCCTTTGAAACCCTAACATAAATATTTATTCTTAAGCTTATTTGTGGTGATTCTAGCCAAGAAGAAGATGATGAAGGGCATCTTGCCCATCATTTCTGCATTCAAGCCTCATCATCAATCATTTTCATACCTTCTAGACCTTTTGTGAGTTTCAACTTCATTACTTTATGAGTCCATAAGCTCATATCTAGATTTATATGTTTTATCCTTCACATACAAGATGATGTAGTGGTTGGAATACATAAAGTTGCCAACCTTATGGATCTCCAGTGTCTGTTAAGTAGTATTGATGCTAGATCTGGAATATGGTTGAGTTTTATGACTCTTGCATGAGATTTGGTATCATTTCCTCCTTTTGTGACCTAGTAGTTAGTGTTTGGGACATGTATTGGACATGCATGTCCAAAAAGCCATGATTTATATGATGTTCTGGAGTAAATAAGACATTATGGAGCACTTGGTTGCTTGTCCAAAAAGGGTTTAAGAGTTTTATTAAGCACTTTGGTCCAGAGCATCCTCATGATGTGAGAACTTGGGCATGACGATGTGATGATGGTGTTCCTTGACTATTTTGACTTATTAGGTCACGAAGTGACTGCTAGAGGGTCATGACATGACGAGTGCTTGTAGTACTTTCGAGTGTGGATTTGATTTTAACTTGGACCAGATTTCGACCAAGTTTGACTGAGGGGTATTATGGGTAATTTGAGTAGTAAATTGAGTTGGGTTACTGTTTTTGTATAGGTGGTTAGTAGAGTCAGTATCCAGAGCGTTGATTCGTTTAGCAATCATTTCAGACTGTGAGGTGAGTTTTTTTTTTGTTACTGTACTTATGGGTCAAAGGCACTAATATTGGCCCACTAGATTATGTATCATGGTATATATGATGTTGCTATGTTTTAGTGAACTATTAGATTTGTATGTATGTCTGATGATTGGTTATATGATTATCCATTGATAGATATATATTATTTGTTATGTATATGTCGTCATGGTATGGTGGGGTTGAGACTGTACTGCTTTGTGTTGTTAGTCAACAGACCGGGGCATTCCAACCAAAAGGTTATGGGTTGAGGCATTCCAACCGAAAGGTTATGGCCCATGGGTAATCCAACCAGGAGGTTATGGGCCCAATATGTATTAGGCAATCCAACCGAAAGGTTGTGGATCGGGGCATTCCAACCGCAAGGTTGTGGGCCAGGGATAATCCAACCACAAGGTTGTAGATCTAGTATCTTTTTGATTATATGTTTGTGAGGTGGTACCTTGGGGGAACTCACTAAGTTTTAGCTTACAGTTTTGGATATCGTTTCAGGTACATCAAATGATCATGGTAAAACGAAGGCATGAACGTGCACATCTATCGGATTTTATATTATTGGGTTTTAGGATTTATTTTATTTATGAATTATAATTTTGAAACAACATTTTTGTAAGCAATTATCATCTTGGGGTTTTTTTTTTGAAAAAATGAAAATTTTACTCTGATTTTCAGGATGTTACAATGAAGATATTTATCACTTCAGTAATAAGAAAGTTACACCACATCATGAAGTCCCACCTTTTGTTCAAATCGAGGCCACCCCTCACTTTCAATATTCTTCCATATTTGGGATCCCTGTTCATAGTGAAGTTACAAATAATAGTGAGGAAGGGAATGAACCAAACCAACGCGATCATGTATCACCAGTGTTAAACAATCCTTTTTTCGAGAATGAAGATGACTCCATACAAACCAGTCACGACGTGAGCCCATAAATCATTGATTCTAACCAGCAAAGAGAAACACGAACGAAAATGCACTCCACTCGATACAACGATTATGAAGTAGAGTTTCCCCCTTCGATAGATCATTTCCAACTTGTCATTGATCGGGTCGCCTCAACGGTACATCCTCTTACTGACTATATCTCTTATGATAATTTTTTTGTGGCTCAAAAATCCTTTTTAGCTCCCATCGCTACACACGATGAGCCCAAATCTTTCAATTAGGCAGTTCGAGATGAAAGATTAAGGGAATCAATGCAAAAAGGAAGTTGACGCCCTTGAACAAAAAGGAACCTGGAAACTTACAAACTTTCTTGAAGGAAAGAGAACCATAAACTCCAAATGTGTAAACAAAATAAAGTAAAAGAAAAATAGAGATATGCAGAGATATATGGCTCATCTCGTTGCAAAGGGTTATACTCACATGGAAGGTGTAGATTTTCACGACACCTTTGCTCCGACAGACAAGCTTGTCATAGTCCATGTGTTATTAACGATAGCAGTTATACATGATTAGATGATACATCAACTAAATGTGAACAATGCCTTCCTACATGGAGATCTAGAAGATGATATATACATGAAAATACCACATGGTTTTAGAAGAGAAAATGAGACACGAGTCTGCAAGATAAATAAGTCTTTGTACGGTTTGAAACAAGCATCAATGAATTGGTACCAAAAGTTCACAATTACTCTTCAAATTCTTGAGTTTTGACAGTCACATGCAAAACATTCACTTCTTATTCATAAAAGTGAAAATATATTTGTGGCAGCTCTCATTTATGTAGATGATGCCATAATTGTTGGGAACAATTGAGAGAAGATTGTAGAGACGAAATCAAGCCTTAATAATAATTTCAATATTAAAGACCTTGGGAATCTGAAGTACTTCTTGGGAATAGAAGTAGCTTAAAAGAAGAAGGGCTTGTTTTAAGTCAAAGAAAATATATGATCATCGTCTTGGAAGATTCTAGTATGCTTGGTTGTCGACCCAGACAGTTCCCAATGGAAAAAAAATTTAACGCTCAATAAAGGAGAAGAAGAAGAAGATCGAGTTGATACATGCATGTATAGACGTCTTGTTGGTGGACTTCTATATCTCCAAGCTACTAGACCGGATATAACTTATGAAGTAAAAGTGCATAGTCAATTCGTCTCTGATCCTAGACAGACATTAGGATGCAGCCATGAGTGTCCTTTGATACCTCAAGAACACGTTGGTACAAGTGATATTACTCCCAAAGAAATGTGGTACTTAACTAACTGCCTACAGTGATTAAGACTGATTAGGATGCCCATTTTCACGAAGATCACGAACATGAAATCTATTGATTTTAGATGGCACTCTAATTTCTTGAAAGTCCAAGAAGCAGTTAGTTGTTTCAAGATCCTCTGCTGTAGCTAAGTACCGGGCTATGGTCACCACTATAAGTGAATTTTTATGGACACGTTTGTTGTTGAATGAGATTGACATCAATTTGGTCGCGCCAACGCCACACTTTTGTGACAATGAGTCAGTTCATCAGATTGTTCATACTCCCGTCTTTCATGAGTTTACAAAGCACATAGAAATGGATTGCTACTTTGTAAGAGAATATGTCGAGTCAAAAGATATAACACCGGTAAGGATCAAAATTCAAGATCAGTTAGTTGATTTGCTAACTAAACCTCTCAATTCAGATCGACTCAAACTACTGTCAGTTAAGTTGGGCATTCAGAATCTTCATTCTCTAGCTTGAGGGGGAGTAATGGATTCTAGATCTTCCTATTAGGATAATCAAAAGGTATTTTTAGTCCTTTATCTTATTTATCTGTTGCCTTATGTGAATTCCTTCTGTTATGATCCCTGTATATAAGGATCAATATCTTTTCTTTGTAAATCGAGAATTAAATCAATAAGAATAAACATGTTCTCTACCTTTGGATTATTTATTTTTAACCTTGAATTTTGCATAATACCTAATTATCATTCTCATTTGTTTTTCTTCACTGCCATTATAAATCAATTTCAACCCCTTGTACACCATACGAAACTTGACCATGTACATTCTTTTGTGTAGTTAATAGGAAAGTCTCCAAATAAACAAAAATGGGAGTCCATATAATCGCAACGCATGAAAGTACCATCATAAATTTGGACCATCTGAAAGTTTATTAGTTGACCAAATTCAATTGTCTCCACCACCCATCTTAATAAATTTGAAGTATGCCCATTTTGGAGTTGGAATTGGAGGCATCAAATTAATGGTGGTGAGGAACTTAGACAATATAATGAATTGCTTACTCGTCTTCAAGAAGTGGTTCTTTTAGATCAACATGATAAATGGTGGTGGGATATTGGCATAGATGGAAATTTCATTGTTAGCGAGACTAGAAGATGGGTTCTTATGGATAGGATTCCTACTCACTCCAATTTGGTAGATCGAGGAATTGATGTACCTTCGTCTTTATGCCCTATCAATGATTTAGAAATTGAACAACTCGATCATATTTTTATGCAATGTGACATGGCTACTAGAACTTGGAATGCTATATTTAGCTGGTTGGAAATTAACTAGGTAAATGTTAATTCAGTTGTCAGGTTGCTTGTTGAAGTAGATAATTTAGCTTTCAATTCCAAAAAAAAGGAGTTTAGTCAATACGATTGCGGGAAAACTTAGACAAAGTGATATCGTTGATTCCATCTAATATTTCTCGTTTTTGTGGTTTTCCAATAGAAATGGTAAATGTGTTTTGTTTTGGTTTAATTGGTTACAAAACCCTTTTAACTTTTTGTAATTGTTTTTAGCCTAGCTTCTTGCTAGTGCTTTTTTCTTGTTTATTAATATATGGTTGGCTGTTTCAAATATATATATAAAAAACTGCGAATCATCTACACAAAAAACATAAGATATATGTCACACCCCGGCCATCGGCGGAAACACCGGGAAGTGTAACGTCATTTCTTGTATCATAGTTATCAACTTCCTAAGAACACATGCATTTTAAAAATACGTCAACATAAAGTTTGTGAGTTCACAGGTTTTGACTCCGTATAAAAATAATACTTTTTCTGAGTTCAAAAGTTTAGTTTTGAAAGTATCATTTTGACTCTCAAATATTTAGTATATATATATCCTAGGTATAATGGTTTACTTACGAAATAAGTATATACCTATAAGTCTTATATATTATAAATATAAACGTTTGTAATTCCATACAAACTAAGTTGCTACGTATAAATCTTATTTCAATTCTATACGAGTAAAACCGCTACTTATGAATCTATTTCAATTCTATACGAGTAAGTAGAATAGGTATAGTGGTCTACTTAATATACAAGTAATATACCTACCCGATTTTTATACTTAGAGTATAAGTCCTTCGGAAACTTATACTTAACATTTATACTTGTATATCGACAAAGTATAATGCTTCTAAAATTTGCTACCATGAGCTTGTAACCGCTGCTTTGACATAATACCTCTGATAAAACACACGCACGATTTCCATGAGAAACAGCACACTCATGATTTCCATGAGAAACAACACCGCATGCTTCATCGACGTAGGAACCATAACAAGTAAAAGGATTGTTCGTCACTCGCTTATGGTTGACTGTAGCTAGCAATCACAAGTGGGGTTGTCAACCCGTATACTAATTATACACGACTTCCTCGCTCACACGAGATTAACGGTTACAGTTCAAAGGATTTCTACTAAGATCCCCAATCTTAGTTGATGAATAAAATTACTCATGTAGACTTCAACGGCTTCCTATAGCTCTAACAACAAAATCATTTTCGTGTCTACAACCCTAAGTTATTAGACTATGCTTTTAAACATTACTCCTAAGTTCATATTACTTTAGGCAGGACAACAGTTATAAGTTGAGGAAAAACCATGTTTTATCATAAAACCAACAACAACATATAACATACCAAGTTTTATCTTGTCATAAAACCAGCAATAACAACATATAGCATACCAAGTTTTATCTTGACATAAAACCAATAATAGCAATAACTTTATAAATCTACATATAGAACTTCCAAATATAACTTCGGAACTATATCACACACAACATATATATATAGAATCCTAAGTATAACTCAAGATCTACATTAGTATAATAACATGCTAACAAGTTGATAATAGTTGTATATATTCAAAATAGAGTAAATTACTAAAATCGTCCCTATGGTTTGGTCAAAATTGCACGTTTGGTCCCTAACTTTTTTTTGCACTTGGATCGTCCATGTGGTTTGATTTTGTTGCGGTTTTCGTCCCTGTGGTTTGATTTTGTTGCGGTTTTTGTCCCTGTGGTTTGATTTTGTTGCATTTTTCGTCCCTTACATACATAAAGTTAGGGACCAAACATGCAACTTTTACCAAACCACAGGGACGAAAAACGCAGCAAAATCAAACCACAGGGATGATCCGAGTGCAAAAAAAAAGTTAGGGACCAAATGTGCAATTTTGACCAAACCGTAGGGACGATTTCAGTAATTTACTCTTCAAAATATTATAATTAAACAACTATATCCCGGTTAATATAACTATCTATGTTGATACTAATATACTATCATATAGACATAATATTAACATATATACAATATTTAGCATGCATTTTCCCCTGAAAATATTAAAAAGTGGGCCCGTGAAACTCATTTTAATATCGAGATTTGATAGAATCTAACTGAAAACAGTCAACAGTTCGCGATCGTCAGGCTCGGGAAGCGAAACGGCTCCAACAAACGAGAGAGAAAGAAGAGATTTTAGGCGTACTAAGACTTGGGGTTGAAATGGATATTTATAGGCCGATTTTTGGCCCTCACGACGTGAGAATGATAGGTTCACGTCGTGAGTTATGGCAAGAGTCATCTCGTAGCCTTAACGTGTGTTTTCTAGCCTCGAATAGTGTCCTGCAGCGTCCTCACGTCGTGAGAAAACCTTGCTCACGTCATGAGCTTTTGGTTTATCGTTCCGTCGACTTCTAACTTTGAAATGTGGCATTTTGACTCCTCACATCGTGAGCTTTACAGTTTTTTACAGCTGTATCTTCGGAAGGTCGTAACTTTTGCATAAAAACTCCATTTTTTACATTCTTTATATCCACGCGTAGGTATTTACGAGCACTACAACTATCTTTAAGACTCAAATAGCTAATTATAAGTCTATTTTAAATTCCTCTTATTATAGTGTTCGGTTTATCATAACTTCTTCATGCGAAGTCAGATTTAGACGTTCTTTATATCTTTGGAATCGTATGGACATATACTTTGAGTTGTATTATAAAGAAAGTTCAAATTTGTATTAGAATTTATCATGAACTACATAGTACATTTATCACATTACTAGTTTAACAAAATCACATTACATGATTGGCATAATCACATGTGATTGTTATTGACCAATTATGACTAGTGTTACAATATATGACGTAGTGTTTCCCTATTGAAAATTTTAAAAAAATCTATAATTCAAAAAAAAAAATTAAATATAACGATATTAAATGGTGACATGTGTCACATTTAATAAAAATAATAATATTTTAATACATTTATCACCACTTAAAATAAATAGGAGAATATATGGGAAGAAAATATAGAAGGATATTTATTTCTAAAAAAATGATTCTCACATATCAAATGGAATCCCAACGAGAGTCAACACAAAACTTTGATCATATACTCAGTTTTTAGAAGCAGCCAACTTCGTAGATGACCCAATCACAAGTATCTCATCATTATGCAAACCAATTGAATACCTTCTCATCGAGACCGATTGAGCAAAATTAATTTTGACCATGTAGAGATATTTGTTGACCGAAGAGAAAGCAAAATTGTTTTGCTCAAAATCAATTTCATTCCATCTTCATTCAAGACAACTGGCATAATCAGTTTTGACAAGTAGCCAACTTCGTAGATGAGCCAATCACTAGTATCACATCATGACGCAAACCAATTGAATACCTTCTCATCGAGATCGATCGAACAAAATTAATTTTGACCATATAGAGATACTTGTTGACCAAAGCAAAAGCAAAATTGTTTTTCTGAAAATCAATTTTATTCCATCTTCATTCAAGACAACTCGCATAATCCCTTTAATCAGTTTCAAAATTCTATATCCGTTCAATCAATCGATTCAAACCAAAAATAAAAACCAGTTTACCAACCCAATCGACATTGATATCCCAGAAAACAACACCACAAAAGATTTTCAGATAAAAAAGGGCATTCAAATAATCATTATTGACTCAAGGGTAGAACCGAAAATATGAAAACCATGATGATAAAGAATGAAGGAAAAAAATGAAAAAAACAAAACTATTTATCTATTGACATTTAGAAAAACCTCTATATTTTGTTTATTTGCAGAAAACTCTTACATTTTTTGTTACCTTTCATATTTAACCAAATATCCGTTTTTTAAAGAAGTTGTTTGTTGTTTATCTTGTTCCTTTTTAAGTTGACATGGACAAAAATAAACGATGTCGCTTATTTTTGTTTGAGTAAATGGTCGTTGAGTAATGATATATTTTTCATGTTTTACCTTAGACAATGGACAACATCACTTATTTTTGGTAGCATCCATAAAAATCATGAAAAAATTTAAACTTTTAAAACCGACCCAAAATCATAAATTGTTGACAACATAGCTTTCAAAACATGTTCAATATTAGATTTTTCCCAAGATCATAAGTCCAAAACACGAGGATGTGTACTGTCACGCCTTCGTCTTCCCGTGATCTTCTGAAGTACCTGAAACATAACCCAAAACTTTAAGCTAACTCTTAGTGAGTTTACCCCAAAGATCCAACACAACACATAATCATAATATCAACAACAAACAACATGCATACAAAGCCTTCAGTATGACTGGAGTGCCCCACCGGCCTACAATCTAACTGGTACGCTCACAGAACCTTCAGGATGACTGGTACGCCCCATCGAGTCTTCAGCCTATCTGGAATGTCCTCCGGGCCTTCAGCCTGATTGATACGCCCTTCAGGCCAGCAGTCTATCCGGGACGCCCTAGGTCTCTCAACCTTCAGCACATAGTATGACCGCCTCAACTTAACACACCATCACATGTCAACATATATCATAACAAACCCTAGCTAGCATATACAGACAGTCATACATATCTAACAACTCACTAAGCATAACATCATCCTATATACTAGGATACTGATCTAAGAGATCGCTACAACATACAATCATGCGATACACTAGGATAACAATTTAAAAGGGTCGACCCTGGTGCCTTCGACCCAAAAGTATTGTGAGGAACACTCACCTCACACTGCTGAATCTTACAGAATGAATCTATGGCTGCTGCCCCGCTAAAACCCTATGCTACAAATCAAAAAATAATCATCCATCGACAATCGGATATAGTCCACACTAAGTGCCCAAACTAGGATAAAAGACCATTTCACCCTTTACTCAGCATGACCCAAACCTAGGCCCAAACCAACAATCCAAAGGCCCAAAATCCAGATAAACACTTAAGGCCTATACATGGTCTAGTCTTCAAAATTGGGCCCAAACCCTTACATGGGCCTTGCCCCAAGGCCCAACAACATTCCTAGTCCAAAAGAATTGCATTCAGATGGCCCACAAATCTCTAAGCACCAAAGCCCAAAAGAATGGTCCAAACTGAAGCCCAAAATGTCCGAAGCCCACTGACTGAGTAAAGGGGGTGAGCTTAGTTGTACGCTAAGCGTAAATTCTTTAGGGCTTGTACGTTGCGCGTATTGGCTTATATGCCCAACATACTCCTCCCATTCAACCATGTTCCGCATTTAGCCCTTAATCCCTTAAGACATTGCTCCAAAATGTAGATACGGTGTCCTTGAGCTAGATTATCACATAAAGTTGCTAACTTTACATTCATGCATGGCTAAATAAAGCTCTTAAAGCTCAAAAGGAGTTAATAGGTGACTTAATGCATGCATGTGACCAAAAATCCCATAAAACTTGCACATTTATGCTTAAGGAGTCCATATAAGCTCATATATAAAAGAATAAGTCCTTAAAACGTCCTAATTCCTCGAACCAACCCAAAATGGGACCAAAGCATAAAAACTAAGTTATGAAGAGATCTAATTATGGAGAAGAAAAGGTTTGAATTTGATACCTTAATAAGCTTGCAACAAGGGTGATGATTCTAGATCTATAACCTTCTTAGCAAGCACAACACCTTCAATCTTCTTTACTTCCTTCAAAAAGAGCAAAACAACCACCAAATCATTCTTAAGAGCTCAAAAACACCATAAACAAAGCTAAGGGTCGATTTCTAGCATTTTGGAGGCTTAGAGACTGGTAAAGAGGCCAACCCTAGGAACTTAAGGACCTTAAATAAGGTACAACACCCCAAAATAGGGTTTTCTTATCCACTGAGTACGCTAAGCGTAATCCTCGTACGCCTAGCATACGAGGTTTCGGGTCCACAACCAATTTGATGACTACGTTCAATGTAATCCATTGTATGCCTCGTGTAATGGTCCTCGCACTAGTACGCCCTGCGTACTCCCCATGTACGCCCCGCGTACTAGGGTCTTCCTAAAACTCTAAATTCTTCCGAAGGCCATAACTTCTTCGTTGTAAATCCGATTTCGACGATCCTTATATCCATGAAAAGGTAACGAGAAGCTCTATGCTTTTATCAACTCATAATCACCTTAAAATTTCCTGAACAAAAATCCAATTTCCATAAAAGTCTGAGGTGACACTTTACCAAATACCCCTTGGCTCCAAAACACAAACCGAACCCCCGGATTGTCTAAATTTACATCACCCACATCCAAATAGGTCCAAATCTCATTTCATCAAAAGTCCTAAGCCCGATTATTCCCGATCTTTGGTCACAACCCTGAAATAAGAAACAATTCGGAATAAGGCATTATAACTCTCCCCCACTTAAATTAGATTTCTTCCTCGAAATCATTCCTTACCATCCCTGGCACGCTAGACAACCTGAGCAACATGGGCACAACCCCGAGCATACAACAGCCTTCCCATGGCAACTAAAACCAACCCTAGCAAGGCTCTCCAACCCGAAGATGGACAAATCCTTCTCAGTCTTAAACAATGCGATGCAAAATAACTATGTCTACTCAACCTGAAATCTGAAGTCTCGAATTGGTCAGAGTCCCTGATAGAGTGCCCATATTGTATTGTTGTTAAATCCATTCTACTTATCCCCCTAACCGACTACTCAACTTCTGATAATCGGAAGTTCCCACTAGAAAACAGATTCACAGACCATATGCTGCTGCCAAAAACATTTCACATGACCAAAGGGACATATATTCCTTCGAGGGAAAGCTCATCCTGATGACAACAATTTCCCACGAATATAATGAACAATGGGAGAAAAACTAGGAGATGAACCTTCTACTGTTTACCAAGATACTGCTTCCTTTAACTCCCGAACCAACATACCGCTGCTGAAATCCGAAACCCCATACTTGCCTGACCCCCACACAGATAGAACCAAACCAAACCATAATCACAAGAATCTGATCTGCCATCAAAATTGAAACCATCCTTTAACCCTGAACCCTTCAACTGATACCCTTGGCATACATATTCCTTGATTCAGACCTTACTGAAATGAAGACCTGGCACATAAAGAGATGCGATTCCCAACATGAGTTCCCACCAAAATCAACACGGTACTTCACTTATAACCAAAGATCCACGAACCTACACTTGCATTTCACCCGAATTCTTTTGATTCACAACAACCCCATACTAAACCGAGATATAAAAATTCCTCCAACCATCGCCGAGACTACTAGTCTCACACCTGGTCCAGCCACCAGGTTTCCAAGAGTCTGAAAGACAAGGATATCCTAACCTAAGAATCCCTCTGTACCACTTACTGACCACACTCAATCATGTAACCCAAGATCCAAAACCTTGACCTTACGGTCTTTACCGGGTCCCACCTGAATTTTCATATACATACGGGCCTTGCCTACGGGTCCCACCAATCTAGCGCAACATAGGCCCAACTCTGCCTTGGACCCCAATGATCCTCAACCTAAAACAGATAAACGATCTCCAACAATCATACCCGTTATGCCTAAGGCACGAATTGACCCATTTTTATACTTATGACCACCTTAAACGATTGACTACCTCAAACTGGTGAATGATACGATCCCATTGCATTCTGACATCACTTCTAACCACCCATGGTATTACCACACCCAAACCATCGCAACCCTACTCACCCTGAGTCGAAAACTGCATCCAACTGCATCCGTTCGAGTCATGCTTCGAACCCTAAAGCCTTCATTAAACCACAACAGACAACAAGGATCCAACACAACCCTCAACTTGGATCCATCCACAAGCCTACTATACATCATAGTGGAAATGCTGACGAACTATTGGAAGTTTCCTGAGCTCCCAACTTACACAACTTCAATCCAGGCAGCCACTCATGTCGCTTCCCTCTTGACTGGGACATGAACTTACCTCTTGACTGGTACATGAACTTACCCTAGTTCCATACCTGAGTCAGATCTTGAAGATTCTAATTGATTCTCCCCCACATGGATTCTCCTAAGCTCTCCCATCACACAAAATTTGTTGGATTCCCAACCCATCTTATCCTCACGAACCGACTATGACTTGCATCTACCAATAATATCGTTCCATTGCTAGTCGATCTAGATGATTGTCTAACTCCTGAATTCCCAAAGAATGCTCCCCGAAATCCTAGCAAGTCCGATAATCTCAATCACTTCTCATGATTTTGCACCAAATCCTTAAGCCCTTTATGTTGGTGACTAAAACTATAACCCTTTCTCTGAATGGGCGAATCTTTACCCTAACTTCTCATCCTCAAATGAATCTCTGAATTCTAACCATCTACAATCCTTAGTGATAATAAAATTCCCCTAGCACTTCCAGTGACCTAACAATTCATGCGACTGATACCACCAACTCCTTGCTACCGTTCCTTCCCTGGCAACAATAGTTATTGAACCCAAGGGTTCTGTTATGGACAACTGCTAGTCCTACCTGAACAAATGCTATCACGTATGAACTCCGACTTTGTGGATTAACTATTCTTGCTACTTTGACCATAGATCTTCCAATGCATACCCCTGAAGTAGATCCACCCAAGGAACCGGAACAATCCACTAAACCATTGAATCCCGCCAAGCAAGATACGACCCACCGATGACACTTGGCATGCAAAATGGAATATGAAGATTCATAATACATAAATCAGGAAAAACATAGAACTAACCCGAAGATACTTCTTACCAATACCCAACAAGATTCCAAGGCAGATATAACACCGATCAAGAACAATTTCGCCATAATATCAATACAAAATTAGGGTTCAAATTACATACCAAAGATTTCGTGTAGATCGAACTTGACCTCCATAGGAATGATGAACGTTGGGACCTGAACTCCCTCCGCCTCCAAAGTAGGACAGTTGGACCTGAAATGACCTGGCTGGTGACAGTGAAAACATATTTGATCCTTCTTACAGTTCCGTTACACATGCCCTCTTTCCCCACACTTGAAACACCTTAAACTTGTGACAAGCAAATTTGTAAGTTGCCCCACACTTGCCATACACCTCATGATTCTCCTGACTTCCAGTACCAAGGTCAGCAACCTCAGTCTCATCGTCCTCTGCTGAAGGAGCCCTCCTCTTCTTTCCTAGTTGTGTCCCCACAGCCAGATATCCCCTAGTAGCCATCTCATTAGCAACACCTTTCAAAGTCTACAAAGATGTAGTTTGCTCCTCGAGCCTGAAAATTACCCTGGCAGTGGTCCGATTTACGACACCAGACAATTCTTCTCCCAAGATCTAAAAAACCTACATGGTAATCATCTCCCGCACCTGATCGATGGACTACACTGACCCATCCTGGCCACTAGCTTCTGATCCTAATCCGGATCCCGCTTCTAATCGTATCGTCGTCACCATACTGAACATAAACTAGGGAGATATCAGATGAAACCCATATCATACCAGGGCAACCAACTCGCAACAAAGCCCTAGGGTTGTGACTTCCTTGCTACGCGTACGGGTCCTATGCTTTCAGTAGTACGGGCTCATACTGCCTTCCACACCTACCCATATTTGTCTCAGAGGATCATCACAACAACCCTACCAATACCCGCACACTAGCATAATCATACACTCTATCCTCACTTCCTAGAGGAAGACTAAACATAATGCAACTGGCCGGCTGACCCCACATAACTCACCCTACCACTAACTTCCACACGACCCTCCATTGGTTCCAGATAACTATCGCATAAATAAAATCACATGCCGCACAACTTAAACAATCTTAGACTAAAAGATTCAATCCTACAACAATTGGACTTAGACAAGAGCTGCATAGCAGGTCCAAATCCCTTACCCTAAGATCGTTTAACCCATGAAGCATGCGACTCAGCGTATTCACTAAATAGTTAGTTCACACGTGAAAGATTCATACAACAATCAAGTATTCTATAAGAGATAAGGCATCATATATCAGACAATTCTATCATACATTTCCTGAAGATCCCTAGCCTGTTACTGGCTTTGGCTGATCGTACACATCACATCCTCCTTGATTATTTTGAAAACCATTGGAAAATTGTTTTTAAAAAATTCTTTTTCCTTAGTTTGAGACTGGATTCACACGAGTGTTCCTCCAATTCACTCAAACCAAGGCTTTGATACCAACTTGTAACATCCATAAATACCATGAAAATTTTAAACTTTTAAAATTGACCAATAATAATAAATTGGTTACAACATAGTTTTCAACATGTTCAATATCAGAGTTTTCCCAAGATCATAAGTCCAAAACATGAGGATGTGTACGGTCATGCCTTCGCCTTCTACGATCCTCTGTAGTACCTGAAACATAACCCAAAACTGTAATCCAACACGCAATGAGTTTCCCCCCAAAGTACCAACACAACACATAATCATACAAAGCCTTCAGTCTGATTAGAATGCCCCACCTGCCTACAGTCTATATGGTACGCTCACAGAACCTTCAGCATGACTAGTACGCCTCACTGGGCCTTCAGCCTATCTGCAACGTCCTCTGAGCCTTCATCCTGACTGGTACGCCCTGCAGGCATGCAGTCTATCTAGGACGCCCTACATCTCTCGGCTTTCAGCATATAGATAGGACCACCTCAACCCAACACACCATCACATATCAACATATATCATATTAAACCCTAGCTAGCATATACAGACAGTCATACAAATCTAACATATCACTAAGCATAACATCATCCTATATACCAGGATACAAATCTAACAGACCGCTACAGCATACAATCATGCGATAAACCGGGATAACAATCCAAAGGGACTGGCCTTGGTGCCTTCGACCAAAAAGTACAGTGAGGAACACTCACCTTGCACTGCCAAATCTCATAGAAAGAATCTATGGCTGTTGCCCCGCTAAAATCCCAACACTACAAATCACCAAAATAATCATCTGTCAATAATCGGATCTGGTCCACACTAAGTGCCCAAACTAGGGAAAAGACCTTCTTACCCTTTACTCAACATGACCCAAACCTAGGCCCAAACCAACAATCCAAAGGCACAAAATCCAAATAAACACTCAAGGCCCATACATGGTCTAGTTTTCTAAATTGGGCCCAAACTATTATATAGGCCGTGCCCCAAGGCCCAACAACATTCATAATCCAAAACAATTGTATTCAGATAGCTCACAAATCCCTAAGCATCAAAGCCCAAAAGATGGTCTAAACCGAAGACCAAAACGTCTGTAGCCCACTGATTGAGTATGCGGGGCGTACTCAGCTGTACACTAAGTGTACATGCTTTAGAGCTTGTACGTTGCGCGTACTGGCTTGTACGCCCACCATACTCCTCCCATTTATCCATCTTCCACATTTAGCCCTTAATCCCTTAAGATGTTGCTCCAAAACGTAGATGTGACGTCCTTGAGCTAGATTATCACGTAAGTTCATGCATGGCTAAATGAAGCTCTTAAAGCTCAAAAGGAGTTAATAGGTGGCTTAATGCATGCATGTGACCAAAAATCCCATAAATCTTGCACATTTATGCTTAAGGAGTCCATAATAAGCTCATATCTAAAAGAATAAGTCCTTAAAACGTCCTAACTCCTCAAACTAACCCAAAGAGGGACCAATAGCATAAAAACTAAGATATGAAGAGATCTAATCATGGAGAAGACAGGGTTTGAACTTGATACCTCAATAAGCTTGCAACAAGGGTGATGATTCTAGATCTATAACCTTCTCACCAAGCAATGCACCTTCAATCTTCTTTACTTCCTTCACAAAGAGTAAAACAACCACCAAATCCTTCTTAAGAGCTCAAAAACACCACAAAGGAGGCTAAGGGTCAGTTTCTAGAGTTTTGGAGGCTTAGAGACTGGTAAAGAGGCCAACCCTAGGAACTTAAGGACCTTAAATAAGGTATAACACCCCAAAATAGGGTTTTCTTATCCACCGAGTACGCTAAGTGTAATCCTCGTACGCCTAGCGTACGAGGTTTCGGGTCCACGACCAATTTGATGAGTACGTTCAATGTACTCCAGTGTACGCCTCGTGTAATGGTCCTCATGCTAGTACTCCCTGTGTACTCCCCATGTACGCCCCACGTACTAGGGTTTTCCTTAAACCCTAAATTCTTCCGCAGGCCATAACTTCTTCGTTATAAATCTGATTTCGACGATCTTTATATCCATGAAAAGGTAACGAGAAGCTCTATGCTTTTATCAAGTCATAATCACCTTAAAATTTCATGAACAAAAATCCAATTTCTATAAAAGTCCAAGTTGACACTTTACCAAAATACCCCTTGGCTCCAAAACACAAACTAAACCTCCAGATCTTCTAAATTTACATCACCCACATCCAAATAGGTCCACATCTCATTTCCTCAATTTTCCTAAGCCTGATAATTTCAGATCTTTGGTCACCACCCCGAAATAGGAAACGATTCGGAACATGGCGTTAAATTTTTGTTTCCATGTTAACCTAAAGACGAAAAGGATAAATGACATGTCACAAAACAACCAGTAATTTCTATAAAGAAAATCAGATATTTGGGCTAATGTGAAAGGTATCTGAAAATGTAAGAGATTTTTTTTTTTTTTTTTTTTGCATATAAATAAAATGTAAGTTTTTCTAATGTTTATAGATAAATTAATGTGTTTTCTACATTTTGCCAAGAATGAACTCTAAATCGATGATTAAGAACAAATTCATCCAAAAACTAAAATTGATTGACGATTAATGAGCTAAGGAGGATTGATCGATGAAATGAATTTCAGATTCACGACGATAACAAAAACAGATGATAATTTTTTAGCCAAAATAAAATAATAAATTGAACAAATGTATGAAATGAATGAACCGTTTCTCTTTCCTAAATAAATTTGATAAATGAATAATACAGGCAAAAAAGATTCTAATAACCACCAATTATTAAATCAATTAAAACGGAGTAGGTAAATGATATCAGATTAACGAGCAACAACATATTCAACCAGATTTAAGCATGAGCAGATAAATCTTCAAGATAAACAGTAAAAGGGCAATGTTTTCTCAATGGTTCTTCGTAAGAACAATACCAACAAAATATGAGAAATTCACCAAAAAAAACTCAAATCTAGTGTCTGTGAATAAGATAGTCAAATCAGACGAGCACGATAGCTTTAATACAAATTGTATGATTGCAAAATCCAAATTTGCATAATGCAGAATAAGAATAATTACAAATCAGCAAGATGAGTTTTGTTGACAAATATGAGAGTCGAGAAGAGAAAAATAATAAAAATATGATCCTAGTTATGTACATTGTTCAACTCTCAACTCACGATGACTATATATCTATGCACACCCTCACAAACGACATAACATGAATATAGAGGGGTTGGCTCCAAGCCTTAAAGATATATCCAAATAGAGAAGAAATATTCCAAGTTTTCAAATTATCACCTTTGCATCCCAACACATACATGTCACACAATCATAAGAATCACATAAAAGTTAAAATACATAAAAATAAATAAATAACAGAAATAACAGAAATAAATAAATAAATAAACATAATAAGAATATCCACTGCCTATATTAATACAACGAGCATTAAACAAAAAAAAAAAAAAAACCGAGCCTTACAGAGTTATTTCCAAAATGCCATTTTGGAAATCCGGGCCTTAAAATGATTTATGTTTATAGTTCGTCATTTAAGTCGTTGACTCTGTTATTTCCTTTCTCTTAATCAGTTTTCACCTTCTTCTAATAATTTTACAACATAAAAGTAAGACTTATTTTCTTTATAATTTACAAAGAAAAAGTTAATGGTGTGCAAGTGGTAAATCTAATATATGATTAAACAGTACGTCGACTTATAAGACATCTTTAACCAACCAATTAGCAAAATTTAACACATTGCTTTTTTGTTTTACTACTATTAACAACTTTTGATCAAATAGAAAATTACCTAACGGATTTAAAAATTAAAATTTCTTGATAAATAACTCATAAATTACTTATGAATGAATTTTTTAAATTGAGTAGTCATGGAACTAAATGATGTTTTCATATGGTTACGGACCAAATAAAACTACCTTGTTATTTTTTGCATCTTACTATACAAACCTTTAGGTCATAATTATTCTAAGACTTTTTTCAATTGTAACGCTTATTAAATTTTTTGTAAGTACATGTTTAATGTTTAGATTTTTATATTTAATTTTTTTAAATCAATCCGTATAGTATATAAGTATCAAAACTAGTATATAAGAAATAAAAATAAATCTCTTTAACCTACAAACCCAAAATGCATACAAGTTTGTGTTTTTCTTAAATCAATTTTGGTGTTGAGAGCCAAAAAAAAATTTGGGGAGCTAAACCGAATGAAAGAAAGATGAGTTGGGTGAAGTGAGATTTAATTCTTAGTTCCAAGGGAAAAGAAGTGTTGGGTGTGAGTAGTTTGATGTCCATTAACAAAGCTTTATTGTATAAGTGGAAGTGGAGATATTGTAATAACATGAATTCCGTTCGAAGCAAGGTGATTCGGGCTTGCCATGGGATTCAATTTGGGATGCAAGGGGTTGATATGATGAAAGGTGGTGGTGGAGTTTGGAATAATATCCTCACTTCGATCACTAAGATGCATATTGCGAGTGAGGTGGATGAGTCGGTTATGCGTAGAAAGGTTGGAGATGGGTTTGATACTCGGTGGGACAAATGGCGAGACACAACAACTTTCAAGGATAAATATGATAGACGTTATGCTTTATCAATGAACAAAAACAAGACTGTTAGGTGCTGTTTGATTTTCTGAAGTCAAAATGTCTGCAGTCTGCGGACCACATCTGCAAGCCTCTTCAGCGGAAGAGGTGGACAAAACGTCTGCAATCTGCAATAAGAAAACTGTTTTGTTTTTTAACGTCTGCAGGCTGCTAAAATAAATTGGATTTTAAATAATATGATTTTACAAACTTAAAATGATTTTTCAACACCAAAATTTTAATAATAGTAGTCGTATAATATTGAAAATAAAATTCATACAACTAAATTAATCATTATATACACACACACACACGTTTTATCCAAATTCAATTGAAGTAAAAATTGATAATTTTTATCCACATTGTCTATATAGGGATATATATCATAAAGGACTTAGCTTTTTATGAATGTACAAATCGTGGAAAGTTTCATTACACTGCATTTATTTAATTAGCCTTGGAGGCAAAATGGGCGCCGCTTTTATTTTTTAGGTTAAAACACTTCGCAGACTTTAGAAGAGGTTGACCCATGTCTGTGTGGTGAAGACATCGTGTAGACCTTTTTATGTCTGCGAACTTCAAAATAACAAACGCACTGCAAACCTTTATGTCTGCGTGTGGTCTGCGCCGCACAGACAGAAGAGATCACGCAGATCTGTGAAGAAAAAACAAACACCCTCTTAGAGATTTTTGGGACAATAGTGATTCAAATTTTCAATGGAGAAAAGTAATTCGAAGGGGAGTGAAAGCAGAGCAATTACAAGGGATGATGGCGGATTTGGTTCATGTTTCTTGATCGTTTGAAAAGGATACATGGAATTGGGAGATGGGAAATTCATTTTACTGTTGGTTCTCTTGGAAGGTATTTGGATAATAATATGCTCCCTTTGACTTTTAAATGAAATCATTGTTCCTATTAAAATTAATGTGCATGTTTGGAGAATTGCTCTCGATAGACTACCCACAAGGTTGAACTTGGAACTTAGAGGAATTGATATTCCGTCCAGTCCACTAGATGTATGGTGTGTGATGATGCTTTGGAATCTGTTTCTCATCTTTTTTTTTTTTTTGTAGACGTGAGCTTGCGGTTCAGGTGTACAATGGTATTGCAGCTTGGATGGATTTGGTGATTATGGAGTGGAATTCTTTGGAAGACATGTACGCTTGGGTAGAGGGGTTGCATTTGAATGCGACTAAGAAGGATGTTGTGATATCTATTGCAATGACGGTGTTGTGGGTCTTATGGAATTTTAGAAACTCTATGGTTTTTCAAACAAAAAAATATCGAAAAGACACTCTTCTCGATATGAATAGATTACATACTTATAATTGGTATTGTTTTAAAAACCATATGACGTCTCGAGATCGGAACGTTTGGCTCCAATACCCGAAGAACTTGTAATTGTTGTTTAGGTTTGTTTTGCTAGCTTTTTGCTAGTTTTTTGTCAGCTTCTTGCTAGCTTGGTTCTTTTTTTTTTTTTTTTTTTTTTTTTTTTTTTTTTTAATAAACATCGTTAAAAAAATGGTGTTACAGTAAATCTTGCAATATTAAATCAATGCATGCACCTTTTATTAAAGCTAAGATTCTTTAATTAGAACCAACGATTGCATCTTTTATACTACGTATAATTTCGGATTTTAGGTTAAATCCCAAAAAATATTACATTGGAGACTAATTAAGAATAAGAAGAACCAACGATTGCATCTTTTATACTACGTATAATTTCGGATTTTAGGTTAAATCCCAAAAAATATTACATTGGAGACTAATTAAGAATAAGAAGTCGATAAGCTAAACATGCATGAAAACGAATAGATAATAGAAAACCAATTATCCTCACAATTAGTTGATATCTAACAGTCTTAAGAATTAATTAAATAAAAAAAAAATAGTTAACCCAGAAACCTTCCTTGATGATCAACCATCACAAAATCCCCGGAACCATCATACTCACCATTAATATTCACCTGTGAAGCAAGTTCTTGCGTTGCAAGTTCCGGCGTCATGCCGCACTGAACCACTGGCGCCGGCTGAAACTGCCATGGATTCAAATTATCATAAACCAGACCACCTTCAAACACCGGATAACCATAAGCACCCAGTTCACGCTTCAATGGAATGAACGAAGCTGTCGTTGGATCATTGAACGTAGTCCACCCAAGCTGATCATGATGGTTCATAAGGTGGTGGCTCATCATCTGAACATGATCAAGACTCGGATGCGAACCAGTATAGTGAAAAATCGGCTGCTTGTTTTCAAGCTCGAACCTTGACGACAATGGCTGCAACGGTAAAGTCATCGTCATCTGCATGCTTCTTTTCTGGAATTCAAGACGTCGGACTAAATTCTCCTTGTTTTCCAACTCCATAGCGAATTGTCTCAATTGCACTTCGGATAAACCATCGAGCTCATCAAACCAGGTCGCGTATTTGGCTTCCATGTTTCTTTTTCGGGCCTTGAGAAGCTCATCTTCGATCCTTTTCTTTCGATCCTCAAAGAAGTCATTGAGGTTGTAAGTTCTCTTCCCGTTATCATCCTTTTTGGCTTTGTAAGAGGCAATGGCTTTCTTGATTTGATCAGGGTTGTCTGGCCATATCTCCGCTTTGTCGGAGTTGGGAGGGTAAATGATGATAACAGTGTTAACATCGCAAAGGATGGTGAATTCGTTAGCTTTCTTAATAATTCCTTGTTTTCTTTTGTGGTACGTTGCATTTCGCGTCTTCTCTTTCGTAATAAGCTCCATTTTTAGCTTCGCACGCCCCATGATATGTGAATGAAACACAAAAATAATTAAACTATTGAATATTGATCAGTGAATCAAGAATACGTAAGAAACCGAGGCAATATATGAGTTTAATTTATATAAGAATGGATTAGGAAACTACACAATTTAGTGATTTACCATTAATGTAAAGAGGAAATAATAGATAGCGGATTCGATTTAACAATAATTATGGATAGTTTGTTTGGTATTTTTCTGTCAAAATGGTTTTTAATTTGGTCTTGATTGAAATAACATAAATTATTTGATTTGATTTGATTTGGATAACTCGTTTTGAATTCCTATAGATTTTATTTATTTAATTATTATTATTATTATTATTATTATTATTTTAACGACAAATACAATATAATCCTAAACTACTCCTAAATCCACGTATGTCTCCGACGAGACTTGAAGCCTCAACCTTAAGGAATGAGGGCAACACTTGATACCGATGTGCTAGAATTATTTATCAAATTATCACATTAGTATTTTTTAAGATGATAAAAAATGTTTAACAACCACTTGGTAACTATGAGAATATTAAGTTATTTATTTATGAGAAAATGATTTTTAAAGGCAATTATCTTTATCGTTTTATTCACATTTAAACAATTTTTTTATATATTTTTGATCATTTAACTTGTAATATGTGTTCATATATTATCATTGTCACAGGCCGGCTATAGCAGGTGACAATGATAATATTTGAATACATTTAATATGTTAAATGACAAATGTATAAAAAAAAAGTTGTTTAATTTTTTTCACTTTTAATAGCGATTTAATTTTTTTTCATATTTGGTTTTATTATTTTTTTCAAACGTTATTTTTAAATTATCCAAAGTGTCTTAAATATTGAATCAATTATAAACTTTACTTTTTAATTAGTAAATATGTTTTTGTTTTGTAAAATATTTTATACAACCTCTTATATTTTTTTCTTTTGTTCTTAAGCATATACAATATGTTTAAAGTAAATAATATTTAACAATAAAATTAAATATGTAACAATAAGTATGGAGGGTTTTTTAAGAAAATAAAAAGAAAATATTACGTAGCAAATAAAAAACAAAATACAATCTATATAATGTAAATGTCTTAATATTATTACAACTTTTTAATACTTTTTACTTAGAAGTTTATAAACTTTTATTTTTTTAATACAACGTTTTAAACTAGTATTTAATGAAAGTATTTTAAAATGTTAAAAAAATATTAAATTGTCATACAAAATCTATGAAACACTTTAAAAATGTTGCAATTGAAAATTTAGAAATAATTCTATGAAAGTTATAAAAAATATTATATGACAATGTAAAAAAAGTTAAAAACTTGTAATAAAAATTTTAAATATTTGGTTTAAAAGCACTTTATTAGTGTATGATTTATAGTCTTGTGTTTGTATTCTTATTTGGCCCTTTTGTATTTTGCCCATTTTTGATGTAATCGCGCGCGTGTGTGTGTGTGTGTCTATATATATATATATATATATATATATATATATATATATATATATATATATATATATATATATATATATATATATATATATATATATCAATCAATGAAAGGTGATTTTCATGAGAAATACCAAGATTTCATGGTATCAGAGGGTATCAAACTTCCTTGAAATCTCTTTAAACTTTGGCTTCGCCTTCTGTTCTGTCGACTGCCTTCTTTGATTCTTTTTCTATTATGTTCTATTTCTTCACTTTTCAATGATTTTCACAATGACTGGATCCTCTTCTTCTACATCATCTTCTACACTTTCTGATAAACCTTCTTCTACGATAAACATTAAACATGTTGTTCCCTTGGTACTTGATTTGGATCGTATGAATTACGATATCTGGCGTAAGCTTTTTGAGATCCATTGCATTGGATACGGAGTCAAAGATCATCTTGAACCCCCAAAAGAAAAGATTTTTGCAGAAAAAAATGATGAATGGACCCGGTTAGATGCCATCGTGAAGTCTTGGATGTATGGCACCCTTAAAATCTCTCTTCTTCACCTGATTTTTGAGAAACAGAAAACAACATATGATGCTTGGCTGAAACTTGAAAAAGTTTTTCGAACCAACAAAGAAAATAAGGTAATTCAACTGGATAATGAACTGAGGAATTTTACCATTGGAACTTATTCTGTTACAGAATATTATAATCGTATCAAAAACCTTGCTGGTCTCCTCAATAACATGGATGCAAAAGTTGTTGAACCTAACCTTGTTGTTTACACCTTAAATGGGTTGTCTCCAAAATTTCGAGTCTTTGCAACTACAATCCTTCATCGGGATCCTTTACCCTCGTTTTGGGACGTCAGGTCCATGCTCATCCAGGAGGAACAACAACTTATTCAAGAAGACAACCGTCAATCTTCTCTTACCAACTACGATAATGCCTCATCACCTCATGCCCTTGCCACTAAATCTACAAATTAGCCGCCATCTTGAGGTGGTCATCGTGGGGGATGCAACATCGGGTACTCAGTTGCATTTTAGTATGGCATACCACCCCCAGACCGACGGCCATATTGAGGGGAAGATTGAGGCACTCGAAAATATGCTCTGGGCATGTGTGTTAGATTTTGGAGGAAGTTGGGATACGTACCTTCTACTGTCCCAGTTCTCTTACAACAATAGTTAGCATGCCAGTATTGGCCGACCACCTTTTGAGATGTTGTATGGGAGGAGGTGTAGGACCCCAGTTTATTGGGGGAGGGTCAGGCATCACGTCATGGGGAGTACTGATGTGGTGCTCAAGACCACTGATTTGATTCAGCAGGTGTGTGACAGGTTGCAATTCGCTCAAAGCCGATAGAAGAGTTATGCAGAACGGCGACATTCGAACCTCAAGTTTCAGGTAGGGGACTTGGTGCTTATAAAGGTGTCACCTTTGAAAGATGTCATCCGATTTAGAAAGTAGTGCAAGCTGGGACCCAAATTTATTGTGTAACACCGTAAAAATTAAAACAATTTTTTATATTTTCCATACAAATTTATTAATAAAATCTCATTGTATCATATCTTTGTTCCACAAAACATTTCCCAAGATCGAAATACATAAAATCCCATGTGTGAGTACGAATCATGTCGGCGCCTTCCCGCAACCATCACTGGTACCTGAAACACATAACACATAACACTTTAAGCATAAAGCTTAGTGAGTTCCCCAAAATACCACTCTAACACACATATATTAGCCACTCAAGGCTATAGCTCTGCTGACCCTCTGGACAGTGTGTCTCAGTAGGACCCTCCAGTCCCAACTCTCTGTGAGCTCTTTAGCCCTAACTTTATGGATCCACTGGTCCTATCTCTGGAAACTCTGAATCATGCATATCACATATCACAATAACACACATAAATAGCATACAAATACACTGGCACATAAATCAGCAGTATACTAGCACATAACTCTGTTACCACTCTAGTTAAGTATAATGCCGACTCAGTGGAAATATGGTCTAGCCTCCGCCTAATCACATAAAGTAAAATATTCTCATAAATATAACTCTCGAGACTAGACTCAACCCTCTCTTGACACAAAGACCCCATTGTTGACCAAACCCTCACAGTCAACAAAGTCAACGGTCAGACTTTGACCCGACTCGCCGAGTGCACTTAGGTAACTTGACGAGTCTACGCATGTCCACTAACCCTCTAATCTTGCATGACACATCGAGTCTTTCCCATGCTCGAAGGGTTTCACCTGGCATGAATCGTGGGGCCACCCCGACTCAACTCGCCGAGTCCCAATATGAACTCGGCGAGTTCAGCCTTGAACTCCAGTCCTCTGATTCCCTATGACTCAGCGAGTCATTTCCCCGACTCGGCAAGTACTCACTAAGTGAACTTATGGGAAACCCTAGCCCTACTCGTCGAGTCTGCTCTTGGTACTCGGCGAGTTCATGCCATGCTTGAGCTCAAATGTGTTGGGTTTTGAGCATTCTAACACTCCTAAGTGTACATGCAACCCTAAATACCTTGGATTTATGTTTTCTCTATTATACATGCAAATAAGAACTTCCAAGGTATTATCCTAATCTAGCATACAAAACAATGAATGTAACAAGATAGAATACATACCTCTTTGATGTAGAAAGTCTTCATGAAGCTTGAGTGCCTAGTGCCCCAAGTGTGACACCTCAAATGGTTCACACAACACCAAATACACTTGGAATAACTTGAGAGAATTCTACACTTCGTGAAAATCGGCTAGCCCTTTCTAAAATGATACTAGTCGCCGATTTTGTCAAGAATAAGATCTTTATATAGTGTTACAATTAGGGTAAACCCTAATTGTCATGACTTTCCATTTCCTTGGATCCATGGGTTCAAATACACCATGGAGCATCCATGGACCATCCTATGGGTTTTAGCCCAACTTGATTATCCATGGAGCATTAGCCCACTATACAAGTATGGATGATTTACACAATCAACCCATATATTTAATTAGTCTTCTTTTGATCATTTAATTAATCCTAGATTAATTCTTGATCAATACTAAATAAATAATCTTATTATTCTTATTATTAATATACTAGAACTTATAATATATTAATAACCATAAGTGTCTTATTTCTCTCATTATAGTCTATCCAAGTGCATGATGCCATGCAACCCAAATGGACCATGCCGGGTCGGGTCAAGTCTTATCAATTATAGTTATGGAATTAGACATTAATCCAACAGTCTCCCACTTGGATAAGTCTAAAACTAATATTGCGTATGACTTCAGGAACCGACTGGCAATCGTAGCTCTCAAAAGCTTCTGTCGAACTCTGACCTTGTAGATGAACTCTGACCTTTGTCAGTGACTTTTCCATTAGATAAGGGATCATATATTCCTCCATTCTAGATATCATATGGACTGAGACATGGATTATAATCATTCTCTCTGTCCATTTGTTGTTTCCCGATTTCCGATTTATGACGACTGACTAATTGAACAAATCAAATCAGTCCTGGCCCGGCCGAGCACTTCCATTTGTCATCATCAAATCATCGTGGGGCCCACATATATCGCTTTTATCCCGAAGGTAAAAGGAATGGATAAACTTCGACTCATATGGCTTGTTCTACTACTTGTTGAATCATACACAAAGACACGTTTTATAGCACCGAGTTACCAAATGCGTTTTCGTGCAATCAATGTACTATCAACTCATAGTAACAACTGATATCTCTAGGTTTGAAGAATATAAGATATTATCGTCTCATGATCACTTGTGATAAAATCCATGAAGTGATTCCAATAAGCGCGGGTTGAATCCAATACTCAGAACTTATGAGCATTCATGAGTGTTGTAGCCCTTTGTCCAACACCTTAGACCTCTACAAGCCAACCCATGACAGTCTTAATTCATATCTACTTCCAACATATGACCGACTGTGGATGGTTTGAATAACTTAGTCATTCCGGAAGAATAACGTAGTTTATTCGGGAAGTCAAAACATGCAAAGTGAAACACAATAATAATTGAATCCAATATGGTATCAAAACCTATGAACATAAATAAAACACCTTTTATTTATCACCATATGATTACACATTATTCATTGTATACTATTTCAGCTATCAACTTTATTCTTGAGTTTAAAACAATAGTTGTCCCATGCTCCAAGCACGTACACTATGTTTTCTAAACACTAGTCATGCCACACACCAAGTGTGCATACTATGTTTGTCTATGATCTTTACTTTGTGAACTAGATCAATTGAACATAACTTCAATGATTCTTTTTTCACACTCCCAAATCCTTACTGCAAATGCAAGAATTCCAAATTCATTCCATTTACTAAAATCTGTTAGATTCTAAACTTATATGCATTGAACCTCTTGTAATGATTATGCACAAAGTCATAAAGACTTGACAACAAACATTACAGAGCATTCCAAAGGAGATTAGCTCCTTAGAAACATCCTTCTTGCATTAAGTTTCCTAATCTTAAACAGATTTGAAAATTCTAACTTTGAAACATTTCCAGATTCTGTTTTGACTATCACTTCTAAACAAGAGTTTCCTCCTTACAGATTATGTCAATATGGTCCTTCCATAATTATCACTATACTTCCAACTGTCCTTGAGCAACCAATCTTTGGTCAACCTTAGATTGTCCCCGACAATTGTTTAATCCTTTTAGTCATATTCAATTCTAGACCTTTTCCCTTCTTAATGCCCCAGGCATTTGGAAAATTTTAGAACGGATGAATATAGCACATGTAATCGATCCTATATCCGAAGCATATGGGACACGATTCATGATGTCTCACATAAAGACTAAACCAGTCTTTTGCTATAATATGTCCATTTCAATTTGCCAAGTTCTCATAATTCAGATTATGAAAAGGGATGCCGTAATCATAATAGAATTTTAGAACGCAAATAATGGACCCATATACAGAATTTCCTTATGTTGAACCATTCCAACATGAAATTCATATATATATCCTTGACTAAATGATTAAAACCTCACGATATAAGCTTATAGATTTGAGATGAAGTATAATTTCCTCTCCCTTAATTATAGCAAAACAACTCTTCCCAATTGAAACCTTTTGTTTTCTATAATTAACATTGCTAACTTGCAATACTTATCATAATTATCATGCTCCCACTAACATAATGATTATTAGCATAACACTTATGCTCCCACTAGCTTTGACATGTACTCAGAAATCAGCTGGACTTCTAGAAATCATTACTTCATTGACTTTCTTACCAAAGTTCAGATTTCTGATACTAGAATGTTTTGATAAGACTTTATCAAAATCATACACCTTCCCTTAGATAGCACACTTGTATGTCTAAACAACTATGAAGAGGGATGCCGTAATCATAATGGTTAGACCTTTTTGCCACTTCTCACAAGTCCAGGTTCGTGTGCCAGTAAACCACACACGCTCCACTAACGACTTTGAGAATGCAAATATCACAATTGCTATCTAGCTAAAATCTACTTAGTGAAAGTGTTTCCTCACCATCATTTTCATGAATCGGAGAGAAACCTTATGACACTTAGATTTTTATGGTGTATGTGTTCTTATCCATGTGAATTGTCAAAACCATAGTCACAAGACAAGGATAATGACAAATCCAAACTCATATGGATTGAACTCAATCTTAACTTCTTGCCACCTGGCAGCTCAAGGGCCTGCCATTGCTTCCAAGTTGTTATGCAACACATTGAGAACTCTAAGAACTCATATGCAAAGCCAACTTTAACTGGAATGGGCACAAAATATGTCAGTACGATAGGTTATAAACCTCAAGTCGTGTGCTAGTGAAGAACTTTAGGTTTTATTCTTGATTAGTTCTTGAGACTTTCAAGACCTTTAAGACTCCCACTGTCCTCTTGACATATAAGACTCCCTTGTCAAACATCCAAGAGATAGTGCAGATTCTAATCAAGACAAACACTTCACACAATTGGCCTATGTTGGTCTTTGTTTTATCCAAAACATCACAACCTACTAATTTCAAATGTACAAGAGTAGAAATCTTTTACTCTTACATTTAACAAGTGTTTTAAACCTTCTTTAAGACATGTCACTCAAGTTACAATCTTGGAGTATGACTCTAAGAATTGTTTTTGGAACGAAGTATGACTCATGTTCTTGATTTAACCACTTCAACAATTCAAGTTCCTCTTCTTAGTCATAAGAGAACTAATTTTGATATGGTTTCTTAATCATTAAGATGATCACAAAACTGATACTAAAGTACTCTCCCATCTTTTCAGATTTGAGAAACTTTTATCCTTCTGCCTAATTTGATTCTTCTTATTCGCTCTGCCTTACATTGGAACCTTTTCCAATGTCTCAGAGTTACACTTAAGCTTGTAAGTATAATCATATTTACTGCGCGTTAGTAAACTATGACGAATAGTCTTATCAATCTTTTGTGGTGGACTTAATCAGTGCACAAGAATGTGTACTCGATCCCTTAGTCCTTTACTTGACTCACACATCCATGTGACCGAGTAATTAGTCTTAATTTTTCCAATACTTGAAAGTTCTCATTCATCATGCTATACAACTTGCATGATTCCAAGTTCCGGTCCAATTGAAACTTGGGTGATGACAATCTTTCCTTATTTGGTAAATTCAGACATTACCACAAATGAAAGAATCAATTTCATATTTCCACTCTTGCTATTAATGGAATCTTATAAGCAACAATTTTTCCTCAAATGCCATTGTAAGGATATTTTAAAATAAACAAAATAAAAAATTTTCTTTTATTTTAAAACTTTGCGGAAAAAACTTATCCTTACAATCCATATGAAAACTTGTTGTTATCTATTCCTAAGCAATATCTCATAACTCCTAAGAAGTAGCTCAAGAATCCGATCTTCAAACTATGCGATAGAAATCCATCTACGCGATCAGATTCAGCATATTCTTTCTTTAAGTTTCTTTACTTTTCTTTGATTCTTAAAACATCAACATGTGACCCAGTCACATCATGTAAAAAGAATCTCATAATAGAAACTTAGCAGAGTTAGATAGTGGACTTTACCTGAAGTCGAGTCAAACTTATTGACTTTAACATCCTTAGGTAAATTTGGCAGCTTCGCAACCAATGCCCCTTTCTTTGGCAATATAAACATATGGACCCTTTGATAATGGTACACGGGACTATCACAGACTTAGCTTTTTCTTTTTACCATTTGGTCAACCGAGTTGATTATGGCCGATCCCTTTCCATTGGAAAGAGAATGCTTTTCTGGATTTCCTGTGTCACTATTGTCAATGTCCATCAAGTTTTAAGAAGTTGATCTTAGCAAATAGGTAAGATCATTAAGGGTCTTGTCATAGTCTATTTCATAGGTGTCCCAAAGGAACTCACTATGTAACTTAGAAAGTGATTGAGCTACCAACTTTCTCAAGACTTTGACACCCAACTCTCCCGGCTTGTCAATATGTGACTACATCTCTAAGATGTGATCACACCTAGACCTTGCCTTGCAAATAGGGCCTGAGTGACCTTAAACTTTTCAAGAACTTGTGGGTTAGGGAGAATTACTGGAGGAGGTGAAAGAAGTATGATTTCCATGGGATATCATATTCATTTAGGAAAGCTTTTTTCAAGAGATTTAGGAAGATCATTGATGTCTAAACCAGACATCTTTTGGGAGATATTCAAGATAGTTGATCTTAAGTCCTTAATATGACACCCAATATGAAATATTAAGGCTAGGACCCAATAAACTATTTTATAACTTAGAAGAGGTATGCCGTAATCCAAGCTATAAAATATTTGAAGGTAGGTGAATGACGACTCACCAATTTCCACCAAGACAAACGAAATGTATTATTAGGTTTTAATTGGTTTTGAAACTCCTAGATCTTTGAGATTCATTGAACTATTCAATGGCATGTTTCAATCTCGAGTGTGCCCTTCAGGTTTTGTGACTGGGATGCCGAGGATCACAAAACAAGGTGTGAAGTAACCATGCAAATTACTTGGTACCCTTAAGTGTTTACCCCTCAATCGATGTGCCGGTTAACCACACACGCTCCATCGATACTATGATAAACATTGAGTTACCCTTTGCCTACCTTGTTAAATACGAGTTAGTGTGCCGGTTAACACACACGCTCCACTAACCGACTTAAACAAAGTGCAAAGTGTAATTTCATGGATTAGCACCTTATTCACATTTTCCTAAGTAACTAAGATTGGGTATTATTAAGATTTTAGTTACTTAGTATTTATCATTAATACTTTTAATGAAGGGAGAATTATAGTCCTATCAAACCCGTTCGGCTAACGACCCTCCAGTAGTCAAGCAAGCGGTGGGTGAGAGTGGACACCCATTAAGTTGCCATTTTATAGGCAACAACCTTATACCCACCTTATAGACCGGCTTCGTGAATGAGGCGTACTAGCGGTAAGACTGACTTTACTCTTATACACATATATATATATATATATATATATATATATATATATATATATATATATATATATTACTAACTTATAATATTATAAAGTATAAGGGTTGAATTTTAACTCTTTAAAATTCTAAGGGCTAACTTGGAATTAAAGTATTCATAAGTGAAAACTTTTCAAATTTCAAAACTTGAGGGCAAGTTTTGAAACTATTCAAAACTAATTAATTCCATAACTTATGTGTTTAAAGTAGTTTTAATCCAAAAACTCTTCAAGTTCCATAATTTGAGGACAAGTTATGGAAGACTTTAAACTAACAAAAAATTAACTTTTCTTTATCTTATAACTTATGGAATTAATTAAGGTTACATTTTTTTTTAATTTATTTATTATTTAATGAAGAGACTCTTGGTCCTCCATAACTTGAGGACAAGTTATGAAGTCATAAACCCATTTAATTAGAACTAGACTCTTCATTTTTGTAACCTTTGCCAACTTTTATGAGTTTTATGAAACTTAAATGTGACTTTTCATATAACTTGAGGACAAGTTACAAAAACACATTTTAGAATCAACTCTTAGATTAATTTGGATTGAAAACAACTATTTCACTCAACTTTTCTATTAATCTAAGCAACTCATAAGAACAAGATAATTCAAATCAAACTTTTTCATGTAATTAGTCTAAACCTTAAACTAATACAAAACATGAATCTATTGACAATTATCTTTGAAATTGGATTAGCATGAACATTACCACATCAAAAACAAGTTTATAAGTCCAAAAACATCTTAGGGTAATGTTCCTAGTCCAATTCCAGCCAAAAAAGTCGAATTTATGCTGTCTGGGGCTCATACTCGGCGAGTGCATGAACCTACTCGGCAAGTAGGATGATTTTACTCATGGACTCGGCGAGTTCATCAGTGGACTCAGCGAGTCCAGTGCCCAGAAAGCCAGAAAATCGAGTTTTTCAACATTTTTCAGCAATTTGCATCAAGTATAATGTCACACCCCCGAACCAGACGGCGGAAACGTCCGAGGGCTGTTGTGACTTAATTGAATACCATAACATTGAATATATATGAAACGTAACATCATTCGTCACCATGCATTAATATAGTACAACCAATAAAGTTTACATTGAGTACATTGTTTAAACATTACATTCCCAAAAATAAATTGTTCGATTCATAAATAAGTAAACTGCAAGCCATCACTGAGTACATTTTCCTTTGGTTCACTTGTTACCTGAGAATACAAGTATTTTGAAAAACGTCAACATGTGAAATGTTGGTGAGTTCATAAGCGTTACTTGAAAAGCAACGTTTTGTATTATTTTGAAAACCACCAGAAAATCCGATATTTTCTGAAAAGAGTTTTTGAGTAAAAAGAAGTTTGTGAAGATCCATAAGTATGCTTGTTTGTTTCTATAGTTGTAAAAAAAATGTTCATTATGCTTGTGTACATTTCGAAACTGTATGTATTGTAAAACCCTAGGAAAACCCGATGTTTTCCTAATACTTTGAATTCCATGTAGTTGAAAATAAAACTGTCGCGGCGTGTGAAGTCATCAATTCCAGGCGACGTCGGATTATTGCGCATGGTGAATTGCTATAAACGCGCGTTACGCAAACGACCAGTTTACAGCTATACTAACGATCCCGAAGGCGTCGTCCGTACTATTCACGTAATCCAACCGCCCTGACTTCGAGTAATCCCACATCCGAAGAGAAAGAGGGCACGAAGACCTCGATAACTCCGTAGCCGGTTGGGGATAAAAAAAAAAGTACGAGGGGCCCTTGACCCGCCTCGCATTAAAATAACCGACTTTACTAGCAGTACCAAAGGACCCTTGGGGACCAATGGTATAAAAGCCATTGAAAGTCCTTTTACGCTGTGTTAGATCATGTAAGACCCAACAACTCGTAAGGTAGAAGTCTTCGGGCCTTAAGATCAGGTCATTGGGCTAGCTAGGCCCAACAAACAAGATTTTACACTTTGGGGCCCAAAGATGGTGCGTCGACGTCTGTGCGCTCTCACATGTGTATTAAACTCCCAATTGTTACTTGTGTGAATCGAGTTATCGCCGTGTTAGTAATTTCGGGTTGTAATTGATTCGAGACCGAATCAATTCGTTTAACAACGATTTTTGGTATTGTTGTGTATTGTATTTCGTCGGTAGTCGCGGTGCCAATATTTGATCAAGTTGAGTGTATTGGATTAGCCTTGAAAAATTTTTGTTTTCAGCCCACCCTTTTATTTGTAAATTTACTTTTTCAACCCACTAATTAAATAAATTTCCGGTTTGGTCCTTAAACCATTTTTCTTGACATTTTAACACCAAAACTTATCGAAATTGATATTTTTCAGCATATTTTTAATTGAAAACAGTTTGAGTCCCTGAAAATTCAGTTTTCTCGGTTATAACCCCTCTTTTCGCAGTTTTTATAATTTTGGCCCAAATTGGAAACTTTTTGCAACTTTGGTCCTTTTTAAATTTGAAAAGCATTTTAAACCTTAGAAAAGGTCTTGGAACACTAGTAGTCCACAGTTTTAAAGAAAAACACAGTTTTGGCCCTTCAAAACAGAAAATTTCGCATATTGGGCCCTATTGGGCGAAAATGTCATTTTTAGCCCATTAAGCTTGAAACTTATGTTTTTAATCCTCCAAAAGGGTATATTTTCAGAAAATACATTATGGAAACTGTTTTGACTCATCTCATCCATCAGAATTCGAAATATTTCATTTTGGGCCCTTTAACTTTATATTTTTAACATTTTATGTCCAAAAATTGAGTTTTTAGCCCAAAGAAAATGTTATTAAGCCATTTAGCTATTTTTCTTGGAACACTTTGTATGTAGAAATATATTTGATGCTAGTATCATTTAACATAGAGTATATCTCGATTTTTAGGGGTTTATGGCTAGATCCAACATCATAAACACACAAAAACACACATATAAGCATAGAAATCATACAAGGCATACAAAACACATATAGATCTACAATTTCACTTGTATTCCCCCCCCCCCCCACAAAACTTATAAAACAGAAAAATAGGGGGTATGAAGCTCACCTTAGGGTGTGGTTTCGGTTTTTGAAGAAAAGATGGAAGAAAGCTTGGTGATTTTTGGCCTTAGCACCCTTTTCTTGAAGATCTCGAATTTGAGATGGTTCTAGGATGCAAGATCACGATTTTTGCATGAATTAGGAAGAGATTTTGATAAAACAAAGAATCTAAGTCATAGATCCAAGCATAACCTTACCTTAGATGAAGAGTTTGTGGAAATATCCTCTTGAAAGCCTCCTAATTTTCGAGATTTTTGAGTGGAGAGAAAGGATGTGTTCTTGAGTATTCTAGAGAGAATTTGTGAGAGATTTGTGTATGTGTGTGTGTGTTTCGGCCGAGAGTGAGAGAGAGGGAAAGAAGAAGTGATCTTTGAAGTGATATGTTCCTAGAAGTATGAGAGGTGCATGGAAACATGTTGGATATAAGTGAGGTGGCATGCAAATAGTCAACACTTCTCCATTTCTTCTTGGACTTGGGCCTTGGGCCGAGAGTCTTGAAGGAAAAAGGAAAATTTGGGCTTTTTGCCTCTAAGCCCAATATTAGAGTTAGTTTGGGTGAGTTTTAACCTAAAAGAATATAGTATGATTTTTACATTTTTGTTGGACTAGTTTAGGTTATTCATGGATCAAAGCTTTTAATTCATTTCATTCTAGGTCCAAAATGGCCCAAAATGTTGAAATAAATGATTGTGGGTCCAATTAGAGCCCAATTAGGGCTCTAAGCCCATGATAGTCAAATTGGAAGCTTATTGGTCCATTTGGGTCCAATAAGGGAGTCCTAGTCCAAAATGGACCTAAACAAGAACTTCTAGGGTTTCCAATTGTTTGATGACCATTTGTAGTACTTGTATGATGTATTTGATTGAAGTTTTTGATGTCATAATAATAGGTATCACACATGCTCTTAAATTTTTGATTCAACATTTACTTGAGTGTATAGATTACATGACACAAAATTTTTAGTTGTGACATCATCCCCCCGTTAGAAGGAATTTCGTCCCGAAATTCTGTTTGGAAGCTAGATTTGAGAAGGCTAGAATAGGTGAGGGTACTTTTGCTTCATTTTGTCTTCGCGTTCCCATGTGAATTCTGGCCCACGCTTTGCGTTCCACCGTACTTTCACGATCGGGATGCGACTTTGCTTAGTACGCTTCACTTCCCTGTCCATGATTTCGATTGGTTCTTCAACAAACAGGAGTTTCTCATTGATTTCGATCTCGTCAAGAGGAATGACGAGGGTTTCATCTGATAGGCACTTCTTCAGATTAGAGACATGAAACACGGGTGTACACCGTTTAGCTCTGCGGGTAGTTGCAGTCTGTATGCTACCGGACCTATTCGGGCGACGATTTCGAAAGGTCCAATGTATCGTGGGTTCAGCTTTCCCCGTTTTCCGAAACATATAACCCCTTTCCAGGGTGAGACTTTCAACAGTACTCGATCACCAACCTGAAATTCTAAGGGCTTTCGCCGTTTGTCGGCGTAGCTCTTTTGTCGGTCACGCGATGCTTGCAATCGAGCTCTGATTTGAACGATCTTTTCCGTGGTTTCGTGAATGATCTCCGGTCCCGTTAGTGCCTTGTCCGACGTATGTGTTTTTGCTAGCTGGGTGTCACCTACTTCAGCCCAACATAACGATGATCTACATTTACGCCCGTACAACGCTTCGAAAGGAGCCACCTTGATGCTCGAATGATAACTATTGTTATATGAGAACTCGATCAAAGGTAGGTGGGTATCCCAAGACTTCCCAAAGTCTATCACGCATGCGCAGAGCATGTCTTCGAGCGTTTGGATGGTTCGTTCGCTTTGACCATCCGTTTGCGGATGATAAGCGGTGCTCATGTCGAGGTGAGTTCCCATTGCCTTGTGGAGTGATTGCCAAAAACGTGAAGTGAACCTACTGTCCCTATCCGAGATAATAGATTTTGGCACTCCATGGAGTCTCACGATTTCTCGTAGGTACAAACACGTCAATCTCTCCATCTTGTAGGATTCCTTGATTGGCAGGAAGTGGGCAGATTTCATCAGTCGGTCGATTATTACCCATATGGTGTCCAGTCCGTCCGACGTCTTGGGTAGCTTGGTCACGAAATCCATAGAAATTCCCTCCCATTTCCACTCAGGGATTACTGGTTGCTGCAATAACCCTGAGGGCTTCTGGTATTCCACCTTTACCTTGGAACACGTAAGGCACTTACTAACATAGGTAGCAATCTCCGCCTTCATGTTAGGCCACCAATAGTGTTGTTTAATATCCAAATACATCTTGTCTGAACCAGGATGAATGGAGTATCGCGTCTTGTGGGCTTCCTTCATAACTACCTCCCTATATCCTCCGACCTTAGGGATCCAAATACGATTCATGAAGTAGTATACTCCATTCTCCTTTGCTTCTAGGTTCTTCTCCATCCCGCGCAATGCTTTGCTTGCCTTGTTTTCCGTTTTCATTGCCTCCGACTGGGCTACCACAATTTGAGTGGCCAGATGAGTTTGAATGGTTATCGAGAGAGTTTTCGCACGGCGATTAGAGTACTCCTTCCGACTTAACGCGTCAACTACCACGTTGGCCTTGCCTGGGTGGTACTTGATCTCACACTCGTAGTCATTTAGCAATTCAACCCATCTTCTTTGTCTCATGTTCAGCTCCTTCTGGTCCAAGATGTGCTGGAGACTCTTGTGGTCCGTGAAGATGGTGCACTTCGTACCGTACAGGTAGTGCCTCCAAATTTTTAGAGCGAAGACCACGGCTCCCAATTCTAGGTCATGGGTCGTATAATTTACTTCGTGCGTCTTTAGTTGGCGGGATGCGTATGCTATCACTCTTCCACGTTGCATGAGAACGCAACCTAAGCCCTGATTTGACGCGTCACAGTAGACTACAAAATCTTCCGTGCCTTCTGGTAGAGATAGTACAGGAGCACTACAGAGAGCTTGCTTCAAGGTTCGAAACGCAATCTCTTGTTTGTCTGTCCATTTGAATGGTACGCCCTTCTGCGTAAGCGAGTTAAGTGGCTTGGAGATCTTAGAGAAGTTTTGAATGAATCTCCTATAGTAGCCTGCTAGACCCAATAATTGACGAATTTCAGTGGGCGTGGTCGGAGGTACCCATCCTTCCACGACTTTGACCTTAGAGGGATCCACATGAATTCCGTCTTGGCTAACTACGTGACCTAGGAAGTTCACATTTCGGAGCCAGAACTCACACTTGGAGAGTTTGGCGTAAAGCTTTTCCGATCGCAGAGTTTCTAGGACTTGTCGGAGATGTTGGCCATGCTCTTCTTTGCTTCGAGAATAGACGAGGATGTCATCGATAAACACAATGACGAAGTTGTCGAGGAACGGTCGACAGATTCGATTCATTAGGTCCATAAATGCGGCAAGTGCATTTGTTAGACCGAAAGGCATTACGACGAATTCATAATGTCCGTAGCGGGTTCAGAAAGCGGTTTTAGGAATATCCTCTTCCCGGACTTTGAGTTGGTGGTATCCGGACCATAGATCTATTTTAGAAAAATAACTAGCTCCTTGGAGCTGGTCAAATAGATCATCGATTCGTGGGAGTGGGTAGCGGTTCTTGATTGTGAGTTTATTTAACTCTCTGTAATCGATGCACATCCTAAAGGATCCGTCCTTCTTTTTGACAAAGAGCACTGGAGCTCCCCATGGCGAGTAACTAGGTCGGATAAATCCCTTGTCCAGAAGCTCACTAAGTTGGCTGGACAATTCCTGCATTTCAGCAGGGGCCAGCCGATAGGGTGATTTAGCGAGAGGAGTTGCTCCTGGAACGAGGTCGATTCGGAACTCAACCTGTCTCTCTGGGGGTACTCCCGGAAGATCTTCAGGAAACACATCTGGAAATTCACACGCTACCGGGATATCTTGAATGTTAGTTTCTTCCTTGGTCTTATTCACTATGTGAGCCAGAAATGTCGAATCCTTCTTTCGTAGGTGCTTTTGTGCCTTAATGCACGAGATACGGCGAAGGTTCATGCTGGGTTTGTCTCCGTAAATTACTAGGGTTTCGTGATTTGGGAGACGAAGACGAACAGCCTTCTTGTGGCACATAATCTCAGCATGGTGGGGGCTTAACCAATCCATGCCGATGATCACATCGAAACTCCTAATTGATACTGGCATTAGGTTTATTCGAAAGACGTGTTGGTTAAGGGTTAGGGTACATCCGATGTAGATTTCCCCAGTGGATTCGGTTTTCCCATTGGCCATTTCCACCATATAGGTTTCATTTAGCTTTTGGGGTTGTTGTTTTAATAAATGTTTAAACTTCTCGCTTACGAAACCTCGCTCCGCTCCGGTGTCAAATAAGATGCATGCATAAGTGTGGTTTAGGAGAAACGTACCGGTCACAACTGCGGGGTCCTGAACCGCCTCTCCTTGGCCCATGGTCAGTATCCTTCATGTTCCTCTGTTCCCGGGATTGTTGTTGTTAGGGCAGTCTCGGCGGAAGTGCCCTGTCCTTCCACACCCGAAGCAGGTGTGGCTAGGCCCTGCATTATTGCCGCCGGCATTGGTGTTGTTGTTGTTGCGATGGTTGTTGTTGTTTCCCTGATTTTGGTTCTGGGGAGGGTAAGTCCTGCAGTACCTTGCAGTGTGTCCCCTTCGATTGCAACTGGTGCACTGAAAATCCTTGCATTCTCCGTTATGATGGAGACCGCACTTATTGCACTTGGGAAGATTACCGGAATAAGGTCTTGAAGCATTTGAAGCAGCTGAGGCTGGAGCATGTGGTGTGGATGGAACCGGTGCAGTGGCAGCATTAACCGCCACTATTTGCTGCTTTTTAGAGGTTTCGGGGCCCTGACGTCCCTTCCTCTTGTTGTTCTTCCCTTTCTTGCCATCACCTTCCTTTTTGCCCTCAGTCTCCGCTGGCTTCTCACCCTTCTTGGTGTTATGGTCATACAACTTCTTCGCCAGTCTCTTCGCACTGTCAAATGTTTCCGGGTTTGCAGCTATCACGTTTCCTTGAATGGGTGATGTTAGTCCCCAGATGAATCGCTCAATCTTCTTTCCTTCCGAGGTGATCATACCCGGGCACAGCAGAGATAGTTCACTAAATCTCGATATGTAGGCATCGATATTCGCATTCTGCACAGTGAGGTTCCATAGCTCTTGCTCCATCTTCTGTATTTCGCCTCGTGGGCAGTACTCAGCCATTAACATTTCTTTCATCTCTGCCCACGGCATAGAGTTGGCTACAGGGAGCGTCATGGCTTCCACGTGTCCGTTCCACCAAGTGAGTGCTTGGTCCACAAAAGTGCAGGCCGCGAACTTCACCTTCATCTGCTCAGGGCAATCGCATATCTCGAATACCGACTCCACCTTCTCGATCCATCGCTTCAGAGTGATCACCCCTCCCGTTCCGTTAAAAGTTCGTGGTTTGGCGTTCGTGAAGTCCTTATAGGTACATGTTTTGGTAGGTCCTTGATTCATCCCGTTGTTCGAATTTCCTGCTCCTTGTCCATTGACTCCTCCATTGTTCTCTTGATGAATTTGTGCAATCGCTGCAGTGACCGCAGCAGATACCGCTGCCTGGAATGCGGCCGAGTCAACTTCAGGTGGAGTTGGTCCTGGGTTTCCGCGAGTAGGTCGGAGAGGCATCTTTCTGTCACGAAACGGAAAGATGTTGAGTGTATGTGGTTTCTATGAGGTTGTGATCCTACTAACTAGGTGCATGGTACGAACTTAGACATTACTACCATTGGACGTACAATCATAACTTCTCAACAATGTACTCAATGTAAACTTTATCGGTACAGGATCTCACAATCGTAATCCTTCACCACATCTAACCATCTCCTCTGGCACATATTCAGGTTGGGCTGATCCATCAAATATTTCAGGCTCTTGTGGTTTATGTATATGGTACAGCGAACCCTATACAGATAGTGACGCCAGATCTTGAGGGCGAACACCACTCCCCCCAACTCCAGATCGTGGGTGGGATACCTCATCTCATGAGGCTTCAACTGCCTCGATGCGTATGCTATCACATGCCCTATCTGCATCAGCACCGCTCCGAGTCCCGATATCGACGCATCACAATACACCACAAAGTCCTCCATCCCCTCCGGAAGGGCAAAAACCACAGATTCGCACAGTCTCTGGCGAAGTGACTCGAAGGAGGCCTGCTGCTCTGGGCCCCAAGAAAAAGCAACACCCTTCCGGGTCAACTTGGTGAGTGGCACGACGATCTTGGATAAATCCCTGATAAATCTCCGATAATAGCCTGCCAATCCTAAGAAACTCCTGATCTCGGTGGGGGATCTCGGCACCTCCCAACTCATCACTGCCTCAATCTTAGTCGGATCGACCAATATCCCATTCTGGTTAACGAGGTGCCCAAGGAATTGGACCTCTCGTAACCAAAAATCACACTTGGAGAATTTGGCGTAAAGCCTCTCCAATCTCAAAACTCCAAGGATCTCCCTCAAATGCTCCTCATGCTGCTCTCTGGATTTCGAATACACCAATATATCGTCGATGAACACGATCACCGAGCGGTCCAACATCGGCCTGCACACTCTGTTCATGAGATCCATGAACGTCGCCGGTGCATTGGTGAGCCCAAAACGCATCACCACGAACTCGGAATGCCCGTAACGAGTCCTGGATGCTGTCTTCTGGATATCCACATCTCGCACCCTCATCTGATGATATCCAGACCTCAAATCAATCTTAGAAAACCAAGATGCTCCCTGCAACTGATCGAAAAAATCGTCGATCATTGGCAACGGGTAACGATTCTTGACCGTCAACTTGTTCAACTCCCGATAATCAATGCACATCCGGTGTGAACCATCCTTTTTCTTGACAAAGAGGATAGGCTCTCCCCATGACGAACTGCTCGGCCGAATAAACCTCTTCCCCAGCAGCTCCTGAAGCTGTGAGGATAACTCATGCACCTCTGGAGGTGCAAGGCGATAGGGCGCCTTGGCGATATGTGCCGCCCCCGGAACCAAATCGATACAAAAATATACCTGCCTCTCAGGAGGCACGCCCGACAACTCCTCCGGGAAAACATCCGAGAACTCACTCACTATCAGAACCTCATCAACTGACCTCGGCCTCCCTGAATTAACCCTCGTTTCCATCACATACGCCACAAACCCACTACAGCCCTGCTGTAGAATCTGTCTCGCACTAGCGGCCGAACAAAATGCTGACCTAGATCGTGTACCCTCACCGTACACCATAAGCAGTCCCCCACAAGGGTCTCGTATGGTCACCAGCTGTCTCTCGCAGTCGATAACCGATCCAAATTTGCTCAACCAGTCCATGCCCACGATGACACAGACATCTCCTATCGTAATAGGAACTAAATCAATCGGAAACTCAACACCGGAAATCTCGAGTACACACCCTCAGATCACCTCGGTGGCATACACAGCCTTCTCGTCAGCTATGGAAACTCTCAAAGGTTGACTCAATGCCTCTCGACTAATACTGATGTGCTGACTGAAAGCCAAAGATACAAAGGACTGACTTGCACCCGAGTCAAATAACACCAAAGCAGGTACATAACTCACAAGAAAAGTACCTACGCATAACATAATATAAACACAATATCTCAAACATCAAAATAAATACATGAAAGAATACATACCAGCCACGACATCGGGCGCTGCGGGGACCTCCTCCGCGGTCAACTGAAAGGCTCTCCCTCGTGCCTTCGGTGCCTCGGCCTTCACTGGCCGGCTCTCAGTAGCTCTGATAGCAGCAGGGGCAGATCCCTGAGATGCTCCCTGAGCTGTCCCTCGCAACTTTGGACACTCTGCCTTTCGGTGTCCGGTCTGATTGCAGTGAAAGCATACTGCGAACCCCTTGGGGTAATCCTTGGCCATATGCCTCTCCATGCCACATTTGTAGCAAGTCCCCGCTCTGCACACCCCATCGTGGCTCTTGCCGCACTTGCCACAAGTGCGGCCCTTCTGACTCCCGGATCTCGAATCAGCGGGCTTGGCCCGCTTGGCTGTCGGCTGAGACTGTGTCGGTCGCCAATCCCTCCACTGAGACTCAGCCTCCTCCCTAGCCTGGGTCTCCATCTCTATCTCCCTCTTCCGGGCATTTGCCTGAAGCTCAACAAATGTCCGGCACATCGAGTTTGCCACGAACTCCCGTATATCCCTCCTCAAAATGCTCAAATATCGGCTCATACGTGCTTGCTCGGAGGACACGTGCTCTGGGCAGAACATCGCCCGCTCATGGAACATCCTCGTAATCACTGTGACAGACTCAGTACCCTGCTTGAGGGTCAGAAACTCTAACAACCCAAATTTCACGTCCAAAAATTTTCTTTTTAAATCAATACTTTAGAAAACATTTGTAAATAAAACATTGTCTGATCAAACCATTTCATAACATACATCGTGTCTGAAAACCGAAATATGAAAACAATCAACTATCAGAGTACAAAATCCCAGAATGACTTATGGTGCGGAAAACAATGTGTGTGTATGATGTGTTGCTACCGCGCCAACTCCTTCCCCTTTGAAGAAGAGGTACCTAAAAACAAAACTGTAAATCGTAAGCACGAAGCTTAGTGAGTTCCCCCATAATACCACATACCATACAATCATATAATGAACAACTAGGAGATACAAGCCTCACCCACACTCATGGAGATACGGGCCTCGCCCACACTCCGCTAGCTGGGAGATACGGGCCTCGTCCACACTCTGCTATCTGGGAGATACGGGCCTCGCCCACACTCCGCTATCTGGGAGATACGGGCCTTGCCCACACTCCGCTACTAAACCATAACATACAAGTATCACACAGACAACAAGCACGAACAATTCTACCACACTAGCATATATCACCATCAGACTCAATGAGGAGATACGGGCTCTGCCCACACTCCGATACTATCATATCGTCTATACGGGCTGGCCTTGGAACTCACCTCGAAAAGTAGCTGCTGAAAGTATGCATGCTAAGCGCCTGACTGTTGAACCGGTAATCCTCCAGCTACAACCATAAACATAGGTAAGCCACTCATAAACACCCTTAGGTCAGATGACTGACCCACCCCTGGTTTAAGGTCAAATCCTTGGTCAAGGTCAACTTCCAGTTGACTGGACTCACCGAGTCATGGCACAGACTCGCGGAGTCCTTCTCCTACTAACCCGGTCCTACTCGACAAGTCCCTCTTCTCACTCACTGAGTCTCCCTTAACTCACTACTTGGGACGAGAGAACCGACTCGCGATCCGACTCGCCGAGTCCCCACGAGCAGATCTCCTACTCGCTCCCAAATCCTCACCAGAGCATCCTTTATAAGGATTTGGGTCTCTAGGACTATTGCTACACGTTAAATTGCTAATTCTGCGTGCAGATACGAAGGGTTGGACCTTCAACACCTAAACCCGCCTTACTCAGTAACAGTTCATATGACTCGCCGAGTTTGAAGAACAACTCGTCGAGTTCCAGGCAATCTTCATCGGACTCGCCGAGTTGTTCATCCAACTCGCCGAGTCTAAGATCATCTTCATAGAACTCGCCGAGTTCCACATTGGGACTCGCCGAGTCCCTTCGACCCACTTCCCATACAGACCAAATCTGAGACATGCAATGCTTCCAAACCATAGATCTATGTTCCTAGGGCATGCTTATCACATAAAGTTGAAAACTTTACGTGCATGCATGACCCTATAAGCTCCAAAAGGAAAATCCAAGCTCTTTATGAGGTCATACACTCAATAGGGACCTCAATCACTTCAACCACAGAGACTTTATACTTCTAATACGTCCATAAGGTCTAGATCTGAAGTCCTTTCGGATCATAAAGCACAAACACAAGGAGTTTGGTGTTTTAGGGCTTGAAAACCACCAATTAGGGACAAAAAGGGAATCTAATGAACTAGTGATCAAGGTAGGGACTTTTCTACCTAAATGGAAGCCTCTTGTAGGGTAGATGTCGGATCTACTTCTCCTCCTTGCACTCTTCCACCTCCTTCTTCTCTTAAGCTTCAAACTTCCTTCATAAGGCCAAAATCACTCACAAGGACAAAAAAGGGACTAGGGTTTCGCTCTACAGCTCTCTGGAAGTGTTAGGAACAAAGGAAGCCAAGTTAGAGCGTTTAAATAGGGTGCAAACACCCAGGTTAGGGTTTTTGCCCATACAGGGTCTACTCGCCAAGTCCACAGCTTAGACCCCGCGTCTTATCCCGCTTCTACTCGGCGAGTTGGTCCTTCAACTCGCCGAGTCCAAGGCCAGAAATGCAATTTTTAAAGAGTTAATTACAAAGAATACGTACCAAGAACCAGGTGCTACAAATCTCCCCCACTTATTTTAGACTTCGTCCTCGAAGTTTGCTGCTCGATCCTGAAACAGCTCGGGGTAGTGCTCCATCATCTCTTCCACCGGCTTCCAAGTCCACTGCGATCCCTTCCGGTGCTACCACTGCACCTTCACGAGTTCCACCCTCTTGTTCCTCAAATCCTTTGACATTCTGTCGAGGATTGCTACTGGCCTCTCAATGTAATTCAAGATGCCATCAACTTGAATGTCCTCCAAGGGTACCACTACTGAGTCATCCACCAGGCACTTTCGCAGCTGAGAGATATGGAAAGTGTTGTGTATCGAACTTAGATCGGCTGGCAAATCCAGCCTATATGCAACCTTGCCCACCCGGGCTATAACCCTGAACGATCCAATATACCTTGGGCCCAACTTGCACCGCTTCCTGATTCGAATGACGCCTTTCCAAGGCGACACTTTCAGGAGGACCATATCTTCGACCTGGAACTGCAGGTCTGATCGACGCTTATTGGCATAACCTTTCTGCCGACTCTGAGCAGTCTGAAGCCTGATCCGGACCTACTGAATCTTATCAGTCGTCTTGAGCACTACTCCGGTGCTCCCTATGACCCTCTGGCCAACCTCTCCCCAGCATATCGAGGTCCTACACCTCCTCCCATACAACATCTCGAAGGGGGGACGGTCGATACTCGCATGATAACTATTATTATACGAGAACTCCGGCAACGGAAGGTAGGTATCTCAACTACCTCCGAAATCTAGAACACAAGCCCGCAACATATCCTCAGGAGTCTGGATGGTCCGCTCACTCTGACCATCTGTCTGCGGGTGAAAAGCAGTGCTGAAATGTAGACGAGTACCCAACTCGTCATGAAACTTCTTCCAAAACCTGGAAGCAAAACGCACATCCCTGTCTGAAATCACTGACAATGGCACCCCGTGTCGCGCCACTATCTCCCTGATATGCATGTCGGCCAACTTCTCGGCCGAGATGCTCTCCTGAATCAGAATAAAATGGGCGCTCTTGGTCAATCGGTCCACGATGACCCATATTGAATCCACTCCTCGCACGGTCCTGGGAAGCTTCATGATAAAATCCATCGTAATATCTTCTCATTTCCACAACGGGATATCTAACGGCTGCATCTTACCGTGTGGTATTTGGTGCTCGGCCTTGACCTTCCTGCAGGTCAAGCAACGCTCCACATACCAGGCTATATCCCGCTTCATGCAAGGCCACCAGTAATCCAAACGAATATCCCGATACATCTTCGTTGCCCCGGGGTGAATGGAGAATCTAGAGTTGTGCACCTCTCCCATCAGAACCTGGCACACGCCTCCATGGTACGGCACCCACACCCTACAGTGTAGTGTCAACAACCCTCGACTGTCATAGTCGAAAGAGGAAATCTGACCCACAATCCTCTCAATCTTCTGATGTTCCTCCTTTATTGCCTCCTGTTGAGCCTCCCGAATCTGCTCCAGCAGCGGGGTCACTACTATCATCCGTAGGCAGATATCTTGGATCGGCGCTGCCTTACGGCTAGCGTCGGCCACCACATTGGCCTTCCCCGGGTGATAAAAGATCTCGCAATCGTAATCATTTACCACATCGAACCACCGATGTTGCCTCATGTTTAGATTCGGCTGATCCATGAGGTTCCTCAAACTCTTATGGTCCGTGTAAATGGTACAATGAACCCCATAGAGGTAATGATGCCAAATCTTGAGGGCGAACACAACAGCCCCCAGCTCCAAGTCATGCGTTGGGTAATTTGCCTCATGAGGCTTCAGCTGCCTCGACGCGTAGGCGATGACATGCCCTCTCTGCATCAATACCGCGCCCAAACCTGAGATAGACGCATTGCAATACACAACAAAATCCTCCATGCCCTCTGGCAGGGCTAAGATTGGCTCCTCGCACAATCTTTGTCTCAGTGTCTCGAAGGCTACATGCTGCTCAGGCCCCCAACGAAAGACCACGACCTTCCTTGTTAGCCTGGTCAATGGTATGGCTATCTTGGAGAAATCCTGGATGAATCTTCGATAATAGCCCGCTAAACCCAGGAAACTCTGAATCTCGGATGGACACTTTAGAACCTCCCATCTCATCATGACCTCCACCTGTCTGGGTCTATTGAAATCCCGTCCTGGTTGACAAGGTGCCCAAGAAACTGCACCTCGCGCAACCAGAACTCACACTTGGAGAACTTAGCATATAAGCTCTCTCTCTCTTCAGGGTCTCCAACACCTCTCAGAGATTCCCCTCGTGCTCCTCCTACATCTTGGAATAAACCATGATGTCATCAATGAAAACTATCACAGACCTGTCCAGCATCGGCCTGCACACGCGGTTCATGAGGTCCATGAATGCGGCAGGAGCATTAATGAGCCCAAATGGCATCACCACGAACTCATAATGGCCTTAGCATGTCCGAAACGCGGTCTTCTGCACATCCTCCTCTCTGACCCTCATCTGATGATACCCCAAATGCAGATCAATCTTAGAGAACCAAGATGCTCCATGAAGTTGGTCGAAGAGGTCATCAATCCTCGGGAGTGGGTAACGGTTCTTCACTGTTGCCTTATTCAGCTCCCGGTAATCTATACACATCTGGTGCGACCCGTCCTTCTTTTTCACAAACAGAATCGGGGCTCCCCAGGGAGAACTACTCGGTCTAATGAATCCCTCGTCTATCAACTCCTGTAGCTGTGTAGACAACTCCTGCATATCGGGAGGAGCCAACCGATATGGTTCCTTGGCTATCAGAGCCGCACCTAGGACTAAGTCGATCCTGAACTCCACCTGTTGCTCCGAAGGTATCCCAGGCAACTCCTCGGGGAATACATCCGCAAACTCTCGAACCACGGGCACATCGCCCGTTGTCGCCTTACCCGCCTCCCGGGTGTCCATGACACAAGCGACATATCTTGCGCAACCCTGCTGAAGGTAACGCCTTACTCTCGCCGCCAAGCATAAGGCTGGCCCTCGCTGTGGTCTCTCATCCTGAATCACCAACTCTCCCCCACTTGGGGCTCTGTCTCGCACTAGCTGCTGCACGCAGTTTATCACTGCCCCATTGGGGCTCAGCCAATCCATACCAATAATGACCTTGTTTCCCCGCAACGAAATGGGAACCAGGTCGACCAGATACCGCTCTTCAAAAAATCTCAATACACAATCCCAGAAGACCTCTGATGCTCGCACCGACCGGTCGTCCGCAATCTTAAACTCTAGAGGGCAATCCAACATGCCCGAGGACTCAGGAAACTTCTTGCTAAGTGCAAGAGAAACAAATGATCGGGTAGCCCCCGAATCAAACAAAACCTGAATTGGGATACCGTTCACATGGAACGATCCTAAACAAGGCACAAACATGTTGTTCGATTAGTGTCTAAGGCCGTAACCATATTTGGTAAGTACTTGACCCGGATGTGCATGGTCCTTTTGGGTTGCCTTCACCATAGCAACTTGACAGGATGATTTGTTAAGAGAGAAGAAATATTATTATTAATATATTATGAGAATAATATATTAAAGTATTAATAATGTTATTTGATTAATATAAGTCATATATTAATTAAGAATTAATTTGGTGACTTAAAGAGGTTAATTGAATAAAGGGGCATAACTGTCAAATGTGTGATAGTTGTGTTTTGGGCTATGTATCCTTATGGATATGAGGGTGGACGAAATTTAAGGTTTGGGAACCTTAAAATCGTCCAAGCCTAATATCTAGGATCTTGGATTGCTTAGCGCCTAAGTTATTCAATTAGGGTTAAAGGTGAAACCCTAGTAGCTCATAGTATAAATAGACCCCTAGGGTGAGGGAAATCGCGACTCATGCAAGGCAAGAAACCCTAGGGCTGATTTCTCACCCTCCTCCCTCTCTCTCAAGATCATCTTCTTGCTAGTTGGTGTTTGTAAGCCATTAGAGGAGTGACGATTGTGACTCTAAGCTCCAAGAAGAAGAAGTATCAAGCAAGTAATCCAAGGTATTTTTCTAGATCCAATTTCATATGATTAGATTCAATTGTTTACATTAGATCTAGTATTGTAAGTCTTGGATTCAATGCATGTTCAATTAGAGAAACCTAGATCCAAGCAATTGGGGTTTGCATGTGCACATAGGAAAGTTCTTATGGCTCAAACCCAACAGTGGTATCAGAGCTTTGATTAATTTCTATTGAACTGATGTATTGGTTGATTGCTTGTTGCTTGAAAAATTCGATTTTTGTGATTCTGCCTGATGAACTCGGCGAGTTCGAGCGTTAGAAAGAGGGAGTTTCGGGATTTCTTGCTGTTTTACTAGAGGAAACTTGCCTTAACTACTGTGGGTCATTAAAATCCGATTTTAAACATATATATGAGTATATTCTTGACCAAACAAAAGATAATTACCAATTAGTTGAATAATAATTTCCTTATATGATAATAATTGATTATTTGAATTGAATTGGTGGATTGTCTTGCAAGTAATATTAAATAAGATCAAATTGAGATAATCTAGTTAGTTGATTTATATTATTTGCTATTTGATCCTTATGTTTTGAAAAGTTTAAAACTTGTCCTCAAGTTTTGAAATTTAAGTTTTGTAATTAAAAGTCTAATTTGAATAATTTAAATTTCAAACCCTAGAATTTTACAAGTTTAAAATTCAACCTATACTAATATAATATTACAAGTTTAATAGATTTATATGTATAATTAAAGATGCTAGTCTTACCGTTAGTAGGCCTCATTCACGAAGTCAGTCTATAAGGTGGGTATAAGGTTGCTGCCTATAAAATGGTGTTTAATGGGTGTACACTCACACCCACCGCTTGCTTGACTGGTGGAGAGCCGTTAGCCGAACGGGTAGGATAAGGCAAACCTCTTCTCATTAATAAGTATAATGAATCTATTTAAAGTAACTAAACTATTTTATAAAATTCCCAATCTTAGTTACTTTACGAAAAGTGAATTGATGCAATCCCATGAAATTACACTTTGCACCTTTGTTTAGATGTTAGTGGAGCGTGTGCGGTTAACCGGCACACTAATTGGTTCTAAGCAAAGGTGGCAAAGGGTGATTCATTGTTTGTCAAAGTTCAGTGGAGCGTGTGTGGTTTACTGGCACATCGAATAGGTGATTGTAACAATGAAGGCACCATGTAGATTTGCATGGTTATTCACACCCGCTTTGTGATCCTCGGTATCCCAGTCACAAACTAGAGGGGCATATCGAGATTTAAACATGCCATTGAAAAGTTCAATGAATCTCAAAATCTAGGAATTCTCAATACATTTAAAACTTAAAGATTATGTTTTCCGTGGTGAAGAATTAGTGAATCGTCATTCACTTACCTCCAAATTATTTGCATGTTGGATTACGGTATCCCTTTTCTAATGTGTAAATAATGTTGTTGGGTCCTAGCCCTAAATTCCCATTTTGGGTGTTAATTAGGGACTTAACTCTAATCCACTTTGTTCCTTTCTATTTGTAGATGTCTAGCGCAAACAACGCTGCTGCTAGCTCATTCACGCTAATGAGCCTTTGTTAAAAAGTGACTTTCGATGGATCGAACTTTAGCGAATGGATAAGATACATTCGCACGATCGCTCGTTACGAGGACAAGGAGTATGTTCTCGATGAGAAGCTCGAAAAGATCAATCCGGAAACTACCACTCCCGAAGAATTGGCAGTGTTTAAGACACATGAGCATGATGCAACGAAAGTCCATTATATCATGATAGCCACAATGAACTCCGAATTCCAAAAGTCCTATGAGGACATGTATCCTTATGAGATGCATGTAGACTTGATGGAGAGATATCACCAAAGCGCGAGGCAAGAGCGCTACGAGATCATAACGAATATGATCACTGCTAAAATGGGAAGTGGAGAGTCTCTAACCGTGCACTTGCAGAAGATGCAAAGGTATGTCGATCGTCTTCGCAAGTTGAATGTCAGCTTTGGGGAAGATTTGGCTATCAACATTGTTCTTCACTCCTTGCCCTCATGCTACAATCAATTTAGGATGACCTACCACATGAACAAGGAAGAGGTCACCCTAAGCAAACTCCAAGGTCTCCTAAGGACTGCTGAGAGCAACCTAAAGGACAAGTTTGTTGCACCAACTCCCAATCCATCTGCTGCTCCTATTTTGGCTATTGAGCAGGGAAGGGGCAAGAAGAGGAAGGCTTCTTCGAAGAACCACCGCAAGGGAAATTCCCAAGATAGTTCCTCTTCTAGTGGAACCAAGGTTGATCCTGCTAAGCCCAACCCTAACCCAAAAGAGGCAGAGTGTCATCATTGCCACAAAATAGGGCATTGGAAGAGAAACTGCCCGGAATATCTGCAAGCCATCAAGGATGGAAAGATCAAGCAATCTTTTGCAGGTATATACACAATTAAATCTAATGATTCATCCCATGCTATTTCTTGGGTTCTTGATACAGGGTGTGGTTACCACATTTGTTCTGATTTGGAGGGACTATGAAGAAATAGGGATGTGGAGCTTGGAAGAATAAATCTAATCATGGGGAACAAAAGATCATCGCCTGTTACCAAGATTGGAGTGTATTCTTTAGTGCTTAGTAATGGATTGAATTTAGATTTAAATAATTGTTGCTACTCGCCATATATGGCAAGAAACATCAGTTCTTTTCATGGTTTGTTTAAACAAGGATTTAGATATTCGTTTAATAATGAGAATGGTTCGATTTATGCTTATCTAAATGGTGTTTTATATTTTGAAGTAATGCCTTGTAATGGAATTTATGAAACCTTTATGGTTGTAGATAACCTAGGAAATGATGTGTTGTGTATGGATTCTTCCAATAGTATGGATAGAGCATCCTTGTGGCATTGTCGTCTTGGACATGTTAACAAGAAGCACATAGCCAAAATCCAAAAGGATGGAGTGTTGGAGTCATTCGACCTTAGGGAAGATGACACATGTGAATCTTGTTTACTTGGAAAGATGACCAAGTCACCCTTCACTGGCACTTGTGAGAGGGGTGAGGGTTTATTGGATCTCATACACACCGACGTGTGTGGGCCCTTTAGATCTACCACAAAGGATGGGAACCGCTTCTACGTGACTTTCACCGATTATTATAGTAGATATGGGTATATCTACTTAATCAAGCACAAGTCAGAAACGTTTGAAAAGTTCAAAGAATTCAAACATGAGGTGGAGAATCAATTGGGTAGGAAAATCAAGATGCTTTGATCCGATCGAGGAGGAGAGTACCTAAGTCTTGAATTCCACGACTATCTCAAGGAATGCAGAATAGTTTCGCAATTGACGCCACCTAGGACACCGCAGTTGAATGGTGTGGCAGAAATGCATAAGCGAACCCTGTTAGACATGGTTCGTTCAATGATGAGTCGTGCTTCACTACCTATCTCATTCTGGGGGTATGCCTTAGAGACTGTCGCACATATCTTTAACCGAGTCCCTATAAAGAAGGTTGTCAAGACACCTCACGAGATGTGGACAGGGAAAGCTCCCTCGTTGGCACATATCAAGGTTTGGGGCTGTGAGGTTTTCGTAAGACGAGAGACTCACGACAAGCTCGAACCTCAAAGTGAGCGATGTATTTTCATCGGCTACCCGCAGAAATCCTTTGGATATCTCTTTTATAGACCGAGTGAAAATGTTGTCTTCATTGCGAAGAGAGGGGTTTTCCGAGAGCGAGAACTCATAAGCCAAGGAGACAGTGGGAGGCAAATTGATCTTGAAGAGATTCAAGAGTCGAGAGATGAAGGAACCTCTAACGCTGGCGCTCAACCCGAGGAGGAAACTCCGGTTGAACCAATTGACGAGTCCTTACCTCTTAGACGTTCCGAAAGAGTTAGAGTTCAACCCCAGTTTTATGGTTTTCATATTACTACCGAAGGGGATACGTATATTAGTGATGGTACACTAATAAATCTAGATGAACCTAATAGCTATAAGGAAGCCATGGCAGGCCTAGACTCTGTAAAATGGAAAGACGCGATAGACAGCGAGATTCAGTCCATGTATGACAACCAAGTTTGGAATTTGGTTGACAATGTGCCCGGACGTAAGACGGTTGGGTGCAAATGGATCTTCAAGAAGAAGACCGACGTGGATGGGAATGGGCACACATATAAGGCACGACTAGTGGCAAAGGGCTTTAATCAAACTCCCGAAGTTAACTATGATGAGACCATCTCACCAGTTGCTAAGATAAAATCTATTAGGGTGATGCTAGCCATTGCTGCATTTCATAATTATGAGATATGGCAGATGGATGTCAAGACCACTTTCCTTAATGGGAAGTTGGCAGAGGATGTTTACATGGCTCAGCTAGAGGGTTTCGTCGATCCGAAGCATCCTAATAGAGTGTGCAAGCTTGAGAAGTCCATTTATGGACTTAAGCAAGCGTCTCGCAGATGGAATCTTTGCTTCGATGAGAAAGTCAAAGAGTTTGGATTTGTACGAAGTGAAGATGAATCATGTGTATATGTCAAGGCCAGTGGGAGTATATTTAGCTTCCTCGTTTTGTATGTCGATGACATACTGCTCATAGGAAACGACATCCCGACTTTGCAGGAGGTTAAGTCCTGGCTCGGGAAGTGCTTCGCTATGAAGGACCTCGGAGAGGCTTCCTATATTTTGGGAATAAGGATAGTTAGAGAAAGAAGTAAGAGACTAATAGGACTTAAGTTAGAATACTTACTTAGATAAGGTACTAAAACGTTTTAGTATGGAAAACTCGAAGAAGGGACAACTACCGATACAAAGCAATGCCAAGTTGAGTAAGACTCAAAGTCCGAATACCGAAGCCAAGATAGCTGAGATGATCCGAGTACCTTACGCTTCCGTAGTTGGCTCGATCATGTATGCTATGACTTGCACTCGCCCTGATGTGGCCTGAGCTTTGAGCATGGTCAGTAGATATCAAGGGAACCCTGGCAGAGCTCATTGGATTTCGGTCAAGAATATACTTAAGTACCTTCGGAGGACCAAAGATTGGTTCTTAGTCCTCGGAGGGAGTTGAAAAGACATGAGATCAATCAATTTATCAAACAATGACAGTAAATAAGAACAATAAGGATTCACAAAGAAAAACTTTCACTAAGAAAGATAATCTCACAAAGAGATTATCGTATGCACAAAGCGGCTATTAGGGTTTGTGAAAGGCGTAGCCTATTACAAACTGATACAAAAGATTATATACTACTATTCTAGACAATCCCAAAAAATCAGGGATACGCCAGCTAACTAATTTACGCTAACTATGGAAACAAGATAAATACAAAATCTGTTACAATGCACTGAATAAAGCTATATACACGGAGCTATTGGAATGCTGATGCCGATGCTGAGATATGCGCTGATGCTAAAAGATTTATTTCAAACATCATCATATTTCAAGGTTTGACCTTACAATCTCCCCCAATATGATGATGTTCAAAACCAACTAAATTAGAACACCTCTGGACAAGAATTCCTCATACTCAGCTTCAGCTTCGATTTTTACTGGCCAGTAAGGACTATCCAGCAACTCCTGTCTTCTATTCAGCAGCTCCATAGCAATAAGGATGTGAAACTCTCCGGAGAGATCTTGATGACTCATGCACATTTGCCTTAAGCCGGCGAGATGAGTGGTTGGAGCCCTTGGAATCTCAGTAGTTCGCTGAAAACACATTTTTCTATTTTTGTCGAGATAGAAAATCCCGTGTTCAGGAACTGAGATAAATTTATGTTGAACCGGGTCAACACCGATAGGAAGAGAGTTGTTTATTCCACCAGCACCAAAGTTCAGCACCAACACATCTTCACCATCAACTTGAAATTTGGTTCTTCGGATTCTAGGAACAGATGAACTTTGGCCTTGATGTTGTGGTCGTTCTTTAGGAACAAGGTCCAAATGCTGAACTTTCTTGATCAGCAGATGAAGAGCACATGTCAGTTCAGAGGAGAGAGCTGAGGTTTGCTTGGATGCTAATTCGAGTAATTCCATCCATTCAGAATATCCATATTTGATCAGCTCATCCCTCTTGACAACTTCAGTGTATAGATGTTGTGGACCTTGACGAGTGATCAGCAACGTAAGAATTTTCTCATTGCATGGTTTGGAAGCTTTAACTTTGATGATTTTATCACTACACACTCGTCGTCTAAGAACATCTTCAAACCTCTTTCGATCAATTCTGTCTAGAACACTATCAGTCTTAGGCTTACTGCTGCTAGGAGGAGGCTGAGAAGATTGAGATTTGGACTGAAATTCAAAGAATTTCTGCATCTGAGCTTCAAAAGATCCTTTGGCCTGAAGTTTATGCTGAATGAGAGATTCATCAGCTTGAGCAATATTCTTTAGAAGCTGAGCTTGATTGGCTTCATCAAGAATTTGCTTAACTTGATCAGGAGACATGTTCCATTCAGCCGCCAAGTTTGATATACTAACTATGGACTTGGGTTTCTTGCAGGACAGAGAAGTATCAGTGTGTGAAGGAGCCAAGTCAGTATCTGCTGCCTTGCGCTTGCGAGATAGAGGGTGAGAATCTTCACTAGCAACGTCTGAATCTTCTCCTTGGACTGGAATAATGGGATCAATGAATTTCATGTCTGGCCTTTGACATTCATTATCAAGCTCATCTGAATCTTCTTTTTGGACTGGAATAAAGGGATCAATGAAGTTCATATCTAGTATTTGACATTCATCATCTTGTTCATCATCATGCTCACTATTTTCAACAAGGTTTTCAGTATCTGCTGGACTATTAGGCTCCGTAGAATCAGACTCGTGCATCGGCTTTGGTGACTCAGTCTAAACTAAGGTGTTGTCAACATATTCAATGTCTCTCTCTTTTGGATCATCATCAGTATTATCATCAGTATCAGTATCTCCCCCTTTTTTAGCATCATCAGTTTGGGGGCTAGAGGAAGGAGTATGCAAGAGGACTTCCTTTAGCTGATGAACATCAACCTCAATGTGTAGAAGACGCTGACTCATGTCCCGAGTCAGTATCAGAAGTTCATTAAATGCTGAGGCCGGAATTTGAAGGAATGAAGTACCTAGAGCTTCTTGTGAGTGTGGTTGCATCCCCTGAGAAGGTTGGTCCCCTGGGGTAGATTCTCCCCCTAGGAGGGATGCTCCCCTTGAGATGGGTGCTCCCCCTGAAATGGTTGCTCCCCCTGAATCAGTGGTTCCTCTTGAGCTGAGTGAACTTTCTCAGTGACAGAGACCGTATGATGAGAAAGTTGAGGGGAGAAATGACCACCATCATGTGGTTCAGCCTCTTGACCGGCATGATCTGCATGGTTACCATCAGCTCCTTCATCAGTATCAGTGGTGAGTGAAGGAACAGTGTATGGATTTGCAATCCATTCTCTCATCCTATCAGAGATGCCGATGTCAGTTTCCAACGGATCATCTTGATACATTCGAATTGACATGCGAGGGCATTGGATGGGATTTCCAGGGTGTGAGAAGTAATCTGCAGCAAAAAATTTATCGAGCACAAGAGCAATCCAGCGTGGAAAGGGAATGTAATCAGCGCGTACATTCGCACGAAGAAGTTGAACAAGTTGATCAAAGAATAAAGCCCCATAATCAAGTCTTTTATTGAGAAGAAGTGAGCAGACAACTTGTTTTTCATAAGTGCTCAGTTGATCACCACTTCGAGTCTTATGACCCACACATTTGCACAGAGCACCGGTGAAGAATTTCCATCCTGGGGTCATACATTAACGCAGAATAAGAGCTGATCGAGCACCAGCCTTTGAGTGATCATATCCCAGTTGATCGAATAGACGTCGACATCGTTCAATAGGAGGAAGTTCAAAGATGGGTTCAAAGATTGGTAACTTGAGTGCAGCACTGAGGAGTTCAGCGGTAATAAAAACTGAGTGTCTTCCACGGCCAATAGTCCCGGTGATGACATTGTTTTCATCATTGACTGTTGCAGTGTAGTAGAACTCACAGACTTGTTCAGGAAAGAACTCTGATGGAATGTCACTGATGGCGTATCGGAGGCGGCAGGAGGCTAAAAAATTAACGAAATCATCGAGTCCAAGACCTCGATGAACATCTGGAATATCAGGGTTGAAAACAACGTTGGTGGCTTTGATGTATAATGGAAGATGAGGAGAATTCGGAGCTGGGATTACCCTTCGGGAAGTGGAGGAGAAGGTGAACAGTGATGCCGCCATTAAAGAATTTTAGGATTCTAGGGTTTTGAAAGTAAGTGAAGGAAATTTGAATTGTGGAAGGAAGGTTTGAAATATGGATGGAAAGAGGTTTAAATATGGAACTAAACGAGTTTTTTTTTTTTAAAAAAAGGCAATGATTATCTTCTTCAAAAATAACTGTGTATTGTAACAACCTGTCAAATCAGAAAAATAGCCGTTGGGTAAAAAGAGTCGTTGGACTGAAGATGAAACGACAATCAGTGTCTATGGAAGTGCTGAGATCAGTGTCACAAAAGTTACATGCTGAGGATGGTTCTCCGTCAATTCAATGTACAACTTGCTTGATTAAGGCTAGCAAGGAGGTAGGTGCGTATGATAGATACTAGTTACATTATCTAACCATCGGCACAGAGTGTTATGTCTTTATCAGTGAGTGGTTTATCTTACTGAATCATTAGACGCTGAGTGAGAAGAAGGAAAAGAGAGGATTGTTGCGTGTGATAGACCTTGGTGCTTTGATCTAACCATCGGCAAAGATTATTAGATTCTCATCAGCGTGTGTTTTGTCACACTGAATCACTGAATCAATATAAGATTGGTAAGAAGAGATTATTGCGTGTGATAGACCTTGGTGTTTTGATCTAACCATCGGCAAAGATTGTTAGATTCTCACCAGCGTGTGTTTTGTCACACTGAATCACGGAATCAGTGTAAGATTGGTAAGAATAGATAGTTGCGTGTGATAAATCTTGGTGTTTTGATCTAACCATCGGCAAAGAGTTTCAAGTTTTTATCAGTGTATGGTTTAATACAGTGAATCATTCAACTTTAGTTTAGAAGATTTGAAGAAGAGAGAGAGAGAGGGGATCAAACCAAATACTCAGTATGCAAATATCATCAGCATGTCATCATCAGCAAAATGTACATCAGCTTATAAGACAATACCAAACATTAGCAAAATTAATTACAGAGAAATCATTCCAAGTTCTCCAATAATGTATGCAGTTGTTTGAGAATCCAGTGCCTTGGTGAAAATATTAGCTAGTTGTTCCGAAGTCTTGACATGTTCAAGAACAACCTTTCCCTTCTCAACATTATCTCTGATGAAGTGATGTCTGATTTCGATATGCTTTGTCTTTGAGTGCTGAACAGGGTTTTGTGTAATCTGAATGGCACTGGTGTTATCACAGTATATGGGAGTCTTTGAGAACTTGATCCCATAGTCTAGAAGTTGATTCCGAATCCATAAGAGCTAAGCACAACATCTTCCAGCTGCAACATACTCAGCTTCTGCAGTCGAGATGGCTACTGATGTTTGCTTTTTGCTAGACCAGCTGATGAGACGATTTCCAAGGAAATGACATCCACCTGACGTACTCTTCTTGTCTAAGTTGCATCCCGCATAGTCTGAATCAGTGTATAAAAAAGTTCAAATGTTGAGTTACGAGGATACCACAGTGCTAAGTTCTGAGTCCCCTTCAAGTATCGAAAAATACGTTTGACAGCCATGAGACGAGACTCCTTGGGATTAGCTTGGAATCGAGCACAGAGAATGGTTCCAAACATGATATCAGGACGACTTGCAGTGAGATACAGAAGAGATCCAATCATTCCTCGATAAAGAGAGTGATTGACATCAGTGCCAGTTGGATCAGCATGCAATTTATCAGTCTTGGATACTGGAGTAGAGGCTAGTTTGCAGTCACTGAGAGAATACTTAACAAGCAAGTCAGAAATATATTTACTTTGGCAAATAGAAATACCTGATCTTTGTTGGTGAACTTCAAGACCTAAGAAAAAGGTCATTTTCCCCATCATGCTCATTTCGAACCTTTGAGACATGATCTCTGCAAATTCCTTGCTCAGTTTCTCATTTGGGGAGCCAAATATGATGTCATCGACATAAATTTGAACAAGAATAATGTCTGAGCCTTTGTTTTTGATGAAGAGAGTGTTGTCGATTGCTCCTCTTCTGTATCCATTCTCAAGAAGATACGATGTCAACGTCTCATACCAAGCCCTTGGAGCTTGTTTCAGTCCATAAACAACTTTGTCTAGTCGGTATACATAATCCGGGTGATCTTTGTCGACAAAGCCTGGGGGCTGATTTAGGAATACTTCTTCTTCTAACACACCATGAAGAAATGCTGTCTTCACATCCATCTGATAAACAATAAAATCCATGAAGGATGCGTATGCGAGAAACAGTCTGACTGCTTCAATACGAGCAACTGGAGCAAAGGTTTCCCCGTAGTCGATGGATTCAATTTGAGTGAACCCTTGAGCAACAAGCCTTGCCTTGTTGCGAGTAATGATGCCATCTTTGTCAACCTTGTTGCGATAGACCCATCGTGTTCCGGTGATGGTCTTTCCTGATGGTCTGGGAACAAGAGTCCAAACTTTGTGCCTTTCGAACTCATTCAGTTCTTCTTGCATGGCTTTAATCCAGTCAGCATCTTGAAGAGCTGAGTGTATCTTGTCAGGTAAGATCATTGAAACGAAATTAACATACATGAAAAAATAATTAGATACACGAGATCTGGTTCGGACACTATCATGAATATTCCCAATAATTTGATCAACAGGGTGATATCGATGTTCAGAAACTGATTCTGATTCCAATGGATTTGACACTGACGAGTTATTACTGGGAGGAACATAAGTTGTAGGAGGATCTTCAGCTTCACGGGATTCATCAGCACTTGACAAATTATTTGATGATCTAGCTGCAGTATCTTGATTCAAGGAACTTGGAACTGGAATGATGGAATCAGAAGTAGTAGCTTCATCTTCAGCCTGAGGAACTTCGTCATATGGACAAGAGAGAAGCTCTTGAAAAATAGAGGAAGAATGAGTGACTTTTTCATCAGTGTATGATTCCTCATCAAACTTCACATGAATGGATTCTTCAATACATTGCCTGTTTACATGAAAAACACGAAAAGCCTTTGAAATAGATGAGTACCCAACAAAAATACCTTTGTCAGCCTTAGGCTCAAATTTTGATCTTGGGTCACGCTGATTAAGAATATAGCAAGTACATCCGAACACGTGAAAGAAGGATACATCTGGCTTTCGACCTTTCAGCATTTCATATGGTGTCTTCTTGTGAATCCTGTGAATTAGAGATCGATTTTGAGTATAGCATGTTGTATTAACAGCTTCAGCCCAAAACGACATAGGAAGACCAGCATGAATCATTAAGGTCCTTCCTGCCTCAATTAGTGTTCTATTTCTTCGTTCAGCAACTCCATTTTGTTGAGGAGTGCGAGGAGCTAAGAAGTTTTGCCCAATGCCTTTATGATCACAAAATTCTTCAAGAGTTGAATTCCGGAACTTAGTGCCATGATCACTTCTTAGCTGCTTAACTTTGAGACCTGTCAGTGTCTCATTTTTACGAATCAGTGAGATAATTTCCTGTGCAGCATGACTCTTCTTCTTCAGAAAAACCACCCATGTAAATCGAGTGAACTCATCCACAACCACTAGTGTATACTTATTTCCTCCTTGAGAACGGACAGGAATAGGTCCAAACAAGTCCATGTGAAGTAAATGAAGAGGAACAGATATGCTGGAACATGACTTGGGTTTGAAAGATGACTTGGTTTGTTTTCCTTGTTCACACGCTGAGCACATCTTGTCTTTTACAACGCTGAATTTTGGGAGACCTCTAACTAGATCTTGATTGGATATTTTGGATAGATTCTTAAAGTTCAGATGAGAGACCCTTTTGTGCCAAATCCAGCTGAGATTGGTTTGAGACTTTGTAAAGAAGCATTGCATCAGCGCCTTGTCACTTGGGAACATATCAAGAACATATATATCATCTTTTCTACTTGCTGAAAGTACGATGTTCTTGTCAGTCTTGACAACTCTTCCTTCCTTCTTTGTAAAGTGAACTTCATAGTCAGCATCACACAATTGGCTGATGGAGATAAGATTGTGCTTGAGACCCTTTACATATGAAATGTTTTGAAAAACCACGTTATTGCACTTGATATTTCCATATCCTTTAGTGAACCCCTTTCCATTGTCTTCGTAAGTTACTGCAGGACCAGTTTTCTTGACATAGTCTTCCAGGAGAGACTTGGATCCTGTCATATGTCTTGAGCAACCACTATCTAAGTACCAAAGATGCTCCTGACCCTGCAGTGCTGAGAAACTAGTTAGAACACACTGACCCATTCGAGGATGGGTCATTCACAAAGTTATTTGATAATAGGTTATAACACTCCTTAGGAAGACAGTTTAAAGAATTTGACTTAAGAGTCCATTTCTCATTTCTAACTTTAATATTATCGGCTCTTAAAGATAATTTATCAAATGAACATTCACTGATCTTATGAGAGGTATCACCACATCTGTAACAAACTCTAGTACCAAAGTTCTTCTTGGTGAGCATATTTCTGGACTTAACACATTTAGACTTGTAAGATTCACCAAGTGAGCTTTGAGTCCTTTTGTTTATCATTGAATCACAACTGAATTCAGTGTCAGACAAATTATGATCAGTGATAGATGATAAGCTATCATTAGTGTCTGATTTGGACTTATTAACAAATGCATTGCAATCAGGAAAATGCTTAAGTTGTTCATGAACAGCGTGAAACACTCCATTTGAGATAGGAAAGGCAATAATATTCTCAGTGAGAGGAGTTGGTTTTACAAGATGTGCAGGGTAAGAGGTTGGATCAATTCCGGTAATTTCAACATTGCACTCAGTGACACCATTAGAGTTAGTAACGCAGTATTCATCAATTAGACTCTGATTAATAAAAGAGTTACTGACAAATTTGTTTTTGAAATTGTTTTTCATCTCATTCATGGAATAAAATTCAGATTCTTTTTCTTGTGATTTAAAAACCTTTTCAGCTTCTGCAAAATTACCCCCAAGAATTTTCTCACATGAATGTGGAATTTGAGCAGAAATAATATAATTAGCATTTTTGTGAGATTTTGCCCAAGTTTGAAGCACAGTTTGTTCTTTGATCAAAAGATCTTTAACATTATCAATTTCAGCAGACAAAGATGAGTTTGACAAACTAGTGATTCTAAGATTTTCCTGAGTGGAATCAATAATGTTATTTTTCATGGATATTTCAGTTTTAAGAAGATCAAGTTGATTTTGCAAATCCCTTATTGTTTGATTCTTCTTAGAATTAAGAACACCCAAATACTCAAACATTTTGATTTTTTCATTCATTGAATAGGAAACAAAGTTTTTAACCTGATACATTGAAGGAGAGTCAGTGTTGTGCTTCCTGGAATTTTCAACTGCATCAGACATATCAGCATCAAATGTACTTGTGCCTTTTTCAGAAACATCAGTGTCTTCTATTTTTACCATCAGACACTTGACGTCATCATCTGATGACTCCTCATCAGTCTTCCATTTTTCTTCTTCAGCAACAAGAACTTTATGTTCCAAGTTCTCTGCTTTCAGTTTCTCAATCAGCTTGTTGTACTTCTGCTTCCAGTATTCATCCGAGCCTTGGGTTCTTTGTTTGCATTCTTTTGCAAAATGATCAGTGCTCCCATAGTTAAAGCACTGAGCTTTCCCTTTCTTATCAGTACCATGCTTTTTATCAGCTTCTGATCTTTTTGAAAACTTTCCACCCATCTTCTTCTGAAACTTTGAGAAGTTTCGGCCTGATTTCTCAAAAGTCTTTACAATCAAAGCCGCACTAGCCACAACCTTTTCAAGATCATCAGTGTCACTTTTAGAGGAATCAGTGTCTGAATGGCTTTCAGTGTCTGACTCTAACACTAGCTTTTTGTTTGAGAACAAAGCTACAGATGATTCACGCTGAGAATCCTTCATCAGCTCCTTTCTCTGAAGCTTGGATTCCTCATAGTATCGAAGGTTTCCATAGAGACTTTGCAAGTCCATAGTGTTGATCTTCTCACTGTTTTTTAGCACATCAACATGGTTCTCCCAACCTGCATCCAGAGAATCCAAAAACTTCTGCACTAGAACAGTTCTATGCTTCAACTGATCTAATCTCCGCAGATCATTAATAAGAGTATTGAACCTGTTAAAGGTTTGAGTCAAAGTTTCACCTTTCTTTGCGAAAAAGTGTTCATACCTTCTGTTAAGGTCATTTATTTGAGTAGCCTTGACTTCTTCAGTGCCTTCAAAAGATACAGTCAGTGTATCCATCATCTCTTTTGCTGAGATGCAATTCTGAACCAGCCCAAAGATATTGTATGGCAGAGCGTAGCTGATTGCAGCACGAGCACGAACATCTAGACCATTTTTTCTTTTGTCATCTGTTGTCCAGTTTTCTTCATAGCACCATCAGGAACGTTGTTTTTCAGAGGCTGATACATCAGGACGTATGGACCCTTTTCAACGATGTCCAACATGTCTTCATCTACTGACTCTAAAGCATATAGAGCCTTTATTTTCCACATAGCAAAATTTGTTTCATCAAAAGGAGGAATTTTAGCGGAAGGATGATTTGATGAGTTTGACGAAGAAGAAGATGAAGCCATTTGTTTGATAAAAGAAACCTGCTCTGATACCAATTGAAAAGACCTGAGATCAATCAATTTATCAAACAATGATAGTAAATAAGAACAATAAGGATTCACAAAGAAAAACTTTCACTAAGAAAGATAATCTCACAAAGAGATTATCGTATGCACAAAGCGGCTATTAGGGTTTGTGAAAGGTGTAGCCTATTACAAACTGATACAAAAGATTATATACTACTATTCTAGACAATCCCTATAAATCAGGGATATGCCAGCTAACTAATTTACGCTAACTATGGAAACAAGATAAATACAAAATCTGTTACAATGCACTGAATAAAGCTATACACACGGAGCTATTGGAATGTTGATGCTGATGCTGAGATATGCGCTGATGCTGAAAGATTTATTTCAAACATCATCATATTTCAAGGTTTGACCTTACAGGAGTGATGACTTAAAGGTGCGAGGGTATAGTGACGCCAGCTTCCAGACCGACAGGGACAACTACCGTTCACAGTCGGGCTGGGTCTTTACCCTGAATGGAGGAGCAGTGACTTGGAAAAGTTCCAAACAAGAAACCATAGTTGATTCAACGTGCGAATCAGAGTACATTGCAGCGTGTGAAGCATCAAAGGAGGCAATGTGGTTGAAGAACTTCATTGGTGATCTTGGAGTTGTGCCTGCCATAAAGGAGCCTATGGAAATTTTCTGTGATAATGAGGGAGCGGTTGCCTTGACCAAGGAACGAGGGATCATGGTAGATCTCGGCATATCGACAGAAAATATCACTTTATTAGACATCGAGTAGAGGACACCTTGTAGTGAAGAGGGTATCGTCAGAGGATAACCCAGCAGATCCGCTTACGAAGGGACTGAGTAGGGTTAAGCATTTGCAGCACGCTAGGAGCATTGGGCTGAAAGATGATATTAGTTTAGATTAGATAGTTTTGAAACATGTAATAGATAAATGTAATTGACATTTGATGATTAAATAAAAGAGTATTATTTATAAGTAAAGATACTGTCTTATGTTAATTGTTTAACTATTGTTTCACTTTGCATGTTTTGACTTCCTGAATAATTAAGTTATTAAGAATAATCGAATTATTCGAATGGTCCACAATTGTTCATATGTTGGAGGTAGGTATGAATGAAGATTGTCATGAATTGGTGTGTAGATTGTCTAAAAGGGTATTAGACATAGCAAAAGTTTGCTACAACATTCATGAGTGCTTATGAACAAGTTTTGAGCATTGGAATAAACCCGCACTTGCTGGAATCACTTTATGGAATGTGACACAAGTGATCGCAAGACGATAATATCATATGGTCTTAAAACCAAGATATATGGTTTATTGTTTATTAATTGGTTGTGCATTGACAATGCGAAACCGCATCAATAAATTGATGTCATAAAATGCATTGTTGTGTATAGTTGATTAGTAAATAGTAAATGCATATAAGTCGAAGTTTATTTGTAACTTTTATCCTAAGAGAATAAAAGTGATATCACGGCCGCTCAATGATTTGATTTGACTTATGTGTCGGGCCCGGTCAGGACTGAATTGATGTGTTCAATTAAGTTCTTTGTCAAATGAATCTGAGATCGAGAAACCAACTGTTGGACAATAAGCTCCATAAGATTGTCCACATAATATCTAAACAGAGGACTCTACGATCCCTTATCTAAAGGACAGGAGATAGATAAGATCTGAGTTGACAGCGTCTTTGAGAGCTACGATTGCTAATCAGTTTGTGTTTGCATATATAGTTACTAGACTTACCCAAGTAGGAGACTGTTGGATTAGTGTCTAAGGCTGTAACCATATTTGGTAAGTACTTGACCCGGTTGTGCATGGTCCTTTTGGGTTGCCTTCACCATAGCAACTTGACAGGATGATTTGTTAAGAGAGAAGAAATATTATTGTTAATATATTATGAGAATAATATATTAAAGGATTAATAATGTTATTTGATTAATATAAGTCATATATTAATTAAGAATTAATTTGGTGACTTAAAGAGGTTAATTGAATAAAGGGGCATAACTGTCAAATGTGTGATAGTTGTGTTTTGGGCTATGTATCCTTATGGATATGAGGGTGGACGACATTTAGGGTTTGGGAACCTTAAAATTGTCCAAGCCTAATATCTAGGATCTTGGATTGCTTAGGGCCTAAGTTATTCAATTAGGGTTAAAGGTGAAACCCTAGTAGCTCATAGTATAAATAGACCCCTAGGGTGAGGGAAATCGCGACTCATGCAAGGCAAGAAACCCTAGGACCGATTTCTCACCCTCCTCTCTCTCTCTCAAGATCATCTTCTTGCTAGTTGGTGTTTGTAAGCCATTAGAGGAGTGACAATTGTGACTCTAAGCTCCAAGAAGAAGAAGTATCAAGCAAGTAATCTAAGGTATTGTTTTAGATCCAAATTCATATGATTAGATTCAATTGTTTACATTAGATCTAGTATTGTAAGTCTTGGAGACAATGCATGTTCAATTAGAGAAACCTAGATCCAAACAATTAGGATTTGCATGTGCACATAGGAAAGTTCTTATGGCTCAAACCCAACACATGTAACATATCAAAATCATAGCAGCATAAAATAAAAGCATAGATAAGAAATTATACCCGTCACCACATCGGGTGTGGCGTGTGCCTCTTCCGTAGTCAGCTGAAAGGCTCGGCTCCTCTCCACTGGAGCCTCCGACTTGACCTGCTAGCCATCTGTGATCCATAAGGTTGTTGGGGCTGGCGCCTTCACAAGCACTGCTGTTGCTGTCAGCTAAGGGCAATTGGCCCTCTTGTGGCCCCTCTAGTTGCAGTGGAAACACAGCAACTCAGATGTTTGATCAACCGAAGCAGGGGTAGTACAATCCCTACTAAAGTGTCCCGTCTTGCCGCACTTGTAGCAGCCCGACGATCCCAATCTACATGTTCCCTCGTGCGACCTGCCACATTTCCTGCAGCGGCCCGGTCCTCCTTGGCCTTTCGGCCTACCATCTGACCCCTTGGGCTTCTTCCCTGAAGCCCCAGCCACCCGCCCCTTCTCACCCTTTCTCTTCCGGACATTCTCCAAATCAAACTCCCTCTCCCTTTCCCTGGAAATCATGGACTCCAGGGTAGGGCAAGCTGAAAAGCTAACATGCTCTTGGATGTCAGCCCATAGCATGTCATGGCAGCGGGTCCTCCTCATATCCTCATCACCCGCATACTGGAGCACTAACAATGCCCTCTCCCAGAACTTGGCAGTGATCTCTGCCGCAGTCTCCGTCGTCTGCCTCATATCTAAAAACTCCCTGGCCAGCTGCTGAAGCTTGACAGCTAGCGCAAACTCTGCCTGAACCTGGTCACAAAGTCCGACCAGGTCATAGCCTCAACAGCCGAGGCTCCTAATGAGTCACCGATGGACTCCCACCAATCTCTAGCTCGGTCTCATAAACACCCTGCTGCATATCTCACCTTCGACCCGTCAGGGCAGAAGCTAGTCAACTGCGCAGACTCAATGTCTGCAATCCATCGTCTGGCAGCAATGGGGTACTTTGCCCCATGGAAATCTGGTGCACCACTGCCCCTGAAGTCCTTAAAGGACAGTGTGCGGTATCTTGACTCGCCTGACACCATATCACTCCTGAACGCCCTGAGGCGATCCTCCATCAGCTCGACTATCCCTTCCTTGATCGACCCGAAGATGATAGGGGTCGACTCAAGGATGCCTCTAGTGATCTCTGACATGATGAACTCGCGTAGGCTCTCATCAATTGGATCGGACCCTGAACCCGAACCCGATCCCTCTCCTGAACTGCCAACTGTTGGCCTCGGACGTAGTACGACCATTCTGCAATACACCATAATAATCATCAGCGATACTAACACACTAGAGGGATCACATCTACCACGAGTTACTCAGTTTTGCCTTAGCCTTCCTTGACTCGAGTACAAATCCTCTGCTTTCAGTAGTACGGGCCCATACTACCTTCCACATCTATCCGTACTTTCCTCAAGGGCTGCTTCGACTCCACCAAGTCCCTTCATCACTACTGCTCTCTGCTATCCTCATCCTAGGCTTGCCTAGGGAACTCCTGACCCTACCCTAATCAGTCCTCAGCTGACGAAGGTCTCTGTGTGATGGTGCTTCGCCATCACTTGAATACAATCACATGCAACGAGGCTAAGATAATCCTTCGAGTGAGGGACTCACCCATACCACGGTTAGGACTAAAACAAGAGCTACGAAATAGAGTCAAACCCCTCACTCTGAGATTATCCGACCCTGATCGTATGTGACCTAATGTATCCACCTGATAGCTAACCCCCATCACCCGAAGTCCCTCAAAGCACAAAGCAAGCAACATTCAGATGAAGAGGGAACGATATCAACAATCACATCCTCAAAGCAGGAACTATACTTGCATACAATGCTAAGCTCACACTATCAGGCATAACCTATACAGGCTACTCTACTGCTGTCTACTCAATACTAGCATGCAATTTCATAAGCAGGAACACATATAGTAGGCACATAAGGCATCATTCCTAGATCCTTAGTCCTATACTAGCATGCTGTTCTATTGAAACTGATAAACATAACACATCTCGTATGGGTACTTTAGGGAATACTTACTTGAGCTCGGCCGGTCGCGCACATCACACACTTCGTACTTTCCCAAAACTCTTTAGTTTACCTTTTAGGAAAAATCATTTTCTTAGAAATTCTTTTATTCCCTCGATTTGAGTCCAGACACTCCCGAGGGTGTGTCCGAATCCCTCAAACCAGGGCTCTGATACCAACTTGTAACGACCCAAATTTCACGTCCAAAAATTTTCTTTCTAAATCAATACTTTAGAAAACATTTTTAAATAAAACATTGTCTGATCAAACCATTTCATAACATACATCGTGTATGAAAACCGAAATATGAAAACAATCAACTATCAGAGTACAAAATCCCATAATGACTCATGGTGCGGAAAACAATGTATATGTATGATGTGCCGCTACCGCGCCAGCTCCTTCCCCTTTGAAGAAGAGGTACCTGAAAACAAAAATGTAAACCGTAAGCACGAAGCTTAGTGACTTCCCCCATAATACCACATACCATACAATCATATAATGAATAACTAGGAGATACGGGCCTTGCCCACAATCATGGAGATACGGGCCTTGCCCACACTCATGGAGATACGGGCCTCGCCCACACTCCGCTAGCTGGGAGATACGGGCCTCGCCCACACTCCGCTATCTGGGAGATACGGGCCTCACCCACACTCCACTATGTGGGAGATACGGGCCTCGCCCACACTCCACTACTAAACCATAACATACAAGTATCACACAGACAACGAGTCATAACAATTCTACCACACTAGCATATATCACCATCAGACTCAACTAGGAGATACGGGCTCTGCCCACACTCCGATACTATCATATCGTCTATACGGGCCAGCCTTGGTACCTTAGACCCGTTCCTACTGGAAGGAAACTCACCTTGAAAAGTAGCTGCTGAAAGTCTGCTTGCAAAGCGCCTGACTGCTGAACCGGTAATCCTCCAGTTACAACCATAAACATAGGTAAGCCACTCATAAACACCCTTAGGTCAGATGACTGACCCACCCCTGGTTCAAGGTCAACTCCTTGGTCAAGGTCAACTTCTAGTTGACTGGACTCGCCGAGTCATGGCACAGACTCGCCGAGTCCTTCTCCTACTAACCCGGTCCTACTCGACAAGTCCCTCCTCTCACTCACTGAGTCACCCTTAACTCACTACTTGGGACGAGAGAACCGACTCGTTATCCGACTCGCCGAGTCCAAGAACAACTTGCCTAGTCCCCACGAGCAGATCTCCTACTCGCTCCCAAATCCTCACCAGAGCATCCTTTATGAGGATTTGGGTCTTTGGGACTATTGCTACACGTTAAATTGCTAATTCTGCGTGCAGATACGAAGGGTTGGACCTTCAACACCTAACCCCTCTTACTCAGTAACTGTTCATATGACTCGCCGAGTTTGAAGAACAACTCGTCGAGTTCCAGGCAATCTTCATAGGACTCGCCGAGTTGTTCATCCAACTCGCTGAGTCTAAGACCATCTTCCTAGAACTCGCCGAGTTCCACATTAGGACTCGCCGAGTCCCTTCAACCCACTTCCCATACAGACCAAATCTAAGACATGCAACGCTTCCAAACCATATATCTATGTTCCTAGGGCATGCTTATCATGTAAAGTTGCAAACTTTACGTGCATGCGTGGCCCTATAAGCTCCAAAAGGCAAATCCAAGCTCTTTATGAGGTCATACACTCAATAGGGACCTCAATCACTTCAACCACATAGACTTTATACTTCTAATACGTCCATAAGGTCTAGATGTGAAGTCCTTTCAGATCATAAAACACAAACACAAGAAGTTTGGTGTTTTAGGGCTTGAAAACCACCAATTAGGGACAGAAAGGGAATCTAATGAACTAGTGATCAAATTAGGGACTTTTCTACCTGAATGGAAGCCTTTCGCAGGGTAGATGTCGGATCTACTTCTCCTCCTTGCACTCTTCCACCTCCTTCTTCTTCTCTTATGCTTCAAACTTCCTTCACAAGGCCAAAATCACTCACAAGGACAAAAAGGGACTAGGGTTTCGCTCTACAGCTCTCTGGAAGTGTTAGGAACAAAGGAGGCCAAGTTAGAGCGTTTAAATAGGGTGCAAACACCCGGGTTAGGGTTTTTTCCCAGACAGGGTCTACTCGCCGAGTCCACAGCTTAGACCCCGCGTCTTATCCCGATTCTACTCGGCGAGTTGGTCCTTCAACCCACCGACTCCAAGGCCAATAATGCAATTTTTAAAGAGTTAGTTACAAAGTATACGTACCAAGAACTAGGTGCTATAGAAACTCCTGGGCCAAACGCTCCCTTTCCACCTAGGGAATGTACTCATCTCGGAACGTAGTAGTGAACCTCTCCCAAGTCACTGCAGCAAGCTCAGCAGGCAAATAATGCGCCGTCACAAACTTCCACCAGTCCTTCGAGCCCAAGCGAAGCTGGTTCAATGCGAATCGGACTCTCAAATGCTCTAGAGATGAGCAAGTGAAGAAACACCCCTCGATGTCTGAAATCCACCTCAGCGCTGCAATCGGTTCATGGGTCCCATCAAACTCCGGTGGTTTTGTGTTGCTGAACTCCCGGAACAGCAACACATCACCACCCTGTGGTCTAGCCGCAGCTACAGCTGCAGTGGCCGCAGCAACAGCAGCATCAAAAAGAGCAACGTATCTCTTGTCAAATGTCTCTATCAGTGTGGTCTTGATAGACCCGAACATCTCTGGAATCTCATCGCGGATGAAAGTAGCCACCTCATCATGAATCATCTGGCGGAGCTCCTCGTCGCTCGCACCCCCCACTAGTCCCTGGTTTGTGGCATGTCCCCACCATGATGTCTCTCTAAAATACAACACAAGATATCAGAGACTCGCTCGGGTGTACACACACTCGATATCTTAATCCTACTTGATCTCTGGTACCCTAAGGATTCTTACTTGGGCTGCGCACTGACCCGGTGCCTTCGGTAGTACAAGCCCAATACTGTCGTCCATACCGTATCAGCATTCACCCCATGTCCTCATCCCATAGTCCCAAATTCCAAGCACTCTACTCCCTTAAATCATATGCTACTCACTAGCAGATCTCTCATAAGCTCCTCGCTGCTATCTAAACACTCTCAAGCATCCCTAGCAGCAAAACTCCTAGACTAAGGCATTATATATTAGGCCACTCTAGTCCTAATAAGGATACCTAGTCTACTTTAGCATTCATAATATAACTCATCATATAACATAACATAATATATCTCATAACACTTATTGCAAGGGTATTTCGGGAAATCACCGTTCGGACGCTGGTTGATCGTACACGCGGCTCTGCTCTGTTTGTCTCAAAACTCTTTTTACTCTTTTAAAATTGTTTTGTTATCAAAACTTTTCTCAAATCCTCAGTTTGAGTTCAGATACGCTCGAAGATGCATCCGAATCCCTCAAACCAAGGCTCTGATACCAACTTGTAACACCGCAAAAATTAAAACAATTTTTCACATTTTCAAAACACATTTTCCATACACATTTATTAATAAAATCTCATTGTATCATATCTTTGCTCCACAAAACATTTCCTAAGACCGAAATACATAAAATCCCATGTGTGTGTACAAATCATGCCGGCGCCTTCCCGCGATCATCACTGGTACCTGAAACACGTAACACATAACACTTTAAGCATAAAGCTTAGTGAGTTCCCCAAAATACCACTCTAACACACATATATTAGCCACTCAAGGCTATAGCTCAGCTGACCCTCTAGTCAGTGTGTCTCAGTGGGACCCTCCAGTCCCAACTCTCTATGGGCTCTCTATCCCTAACTCTATGGACCCACTGGTCCTATCTCTAGAAACTCTGAATCATGCATATCACATATCACAATAACACACATAAATAGCATACAAATACATTGGCACATAACTCAGCAGTATACTAGAACATAACTTTGTTACCACTCTAGGTAAGTATAATGAGAAGACTCACCTCGGATGTCTCGTTAAATCTCCGACTCAGTGGAAATATGGTCTAGCCTCCGCCTAATCACATAAAGTAAAATACACTCATAAATATAACTCTCGAGACTAGACTCAACCCTCTCTTGACACAAAGACCCCATTGTTGACCAAACCCTCACAGTCAACAAAGTCAACGGTCAGACTTTGACCCGACTCGCCGGGTGCACTTAAGTAACTCGGCGAGTCTACGCGTGTCTACTAACCCTCTAATCTCGCATGACACGTCGAGTCTTTCCCTTGCTCGACGGGTTTCACCTGGCATGAATCGTGGGGCCACCCCGACTCAACTCGCCGAGTCCCAATATGAATTCGGCGAGTTCAGCCTTGAACTCCAGTCCTCTGATTCCCTCTGACTCACTGAGTCATTCCCCCGACTCGGCAAGTACTCACCGAGTGAACTTATGGGAAACCCTAGCCCTACTCGCCAAGTCTGCTCTTGGTACTCGGCGAGTTCATGCCATGCTCGAGCTCAAATGACCTCCTAAGGTCAGATCCGTTCCTCTAACTCATAGATCTGGCCTCCTTAAGCAATATAAACACGTAAAGTTTGGATCTTGATGCCCATGCAAAGACCCAATGGCTCTATTTGAAGAAATGGCCTCAATATGCCACCCCAAGCTCATATTACCCAATGACACCCCATAAAGATCAAAGGACTTAGGTCTCTAGACCTCTTTGGATCTAGATCCGCAACCTCAACACAAGAAGGGACCAATTGCACTAACAATCATACTCTAAATGGGCTAGAAACCCTAACTCTCAAGGATTAACACCCAAAACTGAAGAAGGATCGAATATATACCTCAATATGAAGTTCTTAGGCTCTGAAATCCACAGAATAGCGCCTTCTTCAGCTTCCTCTTGCCTTGGTCACCTTCTTCTTTCAAGAACACCCACACAAGGATCAATAATGGCCTCTCCTCCCTCACAAACGCTCTAGATCGCTTAGGGTTTCACTCAGGGGTCTGGTAGCCGCAGTTGGTGGCTATAAGCCCCTTTAAATAGGCCTCAAACCCCGGGGATTGGGGTTTCATTAAACAGCGTGGACTCGCCGAGTCCGGTCATCAACCCAGATGGAAAATCGTGACACTACTCAGCGAGTCTAAGCGTCAACTCGCCGAGTCCCTCCCAAAATCTCCAAAAATAAATGAATAATTAATATACCTGGAAATACGGATGTTACATATTGGCCCCTTTAGGATTTCAGCTTGGGTAGGCAAGGTTGCATACCGGCTGGATGTGTCTGACAAGCTCAGCCAGATCTACAACACCGTCCATGTTTCTCAACTTCGGAAGTGTGTGGCCGATAATTATGTGGTTGTTCCTTTGGATGATATTAAGGTCGATGATTGCCTAAATTATATGAAGAGACCATTGGTGATCTTGGATAGGTAGATGAACTCCTTGCGAAACAATGAAGCGTCTTTGGTCAAGGTCGAGTGGCAGCATCAGAGGGGTTCTAAATGGGCGTGGGAGCCCGAGGCGGAGATGCGAGAGCACTAACCTGATTTATTCGTGACACCAGACTTCGAGGGTGAAGTCTAGTTCGAGTGGGGGAGAGTTGTAAGATCTTAATTTTTTAGGTATTCCATTTTAACCCTTGAATTGTGAATTGTTTGAAAAGTTGGTCCCTAATGGCATTTTCATAATTTTGGCCATGCACACGTACGTTAGGCATACGCTGAGTATGCAGGGTGTACGTAGCCATGGTGCAAACCCTAATTTTTAAGGTTTGGACCCTATTTATAGATCTTTATGGCCTCATACTCTCTCTTACCTCCAACCTCATTCCTCATTTCGAAACCCTAAAGTGTATGAGTATATTGTGAAGCTTGGAGAGTCTTTTGGTGCTATTTTGGAGCTTTTGATGCTGAAGGAAGAACCTTGAAGTTGTGGTTCTACACTCAAAACTTTGAATCTAGCAACTACTCTCCCTTGTGCATCTTTTGGAGGTATAAAGCTCCAACCTTGATGATGCTTCATTAAGATCTTGTTCTAGCTTAAAGTTGGCACCTTTTGTCCCAAATATTGATCCTTATGAGTACGGAATACTCTAGGACATTTGAATTGTCCTTTAAGAGGTTTTCGGGTACTTTAAGTCATAAAATGTGATCTTGGGCATTAGTTTCTTTCCATGCATGATCTAGGTGCTATTAATGAGTTAGAAAGTTAGGATTTTTAGTTTTGGGTGCTTAATAGCATTGCAAGACATATTTGTAGGGCTAGATCTGAAGTTTGGACAAAAGAGCTTAAGGATTAAGCTCTTAATGGAATGGATGAGTGGCAACCGCGTACGCTGCGCGTATGTGTTCATCCCCTCGATTTTAGTCAAACGTGTAGTACGCCCGACGTACATGTTGAGTACACCTAACGTACTTGTTGACTCTATTGACTCTATTGACTCGATTGACTTTGAATTTGACCTGGATTTTGACCTAAGTTTGACCTAGGGGTATTTTAGGTATTCTGAGATGTAGTTTGAGTTTAGGTCACTGTTATTCGTGAAAGTGACTGGTAGTGTCGATTTTCAGAGCAGCATATTGTTCAGCTTTTTCATCCGACTGTGAGGTGAGTTTTCTCATTATATCCATGGGTCGAAGGCACCAATTTCGACCCATTATTGTGTTATTTAGGATGATAGTTGTTATGTGGCTTATATGTGTTTGTATGTTGGGTTGAAATATACCCTAGGGCGGGGCCCACTATCGTATGTTCGAGTTGAAATATACCCCAGGGCGGGGCCCACTATTGTATGATTAGGTTGAAATACACCCCAGGGCGAGGCCCCAAGGCAGGGCCCATGTGTGTTGATCAGGTTGAAATACACCCTAGGGCTAGGCCCCATGGCGGGGCGCATATGTGTATATTGGATTGGAATACACCCTAGGGTTAAGCCTAATTGTATGATTGGTATGTGGTACTTTTGGGAACTCACTAAGCTTTATGCTTACAATTTATATTTGTGGTTTCAGGTACTTCCTGTTCAAAAGGGAAGGGTCTGGCATGATGGCACTTTAGGGATATTATTACTCTAATGTTTTTGATATTGTACATTATGGATGTTTGGAAACAGTTTGATGTTGGAAACTATTGATTTTTTAAAATGAAAAATTTTATCACTATTTCTGGGTTGTTACAGTTTAACGGTATGACCGTGGGTTCAACCGGTTTTCTAGAATTATCAAGTTTTTCTTCTTATTTTCATATATACACACAAGTCCAGTAAATAAAATAACACAGAAAAATAAATTCAAACATTAAAAATACATATAAAAACAAGCTGTAGATCATGCCAAATACGTTTAAAAAATAAATAACCCTAAGTTTTACATCAATCCACATACTCCAAAAAGGAAAAATAAAATATAATACTGAAACAAAATATAGTTTTAAATGAATACACACATGAAAAAGTTTCATGACATTTCCCATGTGTTTTTACTCAATTTAAGAGAAATCTAAATAGATGTGAAACGGTCATCAATGTTAGTTATGCAAAATGATTTATTTCCATGAGTTTTTATTCAATCTAACTGGTTTAATTGCTTTTTTTGAAAATACCAACTCCTTTCTCCGGTTCCTGATCCAACCAGTTCAACCGACCGGCTTGAACCGGTTTTTAAGCATTGATTTTTCTTGCAATTCCTATAACATATTGGTAGGCATATTTTAAAACGTAATGTCTATCAGCGTAATGCTTATCCAATGTTGTGTGTAAAGTAGAGCTAAGACTATCTTAGTAGTTAGGGTACTTCCAAAGGGACAAATCATCTTACCTCCTCCACTAAAAGCAAATTTTTTTCTTTTTTCAATTTATTTAATTTAGTCTCGTCAAGCGTTAGACTAAACTCTAGTGGTATTGATACTAGGTTTTATCGAAGGAAAATTGTTTTAAGAGTATCGAAGCGCTGTCCGAGTACTGAGTCACCACCTAATCAAGTGAGTGCATAGTCCCTTTCATCTTACACATAGATATGAAGTATTTTAATATAAATTACGTTCTATCAGTGCATATTGTCTAAATACTTGCTGTCTATGTTGGGTGAAATATTTTTATACATGTTTTACATGATTTAAATTGAATATGTATTTTATATCTACAAAATGTGTTGGGTAGAACATGGGTAGATGTAATAGTTTCTGTGTGACCAAATAATATAACGAGAGGCCTCGATATAGATGTTTTGATGATCCAGTCATCTAGCGGAGTATAGATGACGACCACGGACTTTTCTAGACAGTCTAGTGGAACGCTAGCAGGCTCGCAACCTGTAAGTGTTTATTTGAACTATGTGTTTATTTGATCTGTGTGAAGTACTCCATCCCCCACATGGTTGCCTTATTTGACATGAATTGCTAAGGAACCCTAAAAGCATGTGTTGTCACCCCGATGAAAGTCCTTAGAATAGGTCCCTTGTGTTAGATGTCTTAGGTACGTAAAGTGAGGATAACGGGAACGGATAATCGGGTTTGTTTTGTTTGATAAAATTAATAAACTTATTTACTGTGGGATGAAAACCCTTTGTACTCACCAGGTTTCCTAACCTGACCCACTCAGTTTATTTATATCACAGGTGTTGATATGAAGTCACATTACATTGATTTTTATAAAGTATAAACAAAAATCGGTCTTTTCTGGCCGTGAAAAATGGGGATGTCACAGTTGGTATCAGAGCGTTAGTTTAAGCGAACTAGGAATTTGTAGGAAATTTCTAGACTTAAACTTAGAATGCTGAGCGATGATTGTTAGATGAGTGTCTGCTATATTTTAGACACAAGCACTAGTTTATTTTAGGAAAGATGCCTAAAATGTTTTATGTTATAGCTAGAAACAAACCTTATATGCTATTATTTGTTGGATCTATGGTCTGTTGTCGGCCGAATCTGGAAATTTTATGTGTTTAGGTTTCTAAACGTTTAATTACGGTATTAGGACTAGCATGTAACTTTTCGGAGTAATTAGGAAGATTACATGTCTAAATCTTCTCTATCTATATTCTCGTCTTGATACGCTGGATGCATGCTTCTGTGAAAATAACGTCATGGTGAAGACTCATAGAGAATTGAGTAAATAGAGGAAATGGAAAGGCTTATGATAGTGAATGACACCTATCAGAAAATATCGTAAGAGTGGTATCTTGTCTTTAGAATATGTCAGAGAGTACGTTTAGAGGAATACGGCATGTCCGAAGTTTACCTTCAATTAGCGGGATGAAGTAACAATCGGTGTGATTCCCGAAGTTGTCCTATCATTTGGTATGTCCATCACCAACCGAGTTGAAGCAGAATTGATGATTGGAGATATGCATGGAAGAAGTCCTAGTAGAGTCTATGGAAATTTTATGATTATTTGGACACACTCGTATGTGTTAAATTGTTTTGTGATTTTAGGACTTGGGGATTGCGAGACAATACTTGGGACGAGTATGAGTAGGTGTGAAAGGTAGTAGAGGCCTATACTACCGGAAGCACAGGACTCACACTTGGATCAGGGAAGGTCACAAGGTTGCCAAGAAACTAGTAATTGATTTCGTTTTATTCAAGTGTGTTGTTACCCATCGTTTCGGTAATGACTAAGAATATTGTTGATATTCCGACCCTAGTGGTCATATCACATTGAGTCCGACCACGATGAGTAGGTTACATGGTTCAGAGAACCAAGTTTGATGTAGCGTCCGACTTAAACCAAACGATTGAAATCAAAGCGATCAATAGAAGTATCGCGCTCGTTGTTAAAGAATTTGGTAGCTAGAAACGCTACATGTGATTACATCACATTAGACCATGAAGGAAGGCATATTCCATTCCGGAATTTGACTCTAAGAGACCTGAGTTTAAGCATTGCTACAAACGGTGATAGGTCATTAGAATATGACACATCAGTCAATTATAGTAATCAAATTAACTTATCCTAAATTTGTTAATAAGAAGAAGGAGCCTCTGATAAATAATGAGGTTGTGACACGAAGGTCATGATTGAAAGTCTAACGAGCAAGTGCAAGATCGAGCACCGCCTGCAGTCAAGGAGTCCAAGATATAGATACTCATTCGAAGAAATTAGGAAGTTACAATTATTACCTAGGATGAAGAGATAACGTATGGAGTCATTATACTATCATGTTTCGTTGATGATTCCGGGACGTAATCATCCTAAGGGGGAGATAATTGTAACGCCCGTAGATCCGGGCTAGTCAATTCAGGGATAATAGGGGTCAAAAACGACTTTTTGACAAAATATTATTTAGAATAAATAATCTTAACCAAGTTTTAGAATATGTCTCAAGGTTTCCGTACATATAAAGAACGCCGAAATCCGAGTTATAACAAAAAAGTTATGGCCCGTCGAAGTTTTACGACAGAACCGGCACGGCACCGGGAAGCGTAAAAAGTGAATTTACGATAGAAGAGTTTTTAGCCTTAGTAATCTAAACCAAAGTTTTAGAGTATGTTAAACCGAGAAAATCCATAAAAAGAACGCCCAAATCTGACTTAGTATGAGGAAGTTATGAGTTTTCGAAGTTTCGGCTTAGCAGTGTACAACCCGAAACTCGAATTTTAGTTCGAGCGGTTTTTGGCTTACGCGACCTAAATGAGAGTTTAAGATATCATTAATAGGAACTCAACGGTAAAAATATATACGAAAATAGAGTCCGTATGAAGAAGTTACGAATTCTTCGCGGTCATTTAACAGTCTAAACGCCTCCTACTGTTAAATTTGAGATCGGTCGAGAATTAGCCGATGGAGTCTAAATGAAAGTTGTAGATCTTGATTTTACCTACGCGTTGAAAAAAAGAACGTCGAAAACGGAGCTTGTATGCGAGAGTTATGATTTTTCTAAGTTTGAAGGCTGATACGTGATAGGGGTGACGTGGCACCACCATAATTGGACACGTGGCACCACCAGAAGGCTGCCACATGCCCCAACTCGGCGAGTAGGTCCTCCTACTCGGCGAGTCCATCAGGAATTCACACTATAAATAGAGGTGCCGGGTTCCATTCATTCTTACACCTTCAAACCCTTCTTTCTCTCTCTAGAAATTCTCTCTAAGCCTCCCTAACCCCCCTAAAAGCCTAGGGCACCTCCCTATCACCCGAAGGAAGCCCCGAGGCTCCCGGAATCCCGAGAAAAGAGCCTTTCGGCTCGGGAACGCCGCTCTAGCGAAGCCCGGATTTCGAGAAAACCCACTGTAAGTGAACTGTACCTATCCTATCTTTAGTATAGCTTATGTTTCAATATAGTAATGTTATTGGGACCTTATAAAGAGTATTTGGGATATTATTATGGGTTATATAAGTATTGTTTAACACTTATATAATAGTAATAATAGTTAGACTATTAAATTAGTCTCGTCAAGCATTAGACTAAACTCTAGTGGTATTGATACTAGGTTTTATCGAAGGAAAATTGTTTTAAGAGTATCGAAGCATTGTCCGAGTACTGAGTCACCACCTAATCAAGTGAGTGCATAGTCCCTTTCATCTTACACATAGATATGAAGTATTTTAATATAAATTACGTGCTACGTGTGCATATTGTCTAAATACTTGTTGTCTATGTTGGGTGAAATATTTTTATACATGTTTTACATGATTTAAACTGAATATGTATTTTATATCTACAAAATGTGTTGGGTAGAACTGATGGGTTTTGGTCATAAGAACATCCTATGTGCTCATACAAACCCTAATGCTCGGATCTAGGTTTCTCTATTGTACATGCAAGTTATCCAAGACTATAAACCCTAATTCTAGCATTCAAGTAATCATATTAACATGAGAATAGGTTTAAGATGTTACCTTGATTGTTATGTAGCAATAACAATCCCAAATCTCCTTGTATTGACTTTAGAAAGCTTAGAGTCACAAATGTCACTCCTCTAATGGCTCACAAACACCATAAGCAAGAGGATGAAGAGGAGAGAGGATGGAGGCTACCTAAAAACGTCTACAAACCCTAGAGAAGTCTTAGCCACGTTTTTGGGTCATAAGGGATGTATATATATAGGAGGCAATTAGGGTTATCTAACAAGGAAACCCTAATTTGGATGCTTAAGCCCTAAGCAACCCATGGATCCCTTTCCTTAAGGCCTTGGACGATTTCCTTATGGGTTTCCCCATAGAATTCGTCCACTCCTTAATACAAGGCAATCCATGGCCCAAATTGCAATTATCTTATAATTACAGTTCCAGTCCCTTAAGTTTAATTAATCTCTTTTAGTTACAAAACTAAATACCAATTAATTATTGACTAATATTAATTAAACAATATGATTTCTCCTTTAATATATTATTCCCATAATATATTAATAAATCATATTTAATCCTTTCTCTCTATAATTCATCCTATCAAGTTGCTTTGGTGAAGGCAACCCAAAAGGACCATGCACCATCGGGTCAAGTACATACCAAAATATTTATGGACTTAGACACTAATCCAACAGTCTCCCACTTGGATAAGTCTAATAACTATTATGCGTATGACTTCAGATCCTGATCTGCAATTGTAGCTTTCCAAAGCCGCTGTCAACTCTGATCCTATCAGATACGCATGTCCTTAGATAAGGGATCATATATTCCTCCATTCTAGATATCATATGAGATATGATTTCAAATCATTCTCTTTGTACTATATCTTGATTCCCGATTTATGACGACTGACTAATTGAACAAATCAAATTAGCCCTAGCCCGGCCGAGCATTTACGTTTGTCATCACTAAATCATCGAGGGGCCCAAAGATATCGCTTTTATCCTACTTTGGATAAAAGGAACGGATAAACTTTGATACAATGCTTGCTTGCACTCACCCACCGAATTACACACAATAATATGTTTTATAACACCAAGTTACTAGTGCGTTTACATATTATCAATGTGCAACCGATTTGCAAGATACAACTCACACATCTTAGTTTCAAGAATATAAGATGTTATCGTCTCACCAATCACTCGTGATACAATTCATGGATTGATCCAAGTGAGCGTGGGTTTAATCCAATGCTCAAATTCATATTCATAAGCACTCATGAACGTTGCAGCAAACATTTATTTATATCTATTGCTCTTTAGACAATCCACACACCAATTCACGACAGTCTTCATTCATACATACTTCCAACATATGAACGATTGTGGCCCGTTCGAATAATTTAACTGTTCTCAACCAATTTAATAATTCAGGAAGTCAAAACATGCAAATGTGAAACACAAGCATAATACTAATCCCATATGGCCTCAAACCTTTGAGTATAAATAAAACACCTTTTATTTATCACCATATCGATTACTCATTATTTGTCGTTTCGGTTAATCAACTTCTTACTTGAATTATTACACTTTTCCCATGCTCTTAGCATGCACACAATGTTTACCTATGGTTCTTACTTTGTGAAATAGATCAAATGAACACATTTCCAATCATTCTCATTTCACAACTCCAAATCCTCTTTCATAAGTGAATGAATATCAAATTTTTGCCACTTATTGAATATGCTAGATTCTAACATTTTATGCAATGATCCTTTTGTAATGTCACTGCACTAAAGTCACAAAGACTATTGCTAATGAAATTACAAAGTCCTCTATCGGAGATTGTTACAAGACAATTCCATAGATATGATGTCTCTCACTCAAAGTACATTCCTTTGAACATCCTTTTGCATAAAAGTTTCTAATCTAGTTATAGATTTTTTAATATTCAATTTCCAATATGGATACATTTCCATATTTTCCATATGACAACTTATTCTTAATAGAATCTTATTTATTCATAATAATGTCGATATGGTCCATCCAATATGGAAACATTTCCATATTTTCCATATGACAACTCATTCCTAATAGAATCTTTTCTATTCACAATAATGTCGATATGGTCTATTCAATACCATGCTTCCAACTACTCACAAGCAACCAATCCTCATCGAACTTTGGATTGTCCTTTGATAGTTGTTTAATTATTTTAGTCAAAACCGATTCTAGTCCCTTTTCCCTCTAAATGCGCTAGACATTTGGAAAATTTTAGAATGGTCAAATATAGCATTTGCAATCGATCCTATACCCGAAGCGTATGAGACACGATGCATAATGTTTTATTTGATATGTTCTCAAAATCGAATTGTGAAGAGGAATGCCGTAATCATAATCGAAATTTTAAGAGCACACTATGTACCTTTGACTAAATTTTATTAACATTTCTCAACCTAAGCCTTTAGATTTGAAATGAAGCATAATATTCTCTCCCTTTATTATAGCAAAACAACTTTACAACCCTTATGACTTTGCAAGGTATAACTCTTGTTTTATATAATTAATATTGCCAACTTGCAATACGTGCCTTAATAATCATACAATCATAACATTTATGCTCCCACTATCATGAGGATTATTATAAACATAACACTTATGCTCCCGCTAGCTTTGACATGTATTCATAAACATCTTAACTTTCAGAAAAACAATACTTATTGAATTTCTTAAGTTCATGTTTCTAATACTTAGTGCTTGGATAATCTTTTATCAAGTCTTCTTATACACTTTTGCCTTAGATAGTTCATATGTGTGTCTAAACAATTAAGACTAATTGCCAAACTTCACAATTCAAATTATGGAAAGGGATACCGTAACCATAATCTAATTCGAGAATGCAATTTTATAATCACTATCTTCTTAAAATCTTTCTTAGTGAAAGCATTTCCTCACAATCATTTTCATGAAGGAGGAAATCTTATGACACTTAGATTTAAATGGTGTATGTGTTCCTATCCATGTGAATTTGTTAAAACCAAAGATTACGACAAATTCAAACTCATATGGATCGAACTTTCTTAATCTCGATTTCTTGCCTTATGGTAGCACAGCTGCCCACCATGTCTTCCAAGTAGTTAAGCAGCTCACCTTTTCTTATCAATGTACTTTCCATTGATCAAGGTCCTTGCCTTTTATGCATTCAAATGAGAACTCATAGGACTCACATGCATAATTAACTCGATTGGATTGGCACATAAACAAAATAATGTCAACACGATAGGTTGTAAACCTCAACTCGTGTGCTAGTGATGATCGATAAGGTTTATTTGATTTGATCTTCAAACCTTTCAAGACCAATAAAACTCCCACTAACTCCTTGACATATAAGATTCTCTTGTCAATAAACATTTCTTGACAAACAAATATTCAAGAGTTAGTGTAGTTTTTATCAAAACACTTCATAAATTGGTCTTAGTTGGTCTTTGTCTTATCCAAGACATCACAACTTTCCACATTTGATGATTGTTATAAACCTTCTTAACACTTAGCACTCAATGTCACAATCTTAACTTTAAGACTTGTTATTGGAACGAAGTATGATTGACTTTTTGATTTAACCATTTCTTCAATTCTTGATTCCTCTTCTTAAACATACAATTGTACTTAGGGGATCAATTGAAATATGGTTCTTAATCATTAAGACCTATCATAAAGCATAAAAGGTACTCTCCCTTCTTCTTAGAATGGAGAAACTTTTATCTTCCTGCCTACTAGATTCTTCTTATTCGTTTTGCTATTGATTTAAACCTTTTTAATCAATTTCGAATTACACTTAATCTTATAAGTATAATCATATTTACTAAACCTTTAGTAAATCATGACGAATATCTTTGTTACTCTTATGGTGGACTTGATCAACACGCAACTTTGTGTGCTCGATCTCCTAGTCCTTCACTTGACGCTTTGTCAACGAATTAGTCTAATTTCCCAAATATGAAATTTCTCATTCATCATGAAACCAAGTTGCTTGATTCCAAATTTCTGTCTAGTTGAAATTTGGGCGATGAGAAACTCTCCCTATTTGGTAAATTCTCGACATTTCCATAAATAAGAATCATATCCATTATTGCTAATATTAGAAACATTCAAACATCAATTTTTCATATATGCCATCGCAAGGATAAATAAATAATATAAAATCAAAATTTATTTTATTGCGGAAAAATTTGTCCTTACAATGCAATTCATTGAAAAACTATGCTAATCTTATTCTAACTCTAAGTAGTAGCTCAAGAATCCAATCTTCAAGTAATGCGATCGAAATCCATTTCTTCACGGTTAGATTCTGCTCACTTCTTCCCTTAAGCTCCCTTTCTTTTCTTCGATCCAATTGTAATCTTATCACATTAAGAATCTAGGATAGGAGCTTAAAAGAGTTAGTCAATGGATTTTACCTAAAGCAAAGCCATACATTTGACTCTCCCATCTCTTAGATCTCTTAGGTAAATAGGACAGCTTCGTCTCCAATGCCCCTTCTCTTGGCAATAAAGGCAGATTGACTCTTTTGGAACAGGACATGGAACTACTTCAGACACTGCCTTTCTCTTATGATCAAACTTTTTGATCATAGCAAGTCATTTGTTGCCATTTTCTATATCCATAGAGGTCTTGAAGGCAGATTCACCAATCAACTTTGCTTTTCAATTGCGCCAAACCATTGCTGATTCAGCAGCAATAAGCATATAGGTCAGATCTATAGGGTCACGTCGCAATTCATCATATAGTACTCTCTTACGAACTCACTATATGATTTAGGAAGTGACTGAAGAACCCAATCAACAGCCATCTCCTCACAGACAACGGATCCCAACATTCTTAACCTATCAATGTGTGACTTTATCCCTAGGACGTATGCATACACCGACTTTCCTTCTTTATGTTTACTTGCCAAAAGGGCTTGAGCAAGCTTGAACTTTTCAAGCCTTCGAACTTGTGGGTTAGGGAGAATAATTGGAGGAGGTGGAGGAAGTGAAGCATGATCTCTTGTTCCTCGATCGAATCGTGGAATATCATCTTCATGCGGAAAGCTTGTTCCACGGGATTTAGGAAGACCATAGTTGTCGAACTTTGACATCTACAAAACGGGAGAAAACGAATTCAAGTTAGTTGATAGATTGAGTCCTTAGTAAATCACCCAATTGAGATACTAAGGCTAGAACCCAACACAATATTCCACAACTCGGGAGAGGGATGCCGTAACCCTAATTGCAGAATATTTGAAGGTAAGTGAATGACGATTCACTAATTTCCACCACGAAAAACAAAAAAGAAATTTAAGTTTTAAATCTATGAAAACTCCTAGATCCTTTGAGATTCATTGAACTTTCAATGGCATGTTTAAATCTCGATATGCCCCTCTAGTTTGTGACTGGGATGCAGAGGATCACAAAGCGGGTGTGAATAACCATGCAAACTACATGGTGCCCCCACATGTTACAGTCACCTATTCGATGTGCTGGTAAACCACACACGCTCCACCAAACTATGACAAACATTGAGTCACCCTTTTCTACCTTTGCTTAGAACCATTTAGTGTGCCGGTTAACCACACACGCTCCACTAACGTCTTCGCAAGGGCACAAAGTGTAATTTCATGGAATTGCATCAATTCACTTTTGCCTAAGTAACTAAGATTGGGAATTTGTAAAACAATTAGTTACTTTTATATATCATTATACTTATAATGGAAGGTTTTGTCCTATCCTACCCGTTCGGCTAACGACCCTCCACTAGTTAAGAGTGCGGTGGGTAAGAGTGGATACCCATTCAATCGCCATTTTATAGGCAATTTCCTTAAACACCCCTTATAGACCAGCTTCGTGAATGAGGCCTACTAACGGTAAGACTGACTTTTATTCATACATATATATATATATATATATATATATATATATATATATATATATATATATATATATATATATATATATATATATATATAATTTTAATGTTATATATAGTATAGGGTGTATTTTACACTTTTAAAATACTAGGTGGTCTAATTTAACAGTTATACTTTTAATTCAATTAAATTGTAAACCTAAACTTTTATGGATTTATTAAACCTCTTTTAATTATACACCTTAATTAATTAATAAAACCATAAGGGTGTGATTTGAACTTTTCAAAACAATACTTGGGTTTTAGAATTTAACATTCCTAATTAAACTTTTAATCAACTTTTAAATTCCAAAACTTGAGGGCAAGTTTTGAAACATTTCAAAACATTAGGGTTTAGAATTTAAATATACATCAAATTAAACTATTAATCCAAAATTTTAAATTCCAAAACTTGAGGGCAAGTTTTGAACCTTTTTCAAAACATTAAGGTTTTAACTATTTAAATTTCAAAACAACAAAACTTTTGGGTTAAAATTTAAACTATAAAACCTAAAGGGATTAATTTGAAACTTTTCCAAACTTTGTCAAGAATATTCTAGATCACATAATTCAAATAAGGCAATTAACTATAATTGGTGGTTATCTAATTAGATCTAGTTCAAATTCTTGCAAGATAATGATCAAATAATTTCCATAACTTAACATATATCAAATAAGGTAACAATTATCTAATTAGATGGCCAAAATCTTTTATTTTGACAAGGATAATCATAAGGGATTAACAAAATTCAAATTTTATTAAGTTTAAACAATTATGGCAATTATCCTAAGTCAAAATAGGTAAAGAATCCCGAAAATCCGCCTGTCTGACAGCTAAACTCGCCGAGTCCCCTTATGGACTCGCTGAGTAGGGGCCTACTCACCGAGTCCACAATGGGACTCGCCGAGTACATCAGGCAGGAGGCAAAAAAAAAAACGATTTTCTCAAGCATGAACAAATTAACAAGGCATCAATACATTTGAAACCAATCAAGTCTCTGATACTACTGATGGGTTTTGGGCATAAAAACATCCTATGTGCTCATACAAACCCTAATGCTCGGATCTAGGTTTCTCTATTGTACATGCAAGTTATCCAAGACTATAAACCCTAATTCTAGCATTCAAGTAATCATATTAACATGAGAATAGGTTTAAGATGTTACCTTGATTGTTATGTAGCAATAACAATCCCAAATCTCCTTGTATTGACTTTAGAAAGCTTAGAGTCACAAATGTCACTCCTCTAATGGCTCACAAACACCATAAGCAAGAGGATGAAGAGGAGAGAGGATGGAGGCTGCCCAAAACGTCTACGAACCCTAGAGAAGTCTTATCCACGTTTTTGGGTCATAAGGGATGTATATATATATATATATATATATATATATATATATATATATATATATATATATATATATATATATATATATATATATATAGGAGGCAATTAGGGTTATCTAACAAGGAAACCCTAATTTGGATGCTTAAGCCCTAAGCAACCCATGGATCCCTTTCCTTAAGGCCTTAGGCGATTTCCTTATGGGTTTCCCCATAGAATTCGTCCACTCCTTAATACAAGGCAATCCATTGCCCAAATTGCAATTATCTTATAATTACAATTCCAGTCCCTTAAGTTTAATTAATCTCTTTTAGTCACAAAACTAAATACCAATTAATTCTTGACTAATATTAATTAAACAATATGATTTCTCCTTTAATATATTATTCCCATAATATATTAATAAATCATATTTAATACTTTCTCTCCATAATTCATCCTATCAAGTTGCTTTGGTGAAGGCAACCCAAAAGGACCATACACCATCGGGTCAAGTACATACCAAAATAGTTATGGAATTAGACACTAATCCAACAAGAACATGGGTAGATGTAATAGTTTCTGTGTGACCAAATATTATAACAAGAGGCCTCGATATAGATGTTTTGATGATCCAGTCATCTAGCGGAGTATAGATGACGACCACGGACTTTTCTAGACAGTCCAGTGGAACGCTAGCAGGCTCGCAACCTGTAAGTGTTTATTTGAACTGTGTGTTTATTTGATCTGTGTGAAGTACTCCATCCCCCACATGGTTGCCTTATTTGACATGAATTGCTAAGGAACCCCGGAAGCATGTGTTGTCACCCCGATGAAAGTCCTTAGACTAGGTCCCTTGTGTTAGATGTCTTAGGTACGTAAAGTGAGGATAACGGGAATGGGTAATCGGGTTTGTTTGGTTTGATAAAATTAATAAACTTATTTATTGTGGGATGACAACCCTTTGTACTCACCCGGTTTCCCAACCTGACCCACTCAATTTATTTATATCACAGGTGTTGATATGAAGTCACATTACACTAAGAGATTAAAGAGATGTAGATCACTAGTGATAATAAATGTAAGTTCTGTTTATGCTTATGTATCTTTATTAATGATGACATCCCAAACGTTTTAAAATGAATAAAAATACATTTCTTCAAAAATGCTTTGATAACGTATTTATCATGTTTTACTGGGAACAAATTCCGCAACATTTTTATTAAAAGAAGTACTCTGATTTTTATAAAGTATAAACAAAAATCGGTATTTTCTAGCCACGAAAATTGGGGATGTCACAGAAGGTGATCCTCACACAAATGTTCATAAAAGAAAAACAACTTGAGGAGTTGTAGTTTGAGCCAAAAGCGTTGTTTGAGCCAGACATCTAAAAAAGAAAAGGAACCAAGTTTTGATAGATAAATAATCCTTAATATAACACTCAAATGAAATATTAAGGCTAGGACCCAACACAATAATTCACAATCTGGAAGAGGGATGCCGAAATCCAATTGCAAATTATTTGAAGGTAGGTAAATGACGATTTACCAATTCCACCACAAAAAATGAAATGAAGAATTAGGTTTTAAATGAAATGAAATTCCTAGATTCTTTTGAGATCCATTGAACTTTTCAATGACATGTTTAATCTCAATTATGACCTTCAAGTTTGTGATTGGGATACTGAGGATCACAAACAAAGTGTGAATAACCACGCAAATTAGCTTGGCACTCTCGATGTCGTTTACCACCTAATCAATGTGTCAGTTAATCACACACGCTCCATTGATCTACGGTAATTTTCGAGCTACCCTTTACCACCTTTGTTAGTCCAAGTTAGTATGTCGGTTAACCACACACACTCCACTAACGACTTGGCAAGGTGCAAAGTGCAATTTCATGGACTAGCATCATTTTTACATTTTTTTAAAGTAACTAAGATTGGGAATTTATAATAACATTTAGTTACTTTATTATAATCATTATACTTATTAATGAGAGAATTGATGTCCTATCCTACCCATTCGGCTAACAACCATCCACTAGTCAAGAGTGCGGTGGGTAAGAGTGGATACCCAATGGCGGTCATTTTATAGGCCACTTCCTTAAACACCCCTTATAGACCAGTTTCGTGAATAAGGCCTACTAACGGTAAGACTGACTCATCTTATACATATATATATATATATATATATATATATATATATATATATATATATATATATACATATTAATCTTTTAATATTATAATAGTATAAGTGTTGTATTTTAAACTTTTAAAACACTAGGGTTTTAGAATTTAATATTTCAAAATTAAAAATTTTTATCAAATTTTAAATTCCACAACATGAGGGAAAACTTTGAAACTTTTCAGAACTTCTAGATCAAATTTTAAATAATTAAACTAATGACATAATTTTGAAAATTATCTTAAAAATTGACCATTATCTTTCAATTAGATGAGGATATTCATTACCATATTAGAAAATTTGATTTTAAACAGTTAAAACAATTTAAGGTAATGATCCTTATCTAATTTAGGTCTGAAATCCGAAAAATCTCCCAACAGACGAACCAACTCGTCGAGTCAGGGCATGAACTCGTCGAGTTGGTCCAAATCATCGAGTTCATCTTTGGAATTGTCGAGTCAGGTCAAAACGATTTTGATTCAGCTTTGATCAAATTAAAATTGCATCAAATATAACAGAAAAACATCCTAAGCTCTGATACCACCGATCAGTTTTGAGCATTACAACATTCCTATGTGCACATGAAACCCTATGTGCTTTGGATCTAGGTTTTTCTCAAGTTATACATGAAAATAAATTTTCCAAAGCAAACCCATAATCTAGCATACAAGAAAAACGAAATCTAATCATATTAGGGTTTAGAAGAATACCTTTCTTGTTAGTAGCTTGATCTTGACCTTCAAGAGCTTAGTGCCTCAATCGTTGCACCTCTAATGGAGTCACAAACACCACTTAGCAAAGAATGAAGAAGAGAGAGGTGATGGAGGCTACTTGATTTCGGCTAGGGTTCTTTAAGAATGTATATGGCCGAAAACTGTAAGCCAAGGGTCCTTTATATAGTTGAGGCTGCTAGGGTTTTAGGTGGAAACCCTAATTCTCTGCTTACACATTAAACAATCTATGGACACCTTCTAGAAGGCCCATTGGATGAAATCTCTATAGGCTTCCCATAGATTTCGTCCACTCCTTCTTTAGGAGTCCATCAGCCTAACTTGCAACTATCAATGCTTTGCAATATCAGTCCCCTTATTTTTAATCAGTTTCTTTTGATCACAAAATTAATTCCAAATCATTTAGCGATTAATACTAATTAAATATTATGATTTCTCAATTACTATATTATTCTTATAATATATTAATAAATCATTTATCAACCTCTTTCTCCATAATTCATCCTATCAAATTGCTATGGTGAAGGCAACCCAAAAGGACCATGCTACTATTGGATCAAATACATACCAATTCTAGTTATGGGCTTATACACGTAATCCTACAGAAAAAGGAGATCAAAACTCAAGCATGAACTCAAACATCATCGAAACTTCATATCCATAAAATATAATCACCAAGGGACCCTAAGGACCCATAAAGTTGCTAACTTTGTGGAGTCCTAACTGTAACATCCCGAAAATCAAGGGTAAAAATTCATTTTCAATATATATATATATATATATATATATATATATATATATATATATATATATATATATATATATATATATATATATATATATATATTCAAGAATTATTTATTCCTTATCCAAAAAATTAAAAGTATTTCAATGTAAAACAATTATCAGAGTAAATCCCAAAATCATGAATTGTGGAAAACACGGGTGTATGCGCTGCGATCAAGTCGGCCCTTCCCTTTCGAACCGGAAGTACCTGAAACCATAAACCACAAACTGTAAGCACAAAGTTTAGTGAGTTCCCCGAATACCACATACCATACATATTAAATGAGCCATACATATCATATATGTATCTAATCAATCAATAAAAGTGTTACGTGCCAACCATAATCTTGCCATTATACCACGAGCTGCCTTGTGGTCTTCCTTGCCAGGTCGGGGACCAAAACCATGGGTCTTATAGACAAGTGCTAGAAGCCACCTCCTGGTATTCCATGCAAGCATCACAAAGACAACCAGCATACAATCTACAACTACTTAACTAATTAACTGCCAGAGTTCAGACTCTAGTCTTGAATATAGTTTGCCAGGATCCACCTTCTGGTCTTTCATACAAAATGCCAAAAGCTACCCCCGAGTCTTCCTACAATAAATAACCAAATGGGCCGGTATTGGTGCCTTCGACCCATGGAATAGTGAGGAGACTCACCTCGAATGCAGAAGCTCACTGAAAGAAATCCCTAGTTGCTGCCTTGATGACTCCTCAAGCTATCAATACCAAAATAACACCCAATTAGCAATTGGGTTCAATTCTAAGGCCCACAATCCATACTTGGGGTAAAATAACCATTTTACCCCTGATCCAACATGAACCAAGACTAAGGCCCAATCCCAAGACCAAAAAGTCCCAAAACCAAAAGATCTATAAAGGCACACTAATGGCCCAATTTTCCAAATTGGGCCCAAACCCATATGGGCTTTATCCTAAAGCCCAATAACTTCCTTAGTCCAAAAGTTGATCTCGGACGGCCCAAAGGCCCAAAGCAACAAGTCCAATAACGTAGCCCACAGGTGCGAAGCCCAAAAACACACCAAGCCCAAACTCAGCAAAACGCTGTGTGCAGGGCGTTAATGGTGATCTATCTTCTTCAAACCACCAAAACTCCACCAAAAGCACAAGAATCACAAAGAGAGGCTAGGGTTAGGGTTTTACTGAGCTTAGGGATGAAAGAGACTATATAGGAACCTAAATTGAAGTTTATGGGGTTTAAATATGAAGGAAACCCTAAAAGATCATGGGCTTGGGCTGCAATGCATCTCACATCATGAGCTCCTATCGCTCACGTAATGAGCTTAGTTTAAATCATAATTCCATTTGACCACTACTCACGGCGTAACGCATATATGGTCACATCGTGAGCCATGGTTTTACCCAAAAACCAAGCATTTGACTCCTCGAAGCCCTAAATCGATCCGATATGGAAACCAGGTGTTACAAAATTATTATGTTTTGAAAATTCATCCAGTTATATAAGTTGTATTCATTAACTTATTTATCTAAAGTGGTTGGACAATGTATTTAAAGTGGTTGGACTTTATTTATTTAAACGACTTATTTCACCCATTTGAACTTTGTATTTTATGTGTGTATTATAGTCTTTATTTAAGGTGGTGGAATGGCTGGATTATTACATCATTTTTGGGCATTCTTGCATTTACATTGTTATGTGTTGTTGCCTACTATTGGTTGGGCCATATTAATGAGTTCTAAAAGTACAATGCTTTAATAAGAAAAAAAAGACTAATTATAAGATTTTCTGATGATTTTTATGCAGCCTACTTATAGTTTATGGCTTTTTTGGCAAGATACTTATGGAGCATAAAGTGAAAAGGTACTACCTTTAAAAATAATAATATATTTAATATTTCTAAAAGTAGTGGTTAAATGCATGAAATAACAACTAACTTCAGCTGATCTGTAAATATAATGTAAATATATCATCCTACTTTCAAAAGGTCTTATTTCATTTATCCAATTTACTTTTTTTTCTAATTTTTTTAATTTTGTACTAATTTTTTTCATTAAAACATTGTACTTTGTAAGTACAATTCTATAATCAGGCATATTTGAAAACAACCACCTAATTATGGCATTGCACTTTAAAGTACAATGGTTTAACAATAAAAAAACCCAATTATAGCGTTGTCTGATGGTTTTTAGACAACCTAGTAATGACTTACGATTTTGTTGGCAACCTACTTATGAAGCATAACTTGGATTTTGTTGGCAACCTACTTATGAAGCATAACTTGAGATGATACTATTTTTACCAATGATACTATATATAATATTTCTAAACCTAGGGTAAAAAAACAACTAACTTCAAATGTTAATATAGCTATTGTAAAAATTATACCTACATTTAAATAAGTTGTGTAGGTGTTTGTAATTAGGTGTATCTATGTATATGTGTGACTATGTAGTTTATAATTATCATTTTTTTTTCATTTGTAGTTATGTACTTCCATTAGATTTGCAAAAAAGAAAAAAAAATCATTAAAACAACTATTAATGACTTTTTCTTTCCATTTACAATGTATTTTCAACAAAAAATAATATTGCTTAGACTCCCACTGCAACGCACATACTTAAAACATTGTTATATACATTTACACTCTGATGGAAGCCATATACATTAAGGGAGGGTTACATGAGGGATTGAGAACACAATGGTTTGTGGAGGTCATTTCTTTGGGGACATCTAACGATGACTTGCTTCATTACCTATTAAGTTTAGTGGGTATGAGACTCCACTTAATAGTAGACGCTTCATCTATGCTTTTATGGCCCCAAAGGCCAAATCACGAGTGTTAAAAAATAGTTTTGTAAAATTTTGGCACAATAGTATCAAGATGTTTGAAAATATGTCGATTCTTGTTAAATCAGTTATAGATAAATGAATAGTTTAGTTGTATGGAGGATGTGTTTTATTAACAAATTAAAAAATTATCTTTAAAAGATAAAGAAAAATATTTAATTATTATTTAAAGAAATAAGAATGTTTTTAAAATAAAATTTTGAGTAATTGAACATAATAAATAAGCTTTAGAAATTTGTTCCAGGTAAGGTAATAGAGGGTTCTATAAACGGTTGTCGTACCTGATACCAATGAGTTTGTAACCCTAACTTTTCTAATTTGGGGATGAACGATTAGGACCCGACCATCAAAACGTGATCATCACTCTACACAAAAAGGAGAAGTGGATGAGACGTCGAACAAAACCCTTCCTCGCCAAAGAAACACGTGTCACATTCGCCAACACCTGCAACTCCTGCCAACAAAACCCAATCGAGATCTCCCCCAAAACCCTCTCTCACATAATATGTAACGCCCCAATTGTCAGGTATCATTATTGTTCAATATAAATTTCATGTTTTAAGACTTGCTCAACGAGTTGATGCTATGAATCGTCGAGTAGGAGCGGGTTGGTACACGTCATTTAATGAGTTGACTCGACGAGTCGGGAAGGGGACTCGACGAGTAGGAGCTGGCAGAGGAAACCCTAAATTTCAGGGTTTTTGCACCCTATATATATTGGACCATTAGCGCCTCCCACTGTCCCTTATCACCCCTTGAGAGCCAGAAACCCTAAATTTCGTGTGTGTGAGATTTTGTGAGTGTTTTGGAGCTTTGGGAAATGATTTAGTAAAGGAAACTTGTAGATCAAGAGGCTAGCATCAAGGAAATTCATGTAGATCTTGAATCCATCTCAGTTTGGGCACGTTTTGGAGGTAACCAGCTGTTACCTTGTTCTCTTTCTTCTTAGAACCTCTCATGGATGGAGTTAGGGTTTTCTTTAGCATATTCATGAAGGGAGTGTGGTGTATGAGCTAGATCTGAAGTTGAAACTTCAGATCTAAACCTCCCTTGGGTCCTAAGTTCATAAATTTCTTTGTTTGGCCATGAAAGAACCCTCCCTTATGAGTAGAGCTTCATTTCAAGCTTGGATTCGGATTTTGAGGCATGCAAATACGTAAAGTTAGCAACTTTATGATGCTAATACACTCTAGGGACCTAGATCTACTATTTGGAACGAAAGAATAGTTTTGTATCGCTTGATCATGGGAATAATCGTATGGACTCGGCAAGTCTGGGAGATGACTCGACGAGTCGAGTAGGGTTTTTGTCTGAATTACTCCTGTGTGGACTCAGTGAGTTTGGGAGATGACTCGGTGAGTCAGTTTGGATTTTTAAGCACTGGGTCGTGTATTGACTCGACGAGTCTGTTAGAGACTCGACGAGTCGAGTCGGGTAATTCTTGAATCAGTAGGGACTCAATGAGGGGAAAGTTGCACTCAACAATAGGACTACATGGTCTGTTGACCATTGGCTAGTGACTTTGACCTTGACTGGGAATTGTCTTGTGCCTTCCAAGGGTATTTTGGTAATTGAGTATTTATTGAGTGGGTCACTCATGGGTACAGGCGAGGTGGTTGGAGCTATATCTGGAGGAGTGGACAGTATTGTCCCGAGCTACTAGCGAGGTGAGTTGTCCTCACTATATCAATAGGGTCTAAGGCACCAAGGCCGACCCTTTAGGTTGATATTCTGATTATAGTATAATGTATATGATTATGATCTGTTAGTTCGGTATCAGGATAGGCAGGATGTTGTTATGCTATGATGATTCGATAGATTGGTATGTTAGTGACCTGGTTAGGTCGGTATCCCAGTATATGAGATTGCTATAATTGATGATCTGTGAGATAGTTATACCTGATATATATGCTCGAATATGTTATTTATGCACATGGTTATTGGTTTGGTGGGGTTGAGGCGGTCCTGCTTTGTGCTGAAGGCCAACATACCCGACGAACGGTCCGGATAGGTTGTGAGCCTGTATGACGGCACAATCACACCGAAGGCTCGGGATAGATCCAGATAGACTGTAGGCCTTGCAAGGCGGTCCACTCAGGAGGCCCAGTATGCATGTTGTTGTTATTTGTTATTGATATGGTATTATCAGTGTGGTATTGGTATTTTGGGGGTAACTCACTAAGCTCTTGAGCTTACAGTTTCAGTTTATTGTTTCAGGTACATCAGGAGATCGTGGCAAGGCAAAGGCGTGACCGTACTGCTCCTCATCCTTATGATTTTAGTTTCTGGGACACTCTGATGAATCATATTTTGAAAACAATTTGTATAACACTATTTGGTTTTTAATGTTTGGAAAAGTTTATATTTGGCTTAAAAATTTTGGATGCTACGTAATACCAAGAAAATGGAGTTGTTAAAGCAAAATCAAAAGGATTTTCTCGATTTTGTTGTTGGATGTCGTCCCATAGCTGGAGGGATGCCTATAGTGGTATGTCCGCAGATAATATCAAGGGTTTGATTTTAGCATTGTCTTCAAGTTTGTTCATTGGTTCTAGCTTTATTATTAAGAAAAAAGGTCTCAATAAAACAGGCGCTTCTGGTATTAGGGCAGGTAATTACCCTAATTACGCAAATCATTATCTTTAATTACACACTTCTATTTATGGTGAGTTATTTGGGTTGACAAATTTTTCGGTTTGCAAGACTCACCTTTTCAATTGGTGAGACTAAAATGGATGATTCAATTCTTTTTATTCCTATGCCTCTTTGGTTGATCTTTATATTTGTGTTGTCAGTTGATATTTGGTTGTTCATCATATTGGTAGTCTTTTAGATAGTAAAATTGATTTTAAATTTGAATACAAGAAAAAGGATTAAATGCAAGAAAGAACAACATATATATTTTTGTTTATTTGATTAATATAAAATCCTTTTTCAATTGCATTTTGAAAAATCTACATGGTTATAGTATTGCCATCCAAATACAAGTTAATTTTCACTGCCATAAATGGTAGTTTTTTTCGAAGTATAACATCTTAATAATGCTATAATTGGTGTAGATTTTTTCAAAGTATAATGTCTTACTAAGAAAAAGATTGAAAATATCATGCTTTATTTGAAAGAAATGAATATAAGGTGCTACATGGCACAAATAAATCGAAGTGCATTACTATTTATTGCATTTATCTGTAAGTAAAAGGAAGTGCTGCTTATGCTTAAACCAACTAATGTGATAATTCAAAGTATTAAGCTATAGGGTGTTTTAGGATACATGAGCTTCTTCCTGCTTTACTAATATTCTTCTGATAATGCTTTTATGATTTTACATACCAACAAATTTGACCTTTTTTTTCTTTCAGGAAGTGGAGGATATTCATACTTGTATGAGCCTTTATGGTGGGTAGGCATGATAACAAGTGAGTTTCTTATTTCATGTTGTTTAATGATATCCTATTAATCTACACCACTTTCTTTGTTCTGAGGATATTATGATTTACATGTCCATGTTGGCAGTGAGACCCGTTGATGGGGGCATTCACCCTATTTACTTGAAATGTTGATTCTTAATGTAAACACTAACCTTCATACAAACTTTTTGTATAATGGTTGTTGAAGAGGTTGCAAACTTTGTAGCCTCTGCATTTGCACTAGCTATTTTGGTTACTCCTCTTGGGGTACTCAGCATTATAATCCAGGTAGGTTTAAAAAAATATTTGAGATATAGATAAAAATATACAAATAAGGACAAATTTTAAGTATTTAAAAATATACAAATAAGGACAAATTTGTCCAAAGTTAGGACTTAAGGGTTGTTTCTTTCTTTTTTGTTCCTTAATGATGTGTGTGTGGATAATGTGTTGTATACATAACTTCAGTTTCTTTTCTAAACAATCTAAATAAGACTTAGTGACCATTTTACTTATCCATTTCAAAAAACATATTTCACAATATTTATCTATTTTAAGTATTTAAAAATATCAATCAATTCAACATGAGAAGAGTTGGGAGGAAAAAAGAAAAAATGCAAATAGGTAAAGGGTTAGTGTCTTAATACATTACACCCATGTCTTTTGGCTTAACCCAGTAAGTCATTATGTCTAAATTAAGTAAAAAATCAGCAATGTATACATGTACATATTAAGTGCTTAATCCATTAATCATTATGTCAAAAAGAAACAGCTCCTTAATCAAGTCGTTCTTTCTGCATTAGTAAAAAAGACACACCTATTCATCTATATATAGCTGACCTATGTCATATTGTAGTGTTGTGCTTGCACATATTTTTGGAGTTCTTGGTTGTGCTCTATGTGTTGTGGGTTCTATTACAATTGCTCTACATGCTCCTCAAGAACGTGCAATTGAATCAGTCATAGAGGTATGGGATCCTGCTACAGAGCCATGTAATAATCTTTTTTATTTAATTTTTGGGTTAAATGCACATTTATGCAAACAAGTTTTCACATTTTTCCCACTTTCATTTTGCAGCTTTTATTTTATATGGGGTGCTGGTGTTAGTAGTTGTTTTTATACTTGTCTTATGTTATATCCCGTTATATGGTCATACACATGTAATGTGCTACATTGGAGTTTGTTCTCTAGTAGGTTCTTTGTCGGTATGTAGCTTTCTTATTTCTTTTTTTAATTTATTCTCTTGATCTTTGTGTCTGAATATATAAAAGGGTTTTTTTTTTGTTTGTTTCACAGGTAATGAGTGTTAAAGGTCTTGGTATTGCTTTGAAGCTTACTTTTTCAGGAACAAATCAATTAGTTTATCCTTAAACATGGGCTTTTACCTTCTTTGTTCTGCTTTGTATCATTACTCACATGAATTATTTGAACAAGGTATTTTATTAAGTTGTTCTTTTTACATTAAGTCAAAGAAAACATCCATACTGAGTGCATGTTCTTTGGGTGCAATATTGACTATAGGCTCTTGACACCTTTAACACAGCTAGAACCTTCTTCATAAAACCAAAGACATGGTTGCTGGTATGCTTTTTTACCTTTTCATCACCATCATATTCTTTCTAATACAAAGTTTTATGGCACATGACTGGACAAACTTTCTATTGCTATTTTTAATATACAAATGACGAGGCATTCATGTCTTTTGTCTTTTGCATTGAGAGTGAGTCCCTGTCCCACCTTTCTGGGCGAGATAGCAAAAGTTGCAGTTTTTGTCCCATTGACATCAGTCATATCACTCTGACACTCTGTATGTGTAAAACAATTACATCTTGTGTATCAATGACAGGTCAGTGAAAGTCTCCAAGCACATGGATGAGGAAGATGGTATGTGTAATGAAGGCATCCCTTTGAGGACGAGTAATATGAACATGAGGTTAACATGATGTGTTTTTTTTAGCAAAGCACATTGTATTTTTACTCTTGGCCTTTTCATTAGCTAGGGGGAAATTGTTAACTTTATTATGTTTGTTAGTTAATTATATCAGTTATATAAATTCAACATATTGATTATAGAAAATGCACCTTCTTTTCTATCATGTAATATGTATGGTGTTCATAAGTGACATTTCTGTTGACCTTGATGTATGTAAGCTATCAAGTTTGCTAAAAAAAATCATATCATAATAACAAGACCATATTTATAATAATAAAATTTATAAGTATTATATTGCAAAAAGTTATAATATTATTTGAGTAAGTTACATATTGATGGATTTTTATATATTTGTAAGGATCAGTTACCATGAGTAACAATGTTAAAGAAAGATTATACATGTTGAACCTGGTTGTTATATGCAATATCTATAAACAAAAGGAACAAAAAATGCAATCGAAATTTAAGTTTTGGATTTGAGACAACAAAATTTTGAAAGTTATGAATGTCAGGGGTTAAATATAAATTCCCCAGAGATGAGGGACAGATTTGCAATTTTGGCGAAAGGAAAAATTTGAATGGCTTAATTTGGTGATCATCGAATTCTTTATTCTTCGTTGTCGTCTTGTCGATGGGGCTAGAATTTGTGTGTTTTGACCTACTACAGATGATATACTACAGGGACCAATACATTAAAATTTTCATTTAGGGACTAAACTTGTTACAAACGATAGACTATAGGGACCAAGTCATTAAAAGTTCGGCATATGAAACGTAACCCGCTGGTGCTGGAGGAATCAATTTCGTCTCTCTCACGCGCACGAAACAAAAAGTAAATTCAGTAATGGAAAACATCGGCCCCTTGATCAGAGGCTACCTCACGAAGCTAAAGCAAGCATCGGTGTTGTGGGTCGAAGGTTTTCGAGAAGCTTGCTGTCTCCACAGAGTCGTCATCTACTGTCTCAGGTTCTCCAATTTTTTCCACTTTTACACAAGTTGCTTCTTCAATTTCGACCTTTTGTTTTAATTGTTTTATTCGCTTCTGAAGGTCGAGGCAACTGATGATTCGAACCGGACAGTGCTTTCTCTTAAACGGTTTTATCTTTTTAGGGAGGTAATATCTTGCTCTGTTAATTTCTGCTGATGATTCGAATACTTATAACTATTATAAATTTGAGTTGATTGAAGTAAAACGATCCTACCTTTGTTCCTGAAAGAGTTACTATTGGATATTTGGAGGTCGTTAGTTAACGTTTTTAACTTCAAAATTGACTAGAATTAGTTTGTCTGCGTAGATCACATTGATAATTGTGTCTAATTATATAAGGAACATTACGATTGCGGAAATCTATGCCAAATTTGAACCTCAAAACTGTTTAGGTTTGAATCTATAATCGTGTAGAATTCACAGTACTTAAATAATCATAGCAATGTCATCCAACTACAAAGCAATTTTCACTGCTATAACCTAGTAATCTAGTATCAAAGTACAATCCTATAATTGGGTAATTTTTTCAAAGTAGAATGCAGTAATGGGAAAAAGTTTAAGTACAATGCTGTAATCGAAACAAATGAAATTAAGATGCTACAATAAACAAATAAAGGAAAGTACAATACTATTTGTGGCATTTAGCCCTAAAAATAAATTATTTCTTTATTAGTATCTTGATGCATAATGTTCAACTGTTACTTAGTTGCAATTCTCATTCGACCTTATACTCTCTATGGTGATCAAAACTTGTATTATTTGCAGTATTTTCATTCTAAGATCTCTTATCATTCCAACACTACAATGGATATTACCCTTTGGAGTCTCAGGTGGTGATCAAGATCTATGCTTATCGCATATGCCTATAAGATTGTATGCCTTCTTACGACTTGGACTCTTACAACTTATTTATGTGAGTATACAATAGGAAACTTGGTTAATTTATGTGTGCAGATTTGATCTAAAGATGCCTACTTTAACAATCATTGAGAATTAATTCTTGAAATGTGAGTTGCCATGATGCCTACAATCTCAAAATGCTAAATATGTTTGTGCTTAAGTCTCTACATCTCCCTTGTACCTGGTGAACCCCATCTACTTGAGAGAGTTGACTATGGACTCCCTTATCGGTTGACTTGTTTGACTTTTCTGTCTTTTGAAGTTGATGTTTTGTGATTTTGAAATGCTGCCAATGCCATGAATTGATATGATTTTGGTTGTGAACAGGGTCTATGGTTCTACCCTTTGTACATATTCAGCTTCATTTTAAGCACTATATGGTACATATTTATTTATAATGAGTCTTAAATACAGCATTTGCCACCTGCATACATAATAAATAACATGCTTATATCTAGGTACAATGATATTGCTCAGTTTGGTCTTACAGTGACTGAAACACCTGGATCAACCAATGCAACTCCATCTAACAATAACAAAAAAGAGGCATCAACTTCAGAAAATACAACACACAGACATACACATGTTGATAAACCAACTGACCTTGGCAGGTAAAAAAAAAAAAATTTTTTTGGAGCTGCTAATTTAGTTGCCATAACCATAAGTAACATCATATACTTATTTTCAGGGTCATGATAGGAATAGCAGAACAAGGCTATTCACTCCTCCTACTGACCTTTTTCTTTCTCGAGGTATATACATATATATCATATTTTATTTTCCTTTTATGGTAATAATATAGATATATTATATAACAGGTTTACCTCACGGGTTTGGTGCCTTATATTGGGAAGGCACTCAATTTCATACTTCTTTCATGGATGTATGCCTACTACTGCTTTGAGTAAGTGGCGATGACATGGCTCCTGTTTTTTATTTTGTGGCTTCTCATTTAATTTTTTTATAGGTACAAATGGAACTTCTCTGGTTTGAGTTTGGATAAAAGGCTTGACTTCTTTGAGTCAAACTGGGCATTCTTTGCTGGTTTTGGTGATTTTTTTTTTTCATTTTCTTTCACACTTTTACATTTGATTTGTCTCAATTATTCTAAAGGGCATCATTTTATCCACTTAACTATATTCTGCATGTGAATGTCGATTATTTTAAGTATGAATAATGTACTTTCAGGATCTCCTTGCGTTCTGGCTATTTTCTTTTTTTCTCCTTTAGTAAGTTATGGTGTAATGGCTGTACTCTTTCCAATGGTAAATGCTCAAAAACCTTTAATCAAACTCATACTATTACAAAATCATAAGTTTCAGGATATTTATTTTGTTAATCACACTAATTGTTTGTGTCTCAGTTTGTTCTGACTGCAGCAGGCTCAGATGCTGAGAGCGTGGTCAACTCTCAAAAAACAAAATGGAGGGGTCAAGAATTGGGAAAGCTTCCTATATTTTATGTTGCGGATAAGTTATTGTAAGAAATCTACTTCTTTCTAAAAAAATTATATGTATATATGTTACGCTAAAATTTGTCTTAAATAATCAATGTTTTTTTTTTCAACAGGATGCGAATCTTATCTCTTCTTCCTGTGGAATCTCATGGACAAACATCCGACAAGAAAGCACTTTGAAACCAACACGCTGATCCTGACTAGTACTTGGAAAGTTACATTGTACAAAGATCAATTTTACTTGTTTTATGGCTGCAATCATTAAATTAATTAGTTTGTGTGTATTTTCAAGTTTTTTATATGTTCATTAATTCATTTTTCTAGGATTCCAAGAAAAAAAAAAAATCATTGGGTTTTCACTTTTTTTATTAGTTCTTCTAAGCACACACTCAAACACGCAACTTTGGAGTTTCGTTTTTCACTTATAATACAGGGGGTATTTATTGTAAAAATGAAGCTAGAACTGTACGTGTATGCATGAAACCACAACGTCTTTGTTTGCGATTAACTCTTGGCATCTTCATTTTGAACATCATTCAATAATGTTGGGTTCTAATCAAGTGAATCATAGTGTGTGTTTTATTTATTTATTTATTTATTAAAGAGAGTTATTGTCACTGTAGCCAAACAAACTTTCATATAATGGTTTAAATGGTCATCGTGAGTATTTTTTGCATTTTAAGGGCACGAACTTATGTTTTACCAATTGGAAAGTCCTTTTATCCATTTTAGTAGGTTTTCTGTCTAGTCACTTGCCAAGTAAGCGGGTGAGTGAACCCGTTGAGTAAATCCTGAATTGATTCGATGACACACATGCATAGATTATTTACCGCCTTTAATTTCTACTAACATCCCACCACCCCTTACAGTCGATTGAGTTCCAGGATTAGGTCTGCTTATTAAATGGGGAAACACCCATGTGGGACTTGATGTAAAACAACCCTAAAACTTCTTTACCATATTTAGCCAAACGCTTATCGACAAGAACCCTTAAAAAGCAACAATGTCGGCTCCACCGCCTTCACCGATTCTTTAAATTCTGGTGAAGACATCAACTACCATGTGTTCCATTCAATCTTCTGTGAATGTGGTCAGAAGATTGCAGATAATCAATCTGAAATGCAACGGTTGAAGGAGCAGCTCGGACATGACTATATCGTGTGCAGGATTGACTATATCAGTCTCCAGCACAAGCTGGATGACCATGATCAGAAGTTTAAAGTTGTTGGTGTTGCGATGGGTGACATAATGGTGGGGATGCTCGTGTTGCTGGTGGTTATGTTACATTTCGCTCTTAAGCTTGGGTGATGGGTGGATTTGAAGCAATGGTGGTTACGAAGCATATTAGTATGTCGATTTTCTGTTTTTTATTTTTATATTTGTTTTTTTTGGTGATATATGTAAAAGACTGTCTATATGACAATCATTTTGTAAGTGAACTCCAATGATGAATGCGTTTTCTAAGTTACATGTTCTTTGTTCATTATGTATGATCCTATTTTCTAATTTTTATATAGAAAAAATTCTGTTGAAAATGCATTAGAAATGGGAAGAAGGAAAAAGTGGGCATGTTAGTGACCTCACGTGCCTTGCATAATGGGGGTAATTTAGTCTTTTCCACGCACTAGCAACCAGTTAAAAGTTTCTTCTATACCTACTTATTTCATTCTCACACATTGTTTTCTTCTTCAAATACATTCCAATGTGAAACTACATCAGTGTTGTAAAACTCGCCGAGTTGCCCGATTACTCCTCCGAGTACTCGCTACTCGACCCCTTATCGATGCGAGTTATAGAATCCCGAGTACTCCCCGATTGGCCCCTTACTGAACTGAGTCGTGTTGTAAAACTCAATCAACTCAGTGATTAATATGTAAAAGATACTTAATGATTTACTATTTAACACGCACACATGTGATTATTACTACATATATATCTTAAATTTTCAGTAATTATTCATGAAGTAAGACCATTATGTGTTTTTTTAGTTTTTGTGTATTCACATGTGTTTAATTTTGTTATATATTTCAATCAACTTATGATTTTGACATATATAATTTCCCTAAAATATTTCTACATGAATTACCAAATCCGAGTACTCCTGAGTACTCCCGAGTACTCGTTACTCGGTAGTCGGCCGAATAGGTATCAAGTAACGAGTTCTACAACCTTGAGCTACATAATGAAGAACATGGAATGTGGATATGGAAGTGAGGCTATAATATGAACATCACGTACTACCAATAACCCAGGAAGGATCTTTTATGCATGACCTAAAAAGGTAATTTACCCTTTGTTCATTTTGTTATGTTAACCCTAGTTTTCTTAACATGTACTAATTCAGGCAAATGATTGGAATCAGGATGCTCGTTCAGGTTTTATAGACAGGGTTGATGAAATGCAGTGCAACAATGAATGTATGATCATAAGTGGGTTATTTAGGTCGAACAAAAAGTTTCAATATAAGGTCTTTAAGTTGAAGGTATACCTAATATGTATTTGGGTATATATATATATATATATATATATATATATATATATATATATATATATATATATATATATATATGTGTGTGTGTGTGTGTGTGTGTGTGTGTATTTGTGTTTAATTATGTACAAGTTGTAATCAAGGTCATTTGGGTTAAATTATGAACAACTTGTAATGTACTTTGTTTTGGTTTGTATGTTTTACATGAATGCTTGTTGTGTTAATTTGGTTATTGTATTACATTAAACTTAATGTCTTAATCGTTCTAGTGTCCACTGATGTTACCCTACATCTTATACAAGGACCAAAATCAAATTATTGGATCACATGTGTTAACTGACAAGGACCACATGTTCCCTTGTAACCTAACCAAATTAACATTGATTCTTGGAACTATTGACCCCATGTTCCCTTGGGTAACATGCACCATGCACGATCAAGAAAACAAGTACATATCGTTCTTAAACAAACTAAGTTTCTCAAACAACATAAGTAGTGCAAATTAGTCACTAACAAATAAACAAGTACATATGTTTCTCAAAGAAACAAAGTTACTACAAATCCAAACAAATCAACCTAGTACAACCTAATTCCAAACATAACAACTAAGTCAAACCAGGTAAAAACATAACAAGTTCAAGGAAAACATATCCTACTCATTAAGGTCCAATGGGTCTGCACTAGTATCTCATTTCCCATTTTGCCCTTAACTCTCTTAGAAAGTTTCATCTTAATGATTCTTTCCGATTTCTTTCTTTTACACTTACCCACTATTTTCTCTTTGACCTTCAGGCACTAATTTTTGATCCACTGCTTCATACACTAACTCCTTGTGCTCCTTCACCATTTTCATTGATAGTTGTTTTCCTTTTTCTCACATTTAGTTTTGGCCTCCTCCCAACTTTAGGTTTTTGCACTTGAGGTCTTTCAGCTTGAGGACATGTTACCTTATTATGCCCCTACTTGTTTACATACACCGCATGGTATTTTTTTCCCTGCCTTAGACACAATGTGTATTAGGCGCTTTTTTGATGCATCTCTTCTTTTGTTAATCTTTGGTCTAGGTGGCATTCTTCTCTTTATTGATGGAAGAGGTGGTATGAAGTTAGTAGGTGGCCACATATTGCTAGCATTCATCCTATGAATCAGGTACATGTAAGTGTTCTTGTACACAACACCATAGAACATTGTATCCACATAAGTACCTACCTCTTTATTTAGAAAAGAGATAGTTGCAACTAAATGCGCGCATCCATACCTATTAAGCTTCCACACTCTACAAGTACAAGTCTTCTTGTCTAGGTCAATAACATAGGACTCAACCATGTTTCTTGTTTCAAATTGGTTTAGAAAAGTTAGTAAAACCTTCCAATACCTATTGCAAACATAGCATAAGTAAGTACCTAAATACAGTTAGGAGTGTAAAGATTATAAAGTACCTTTGAGCTCTTTTCAATTGATTCAGTAGGAGTGTAGTTGTTGGGTAAGGCTTGTAATCAGACCATGAACTACCTTTGATCTTTAAATTGTAATCCTCTACATAACATACAATCTAATCTCCTCTAACATGGTGATGACTGGCTTTTTCCTCGCATCCCTGATGAAACTATTGAAGCTCTCAGATAATCCATTCTCCACTGTATCACATATCCTTCCCTCTTGAAAGAATGCTCTACTCTAAGATTTGGGGTTTGTTTCCATAAGATAAGAAAATGTTGTGGGGTTAAGAACTTTATTCTCCTTCATGGAAATATTGAATAAAGGATCAGTGGCTTCCTTGCTTGCCTTCCAAAACATGGTATCATAGTGTACACCAGTGAATCTTTTCTTAAAGTTGGAAACAATATGCCTTGCACATTGCATATGTTCAGTAGTAGGCATTAGGCGATACTTCTTTGACAACCTCTAACAACCCCTATCCACCCTTGCTTTAGCCCATCAAAACACAAGTAAAACTTGCTAAAATAATTCTTACCATCTGGCGTAGAATTGACATCCATTTTGATTGTTGATCATGTATTTGATCTTCTAATCTTCTCACCATATGACCAACATTTTTCATAGTGGTCCACTAGTGTTCCTTCAATCAGTTCAATTGCATACTTATTTTCTTTCCTACATTGTCCCATACTTACATCTATACCAAATTTCTCTTTAACCTCATCCCTAAGTATCCTGACACTAACCTTTTGTTTCTATAAGAATTATGTTGTGTAATGAGTACCAATCCAAGAATAGTTCACAATTGAACCTAACTTGAAGTTTCTTGCACAATTATGCTCATTTATGAGACTCTTAATCTGGAAAGACTTTTCCTGACTCATCTAAGAAGCCCACATTCTAAACTTGCACTATGCAAAACAACATTTCACTAATAGTCTCCTACTATCATTTTTTTGTAACATAACCGATAACCATCTGCAACAACATAGTTACACATCATATGTTTCAATTGTTTAGGACTCACAAATCTCATACCTAAAACATGATTTTGCTTTTTCCAATAAACATTCTCATTGTAAATAGCTTGGTCATTAGATATTACCTCATCCTCAGTTAAATGATCATATGGCTCCTCACTAGGTGGACTATGCGGGGTGACTTGCTTCTTTGGGCATAACTTACTCAGAAACTCATCATCTTTTGTCTTGTTCATAGGAATGCACTCATCAGGTTCGGTGTTCACTTCCATATGAATTCCATCATCTTGATCACCTTGCAAATCCTACCTTGCACCTTGGATATCATCCATACCATAATGTAAATCATGCATGTCAATTCCATCATCCATATCTATATGACTTTGCACTTCTTCATGAACTTCATTTGCGCCAGACAATTTGTCTAAAGAACTGCAAACTTCTTCTTGCTCTTCAAGAACCCATTAATGTATATTAACACCAAGATGGTTCATGTATACATCAATTACACAATCAGAAGCATACCCTACTTCGATTAGTTCTATCTAATCCATGTCGGTAGCGATTATCCTCAATCCATCTAGAAAGTCAATATCGAGCATGCCAAAGTACACATTCACACATCTCTCAACATTGAATCTTTAAAGGAACTCCACAAATTCGTTCTTTTCCATTCCGGCAAAATCAATATCATTAAACCTTTACTCGACTCCATCTGAGTATGTAACACCTTATTATGGATCATTCTGTGATTCATGGCCATGGGCCAGAAGTCGATTGTATGAAGGCTTTGGGACTTAAGGAGGAGAAGTTTAGTCCTTGTAGAAGGAGGTAATGATGGGTGCGAGATCTTAACCTTTTAATTCTGTTTTAGTCCAAGGGGTAAAAAGGGAAAATCATGGGCTAGGGTCTTGCATGAAAAATGGATTTTTGTTTGAGAATTTTTTTAGTCCAAGATATCTAGATAGTATTGTGGGGTTCTTAATTACCTTTCTGTGGATATAAAGATCATTGAAAACGAATTTGGAACGATGAAGTTATGATCGTTAGAAGTTAGGAAGGTTTTTGGCTTAGTCTAGTACATTGGGTGTACAGGAAGTATGTTGGGTGTACTGGGCATCCCTGGTATGCTGGTCGTACCAGCAGTACGCTGGGCGTACACGATCAGAACCCAAACCCTATTTTCGTGGTTTAGGCCCTATTTAAGCCCCTTAACTTCCCCAAAACCATTCCATTCTCAACCTCCACCTCTCTAACTGATGGGTTTGGTCCTAAGAACATCCTATGTGCTCATACAAACCCTAATGCTTGGATCTAGGTTTCTCTATTGTACATGCAAGTTATCCAAGACTATAAACCCTAATTCTAGCATTCAAGTAATCATATTAACATGAGAATAGGTTTAAGATGTTACCTTGATTGTTATATAGCAATAACAATCTCAAATCTCCTTGTATTAACTTTAGAAAGCTTAGAGTCACAATTGTCACTCCTCTAATGGTTCACAAACACCATAAGCAAGAGGATGAAGAGGAGAGAGGATGGAGGCTGCCCAAAAACGTCTACAAACCCTAGAGGAGTCTTGTCCATGTTTTTTGGTCCTTTAGGGATCTATATATAGTGAGGCTATTAGGGTTATCTAACAAGGAAACCCTAATTTGGATGCTTAAGCCCTAAGCAACCCATAGACTCCTTTAATTAAGGCCTTGGATGATTTCCTTATGGGTTTCCCCATAGAATTCGTCCACCCCTTAATAAAAGGCAATCCATGGCCCAAATTGCAATTATCTTATAATTACAATCCCAGTCCCTTAGTTTAATTAATCTCTTTTAGTCACAAAATTAATTACCAATTAATTATTGACTAATATTAATTAAACAATATGATTTCTCCTTTAATATGTTATTCCCATAATATATTAATAAATCATATTTAATCCTTTCTCTCCATAATTCATCCTATCAAGTTGCTTTGGTGAAGGCGACCCAAAAGGACCATGCACCATCGGGTCAAGTACATACCAAAATAGTTATGGACTCAGACACTAATCCAACAGTCTCCCACTTGGATAAGTCTAACAACTATTATGCGTATGACTTCAGATCCTGATCTGCAATCATAGCTTTCCAAAGCCGCCGTCAACTCTGATCCTATCAGATACGCGTGTCCTTTAGATAAGGGATCATATATTCCTCCATTCTAGATATCGTATAAGACATGATTTCAAAACATTCTCTTTGTACTATTTCTCGAATTCCGATTTATGACGACTGACTAATTGAACAAATCAAATTAGCCCTAGCCCGGCCGAGCATTTACGTTTGTCATCAATAAATCATCGAGGGCCCCAAAGATATCGCTTTTATCCTACTTTGGATAAAAGGAACGGATAAACTTTGATACAATGCTTGCTTGCACTCACTCACCGAATTACACACAACAATATGTTTTATAACACCAAGTTATTGGTGCGTTTACATATTATCAATGTGCAACCGATTCGCAAGATACAACTCACACATCTCGGTTTCAAGAATATAAGATGTTATCGCCTCACCAATCACTCGTGATACAATTCATGGAGTGATCCAAGTGAGCGTAGGTTTAATCCAATGCTCAAATCATATTCATAAGCACTCATGAACGTTGCAGCAAACATTTGCTTATGTCTAATACTCTTTTAGACATTCCACACACCAATTCATGACAATCTTCTTTCATATCTACTTCCGACATATGAACAACTGTGGCCCGTTCGAATAATTTGACTGTTCTTAACCAATTATTCAGGAAGTCAAAACATGCAAATGTGAAACACAAGAATAATACTAATCCCATATGGCCTCAAACCTTTGAGTATAAATAAAACACCTTTTATTTATCACCATATCGATTACTCATTATTTTTCGTTTCGGGTAATCAACTTCTAACTTGAATTATTACACTTGTCCCATGCTCCTAGCATGCACACAATGTTTACCTATGGTTCTTACTTTGTGAAATAGACCAAATTGAGCACATTTCCAATCATTCTCATTTCACAACTCCAAATCCTTTTTCATAAGTGAAAGAATATCAAATTCTTGCTACTTATAGAATATGCTAGATTCTAACATTTTATGCAATTGTCCTTTCGTAAATTTACTGCACCAAAGTCACAAAGACTATTACCAATGATATTACAAAGTCCTTTATCGGAGATTGTTACAAGACAATTCCTTAGATATGATGTCTCTCACTCAAAGTACATTCCTTTGAACATCCTTTTGCATAAAAGTTTCTAATCTAGACATAGATTTTCAATATTCAATTCCCAATATGGACACGTTTCCATATTTTCCATATGACAACTCATTCTTAATAGAATCTCATCTAGTCATAATAATGTCGATATGATCCATCCAATATGGAAACATTTCCATATTTTCCAATACTATACTTCCAACTACTCACAAGCAACCAATCCTCGGCTAACTTTGGATTGTCCTTTGATAGTTGTTTAATTATTTTAGTCAAAACCGATTCTTGTCATTTTTCCCTCTAAATGCGCTAGACATTTGGAAAATTTTAGAATGGTCAAATATCATAGCATTTGCAATCGATCCAGTACCCGAAGCATATGGGACACGATGCATAAGGATTTGATACTTCATCAATCTTCTGCCATAATATTTTATTTGCTATCTTCTCAAAATTCAAATTGTGAAGAGGAATGCCGTAATCATAATCGAAATTTTAATAACACACTATGTACCCTTGACTAAATTTATTAACATTTCTCAACCTAAGCCTTTAGATTTGAAATGAAGCATAATATTCTCTCCCTTAATTATAGCAAAACAACTTTACAACCCTTACTACTTTGCAAGGTATAACTCTTGTTTTCTATAATTAATATTGTCAACTTGCAATACGTGCCTTAATAATCATACAATCATAACATTTATGCTCCCACTATCATGATGATTATTATAAAACATAACACTTATGCTCCCACTAGCTTCGACATGTATTTAGAAACCGCTTAACTTTCAGAAAAAACAATACCTATTGAATTTCTTAAGTCCATGTTTCTAATACTTTAATGCTTTGATAACCTTTTATCAAGGCTTTTTGAACTTATACACCTTTGCCTTAGATAGTTCATATGTGTGTCTAAACAAGTAAGACTAATTGTCAAACCTCACAATTCAAATCATGGAAAGGGATACCGTAACCATAATCGAATTCGAGAATGCAATTTTACAATCACTATCTTCTTAAAATCTTTCTTAGTGAAAGCATTTCCTCACAATCATTTTCATGAAGGAGGAAATCTTATGACACTTAGATTTAAATGGTTTATTTGTTCCTATCCATATGAATTTGTTAAAAACAAAGTTTACGACAAATTCAAACTCATATGGAGCGAACTTTCTTAATCTCGATTTCTTGCCTTATGGTAGCACATCTGCCCACCATGTCTTCCAAGTAGTTAAGCAGCTCACCTTTTCTTATCAATGTACTTTCCATTGATCAAGGTCCTTGCCTTTTATACATTCAAATGAGAACTTATAGGACTCACATACATAATTAAATCGATTGGATTGGCACAGAAACAAAATAATGTCAACACGATAGGTTGTAAACCTCAACTCGTGTGCTAGTGATGATCGATAAGGTTTATTTGATTTGTTCTTGAAACCTTTCAAGACCATTAAGACTCCCACTGACTCCTTGACATATAAGATTCTCTTGTCAAAACATTTCTTGACAAACAAATATTCAAGAGTTAGTGTAGCTTTTATCAAAACTCTTCATAAATTGGTCCTAGTTGGTCTTTGTATTATCCAAGACATCACAACTTTCCACATTTGATGAATGTTATAAACCTTCTTAATACTTTACCACTCAATGTCACAATCTTAACTCTAAGACTTGTTTTGGAACGAAGTATGATTGACTTCTTGATTTAACCATTTCTTCAATTCTTGATTCCTCTTCTTAGACATACAATTGTACTAAGACTCACTTAGAGGATCAATTGAGATATGGTTCTTAATCATTAAGACCTATCATAAAGCATAAAAGGTACTCTCCCTTCTTCTTAGAATGGAGAAACTTTTATCTTTCTGCCTACTTGATTCTTCTTATTCGTTCTGCTATTGATTTAAACTTTTTCAATCAATTCAGAATTACACTTAATCTTATAAGTATAATCATATTTACTAAACCTTTAGTAAATCATGATGAATATCTTTATTATTCTTGTGGTGGACTTGATCAACACACAACTTTGTGTACTTGATTTCCTAGTTCTTCACTTGACACTTTGTCAATGAATTAGTCTAATTTCCAAATATGAAATTTCTCATCCATCATGCAACCAAGTTGCATGATTCCAAGTTTCTGTCCAATTGAAACTTGGGTGATGAGAAACTTTCCCTATTTGGTAAATTCTCGACTTTTCCATAAACACCATAAATAAGTATCATATCCATTTGTTGTAGAAATATGCAAACACCAATTTTCATAACGATTTCATTGCAAGGAAATAAACAAATAAATAAATAAGTCAAACCAAACTTTATTTTATTTATAAAAGCAGCAGAAAACATTTGTCCTTACAATGCAAAATCCATTGAAAACTATGTATTTCAAAAGGAAAATTTTCTAACAACTCTATCATAACTATCTAAGCTCAAAATCTAATCTTCAAGTCCATGCGATCAAGATCCATTCCTTGTGATTAGATTCATCTTGTTCTTTCACCAAGCTTCCTTTCTTTTCACCGATCCTGCAAAACATTCAAATGCAATCTTATCACATCATGTATTAAGAATCAATGAATAGGAACTTAACGAAGTTAGATAGTGGATTTTACCTGAAGTGCAACCATACTCTTTGACTCTCCCATCTTCTGGACTCTTCAGGCTCTTAGGCAGACTTGTATCCAACGCCCTTTCTCTTGGCAGCAAACGCAGGTCGCTTCTCTTTGAACGTCCTCGGAAGCATGGTCGGTTGACTTTCCCAACAAATATGCTCCATTGCTTCGCCAATTCATTTCTGATTCAGCAACAATGAGCATGTAAGTTAGGTCAATGAGGTTGTTGTCATGATCCATCATATAATACTTTCTTTTGAACTCATTATATGATTCAGGAAGTGACTGCAAAACCCAATTCACAGCCAACTCATCAGGGAATGACACACCCAACATTATCAACCTATCAATGTGTGATTTCATTCATAGAACGTGGGCACACACGGATTTACCATCTTCATGTTTCATTTCCAATAGGGCTTTAGTGATATTGAACCTTTCAATTCTTCGATCTTGTGGGTTAGGGAGAACAACGGGAGGAGGAGGAGGAAGTGAAGCATGATCTCTTGTTCCCCGATCGAATCGTGGAATACCATCTTCATGTGGAATGCTTGTTCCACGGGATTTGGGAAGACCATAGTTGTCGAACTTTGACATCTACAAACGCGAGAAAAATAAATTCAAGTTAGTTGATCGATTGAGTCCTTATCAAATCACCCAATGAGATACTAAGGCTAGGACCCAACACAATATTCTACAACTCGGGAGAGGGATGCCGTAATCCAAATTGCAGAACATTTGAAGGTAAGTGAATGACGATTCACTAATTTCCACCATGAAAAACAAAAAAGAAATTTAAGTTTTAAATCTATGAAAACTCCTAGATCCTATGAGATTCATTGAACATTTCAATGGCATGTTTAAATCTCGATATGCCCCTCTAGTTTGTGACTGGGATGCCGAGGATCACAAAGCGGGTGTGAATAACCATGCAAACTTACATGGTGCCCTCACATGTTACAGTCACCTATTCGATGTGCCGGTAAACCACACACGCTCCACCAAACTATGACAAACATTGAGTCACCCTTTGCTACCTTTGCTTAGAACCATTTAGTGTGCCGGTTAACCACACACGCTCCACTAACGTCTTCGCAAGGGCACAAAGTGTAATTTCATGGAATTGCATCAATTCACTTTTGCCTAAGTAACTAAGATTGGGAATTTGTAAAACATTTAGTTACTTTTGTACTTCATTATACTTATAATGGAAGGTTTTGTCCTATCCTACCCGTTCGGCTAACGACTCTCCACTAGTCAAGAGTGCGGTGGATAAGAGTGGATACCCATTCAATCGTCATTTTATAGGCAATTTCCTTAAACACCCCTTATAGACCAGCTTCGTGAATGAGGCCTACTAACGGTAAGACTGACTTTTACTCATACATATATATAATGTTAGACTTTTAATGTTATATATAGTATAGGGTGTATTTTACAACTTTTAAAATACTAGGTGGTCAAATTTAATAATTATACTTTTAATTCAATTAAATTGTAAACCTAAACTTTTATGGATTTATTAAACCTCTTTTAATTATACACCTTAATTAATTAATAAAACCATAAGGGTGTGATTTGAACTTTTTCAAAACAATACTAGGGTTTTAGAATTAAACATTCCTAATTAAACTTTTAATCAACTTTTAAATTCCAAAACTTGAGGGCAAGTTTTGAAACATTTCAAAACATTAGGGTTTAGAATTTAAATATACATCAAAATCAAACAATTAATCAAAATATAAATTCCAAAACTTGAGGGCAAGTTTTGAAACCTTTTCCAAAACAATAGGGTTTCAACTATTTAAATTTCAAAACAACAAAACTTTTGGGTTCAAATTTAAACTATAAAACCTAATGGGGAAAATATGAAACTTTTCATAACAACAAGGATCAAATAACAAATAATCTAAATTAACATTTAATCATATAATTATCCATATTTGATTTATTTAATGATTTCTTGCAAAACAGTTTACCAATTTATCAAAATAATTAATCAATTATCACATAAGGAAACAAATATTTTATTAATTGATAAATATCTTCAATTAAATCAAGCATATAGTCAAATATATCATAAAATCGGATTTATATTGATCTAATATGATAAGGCAACTATCCTTAAGCAAAAACAACAAGAAATCCCGAAGTCCCCTCTTTCTGACGCATGAACTCGCCGAGTACCCATATGGACTCGCCGAGTAGGGGGCTACTCGCCGAGTCCACAATGGGACTCGCCGAGTTCATCAGGCAGATGAGCCAAAAAAACGATTTTGCAATTTGAATAAACACATATTGCATCAATACAATAGAAACCAATCAAGGCTCTGATACCACTGATGGGTTTTGGTCCTAAGAACATCCTATGTGCTCATACAAACCCTAATGCTTGGATCTAGATTTCTCTATTATACATGCAAGTTATCCAAGACTATAAACCCTAATTCTAGCATTCAAGTAATCATATTAACATGATAATAGGTTTAAGATGTTACCTTGATTGTTATGTAGCAATAACAATCTCAAATCTCCTTGTATTGACTTTAGAAAGCTTAGAGTCACAATTGTCACTCCTCTAATGGTTCACAAACACCATAAGCAAGAGGATGAAGAGGAGAGAGGATGGAGGCTTCCCAAAAACGTCTACAAACCCTAGAGGAGTCTTGTCCACATTTTTTGGTCCTTTAGGGATCTATATATAGTGAGGCTATTAGGGTTATCTAACAAGGAAACCCTAATTTGGATGCTTAAGCCCTAAGCAACCCATAGACTCCTTTAATTAAGGCCTTGGACGATTTCCTTATGGGTTTCCCCATAGAATTCGTCCACCCCTTAATACAAGGCAATCCATGGCCCAAATTGCAATTATCTTATAATTACAATCCCAGTCCCTTAGTTTAATTAATCTCTTTTAGTCACAAAATTAATTACCAATTAATTATTGACTAATATTAATTAAACAATATGATTTCTCCTTTAATATGTTATTCCCATAATATATTAATAAATCATATTTAATCCTTTCTCTCCATAATTCATCCTATCAAGTTGCTTTGGTGAAGGCAACCCAAAAGGACCATGCACCATCGGGTCAAGTACATACCAAAATAGTTATGGACTTAGACACTAATCCAACACTAACACCCTCCTTCGAAACTCTAACCCCTAGTTTGAGCCTTGTGAGCAAAAAAGGTCTTTTTGAGCGCTTTGGAGTGTGCTTGGTGCATCATGGAGAAGAAATAGCTCATTGGAGACATTTTAGTTGCATTGGAGCTTGTAGATCCAGACTTTGTTTGCCTTGATATTTCTTCTAGATGTATAAAGCTTGAATCTTGATGATGTATTTGTTAGATCTAGCTAGTTTGAGGTGTTATGAGATTTTGGTCACTTTAGTGCATAAATTTTAGATCTTGAGAGTTTGTGACCTTGTTATGGATAAAGTTGGAAACTTTATCCATCTAAACATCATATTGATTTAGATTTAAAGTTTGGAGGCTTGGACTTAATGGATTAAGTTGAAAAAGATGCACTTTTAGTCTGTTTGAGACTTAAAGGCTAGATCTTGTTTTTTTGGACCATTCTAATCGATAAAGTTGGAAACTTTATCCATTATGGAGCTATGAGGAAACATAAAAATGTAATCTTGGTCCTTCTATCCTTTCCATACAAGAGTTATAATGTCTTAATGGATTAATAAGTCAGGGTTTTGGCTTTTGGACCTTTTCTAGGCATGGAAAGTCATAAATGTGGGAACTATATGACTTAGAATGATGTTATGGGTCTAGATCTGAGTATTGGGGGAAAGGAATTAAGAGAATAAGCACTTAACGGAAAAGTTCCATTTGACCGGGTACATTGGGCATACCTTTGAGTACGTTGTGCGTACTCTTGTGAAGTCTTGTCTCTAGATGGTGAGTATGCCATGCGTACAAGCTGAGTACGCTGGGCGTACTCAACCTGAAGTTGGACTTCTTGACTTGCTGACTTTGACTTCTGTTGACCATTGAATTTTTGACCAAGTTTTACCTTGGGTCAAACTTGAGGATTCTGGGCTATTAATTAAGATTGTATCTAGTTTTGGTGCTAGTGGATTCACGGGTGCAAGCAATGCAGAAAAGGGATCGTAGCGTAGTTTTTTAGAGTTCTTTGATTCAGGCAAGTCTTCTCACTATGCTTATGGGTCGAAGGCACCAATACCGACCCATTAAATTGTGTATGTAGGGTGCTTGTTATCCTTGTGACTCTTGTATGCTTGCTTGTGTGGTATACGTGCTAACCAGTTGGGTCTTATTGTTGTTACTTTGATATGTGATAGCGTCTGTGTTGAGACTTCGAGTGGTCTCTAGGGTTGTTGATAACCCACAAGGCATGTTGTTTGCCCACTAAGACTTCGGGTAGTGTCCAGGGTTGCTGATAACCCATAGTTGTTTATTTCAGTTGTGTTGTGTGTGGTATTTTGGGGAACACACTAAGCTTTGTGCTTACAGATTGTGGCTTAAATGTTTCAGGTTTTTCTTATAGTAAACAAAAGGGTACGTGTAACATCCCCCTCTGGCACGTATCCCAATATTGTCCGCTTTGGGCTCTTGACACGAAAACTTCCCAGGGGGTCACCCATCCCTGAATTGCTCTCGCTTGGGACGCTTAACTGCAGAGTTCTTATGGGATCTGCTGCTCTCACGACTTTAAAATGTGTTGTGTCAAGGAAGGTATCTACATTCCTTATAAGGAAATCTTTCGTTCTCCTTGCAAGTTGATGTGGGATCAATACGGCTCGATTGCATCGCATCCATTTGGAGATTTCCACACATGATAACTTTTGACAATACTTTGATAAATGTTTGAATCAAATGGTGTTTTCTAGATCCTTGTTGTAAATTGAATAAATACTTTTATTTTTAAATGAAAAATCTTGGTCTGAATTTCGGGACGTTACAGAGTAAATAATAGCGGGGTACCTGGCAAAATTTTCGGCAAGATGTAGATCAATCTTTATGTAAACGGCCATAACAATGACAAAGTAACGAACAATTGAAGAAAACGGTAGGACCGAAGAACAGTTGAACAAAGGATAGATGAGGATGTGACAGAAGAAAGATTTTGAAAGAGTCAGTTGAGGAGTTTAATACGTACAATATGTCTCATTAACTCATATACACATGGAAGTGTTGTGGACTTAATTAATCTAATTAGATATTACGTGAAATTGGAAAAATGCTACGTGGGATGGGTGTCACCGGATGACCCCTTCATATTTCCAAAAGTGTCATTTTAAAGCCAGAAAACAAAAGTACATGCCCTTAAATGCAAGAAATACTCACGAGAGGCCATTTAAACCATTATACGTATGTTTATTGGGCTACAGTGACAATAAACCTATTGAAAACAAAAACATCAAATACTAAATGATAACTACAAAATTAGTAACCAAACATTTTATTTTATTATATCCGCATTTATGTGTTTTGATGATTAATATTTATATGTTTTGAATGTTATGAAAATGTTTATAATAATCGTATTTATTTTCGTTTAAAAAAAACAATTGTGATAGTATAAATTATGAACATACATACTTGAAAATTGTTAATATTTATGAAAACCAGTTAAATGCAAATTCTGTTAGCTCATACATTATGCATTTAAGATTGGTGTGCGTTGTGTCAAAATCGAATGATGACTTGAAATGATTACCAACAACCAATTGTGATTAATAATTCTTAGATTGTTATATATCGTTGAATTTTTATTATTTTTATTTTATTTAATTCATATATAGCAAAAAAGCTAATCACTTTATAATGTGGGCCACCCAAATTTCGAAGAGATTTTGTACTGGATTTTTAAATGGAATGGAAATGACTCCACATTGTCAACAAATTTTGACCCTTTGCATGCAACATGCCGCTATTTGTACAGAAGTTTTCATAAGTTTTGAATTTATTAATGTTATTAGTAGAGAATGAAATCTCTTAAGTATCATATATGCGACTTTACCTAATTATAAGAATTATTTTTATGATCTATAATTTATTCATTATAAAGAATTTTCTAAATACAACAATCATTGTAATATATCATAACGTCAAATACGATAAATTTAAACATGATTCCTTTTTCGTTTATGGCATTTATTTAACCTCAAAATTAAAATAAAACGAATCAAGGAAAAACATGTTTGTTGTTTATTCTATCGTATTATTATTATTTTAGAAACATAAAAAACTTTCAATGGAAGAACAAATTTTGACAGATAAGATAGAATCTTCTACAACCAAAGCCAATAGGATAAGCCATGATTGATATAAGAGATATAGAATAAAGGATATTATATTATATTTATGTTATATTATTTAAATAACATTAATGTATCATAATCTTTATTATGAATTGAAATATAAATTGTCGTCGGAAATAAATTGATTTGAATTTGTTTTAAATTTAAGAACTTTTCCTGTAAATCTTTTAAGATTCCAAAAACGTAAACATGGACGAGTTAGCTCTAAATTTACTGTCCAATCGTGGATAGGTTGAGGTATCGAGCAACCTGAAAAAGAAGAACCGCCATATATTTTTGACCTTTTTTAGTGGCACTAAACAGTAGTCATAACCTATTAACCAAGCTATATGAGATAATGACTCTGGTGACAAAATTACTTAAAGAAAATAGTTGAATAAAGACAAAATTACTTCAGAAAATAGTTGAATAAATACCGTTAAAAACATCCATAACAATCATGAAAAAGTTAAACTTTTTTAAGAACCATCCCAAGCATAGGCGGATCCAAAGGGATTCGGGTAGCCTGGGATACCCCTCAATTTTTTTTTCGATAGTGTAATTTTTGTTTACGAATTCTTCAATTTTTTTCAGTATAATATATATATATATATATATGTATCCCTTATTGAGCTACTGGCTAAGGCGTTGACTTATTGAGCTAAAGCTCTTAGGTTCAATTCTTGCTTCTTGCATATTCTTTGTTTATTTTTGTTTTACTTTCCAAGCTATTCTATCCCACATCGTCAAACATATGTAAACTCAATCATTTTTGTCTATTATATAAGTCTGTTATCCTCATACTTCATTTGATATCTACTTTGAATCTCACATCGATTCAAGTATCAAAATATACTTCAACTTCATGTTTATATAACAAGACTTGAGGTTAGCAAATTATTCGATTAAGGTTTGGGTTTAAAACTGAAATTTAACCGGGGAAGCCCAAGTACCCCGAAAATTTTTTTTGGGTTACCCTAAAAATAAAATTGGGATACCATTTTACTTTGATCCTGGCTCCGCCACTGATCCCAAGATTATAAATTGTTTACAATATAGTTTTCAAAACATGTTCAATATCAAGGTTTTACAAAATCATAAGTCCAAGACATTAGGATGTGTATGGTCACGCCTTCGCCTTCCTGTGATCCTCTGAAATACTTGAAACATAACTCAAAACTGTAAGCCAACGCTTAGTGAGTTTCCCCCAAAGTACCAACACAACACATAATCATAATCATAACAGTAAACAACATGCATATAGAGCCTTCAGTCTGACTGGAATGCCCCATCGACCTACAATCTATCTGGTACGCTCATAGAACCTTCAACATGACTGGTACGCCTCACCGGGCCTTCAGCCTATCTGGAATGTTCTCCGGACCTTTGTCCTGACTGGTACGCCCCACTGACCTGCAGCCTATCTGGGATGCCTTGGGTCTCTTGGCCATGATCATATAGCAGGACCGTCTCAACCCAACATACCATCATATATCAACATATACCATATCAAACCCTAGCCAGCATATACAAAAAGTCATATAGATCTAACAAATCACTAAGCATAACATCATCCTATATACCAGGATACAAATCTAACAGATCACGACAACATACAATCATTCAATAAACCATTATAACAATCCAAAGGGGCTAGCCTTGGTGCATTCGACCCAAAAGTACAGTGAGAAAAACTCACCTCGCAAATCCGAAAAGATAGCAGAAAAGAATATCGTTTCGTGAGTCCACTCTATAGATCACCTATATACAGGGAAATACCCAACCTTGGGCTTCATAACAAATACCCAAAATACCCCTATGTCAAACTAGGTCAAAAGTCAACAGTCAACGAAAAGTCAACCTAGATGAGTACGCCCAACGTACTCAGCCTCTACGGCCCGCATACTCCGCCCTTGAGCAAAAACGGGTAGTTGGCCACCTACACCCAATGTACGCCACGGTACGCCCAACGTACGTAGTGGTCATGCACAGCCTACATTAAGTGCTTAATGCAACAAGTACAAACGTCCAAATCCAGGTCCAAATCTAAAAAGGTGCTCCTAACCATAAAGTTTCAAACTTTATGGTCACGTATGCCTTAATAAGTCCCAAAACCAAAACCCTAGTTTGTGTTAACCACTTAAGACCTCTATATTCTGCATGCAAACACTAAATGAGTAAATATAACATTTTTACGACTTAATGCACCTCAAATTTTCTGAAAGGGCAACTCCTTTGGTCTTAGAGTACCTCTTAGTCATTAAGTCCAAGAAAAAGGACTAAAAACTGATAAAACTGTACATGGCTAGATCTTAAGGAAATACAAGTCAAGATCAAAGCTTTATACCTTCTGGAGCTTCCCAAAGAGGTAAAGATCTCATATCTACAAGCTTGCTTCCACATCAAGGCTCCTCAATGAATCCTCTTTCTTCCTTCAACACACCAAGAACACACACTTAAGCTTAAAACGCACAATCAAGGTTTAGGGTTTGCAAAAACATCTCAAGGAGAGTGAAGGCTGAAGAGGTGAGGGAAATGAGGCTATAAGGATGATTATATAGGGGATTAACCCTAAAATTTAGGGTTTCCACACCTGGCGAGTACGCCCCGTGTATGTTGATGTATGCCCAGCGTATTAGGGCACGCCCTAGTACGCTAAGTGACCGCACATACGCATGGCGTACTCCCATTTCTCCAAAATTACAATTTTGCCACTGGGGCTTCCAATGGACACTTCCTTATACTTAGGGAACAAAACGTGATATAAAAAGATTATAGGGTTGAATTTAGAAGTACCTGAACACTGAGATGTTACATTATTCATTATAGGGTATACAAGTATGACCATGGGAATACTTTTCATATCCTCTTTGTTTATTTTTCTTAAACTATATTTTGACTATATGAGAGTGTCACAAAATTAGTCGTACAAATGGAAGTTGAGTTTTATTCGCAAAACCGGGAGTGGGAGAACAATCATGGTATGTGTTCTTAAAATAACGGTGTTCCTATATTAGTGTATATGGTTTGTAAGATCTTAAGAACGTCCTAAAAATTCTATTCCATATGTATGTATATCATTATTTACTCATCAATAAATAGGGGTGACAAAATAGTAGCTATCAATATTTCCAAATAGTTTCTATATACTTGTAACATAGACGAACGTAGGAATTTACAACAATAGTGACACCAAACCGATAGGCTTTGGTTTCAAAAATTTAATCTTAGCCACAAAATCACCATTTAATCAAATGTTAGGTTGAGACTTAACAACTCTTAAGAATATAAGAATCCTTATGTAGAATGATAGCGTAAGCATGTGTTTCATACCACAAACAATACGAAACACATACATTTGAATGAAAAGGAAGGAAACTTTTTTGTTTATATAAGGGATAAGTAGGGTGAAATTTTCATCCCACCACCTATGTAGGATGAGATGAATTGTTTCTAAAACTGAAAGTAAAATCAATGCCTTGGAAAAAAGCATGAAGGACAAAAATCGACCATGAGACCTCAAACTCTAAAGGTGAGGCGCTGAACCTTGTGAGCTACAATCTATTTTGTGTTATCCTCGCGAAATACACACACACACACACACACACACACACATATATATATATATATATATATATATATATATATATATATATATATATATATACGACTAGGTTCAAATGTAACTGACATCTATTGTGTTATTGTGTAACTAAATATTGGTCATTGGATCAATAAAAAATACAATCATTCTTGAAAGAATACTATCACATTTATTATTATATTTTTTTTAAGAATTCAAAACTCAAAAACATCCTAGGGGTAATGTGGACATTTTGTATATCCTTATTTTAAGCAACAAAATAATCAAATCCAGATGTTTTAGAATTGATTTTTTTTTCTTTGCAAAAAACACTAATTCTAGGAGAAATGCTTTTGAAAAAAATAAACATTCTTTGCAAAATACATTTTAATTCTTTAAAATGGACACATCCTTGAAAGAAATACATCAAAAACCAACAAAATCTTGAAAGAATTATATAAAAATTTCATAGATCCTTGAAAGAATTACATCAAAAGCTGACATATCCATGAAAGAAATACATAAAAAAAACAAACATGTTCTTGAGTGAATGCATTCTTGAAGAACAACAGAGAAAGAAAATGAGGATCTGGTGGGTGATCGTTTGACATTAGCTTGCTGAATTCTCTTTGTGTCCTTCAAAAATTTGGATTTTAAAATTCCTTTTAAACATTTCCACACACACTTTCCACAAAATCAAAAACTTAATTAATTGACAAACAATATAATTAAGGATTATGTTAAACAATATTCCAGTAAATTGATGAAAATTTTCATGTCATTTAAGGATCAATATGAAATCCACCAATTTGATTAAGCAAATTAGAAGTTATAAGTGAGTGATAATGTAACATTCGATTCCAGGTACTACTTATTTGGTACTTTAAGTTTGATAAATATAGCAAAATTGGTCCCTCGTACGCTGGGCGTACGTTTGCTTCACATAGCGTATGAGATTCTTTTGGTTACGAGGATTTAACCACGTACGCTGAGCATACGTGGGGCGAACGGATGTCAGAGTCAAACCCTAATTTGAAGGGTTTAAACCCTATTTAAACTTCATTATAGCCTTTGAACCTCTACCCTCATCATCCTCCATTGTTCATTTCATCCCATTGAAACCCTAATTCATTCTTTGAGTGTTCTTGAGCATTGAAAGTAACTTTGTGACATTTTTGTGTGTATTCAAGAAGAAGGAGATTGGAGACCAAGCAATTGTTGAGGTTAAGCTTTTAGATCCAGAGTCTTCATCAACTTTGTGAGCTAGAGAAGGTATAAAGTTCTTACCTTAATGATTTATTTTGATAGTTTGAGACTGGGGCTTGTTGTGAGCTTTATTTGGTCCCATGGTCTCCTTATGAGTTTGAGCAACTCCAGGAGTTAGATATGTTAGATCTCAACCTCTTTGTTGTTCATGATGCATAAAAATGTCATCTTGATGGTTGTTATTGGTCCATGCATGAGTTTGAGGTCTTGTTATGAGTATTATTGGACAAAAATGGATGTTGGGTTCCATTAAGACCTACTAAGGGTTAAAGTTGCCAATTTTATGTATTAGAACCCTAAAATGGAAGAGATATGAGAGTTGGACCTTATGGCTGAATAGATTAAGCACTAAATGGATTAGGGTTGTAAGTAGCCCAGTACGTTGTGCGTATCAAGTGGTACACTTTGCATATTGGGGATCGGTTGTGTACGTCGAGCGTATAATGCGTATGCCGAACGCACGCTTCACAATAGCTCATTGGAGGCTTTTAATCTTCGGTTGGGCTTTGGAATTTTGGGCCTTAGTTAGGTTTTGGGCCTTGGACTATTTATAACATGAGTGGGCCTCTGGATTTTGTGAGCGGATCTTAAGTTGTATGAGTTGGGCCTTTTTAGGCCTTGTGGGCTATTATTGTGTTATTGGGCCAAGTTTGGTTAGGAACATTGTGGGAAGGGTTATATGGCCTTTTACCCTTGGTGTTTGGGTTTGGGATTTAGACCAATGGTTATGGTTTATAACCTAATTTTGATTAGGGTTATTTGTTTGTTTTTAGTGTGGTATCTTCCGGTTCTGTAGCCGAGCATCTAGTTATTTATCAGTGAACTAAGGTGATTTTTCTCACTGTATCAATGGATTGAAGGCACCAAGGCCGACCCATTATTTGTGATATAGGATGCTAATTATCTTTGTGATATGTATATGAAAGACCAAGATTTGGCCCCTGAAAATTGTATGAAAGACCAAGATATGGCCCCTAACATCTGTGTGAAAGACCAGAATCTGGCCCCTAACACCTGTATGGAAGAGCGGGAGTTGGCACTCGGCAGGAATTACTTGTAAGACTATGATTTGGCTCATAACACTAATTTATTTATGTATGGTATGTGGTACTTTGGGGAAACTCACTAATATTTTGCTTATAGTTTATATTTATGGTTTCAGGTACTAAAGGGAAGGGCCCGACGTGATGGCACAACATTCTCCACTCACTATTTTCTGCACTTTTTGATATTGTTATTCTGATAATTTGGCATTGTTAAATGATTTTGGAACAATTTGATGATCGTAGCTCTTGTTTAAAAATGAAAAATTTTATCATGGTTTTTGGGCTGTTACAAGTTGGTATCAGTGCCTTGGTTTGAGGAATTCAGGCACACTCTCGGGTGTGTTAGAGCTTAAACTGAGGAAATGATAATCTTTCAAAAGAAAGAGAAACAATTTAAAAAAAAACGTTATTTGTAAGTTAAAAGTGGACTGCTATGCGTGCAATCAGTCGAGCTGAAGTAAGTGCTTCCTAAGTGACCCATACTTATGTATTGTGATTAGTATTCTTGATATGTGAATTCCATGCTAGAGTAAGGCTAAGCATACCTTCAAGAATCATATGATAGAATTGTATGATTTGTGTAATGCCTTATAGCCCAATAGAATTTGATGTCATGTATTACATGGAATTGATATCAGCTCAGTTATTTGCTAAGTGTATGCTTTCAAATTTTTATATGATTAGGATTGTATAGCCCTAGAATGAACAGTTTAGCCTCATTTCCTGGTCCTTGTTTGGTTGCGGCGTAGGGTAGAATCTTCATTTTACAGTCTATGTGATGTGCACGAAAGTACACACTGATTTTAATACTTATAACCTAACAAACTTAGATTAACTATGCACTTATAGGCAGTGTACCTAGTCAGATTACAGTATAGCTTAGGTAAGTCGAGTGTCGATCACCGGGAACAGTGTTATTAATTTATATATTCGCTACTAAATTAATCTAATTATTAATAAGCTAAAAAGGGTTTGTATCTAATTTTGCAAGTTTAGATGAACTTAATTCTTTAACAAAACTCAATCAATAAACAAAATACTTCTGTTAGTTCGAATCCACTTTCACTCAATGGTTATACATTAGTCAAAACTATTACCGTTGGTTACCAATTTAAGAAGTATTAGCAGTTTACTTCTAAACCTACTAATTATTAGTCAATTCATGTAAATCTATGTGTGATCACACAATAGTTAACACAGAGTCAATTATTAAATAAGATTGGAGCTATGAAGATTGATTAATCAAAACACAATTACAGTCATAATATGCGTTCTCTAACACAACTTAATTCAATGATTCAATTACTTATCTAAGATTGGTTTGATCTTAGCTCTAATAAACTAGTGTTCACTTTGTTATTAGGTATTCATATTCATGCAGATTTGTGTTCACTAACTACATGGAACCAGAATTTAAAGCAATCAAATCATTAACTAAACATGCTAGATAAAATCAATCAACACAAACATATAACCAACAAATAAAGTCAAATCTAATGCATTCAAACCATGAGTTCCAGCTTCATCTAGCTAACAGAAGCAGCTAGATTTAGCTGGACATATTAACAGCTAAATAGTTAAAAGCTATAATCAAACAAATGCTTAATGTACCAAGTTTATAAAGCAAATTATGAACTTCCTCTTCTTTGGTGTTGAAAATCACTTCCAGATCTCTTTTTCTTCTGAATTTCTCCTTCTGGAATCTCTTTCTTCTGCCAAAAGTCCCTTCAATTCGCAATGGTCAAGGATATATATAGTTTCCCGATTTTAATAATTCACGTCGTGAACAATAAATTATTCACATCGTGAGTACAAGATAACTGTGTTCGGCAAGGATTCCTTCACCCGCGTACATATCTTCTAGATCTTAAGCTCACGTCGTGAATCTTCCAGTTCTCACGACGTGAGAACGCTTTTCCCTGATTTTCTTGTCCTTTAATCTTTTAACTCCCAAAGTTTCTTCCTTTAACGTTTTTAGTCCCTTTTCTTCAAAATGTCTTCTTTTTGGCTGCAAATAACATTTAAACTCATAAGTACCATTATTCTAAACAAATTACCAACTTATATACAAAAATGTACTTAAATATTGCCTAAAAATAGGTATAAATATGGCAATATCACTATGTGATCCTATTTTGTATACAACTTACAAGCATAAGGAAACCAACGATGTTGATTGAGGTTCTTGGTACTGCGAGTGGTGAGAACTGAGAGTTCCTCGGAGAGTCTAGGATACGTATACTGTGTAACATAAGTTCTGTTTTTGGTTGTAGTATGGTGACTTAGAGGAATCAGGATTGACCTTGAGGAAGGTACAGGTAGGTGTGGAAGATAGTATTGGGCCCGTACTATTGGAAGCATAGCAGCTATACCTAAGATGGGTGCAAATATGGAAACTCTAAGGAGACATGTGTAGAAGAGTCCACTTGAGTCTTTTGCTGATGGTTTTTATGTGGTATTTCAATTTGAGGATGGTGATGACTATTCGTGGAGGTTCAGGTTCAGGTTCTAGTTCGCGCTCTGGTTTAGGTGTTGAACCAATTGATGAGAGTATGTGAGAGTTCGTATTAGCTGAGGTTACTCATGGTATTTTGGATTCTACCCATGTGTTGTTCGATACCATCAAGGAGGGTATTATGGAGTTGATGGTTGAGAGGCTTATGACTTTTTGAGCCGAGATTGTTGCAGTTCAGATTGGGGCTGAGTTCAAGGCGTGTGGAGCTATTGAGTTATTTGGGGTTAAGGACCCCATTGCTAGCTGTCGTTGGATCGATGACATGGAAAATGCTCAATGGGAGGGCTTTTCCTTGAGGGGGAAAAGGTGGGATTTGCGTCCTGCCTAATGAGGGAAAGAGCCCAAGATTGGTGGGAGGATGTTACTTGAGTTGTAGGGACGATAGCGGTGGTTGTGTTGACATGGGAGGAATTTGTTCAAATGTTTCAGATGGAGTTTGCACCAGCTATCAATGTGCAAAAACCGTCGAGAAAGTTCCTCAATCATTGTTGAAGAGGAAGATCAATATATACAAGTATAAAGATGGTGAGATTATTCATCAACCTCTGGGATTTATATTTCGAGGGAAGAACAAGAATGGGAGGATGACAAAATTCTAGTTTCAAGTATGTGATTTGGAGAGGTATACGAATGCTCAATATACAAATCTTCTTATTCAAGTCAATAACTGCAAGAGAAATGAAGAAGAAGACAAGGTAGAGATTCAAAACATGATTATGTGGTATATGGAGGTTTGTAATGTATTTCTACAGACTTTGAAGCTTATGGCATAATTGCATCTTTTCTCACTAAGGGGAGATTATAGGGCTTGAAATGTAGATAGTGAGAAGTTGAAATACTTTTTAGTCTGTAAGGGTGCGAAATCATAATGATTTCAACTCTACATGTATTTGCAAGGCACATGTCGAGTTCGAACTAGAACATTTAGTCCTTGTACTTTTTCATATGTATTTGCAAGGCACATGTTGAATTCTAACTAGAACATTTAGTCCTTGTACTTTTTGTTGTCTTTAACACCCTATAAATAGGGTAAGTATTAGGGTTGAGAGTAACTTTTGTGCTCTTCATTATCGTATACTCTCTAAAACTCTTGTACTCGTTACATATGAAATATGAGCCAAGCAAATCTTATTTACTCGATGTGTTCTTTCTATTTTCTGTGATTGATTACATATTCGTTACTCGATTCTAATACACATCATAAATACATACACACACACACACACATATATATATATATATATATATATATATATATATATATATATATATACACACACACACATACATACATATATATAGACACACACACACAATAGCTTAATAAAAAAATACACTTTTTTTTTACTTATAAGTTGAAATGGACTAGTGGCACGAGACCCAAGGGAACCCTCTGGATTTGGACCTGATTTGTAGTCGGTTAGAATTTTTTCCCGTCAGCTTAAGCTAACTAGTTAACCCCACATGATCCGCTCCAAATACAAACTGACTTGGTCAAATATCGAACCGACCCTACCCCATATGGTTAACTCCAACACCAAGTTGACGGTCCATTCCAATATGGTTAACCCAATTTGACTTATCCTACGGATTCTAGCCAGTTATTTCCTACCATAAGGATATTTGTCCCTTAACCCTACAAGGGGCCATGACCTTTTTGACATAGTTATTCACCATGTTCGGATCAAACTAACTTTATACAAACATTCACTTTGCGCTACTTAACTCGTATAATATTGTAGCTAAACCTATGATGACATTCGTGTAAATTCCAATTATCTAAAGTGTCTAATGAAAAACTTAACAACATATACTTTATTTATAATCTTAACTATAACCTTAGTATAGTGCCAATGAGAGGATTCCTCTATCATTGGCATGAAAAAACATCAGGCTGCAATGTAAGGATTATAATCAACCAAGACTTGTCGAAGAGTTTGAATGTCCAACAATGTGACTCATAAGTTTTCTTGCCAACTTATTTTATTCAAATCCTTTTATAATACACCCATTGATGGTTCGTATGTTAGATATCTTGGATGATAAAAATATCATACACATCTTATAAAATCTAGACGATCAAGGTACCAATATTGTCCACATACATAATATCACATATTGATCTAGTCTAAATTGACTATAAATTTGTAACATGACTACTTAGATATTACTGAACCTAATTACTATTGGAGATATGGCTACTGACACAACAAGTTAGTAATACTTCTAAATGATGTATCAACATTTTGGGTTACATATAATGTAACACACGAGTTCCCAGTATGTATCTTGTTATGACTTAAACTACTTATTTATCTAAAATCTGAAAAATTGAAACGAGAGGGGCGGGGGGCGGGGGGGGGGGGGTGTTGGTATAACAACCAAGAAAATTATGTCAACATTCGTCGGTTAAACCACCATGAAAACTCAATGTAATATACACAATGTAGTGTATTCCACTATATTTAATGCGTTGAAGTTTTTATACTTAGAAATGCATGCAGAATACCACTCAAGGTTTCTAAAAATATAGAACATTGACGAACAAGCACTATTCACAATACATAAGATTGATTTGATACATTGAAAACAATATTTATTATTATGTACAAATAATGCAATAAACAAATAGATCATGAGAATACGATTCTCATGGGGGCATCGTGGGCTGCTGCACAAAGCCCAATTTTTTTGGGGCCCAAGTTTTTTTTACTTATATATATATATATATATATATATATATATATATATATATATATATATATATATATATATATATGTGTGTGTGTGTGTGTGTGTGTGTGTGTGTGTTTATTTGTTTACTTATTTTTGGGATTTAATGAGTGACTCGACGAGTTGTATGACCGACTCATCGAGTAGAGTCGGATTAGTCACGTGGGTTTAATGACCAACTCGACGAGTCAGAGAGCCGACTCGCCGAGTTGGCGCTGTGTGAGGAAACCCTAAATCTTCGGGTTTGTGTCATATTTAAAGGGCCTTAAGCCCTCATTTCCGCCTCACCAGCCACCCAACTCCCCTGTGTGAAACCCTAATCGCCTAGAGTGAGTTAAGAGAGAAAAGAGAGTTAATCTTGGGCATTTTTGTGATCTTTTGGAGGATAAGTGGAGAGCATCAAAGCTTGAATCAATAGGAGGCTTTTGGATCCATAGATTACTAAGAGATTTGCTTCAGTTGGAGGAAAAAATATGCTAACTTGATCATTTCCTTATGAGATCTTGGTTTAGGGAGTTTTTAGGGTTTTCTCTTATCTAATCTTGTGTCATTAAATCATTTGAGCATGGCTTGAGGTTGAAACCTCAGATATGGACTGTAGGAGACCTTGTGAGTCCAAAGTCTCAAGCTTTATTGAGCTGGAGGCAAGCTCTTGTGCATCTAACCCTTGTTGGAGCTTGTATTGGCATTATGAGCCTAATATGCCATACATGCACGTAAAGCTTGCAACTTTACGTGATATGCGAGCCTTAGGAAGATACATCTGAAGTATGGGCTATCAGTTTTGCCTTAAAACATCAGAATGAGAATTTGACTTAAGGGACTCGACGAGTCGGTTGGAGTTTGTCCCGATGAGTCTGAACACACTGTAATTCAGTGAGTTGATGGGTCAACTCGGCGAGTTGACTTGGACTTTCTTGAATGGTCCTGAGAAGCCGAAGGGACTCGACAAGTCGCGCAGATGCACTCGACGAGTTGGGTCAACATGGATTGTTGACTCTAGTGTTGACTTTTGTTGACTTTATGGTTTGGTCAAACTAAGGGATGGAGGTCATGGAGGGGTAAAATGGTCTTTTACCCATCCTAAGAGTTAAATAGGGACTAACATGAGTTTATTTAGAGTTGTGATCTTTAAGTGTTAATTACATATGCTTATTACATGTAGGTGGGGATTAGTCTGTTCGAGGGGTATGCAGTTTCCTTGTTTGCTTACGAAGTGAGTCTTCTCACTATACTTACCTAGAGTGGTAATCTTTGTGTGACCGGAGGGTCTTATGTGCTTATATTGAGTATTGTGATATCCTGCATTATGTCTTTGTGATTTATGTTATGTATTATTTTGAGCTTACTGAGTTAGGACCGGAGGGTCCACCCGAGTTGTGGGATCAGTGGGTTCCACTGAGATACTGTGACAACTTGAAACTTATCCCGTTATTGTAACCTCTTTTTCCGTTAATAAACTAGTTTTTATTAACATTTTCCATTAACTTTTGGATTAAGTTAATTAAATTGGGACTTTTATTTTGACATCATGAGTGTCCAAACGCATTAGAAGCACGCGAAAACACCCCCAATATTCATTTGGAAGATTTTTAGTTACAATTAAGTAGGGTTACGAATACTTAATCGGGTACAACCATAAACCCCGTTTAACGTCGGTATCGGGTAGATTTCCACCGGGCCACAAACTCAAACCCTATATAAGGGTGATTGGACTTCATTTGAAGCTTTTCCACTCTCTTAACACCCTCTCTCTCTCTCTACTCTCTCTCTCTCTCTCTCTACAAGCCAATTTGATCCAAAAATCAACCCTTTCAAGCCCCAAACTAGTAAGTGATCTATCCTAGCTTGTTGTTTAGTTTGTTTAACATGCAAATTCATGTTTAAATCATCCAAAAGTAGCAAAATCTTGTGTTTACGGCCCTAGAACAGCCCCAAACCGTAAACACACTTAAATGGGGTTTTGAAGCCCCAAAACCCTCCCAAATCACTTCTAGTGCTTAGCTATGACTTAAGGACTTGCATGTACGAGTTTGGATCATCAAAATCCTGTCATTTGGGGAGTAAACTTGAGTTTACGGCCCAAGAAAATTCTTGGACCATAAACACTCATTCATAAGCCGTAAACACCATTTAAGGTGTTAAATTGCCCCTTAAACACCTCCTATGGCTTGGATTAATGTCTAGAATCAAACACCATCGAAGAAGGGACCTAAAACATCAAGGAAACCATGTCCTTAGGAGATTACGGCTATAAACCCCCAAAGGAATGGTCCCTTGGCTGTAAACTCCTCTAAAGAGGTCAAATGGTGCCCTAACTTCCTTCCATGGCTTGTATATTGGACTAGAATCATATGTGCTTAACCTAGAACGATCAAAACAAAAAAGGAATGGGAAAGTAAGATTTTACAACTATAAACTCTATGTTTACAGTCGTAAACTCCCATAGATGGTCCATTTGATGACTTAACCACTTCCTATGCCCTAGAATTGAACCTAGCGTAATTCCACAAGTGTTATAAGGCCTTTGAACATCCAAGAACACACCACCCATGAGTTTACAGCTGTAAAATCATGGGGATATGGTCATTGGGCCGTAATCTCCTCTAATATTTTACTCTTGAAGAGCAAACTCCATATCTAGGCCCTACACCCCCTTAGATGCAGCCCATATCACTCCTAACACTTGAAATAAAGTGTTTTCACGTATCAGAGTGTATTATCTTACTTAATTAGTGGTTCAATGTCTAATTAGATACTATTATGTATCTCCTCATGTTTCATAAAATCCTCGCGTGTGTTCATGCCCTAAACTGACACTTAGCATCCTATCCGGCACATTTCTCGTCTGGTGAGTTTATACCCCTACACTTTTCTGAGTTTTTTCATGTTTTCAGGGGGGGGGGGGGGGCGAATACAAGAAAATCATAAAGGTTTTCGAAACTTAAAACTGATGTAATTATACGAATTTCTATCAAACTTTAGATACTTTATCCCTTTTGTAATATGCGGAGCATAAGGGACGTTTTCTTAATATAATTACATAGTTTTCAAAACAGCGTGGGAACTTATCAAATCATTCAAATTATTATGGGAATAATTTGGGATCTTTATTACTTGTTTTACAGATTCAGATTTCATGCAAAGTCAATGATATAAACTATGTCTGATTTAGTTTATCCATGTTTAATCTAGAGTATCTTGTTAAATAATTATCTCGTATTTGATTATTTATACTCTACTTTGTTCCAAATGATTTCGAAACTCGAGAATGGTCTATTATCCTGTGAATCAGTTAATACTAGCTTGTGAGACTGTCTTCATATTACCCTTCGGGGTACCAGTAAATCCTCTCTGGAAGTATAACCAGGGTCTCTTGGAGGGAAAACGTGAAATTTGTAGATAGATCTATTCGGGACTGGCAATCCCACACCTAAAATGCTAGCTACAGTTAGGCGGGCACGCCTGGGGTGACAAATTTTGGAATCGAACAACGCCTGAAGAACGTCAAGGAGGTCACAAGTTAAATCAGTATGGTTATACGACTCACAATACGTATTAAACTAATTAGCAATATTCATGGATTTCTTTCTTTCTTTTATAGTCTTATTTATGTAATAAGACTACCTACTTTCGTACTGGAGGGTATTCCAGGGTTCTTAATCTATAGTTTTATGTATTAAAACTACCTACTTTCGTACTGGAGGGTATTCCAGGGTTCTTAATCTATAGTTTTATGTATTAAAACTACCTACTTTCGTACTGGAGGGTACTATTCCAGGGTTCTTAACTTATAGTTTTATGTAGTAAAACTACCTACTTTCGTAATGGAGGGTATTCCAGGGATCTTAACTTATGGCTTTCTTATCGTGCTGGTGATAACCAGGGTTTTTCATATGGAAATCAACAAACATGTTAGAAAATATGGGATTTTCTAGGAATACATGCATATGTATTTCATAACTCGGTAGCAATGGTTTCGATATTACAGTAATCTTTATCAAAGGAAATGAAGTATTTATCACAAGATTAAATAACCGGTTTTCCTTTCGAACATGCTTATGAACTCACCAGCTTTATGCTGATATTTCCAAAACTGCTTGTATTCTCAGGTTCTCGTTAGACAGGTATCCCGTAATCTTTTGGAGAAGATGGAGCGTATAGAAGTTTCGTCTTTACTTTTGTTATCCTGATGTATAGATAAAACATGTAGTTCTTTGCTTTCAAACAAATGTAAATATTCCTATGTAATGTAATGGTTGTGTTTACTATGCTTGCTATGTACATTGGTTGTGATACTTTACATGATGTCCTCCGCCCCGGAATGTTTCCGCCATCGGTTTCGGGGTGTGACAGATACATTGACCGGAGGGTCTTATTCGAGTATAGCCGTGAGAGGCTAATGAGTTATGTGTGGTATTTTGGGGAACTCACTAAGCTTCGTGCTTCCTGTGTTATGTGTTTCAGGTACTTCTCAGCATCACAGGAAGGCGCCAACTTGATTGTATACACGAGGCGGAGTTACATTTTGAGGATCTGGATTTTGTTTAACACATTTTCTGAATATGTGTTTTTTAAAATGAAAATTTTGTTTGAAAATTTACGGTGTTACAAGTTGGTATCAGATCCTTGGTTTGAGGGATTCAAATATACTTTCGGGTGTGTTTGGACTCAAACTGAGGATTTGAGAAAAAAATTTCAAAAGAAATGATTTTTCTAAAAACGAGCAAGAGTTTTAAGAGGAAACGAGCTGGAGCAGTGTGTACAATCAGCCAGAGCCTGAACGGTGATTTCCCAAAATACCCTTACTTATTTGTGATATGAGATATTTATGAGATGTTAGGGATGCATGCTAGATGATAGGTTAGGTCTTTCATATTTAGGACTAGTGTTGCCTGATTTGTGATACCTTACCCTAGGAGTTGTTGTTATATGTTGTTGCCTTGAGTATGTGCTGAGTAGGAGTATCTAGCAGGAATAACTTAGAAAGAGTTTTGAGTCGAGTAATAATCTAGGAGAGGTACCTAGATGAGCATATGAGGGGTTTGCTAAGAGAGTATTATGTTATTTGTGAGATAGAGTATGTGTGACTTGGGATTCTAGGAGGAGGACTTGGGGTGACTGTAGGTTGATGTGGAAGTTAGTATTGGGCCCGTACTACTGAAAACACTGGCTCTATATGCAGCCTAAGTAATAATCCTTAGGGTACTAAGGAACATGTAGGGGCGGGAAATCGAGTGTGAGTATGCTCGAGCGAGTCTCTGATGATTTTGCATTGTGTTTCAGAGACATCATGGTGGGTACACGCCACAACCCCGAGAGTAGTAGTGCTTGTGACGAGGAGATCCATAGGATCATCCATGAGGAGGTGGCCACAACTATTCGAGAGGCGATACTAGAGATGTTTGGGTCTATTAAGACCACCTTGTCGAGACATTTAATGAGCGGTATGCCGCTGTTACTGAGGCTGCTGCTACTGCAGCTACCGCGGCTGTTACCGTTGGTAGACCACAAGGAGGTGACTCGTTGTTGTTTTGGGAATTCAGCAATATGAAGCCACCAGAGTTTGATAGGACACAAGATCTGATTTCTTCTATGTGATGGATCTCCGACATAGAGGGATGTTTTTACACGTGTTCATGCCCAAAGCATTTGAGAGTTCGGTTTGTGCTGAACCAACTTTGCTTGGGATCGAAGGACTGGTGAAAGTTTGTGACAACCAGCTTTACCCCTGCAGATCATGATGCAGTGACATGGGAGAGGTTTACGCAGTTGTTCCGGGACGAGTATGTTCCCCAGGTGGAGAGGGAATAGTTAGCCAAGGAGTTTTTGTCTCTCAAGCAAAAGACAGAAACTGTGACTGAGATTTCTAGGATGTTCCATGAGATGGCGCTATTTTGCCCTGAGCACGTGTCTATCAAGTAGGCACGTGTGAGCCGATATCTGAGCATACCGATGAGGGATATACGGGAGTTCATGGCGAACTCGTCGTACAGGACATTGGCTGAGCTTCAGACCAATGCCAGGCAGAGGGAGATCGAGCTTGAGTTGCAGGCCATGGAGGAGAGAGAGTCTCATGGGAGGGACCAGAGACCAGTATAGTCACATCCAGTGACGAAGCGGGCTAAGCCAACTGATACTAGAGTTGGGGGCCAGAAGGGCCGCACTTGTGGTAAGTGCAGAAAGAGTCACGAGGGATCATGTCGGACAGGGATTTGCTACAAATGTGGCAAGGAGGGGCACATGGCGAAGGATTTCCCCAAGGGATTTGCAGTTTACTTTCACTGCATCCAGACCGGCCATTGGAAGGTTGAGTGCCTTTAGTTCATTCAGGGATCCGCTTAGGGTTCCGTACTTGCTGCTTTGCGTGCTACTCATAGTCGGCCGGTGAAGGCCGAGGTTCCGAGAGCTTGGGGGAAAGCTTTTCAGCTGACAGCGGAGGAGGTCCGTGCATCACCTGATTTCGTGGCTGGTACGTATTCCCTTATTTATGCTATTTTGAGATTTGTTGTGCTTATTTTGTGTTATGTATATAGTTACTTTTTCTTGTGAGTTCTGTACCTACTTTGGTGTTATTTGACTCGGGTGCGAGTCAATCTTTCGTGTCTTTAGCTTTTAGTCATCACATCGGTATCCGACGTGAGGCGTTGAGTCGACCTATGAGGGTTTCTATAGCCAATGAGCATGCGGTTTTCGCTACTGATGTAGTATGAGGATGTGTACTATATATTTTCAGTGTTGAGTTCACGATAGACCTGGTGCCTATCATGATGGGTGATGTATGTGTCATAGTAGGCATGGACTGGTTGAGTTGGTTTGGAGCTATGATCGAATGTGAGTGTCAGATGGTGACTATATGAGACCGTAGTGGGGGAGTGCTTATGGTGTATGGCGAGGGTACCAGATCTGGATCAGCTTTCTGCTCTGCTGATAGAGCGAGACAGAGTCTACAACATGGTTGTAGTGGCTTTTTGGCATATGTGATGGATACGCGGGTTGCTATAGAGAGGCCGCGTTCTATCTCCGAGGTTCCAATAGTGTGCGAGTTTCCGGATGTTTTTCCCGAGGAGTTGTTGGGTGTGCCTCCCGAGAGGCAGGTGGAGTTTCGGATTGATTTGGTTTCGGGTGCGGCGCCTATTGCCAAGGTACCTTATCGCCTTGCACCACGAGAGATGCAGGAGTTATCCTCACAAGTCTAGGAGCTACTGGGGAAAGGCTTCATCAGACCGAGTAGCTCACCGTGGGGAGCACCAAACCTTTTTGTCAAGAAAAAGGATGGTTCACACCGGATGTGTATTAATTACCGGGAGTTGAACAAGTTGACGGTCAAGAACCGTTATCCACTTCCGAAGATCGACGATTTGTTCGATCAGTTGTAGGGGGTGTCTTGGTTCTACAAGATTCATTTGAGATCTGGATAACATCAGATGAGAGTTTTCGTGGAGGATATCCAAAATACGGATTTTACGACTCGTTATGAGCACTACGAGTTTGTGGTGATGCCTTTCAGGCTCACCAACACACCGACAACATTCATGGACCTCATGAACCGGGTGTGCGTGCCTATGTTGGGTCGATCAGTGATCGTGTTCATCAATGACATTTTGGTGTATTCGCGAACCAGAGAGCAGCACGAGGAGCATCTTAGAGAGATTCTTGGAGTATTGAGGTCGGAGAGGCTTTATGCCAAATTCTCCAAGTGCGATTTTTGGTTATGAAAGATCCAGTTCCTGGGACATCTCGTTAATCAGAAAGGGATATTGGTCGACCCGGCCAAGATTGAGGCTCCTTTTAGATCGATTAGATTCTAACAAGTAAAGTATTAACACGATATGAAAACAAGAACACAAGATGGATCAATAGGTGTCGAATGATTAAAAGACAGCCTCAGAAGAACTTTATAAAGAATTGCTACTATAGAGGTGTGCTAGGGTTACAAAGAAAAGATCGATCAATAGTTAACAACTACGGTGCATGCATGCACTATAAATACTATAATCTTAATAATAAATACGGTTGGATAGGCCCAAACCGTGTACATAATGGACTAAGTAAACAGTCCAATGACACAATCTATTAAACCCAACAATCTCTCCCTTTGCGTCAATTGAGGCATGAACCCTTCAGCCTTGGATTCGTTTCTGCACTTCATACACCTCTGGAATCATAGTATAAATTACTTGGCGAACTTCAATGTACCATAAAACCATATCTGAGAAGCACTTGCTATCATCTTTCTTGTTGCCTTTGAACTTGCTCAGTTGCTCCAAAATGAACTCAAGGAAGGTTGTGGTATAGATATGCTTATCAGAAAGATAGAAGCACCTTTACAAAAGTCTACTTCAGTTCATTCCCTAGCAGAATAAACCATAAACCAATCTCCACTGTAGTGATAGGAGGTGGACAAGGTGCGATTGTAATTGGAATGGAAGTGTGAGTGGGAGAAGGAGGTGGAGATGGAATTTTATCATTAAGATTTACCTCTTATTATGGAGAAGGTGGAGGCAAATCACTACGAAGCGAACCCTCAAATTGAGAACGTTCGCTTTCCCAGATTGATGAAGATGAGCTAGGTTGCAGAGTCATCTTTCGTAGCTTTCGCTTTTTAGGAGCGGAAGGAGCTGCTCCTTGAGTCTTTCGCTTCATAGGGGTTGGAGCAAGAGAATATGGACCTTCTAGAACCCCTTTCTTGTTATCTCCCTTATTGCCTCCCTTTTTGGGTTTATCAGCCTTGTCGAAGGATTGTTGCATCTCTGAAGTAAGCGCCCTAGGACCCGAAACGGGTTGCTTCTTATACTCAGTGATAATTTTGCTAGCCCCAGAAACACACTTGTACATAGTCTCCGGAATAGACCTTACAAATAAAAACTTCGAATTATCAGCGATGATAATCTTTGTAGTGTGGAAGGTGGCAATCGATGTCATTAATGAATCTGCCATCACTGGAATATTGAAATTTTTAATTCCCTGTTACACTACTATCGTCCAGAAACGTCCGTAAGAGATCTCGTTGTGCTGAGACGAAGAATTCATACTCTCCACCAATTGAGCCCACAACACTGAGACATAATCAAGGTTAATCCCATGGTAGAGGCCATAAAGGATTGTCATAAACAATTTGCTGGCACAGTCCGACCCAACAACTCTCTTAGAAAAAGCTTTGAAGAGTAGAGTAAACAAACCATTCCATTGTGGTGGGAGACATGATTTCTTGAACTTGGTGATAGTGGTGAGAAGATCAGTATACCCTATTTGGTAGAACATGTCGAAGATCTGGGTAGTAGATATAGACTCCGGATTCACCATTGAATCAACACAGTTTAGCCCTAGAAGAGAGCAAAACCTAGACTTGGTGACCGTTTGTTTCTTATCATGAACTTCAAAGATGATCTTGTCCTCCTCCTTGACATACTTAGCAGATGAGAAGGCCTTCGACAACAGAGACATATGAACATATTCAACCTTGGTTAAGGTGAGTACTTCAAGCACTCGACAATGGGAAGTATGTACACGTCATACTTGAACGGAACCAAGTCGAGGATTAAGTTCTGGTTTGGCTTGATGGTGAGACAAGAAGATTGATCAGTGTGTTCTTGAACAGGTCCATTGTTGCAGGTGCTTGGAGAAGACGAACAGTAAGAGAGAAATCATCTTTTAGGGTTCTTGATAATTTTGAAAGTGGTAAAGATTAACTTAATAATCGATAACCCCTTTCGATACAATTGCCCAAGAGAGAGAAAATCAAATCGTCAATCGTGTAAAAATCTCGTAAACAACGCATAAAAAGATGTGATTTGACAACTGTTCCTCCGAAAAGTGTGGCAGGCGGCGTGACGATTAGTGATGTTTCAAATTCACGCGCCTTTTGTTTGAAATCTTATCCATTCCTCCGCCTCTTTATATTTTGCCCTAATACTTCATATTCCAATTAAAAAAAACTGAGCACCTTTCACCTTTTAAAATACAAGACCACCATAGCATCGAGAAGCGAAATTGTGAATCTGAAAAATATCATAAGTACAATGAACTAGATTTTTGGAAAATCATAAAGATCTTCGCGCAAGATTGTGCCAAATAAAAAGAAATAAAACAAGTTACATGTGTGGGATTTAAGTGATGTCATTAGAGACATGAAACTGTGTATCCCGGGCACGAATCGCTTCCTTCAAAGTCAAGAGAGACTAAGAAGTGCTTGTGTGGTTTCCCGTTGAAGCACGATCAATTGTTTGTTAAGAAACATTGAAAGAAATCTTTTAATTACGGCTTTAAGGGTGATTTTCGCTTCAATCAAACTACGAAACTTGATATAAGTTCGAAAGTTGGTTGAAGTACTTGTGTGGCCATTGTAGCCAAAAGCATCAAGTAGGTTTGATAATTTTGCAGTGACTTGGGAAAATTTTAAAATCTCAAAAACAAAAACGAAATTGGATCTTTTGGGAAGAAATTTCTTAGTTTCAGAACATTCCATAAAGATCTTGCAAAAATAAAAGAGATTTCATGGTACAAACCATGATAATGGCTTTCATTAATTCACGGGTGAAAAGCTTGAACTTTCAATGGTTCATCGCCAATTCATTGTGGTGTTAGATTTTGGGTCTCACTTAGTACGTGGTGAAACGAAACTAAGATCATTAACACAGATGTTGTGTAACCATAAACCTCCGTGGTAAATGCTGAGAGTCTCAAGGGTTACATTAATGAAAACAAAATTAATGGAGAAGAGTGTTGAGGTGGTATAAGAAAGGAAAGCACCTCTGCTATATGAAAGTGACCAAGCAGACAACTCTTAACTCAATGTGAGAAGAGTAAGGTAGCTCATGACTTATGTGAATTTAGCAGCCTGATTGGGAAGAAATGATTTGTAAATATCGAATCGGTAATGCTTCACAAAGAGTCGTTGAGGCTTTAGACAACATACAACAACATGCTTCTAGGGATACTTAACTAATACATAGATAAAGAAGTTTATACATGCCCCATCAAGTGAATTAGAGTGACTCTAGATATGTGTTGTCACAAGTTTTGCTATTATCTATTTTTGGTATTTTAAATTTTTGTGAAAAAGAAAAGAAATAAAAGTAAACACAAAGGAAAATATTTTGTTATCTTTAATTTTCTGAAAAAGAATTAAAAAAAACAGAAAGAAAAGTAAAATATTTTTAGATTGTGGTTTTTCGGAAAAAGAAATAAAAACAGAAATTTAAGATATGCTTAAACGGAATAATAGACATAATGTACAAAAAACAGGATACAAGAGTTCCAAACCAAGAAGAAAGTTGATTAATCAATCGGGAGTTCGCTTATAGAGAATGAGTGAAGTGAATTGGAGCGAGAGTTCGGTCTATTTCATGTCCCGAGATAATCGGAAATGAAATAGAGCGAGCGTTCACCTCATTTCGCTTTACAAATACTTACAAGGTGATTCTCATGAAAGTGAAGGTGGTTTTGCAACAGATTCAGCTTCCATCATTCCTAAGCCTTGGAGTATTCTATTAAATGATGCTTTAGGCAAGGCTTTCGTGAATATGTCAGCTAGTTGATCAGAGGATTGTATGAAGTGTATTTCAACGTTGCCATCTTCTACGTGATCCTTGATGAAGTGATACCTTAGTGCGATGTGTTTTTTCTTTGAGTGTTGCACTAGATTATGACAAATGCGAATAGCACTTTCGAAATCACAGTATAGAGGGGTTTGTTTCTTGGACTGCCAACTAACGAGTTTTCCATCGAGAAATTGACATCCGCCAATAGTGATTTTTCTATCTAGACCACATTCTCCAAGATTAGCATCTGAGAATGTTTGAACGAAGAACCCTAATTTCGCTGGATACCATATGCCAAGAGATGAGGTTCGTTTCAGGTATCTGAAGATGTTCTTGACTGCCACCATGTGAGGTTTGCGTGTATTTGCCAGGAACCTAGCATAATAACAAACGGAAAACATAATATCTGGTCTACTAGCTGTTAGATACATCATTGACCCTATCATCTGATGATACAGAGTCATATCAACAACCGTTTTTTCCAGAGATGGTGTTAGTTTCATTCCGAATGCCATTGGAACTTTCACTCTTGAATCTCCCATCATGCCAAACTTCGCCATTAAGGTTTTGGTGTAAGCCTCCTGATTTATGAAAATGCCATCTGCTCCATGTCTAATATTCAGTCCAAGGAAAATTTTAATTGGACCCACTGAACTCACCTCAAATTTTGTTTCCATCAACTTGCGAAACTCAGCTGTTAAGCTAGGATTCGTAGAACCAAAGATGATGTCATCAACATAAATTTGTACGATCATTAGGTGGTCACCCTCTTTCTTGCGAAAGAAGGCTGGGTCAAATGAAACTTGTTTGAATTTATACATTTTAAGAAAGCGAGTTAGGGTTTCATACCAGGCTCTAGGCGCTTGCTTTAAACCATAAACTGCTTTGTCCAAAATGTAGCAATGATTGGAAAATTTCGCGTTCACAAAACCAGGTGGTTGCTCGACATATACAGTCTCTTCCAGTTCTCCATTCAACAAAGCACACTTTACGTCCATTTGAAACACCTCAAAATTCTTGTGTGCTGCATATGCCAGAAAGATACGAACATATTCTAACCTGGCTACTGGAGCGAAGGTTTCTTCATAGTTGATTCCTTCTTCTTGACAGTATCCCTTGACTACTAGTCTCGCTTTATTTCTTATCACACTACCTTCTTTATCAACCTTATTGCGAAACACCCATTTTACACCAACAAATGATGCATCTGGTGGAGTTGGTATTAATCTCCAGACCTTGTTTCGCTCAAACTCATTGAGTTCGTCTTGCATCGCTTGCACCCAATCAGAATGATCAAGAGCTGTGTTGACAGTTTTGGGTTCGACCTTAGAAAAAAATGAGTTGAGCATACAAAATTCCACCTTAGAGAATAATGCATTTTGCTTCGCTTTTAACTGAGATCATGTGAGGACATCTATAGACGATTCACCTATGACTTGAGCTTTTGGGTGATCTCTGGTCCATTTTATTAGTGGAGGATAATTTGGATCATAAGAAGGATCCAGTTCAACATTTACTTATTCGAATTTAGACTGTACATCCTGATCATCATTCACTTCTTTATTCTCCCCTTAGAATGATGATGATTCTTCTCCCTCAGGTTCAGAGTGCTCCCCCTCAACTGGATGTTCATGAGTAATTCTTGGAGATGGATTCTCCCCCTCAAATGGCACATTAGGTTTGGAAGACGAAGATTAACCCTCCCCCTATAATGGTGTGTTTTCTTTTGTTGTTTCGCTTGAACTTGGAGGTTCGTTCGAACTAGGAGGTTCGTTTCCATATCTTTCACAACATCGTCGATGATTTTCTTGAAATCATCTTCTTTATTGTTCGCTGCTTTGGAAATATCTCCTCCGATAGACTGTCGCTCTGCTGAATCTTCTTCAAATAGTTATCATCAAATGTGACATAGTAGGTCTCCTCTATCTTCTTTGTGCGTTTGTTGAGAATCCTAAATGCCTTAGAAGTCAGTGAATACCCCAAAAATATACCTTCATCAGCTTTTGCATTGAATTTGTTCCGATTTTCCTTGGAATTGAAAATGAAACACCTGGAACCAAATACATGGAAAAACTTAATGATAGGTTTGCGATTGTTAATAATTTCATATGGAGTAAGAGAAAATCGCTTATTCAGAAAGGATCTATTTTGGGTAAAGCATGCAGTTTCAATAACATCAGCCCAGAAATACAGAGGAAGCGAAGCAAAGGTAAGCATTGTTCGAGCAGCTTCACACAAAAAACAGTTTCGTCTTTCAACTACGTCATTCTGTTGTGGGGTATAAGGAGCAAAAAGATTGTGTGTGAGTCCTTTATTAGCCAGAAATTCTTTGAAGTCTTGATTCTTAAATTCCAACCCATTATCACTGCGAATATTTCGAAGTCTTGATTTTTATATGAATAATATATTAAAATAGAAATCATATAGTTTAATTAATATTAGACAAGAATTAATTAAGAATTAATTCTATGGCTAAAAGACATTAATTAAATAAAGAGGACTAGAGCTGTCAATTGTGTGATAGTTGATTTTTGGCTGAGAATCCTTATGGATTAGGGCATGGACAAAATTAAGGATGAGTCCATCATAATTTCGGCCATAGAGGCCTTACTCTAGAAGCTTCTCAAGTTACTTCGGGCCTAAGTCATCCAATTAGGGTTTTGAATGAAACCCTAGAAGCTCAAGTATATAAGGACCCCTAGGGCTAGATAAATCGCCACTTGATCCCTTGGAAGCTTGGAGCCGACTTTTGCCTCTCATCCTCTGTCCTCTACATCATTCTCTTGCTTGTGGTGTTTGTGAGCCATTAGAGGTGTTACATTTGTGACACTAGGCTTCTTGAACATCAAAGGATTCTTGCAACCATTGAAAGGTATCATCTAAACTAGTTTATTATAGTTTTCGATTTCAATGTATGCTAGATTAGGGTTTTCAAGTCTTGGATGAATTGCATGTATAATAGAGAAGCCTAGATCCAAGCTTTAAGGTTTTGTATGAGCACATAGGAATGTTCTTTTGTGTAAAACCCATCAGTGGTATTAGAGCCTTGATTGGCTTCTGTTGTATTTGATGCTTTGTGTTTCATTCTTGCTTAAAAAATCGATTTTTTGGTCTTCTGTGTGACAGACTCGGCGAGTCCCAATGTGGGCTCGACGAGTAGGATGAACTCGACGAGTCCATAAGGGGACTCGGCGAGTCGGGCCGTTAGATAGAGGGATTTTCAGGATTTTATGCCTATTTTGCAGTGGGATGATTACCAAATCATCTCTAACTGATAAAATACGAATTTTATTAATATTGGATGATTATCCTTTCCAAAATAAAAGATATTTTCAAATTAATTGAATTATTATTTCCTTATATGATAAATGTTAATTACTTGAATTTATTTGGTAATTATCTTGCATATAATTGGATTAGGTCAAAATTAGATAATCACCATAATTAATTATTTAATTATTTATTTGAATTTTTATCTAGTTAGTTTTGAAATGTTTCAAAACTTGCTCTCAAGTTTTGGAATTTAATTTTTGAATTAAAAGTTTAATTTTGAAATTATTAAATTACAAATCGTAGAATTTTACAAGTTAAAAATTCACCCTATACTATTATAATAATATAAAATTAATTATTATATATGTATAACTTAAATGCTAGTCTTACCGTTAGTAGGCCTCATTCACGAAGTCGATCTATAAAGGGGGGGGGGGGGGGGGGGGTAAAAGGTTATGGCCTATAAAATGGTTGTTTAATGGATGTCCATTCTCACCCACCGCTTCCTTGATTGGTGGATGGTCGTTAGCCGAAGGGGTAGGATAGGGAAAACCTTTCCTCATTAATAGTATAATGAATTAATAAAGTAACTAAATTTTTTTACAAAATTCCCAATCTTAGTTACTTTAAGCAAATGTGAATTGATGCAATTCCATGAAATTACACTTTGTTACGCTTGCTAAGACGTTGGTAGAGCATGTGTGGTTAACCGGCACACTAATTGGGCTCTAAGCAAAGGTGGCAAAGGGTGAATCGATGTTTGTCATAGATTGATGGAGCGTGTGTGGTTAACCGGCACGTCGATTAGGTGACTATAACATTGGGGGCACCATGTACATTTGCATGGTTATTCACACCCGGTTTGTGATCCTCGGCATCCCAGTCACAAACTTGAAGGGAATATCAAGATTTAAACATGCCATTGAAAAGTTCAATGAATCTCAAAAGGATCTAGGAGTTATCAATACATTTAAAACTTAACTTTAATTTGCTTTTCATGGTGGAAATTAGTGAATCGACATTCACTTACCTTCAAATTATTTGTTGTTTAGATTACGACATCCCTTTTCTAAATTGCAAATAATGTTGTTGGATCCTAGCCCTAATTTTTGATTTGGGTGTTTAATTAGGGATTCTTATCTAATCAAACTTTGTCTCTTTTCTTTTTTAGATGTCGAACTTGAACAACAACGCTTCCGGATCTAACGCCTCCGACTCATTCTCACTCATGAACTTGTGTGGGAGGGTGATCTTTGATGGAAACAATTTCAATGATGGGATCCGTAACATAAGAATGGTCACCCGCTACGAGGACAAGGAATATGTCCTCGATAAGGAGCGGAAAGAGGTGGACATAAACACTGCCACTCCTGAAGAGATTGTTGCCTTCAAGGCCCATGAGTGTGATGCCACGAAAGTCCATTGCATCATGCTAGCGACAATGACTAATGAACTGCAAAATTCCTACGAGGACTTCTATCCTTACGAAATGCATCAGGACTTGGTTGAAAGGTATCACCAAAGTGAAAGGCAGGAGAGGTACGAGATCATCACCTCGATGATCACGACCAAAATGAGAGACGGAGAGTCTGTCACTGCTCGTCTGCAGAAGATGCAAAGGTATGTTGACCGCCTGCTGAAGTTAAATGTTAACTTCTATGAAGAGTTGGTGATTGACATCATCCTTCATTTACTGCCACCCTGATTCAACCAGTTTCGCATGACCTACCATATGAACAAAGAGGACGTCACATTGAGCAAGCTGCAAGGTCTATTGAGAACTACCGAGAGTAACCTCAAGGACAAGTCTGGTGCACAAATTCCTACTCCTACTGCTACCCCAGTCTTGACTATTGGGTAAGGAAAGGGTAAGAAGAGGAAGGCTCCCTCAAAGAGCCACCACAAGGGTAAGTCCCATGATGACATCTCTTCTAGTGGAACCAAGGCTAGTTCTGCTAAACCCAACTCCAACCCCAAGGATGCAGAGTGCCATCACTTCCACGAAATAGGGCATTGGAAACGAAGCTGTCTAAAGTATCTGCAAGATATCAAGGATTGAAAGATCAAGCAGTCATTCGCAGGTATTTACACTATTAAATCTAATGATTCATCACATGCTATTTCTTGGGTTTCATATATAGGATGTCGTTTTCACATTTGTTCTGATTTGCAGGGACTAAGAAGAAATAGGGATGTGGAGCATGGGCAGATAAACTTGATCATGGGAAACAGAAGATCGTCGCCTGTCACCAAGATTGGAGTTTACTCTTTAGTGCTTAGTAATGGATTAGGACTAGATTTAAATAATTGTTGCTATTCGCCAGATATGGCAAGAAACATCATTTATTTTCATGGCTTGTATAGACAAGGATTTAGATATTCATTTGATAATGATAAGGGTTCTATTAATGCTTATCTTAATGGTGTTTTCTATTTTGAAGCATTGCCTTGTAATGGAATATATGAAATTGTGATGGTTGTAGACAATTTGGGAAATGATGTGTTGTGTATTGATTCTTCCAATATTTTGGATAAAGCATGCTTGTGGCATTTTCGTCTTGGACATGTCAACAAGAAACGCATAGACCAACTCCAAAAGGACGGAGTGTTGGAGTCATTCGACCTTAGGGACGATGACGTGTGTGAGTCTTGTTTACATGGAAAGATAACCAAGTCACCCTTCACTGGTACTTGTGAAAGGGGTGAGGGTTTATTGGATCTCATACACACCGATGTGTGTGGGCCCTTTAGATCCACCACAAGGGATGCGAACTGCTTCTATGTGACTTTCACCGATGATTATAGCAGAGATGGGAATATCTATTTACTCAAGCACAAGTCAGAGACCTTTGAAAAGGTCAAAGAGTTTAAACAAGAAGTGGAGAATCAGTTCGGCAGGAAAATCAAGATGCTTCGATCCGATCGAGGTGGAGAGTACCTAAGTCTTGAATTCCACGACTACCTCAAGGAATGCGGAATCGTTTCGCAATTGACGCCACCTAGGACACTGCAGTTGAATGGTGTGGCTGAGAGGCGTAATCGAACCTTGCTAGACATGGTTCTTACATGATGAGTCGTGATTCGCTACCTATCTCATTCTGGGGTATGCCTTAGAGACTGTCGCCCATATCCTTAACTTAGTCCCTACGAAGAAGGTTGCCAAAACACCTCATGAGATGTGGACAGCGAAAGCTCCCTCGTTGGCACATATCAAGGTTTGGGGTTGTGAGGCTTTCGTAAGACGAGAGACTCATGACAAGCTCGAACCTCGTAGTGATCAGTGTATTTTCATCGGCTATCCATAAAAGTCCTTTGGATATCTCTTCTATAGACCGAGTGACAATGTTATATTCGTTGCGGGGAGAAGGATTTTTTGAGAGCGAGAACTCATAAGGCAAGGGGATAGTGGGAGGCAAATCGATCTTCAAGAGCTTCAAGAGTCGAGCGATGAAGGAACCTCTAACGTTGGCGCTCAACCCGAGGAGGAAACTCCGATTGAACCGATTGACGAATTCTTACCTCTTAGACGTTCCAGTAGAGTTGGTATTCCGCCTATGTTGTATGGTTTTCATATAACAAGTGAGGGTGATAGTTTATTAGTGATAGTACACTAATAAATTTGGATGAACCTAATAGCTACAAGGAAGACATGGCAGGCCCGAAGTCTGCGAAATGGAAAGAGACTATGGACAGCGAGATTCAATCCATGTATGACAACCAAGTGTGGAATTTGGTTGACAATGTGCCAGGTTGTAAGACGGTCGGGTGCAAGTGGATCTTCTAGAAGAAGACCGACATGAATGGGAATGTACACACTTATAAAGCACGATTGGTTGTGAAAGGCTTTAATCAAACTCCCAGAGTTGACTATGATGAGACCTTTTCACCAGTTGCAAAGATAAAGTCTATTAGGGTGATGCTAGCCATTGCTTCATTTCATGACTATGAGATATGGCAGATGGATGTTAAAATCGCTTTCCTTAACGGAAAGTTGGCTGAGAATGTTTACTTGAGTCAGCCAGAGGGTTTTCTCGATCCAAATCACCCCAATAGAGTGTGTAAGCTTGAGATGTCTATTTATGGATTTAAACAAGCATCTCACCGATGGAATATTTGTTTCGATGAGAAAGTCAAAGAGTTTGGTTTTCTGCGAAGCGAGGATGGATCATGTGTATATCTCAAAGCCAGTGGGAGTATAGTAAGCTTCCTCATATTGTATGTCGATGACATACTATTCATAGGAAATGACATTCCGACGCTGTAGGAAGTTAAGACCTGGCTTGGGAAGTGTTTCGCTATGAAGGACCTCGGAGAGGCTTCTTATATTCTGGGAATAAGGATAGTGAGAAACAGGAGTAAAAGACTAATAGGACTTAGTTAGAATACTTACTTGGGCAAGGTACTAAAACGTTTTAGTATGGAAAATTCCAAGAAGGGGGATTTACCAATCCAAAGTAATGCCAAGTGGAGTAAGACTCAAAGCCCAAGTACCAAAGTCGAGATAGCAGAGATGACCCGAGTACCTTACCCTTCCGCTGTTGGCTCAATCATGTATGCGATGACTTGTACTTGCCCTAATGTGGCCTTCGCTTTGTGCATGGTCAGCAGACATCAAGGAAGCCCTGGCAAAGCACATTGGAACGCAGTCAAGAATATTCTTAAGTACCTTCAGAGGACCAAGGAATGGTTTCTAGTCCTCGGTAGGAGTGATGACTTAAGGGTGCGAGGGTATAGCGACGCCAATTTTCAGATTGACAGGGACAACTACCGTTCGCATTCGGGCTGGGTCTTTACCCTAAATGGAGGAGCAGTGACTTGGAAAAGTTCTAAGCAAGAGACTATAACTGATTCAATGTGTGAATCAGAGTACATAGCGGCTAGCGAAGCATAAAAGGAGGCGATATGGTTAAAGAACTTCATCGGAGACCTTGGAGTTGTTCCAACTATAAAGGAGCCCATGGAAATTTTATGTGATAATGAAGGAGCGGTTGCCTTGACAAAGGAACCGAGGGATCATGGTAGATCTTGACATATCGACATGAAATATCATTTTATTCGACATTGGGTGGAAGAAGGACTCCTCGTAGTGAAGAGGGTATCGTCAGAGGATAACCCAACAGATCCCCTTACGAAGGGACTGAGTTGGGTTAAGCACTTGCAGCACGCCAGGAGCATCAGACTGAAGGACGATATTAGTTTAGATTAGATAGCTTCGAAACGTGTAATAGATAAATGTAATTGACATTTGATGATTAAATAAAGGAGTATTATTTATAAGTAAAGTTATTGTCTTATGTTGATTGTTTACCTATTGTTTCAATTTGCATGTTTTGACTTCCTGAATAATAAGATTATTCGAACGTTCCATAATCGCTCATACTTTGGGAGTAGGTATGAAAGAAGATTGTCATGAATTGGTTTGTAGATTGTCTAAAGTGTACTAGACATAGCAAAAGTTTGCTGCAACGTTCATGAGTGCTTATGAATAAGATTTGAGCATTGGATGTAACACCGAAATTTTCAAACGATTTTTCACATTTTAAAAACATACTTTCATTCATAAATATTATAAAAATGTAATTGTATCACATATCAATCCATAGAAACACAACCCAAGATCATAATGTATAAAAACTCCTCATGTGTGTATTGATCATGTCGGGGCCTTCCCGCGATCCTCACTGGTACCTGAAACACATAACACAACACTGTAAGCATAAATGCTTAGTGAGTTCCCCAAAATACCACATATAACACATAATAGCCACTCAAGGCTATAACTCTGTGGACCCTACGGTCCTAACTCTTTGGACCCTCTGGTCCTAACTCTGTGAACCTTCTGGTTCTAACTCTTTAAACTCTGGAACATACACGACATGAATCACATAGAAATAATGTGGTGTATCACAATCACATAAATAACATGCAAGATTCTCTGTCATATAACTCTAATTACCACTCTAGGTAAAGTATAGTGAGAAGACTCACCTCGGGTAACTCGGTAATCTCGAACTCGGTAAAATCTGGTCTAGCCTCCGCCTAATCACATGGAATAAGCACTCTAATCAATAAAACTCTCAAGGCTAGACTAATACCTCTCTTAGCACTCTCAGAAGGGTAAAAGACCATTTTACCCCTCTCATGGCTCAAAGACCCTAACATTGACCAAACCCTAAAAGTCAATAAAAGTCAACTCTCCGGGTTAGGCTGCGCGTACCAAACCTGTACGCCGGGCGTACCTGGCAACCTCGCAGAAACGGGGAATGCGACCCCCTATGCTGGGCGTACTGGGATTACGCCCTGTGTAACTCCCAGTTTAGGAATCCTTAGCTTTTAGGGTCTTAAACGGTTAAGACACACGTCCAACTTTCAGATCTGACCACCCCTAAGCCTCTTAATCCATAAAGTTGGTGACTTTAAGCCTTTGCATGGCTGTAAAAGTCACCAACACCCATAACATTCCATTTCCAACACTTACAAGCTCATAACTCAAGCATGACTCCATAACATCGACCAAGTTGGGATTTTTATGGATCTACAACACATATATCACTGAAATGGGATAGATCTAGGTCCATAGAGTCCCTTATGCTCATAAAGTATCCACCTTTGGGACTTTAACCCTAGAAATGGACCATGCAACACCAAACCAAAATAAAGAGAAAAGTTTTGAGCTTTTTACCTCCAAATGAAGCTCCTCCTTCTGAAGAACTCAGATCCAAACTTGAACTTCAAACCCTAGCCTCCACAAGCTCCTCTCCTTCTTCTTCATTAACACACAAAGGCACTTTTAGCTCAAAACACTCACACACAAGCTTTAGGACGAAGGAAATGCTCTCTTAGGGTTTCACTCTCTGATATGGTGGCTGAGGATAAGGCCTTAGCATTCCTTTTATAGTGCACAAGCCACAATTAGGGTTTGCATCTGGGCCCGCTACGCCCAACGTAACCCTGGGTACGCCCAATGTACCTAGGCGAGTCCGCATCCAACTTAAGCGCACGAGTACGCGCAACGTACTTTCCAGTATGCCCGGCGTACTCATTTGCAACATTTCCCACTCAAGGGCTAATATTGACAACTTGATAAAAGAGAAGGGTTAAATAGTTGTACCTGAATTTCGGGATGTTACAATTCTCCCCCACTAGAACCAGACTTCGCCCTCGAAGTCTCATGCTAAAAACAACTATGGATGCTGCTCCCGCGTCTCTGACTCCGGCTCCCAACTCAGCTCGGACCCCCTATGATGTTGCCACTGGACCTGAACCAGAGGCACCTCCTTGTTCCTCAGAACCTTGATCTTCCGGTCGAAGATCACGATTGGTCTCTCAACATAATTCAGACTCGCGTCCACCTGGATATCCTCCAACGGCACCACTGCCGACTCGTTGGCTATACACTTCCTCAGCTAAGACACGTGGAAGGTATCATGAATCTGGCTTAGCTCCGCATGTAGCTCCAAACGATTTGCTACCCTGCCCACCCTCCCGGTCACCCTGAACGGCCCAATATACTGGGGCCCTAGCTTGCCCCTCTTCCTAAATCGAATCACTCTTTTCCAAGGAGACACTTTTAGGAGCACGAAGTCTCCCACCTGGAACTCAAGTTCGGATTGTCACCTATCCGCATAACTCTTCTGGCGACTCTGAGCAGTCAACAAACTCTGTCTAACTTGTTGTATCTTCTCTATCGTCCGAAGCACTATCTCAGTGCTGCCCATCACTCGTTGCCCTACCTCTCCCCAACAGATCGGAGTCCGACACCTCCCCCATACAACAACTCGAAAGGAGGCATACAAATTATCGAATGGTGACTGTTGTTATAGGAAAACTCAGCCAATGGCAAATACGTGTCCCAACTCCCTCCGAAGTCCAACACACATGCCCGAAGCATGTCCTCGAGCATCTGAATCGTCCGCTCACTCTATCCGTCTGTCTGTGGGTGGTAAGCGGTACTGAAATGCAGCCTCGCACCCAACTCCTCATGGAACTTCTTCCAGAACCTGGAAGTGAAACACACATCTCGATCTGACACAATCGAGATCGGTACACCATGCCACGATACCACCTCCCTCACATACACCTCCGCCAGCCTCTCTGAGGAAGAGCTCTCACTGATAGCAAGGAAATGAGCGCTCTTTGTCGCCTATCCGCATAACTCTTCTGGCGACTTTGAGCCGTCAACAAACTCTGTCTAACTTGTTGTATCTTCTCTATCGTCCGAAGCACTATCTCAGTGCTGCCCATCACTCGTTGCCCTACCTCTCCCCAACAGATCGGAGTCCGACACCTCCCCCATACAACAACTCGAAGGGAGGCATACAAATTCTCGAATGGTGGCTGTTGTTATAGGAAAACTCATCCAATGGCAAATACGTGTCCCAACTCCCTCCGAAGTCCAACACACATGCCCGAAGCATGTCCTCGAGCGTCTGAATCGTCCGCTCACTCTATCCGTCTGTCTGTGGGTGGTAAGCGGTACTGAAATGCAGCCTCGCACCCAACTCCTCATGGAACTTCTTCCAGAACCTGGAAGTGAAACACACATCTCGATCTGACACAATCGAGATCAGTACACCATGTCGCGATACCACCACCCTCACATACACCTCCGCCAGCCTCTCTGAGGAAGAGCTCTCACTGATAGCAAGGAAATGAGCACTCTTTGTCAGCCGGTCAACAATCACCCAAATTGCATCGACACCCCTCGCGGTCCTCGGCAATTTGGTGATGAAATCCATAGAAATATGTTCCCACTTCCATTGGGGAACCTTAAGTGGATGCAACTTGCCATGTGGACAATGGTGCTCGGCCTTAACCCTGCGACATGTCAAGCACCTCTCTACAAACTACGCAACATCCATCTTCATACAGGGCCACCAATAGTCTCTCTTCAAGTCCAAATACATCTTGGTGGCCCAGGGATGGATCGAAAACCTCGACCTGTGTGCCTCCTCCATCAAATTGGTACATGCTCCACCCTCAAATGGCACCCAAATCTAGCCCCGGAAGGTCATAAGCCCTCGGCTATCGGCAATGAACTCATATACTTTCTCGATCACCGGTTCTCTCTTGTGGTTCTCCGGTCTCATGGCCTCTACCTAGGCCTCCCGAATGGTGTCCAACACCGGAGTCATCACTGTCAACCTCATACAAACATCCCGTATCGGGGCACTCTCCACCCTACGACTCAAGGCATCGGCTACAACATTAGCCTTGCCCGGGTGGTACAGGATCTCGCACTCATAATCCTTTACCACATCCAACCATCTCCTCTGGCGCATGTTCAGGTTGGGCCAATCCATCCGATACTTCAAGCTCTTGTGGTCCGTGTATATGGTACACCAAACCCCATACAAATAGTGATGCCAGATCTTGAGGGCGAATACCATAGCCCCCAACTCCAGATCATGAGTAGGATACCTCGTCTCATGAGGCTTCAGCTGCCTCGATGTGTATGCTATCACATGCCCTCTCTGCATCGGCACCGCACCCAATCCCGATATCGAAGCGTCACAATATACCACAAAATCCTCCATCCCCTCCGGAAGGGCTAACACTGGGGCTTCGCATAATCTCTGACGAAGTGTCTCGAATGAGGCTTGCTGCTCCGGCCCCAACTAAAAGCCACGCCCTTCTGGGTCAACCTGGTGAGAGGAACAGCAATCCTGGAGAAATCCTTGATAATTCTCCAATTATAACCGGCCAACCACAGAAAACTCCTAATCTCTGAAGAGGATCTTGGCACCTCCCAACTCATCACAGCCTCAATCTTGGCCAGATCGACCAATATCCCATTCTGGTTGACGAGGTGTCCTAGGAACTAGACCTCTCGTAACCAGAAATCGCACTTGGAGAATTTGGCGTAAAGCCTCTCCGATCTCAGAACTCCGAGGATCTCCCTCAAATTCTCCTCATGCTGCTCTCTGGATCTCAAATACACCCATATATCATCAATGAACACGATCACCGAACGATCCAACATCGGCCTGCACACCCTGTTCATGAGATCCATGAACGCCGCTGGTGCATTGGTGAGCCAAAAGGCATCACCACGAACTCATAATGGCTATAACGAGTCCTGAACGTTGTCTTCTGGATATCCTAATTAAGCACTCTCATCTGATGATATCCAGACCTCAGATCAATCTTGGAGAACTAAAACACTCCCTGCAACTGATCGAACAAATCTTCGATCCTTGGTAAAGGGTAATGGTTCTTAACCGTCAGCTTGTTCAACTCCCGGTAATCAATGCACATCCAGTGTGAACCATCCTTCTTCTTGACAAAAAGAATCGGCTCTCCCCACAGCGAGCTACTCGGCCACATAAACCCCTTCCCCAGCAGCTCCTGCAGCTGTGAGGATAACTCCTGCATCTCTAGTGGCGCAAGGCGATAGGGCGCCTTGGCGATAGACGCTGCCCCCGAAACCAAATCGATACGGAACTCTACCTGCCTCTTGGGAGGCACTCCCGACAACTCCTCGGGAAAAATGTCCGGGAACTCACGCACTATTGGGACCTCATCGACCGACCTCGGTCTCTCTGCATCTACTCTCGTATCCACCACATAAGCCACAAACTTGCTACAGCCCTATTGTAGGCTCTGCCTCGCTCTAGCGGCCGAACAAAATGCTGACCCAGAACGGGTCGCCATAAACCGTAAGAACTCCCCCACTAGGGTCTCGTATGGTCACCAGCTGTCGCTCGCAGTCGATAACCGCTCCAAACCTGCTCAACCAATCCATGCCCACGATTACACAGACATCTCCCATCGCAATCGGGACCAAATCAATCGAAAACTCAATGCCGAAGATATCGAGTACACATCCTCGAATCACATCAGTAGCATACACCACTCTCTCATTAGCTATGGAAACTCGCAAAGGTTGACTCAAAGCCTCCCGACAGATACTGATGTGCTGACTAAAGGCTAACGACACAAAATACCGACTCGCACCCGAGTCAAATAACACCAAAGCAGGTACAGAATTCAGAAGAAATGTACCTACGCACATCATCATATAAGCATCATACCACAAACTCAAAATAAATAGATGAAAGAATACATACCGGCCACAACATCGGGCACTGCGCGGACCTCCTCCGCTGTCAACTGGATGGCTCTCCTGCGAGCCTTTGGCGCCTCGGCCTTCACTCGCCGAATCTCTGTAGCTCATACGGCAGCAGGGGCAGATCCCTGTGATGCTCCCTGTTCTGACCCTCGCAACTGCGGACACTCGGCCTTCCGGTGTCCGGTCTGGTTGTAGTGAAAACACACTGCAAACCCCTTGGGGCAATCCTTGGCCATGTACTCCTCCTTACAACACTTGTAGCAAGACCCTGCTCTGCAAACCCCCGCATGAATCTTGCCGCACTTACCACAGGTGCGGCCCTTCTGGTTCTCTGATCTTGAATTGGAAGGCTTGGCCCGCTTGGCTGCTGGCTGGGACTGTGCCGGTTGGCGGTTGCCGATCCTTCCCTTGAGACTCCGCCTCCTCCATGGCCTGAGTCTCGAGCTCAATCTCCCTCTTTCGGTCATTTGCCTGAAGCTCGGCAAATAGACGATATGACGAGTTCGCCACGAACTGGTGGATGTCTCTCCTCAGAATGCTCAAATACCGACTCATGTGTGCCTGCTCAGAAGACACGTGCTCAGGGCAGAACATCGCCCTCTCATGGAACATCCTGGTGATAAATGTAACAGACTTGGTACCTTGCTTGAGGGTCAAGAACTCCTGGGCCAAACGCTCCCTTTTCCATCGGGGGAACGCACTCATCACGAAACATAGCGATGAACCTCTCCCAAGTCACCACGGCAAGCTCTGCAGAAGAATAGTGTGTTGTCACAAACTTCCACCAGTCCTTCACTCCCAAGCGAAGCTGGTTCAACGCGAACCGAACTCTCAGATGCTCCAGACAAGAACACGTATAGAAGCATCCCGCAATATCAGAAATCCATCTCATCGCAACGATCGGATCCTACGTCCTGTCAAACTATGGTGGCTTCGTGTTGCTGAACTCTCGGTACAGCAACGAGTCACCCCACTGTGGCCTCGCAGCTGCGACGGCTACGGTGGCCGCAGCAACAGCAACATCAGAAAGAGCAGCGTAGCGCTCATCAAAAGTCTTGATCAGAGTGGTCTTCATAGACCCAAACATCTCCGGTATATCGGCTCGAATGGCAGCAGCCACCTCCTCGTGAATCAACCTGCAGATCTCCTCATCACTAACACCACTGCTCTCAGGTGGGTGGCCTGTCCCAACCATGATATCTCTCTGAAATACAACATAAAATATCAGAGATCCGCTCGATCATACTCGCACTCGATAATACAACCCTACTTGTTCCCTAGTACCCTAAGGATTCTTACTTGGAATGTGAAGTGATACGGTGTCTTCGGTAGTACAATCCCTTATACTACCATCCACACCGCATCAATATTCACCCCAAGTCCTCCTCCTTGGATCCCAGATCACAAGTACTCTACATCTCGCTAGCATAGGCTACCCTTCGGTAGACCTCTAATATGCTCCTCACTGCTACCTACTCACTCTCAAGCATCTAATAGAAGCAGAAATCTTCCTAGGCTAAGGCATCACAAATCAGGCCACTCTAGGGCTAATATGAATACCTAGCCTACTCTAGCATGCATATCATATCATAACATATCTCATAACACATAATGTTCACTACAAGAAAAAAGGCCTTTTACGACGCTCATTGCGCGTCGTAAATGGCTCAGACGACGCGCAAATGCGTGTCAAGGAAGGCCATGTCATAAAGATAGACGACGCGCATTTACGACGCGCATTTACGACACACATTTACGACGCACGGTTACGACACGCAATGCGTATCAAGGAAGGCCCTGTCATAAAGGAAGACGACACGCATTCGCGTGTCGTAACCTTACGACGCGCGTGTTAATGACACGCAATGCGTATCAAGAAAGCCCCTGTCAAGAAAGGCCATGTCATAAATGAAGACGACACACATTTTTGCGTATCGTAATTTTAATTTTTTTTAAAAAAAAATATATTTATATATTTATTAATTTATAAATTAAATTTGCATTTAATCTCTCATAATAGAAATGAAATACCATATACAAAAAATACAATCCATTGCATAATATAAAATAAAATACCATATACAAAAAATACAATCCATTGCATTTAATTTGTATGTATAACAAAGACACATGTGTTAAACTTGTTACCATTAACATCTAATCGTATGGACTCGAGTGTAAAACTTGTTACCATTAATATCTGATTCATAATTCCTTTCAACAAGATTGTTACCTGCATAAATGAAAACAAACAGGAACATTAACAGCCCAGCATGCTCAAGCCTCATCAATACAACAAAGGAGACAAAAGTAATGTAATAAGCCAAACATTAAAACCAAACATTAATATAAGAGATGGGAAATCTTTTACCTGAATATAACTAGCACCAAACAAACCACCATTTCCAAGCTGGAATTGAGTCCGATGCAATGTGACTAAAAAAACAAAAATCACTCTCAAATTTCACTTACCCCTTTCACTTTCACATAACACCAACCAACCTACTTATAAGTTGCTAATTATCTGTAAATAAATGTGAGTACTGAGTACATTGCTATAACGGGTAAAGAAATGCAAAAACTTAATTAAATTTCATTGCCCATATTTATAAACTTGAAACAGTTTTTTACCTTGAGAACGTGGGAGAAACCTAATTGGTAAATGGAATAGCGTGCTATCTCACAAAGATCACATGAACTCAACTTCCAGACCTGTATTCCTCCACCAAGAGTTCCTTTGTGAGATGGATTTGTAAGGGGTCATAAGTAGATGTATCCAAAAGATTGCCTTAAGATATTATTGGAATCACTTCCACAATATTTTTAACTACATCTAATTTTACTTAGAAAAACAATCCATACTCAAATTCCTCAAGATAGAAAGTACGCATATACAAACAAACATCAAGGCAAAGAGTGAGTAACTTGGAGTTGATTGTATAACAGATGCAATATTGCAATTCTAAGGCAAAGCCCAAACTAGAAATCCTTTAACAAGGAACAAAAACAACATTCTTAAGTTGCTGGTGGCTTAAGCTTATTATTAGAAACAAGAAACGACAACATGATACCTGTGGTAAAAATTCAACACCCTTGGCTTATGTATTTTCTACATAAAAGAGTACGACAGTGAAATCTACAACAATATTATATGAATCTAAAACTTCACACTACCAACACTTTGCTCCAAAATTGTGATCTAACAACATTCTAACTACAACAATACTTCACAATAACAAGACACAAAGAAACCAAAAAAGAAAGTGGTGCATATGCATTACATCAAAACAATGATACCTTTATAAAAAAAATGGCCTCATTTCCTCTTGTTTGAAAGAAATTGGTGTTTGTAATCTATGAACAAAAAACGCAAAGACCAAGGTTAGCATTTGCTATATAGAAAGCACAACTGGACATATGAATATATAATACGCAACATAAACTTCTATCTCACAAAAACTGCAGATCCCAACTCATCAATTTCATTCATCATTTTCCTGATCTTTTGATCTTCTTCATCAGCAACATCCTCAAAAACTTCTATCTTTTTCCTTCTCTGCATAAACTTCTATCTCACATTCAGTGTAGTTTTACACAGAAATGTTGACCAGCATTATAATTTATATGAATGCAATTATCTTCAAACAGGGGTCCACATCCAAACTCACAACAGTAGCACGTCGAACCCTAGCCTGTGACATTATAGAAATATGATAAATTTCAGTAAAATGAGCAAATTATAACAAGCACTCCACAAATCAACATCTACTCTATAATAAGTAGAACCTAATAAAAGCTCAGGAGGCCGATACCACAAAGTAACAACTCTACTTGTTAAAGGTTGCCTTTGATTGCTGCTAAAAATAGTTGCTAGACCAAAATCCCCAATTTTTAAATTCCCATTGTTGTCAATCAAAAGATTTGAGCCCTTGATGTCTCGATGTAGGATTCCATGATTGTGGCAGTGTTCTAGCCCACAAAGTAATTGTTTCATATAACATTTTATTTGCAAGTTCAATACAATAAATCCATATTAGAAGATAGAAGTTATGTGTTATTGGAAAAAAATTCTTCTACTCAATAAACAAGATGGCTGCCTAAAAGAAAGAGATATACCTGTGATTCGGTAAACTTAATCATAGGAGATGCTGCAAGTCCAGCAAGATCATGCTCCATGTAATCAAATACAAGATACAAATTCCCAAAAACCCTAGATGTTAGTAAACCTTCAAGCTTCATCAGATTTGGATGGTCTAACCTACGAAGAACAATGATCTCTCTTGCCATAAACCTAACACTTTATGGATCCATCTTAGTGAACCTTACCTTCTTTAAAGAAACAATCTTTCCAGTTTCAATGTCTCGAGATCTGTACACACTGCTGTAAGTCCCCTGTCCAATCTGCATCCAAATGTACACAGTTTATATAAAATCTAACAGTTTCACTTTAAAATATAAGCAAAAGAAGGGCAGACCTTGTCTAATTTGTCAAATGAGTCTGCTCTTCTGAGCAACCATCCTTTAATGGCTTCCCCTGCAACAGCAGTGAGCCAAGAAGGCCAACCAGCAGCTTCTTGAGCACCATCAAATCCATTGGCAACGCTAAATGTTCTACAGATTTTAGGCTGGTGTATCTCTCCGTTTCCCTTGGTTTCAGTTTTTGCAGGTTTTTGAGATAGTTGCACAAGCGGTTGCACTTGCACCACAGGTCGCTGCTCATAAACCACACTCTTTCTCTCCCCTTCGTCCCATGGTGTTTGTCCTGAACTTGCTGTGTTTTCTCTGTTACCCTCTGAAATTAGCCTAGCAGTAGCTTCATTGCTGCCATTATCAACCTCCACTGCAACTTCATCCCTTCTTGAAGAACCGAGGAAATGTTTTGATGATCTCTTTGATTCCTTCTCGGAATACTCATTTGCTGATATTCCTTTCGAGCACATAAGATTTAAAAACTTCTTTCAACCTTCACTAGGTCTCCAAGTTCTTCAACCAACCAATTCTCCAAAAGATTCTTCAACCAACCAACTGTGTCTGGGGTACGGAGAATGCCTTGGGGAGATTCTGCAGCAAGCTCAGCAGCCTCTTTGTACTTTGTTTGAGCAACCAATTCTTGGAAACGTTGTACAACCTAATCATTCATGTGAAAAGTGCATTTGTGTTTAATTTTTATATAATGTTTTCAAAGACTATGGAAAATAAAAAGAAACTTACCAAATTCTCTACACCAGTTAAGTTTCCTCTTTTTGCAAGATTGACAGCAAGCTCCAGGTTGTTTAACTGCAGTAAGACATCAAATTAGGATTGTGATAGTAATAAAATAGTAATACATGTCAATGATGAAACAACTGTAAGAACTAACTTGTCCGCTAACAAAAGGCACAATAGTTGCTTCATTTAAAGTGGCAAGTAAGACCCGCCCACGTCTATTGACAGCATAAAAACCCCCAACTGATGAAGCTTCAGATGTTAGAAAAATTGGGTATGGGCTAATTCTATTTCCGTAGACTGCAGTAGCTGTTTCAAGATCATATACGAATAGAAGCCCCAGCTTGGTGATTACGTAAATCAAACCATACTTGTGAGATATCTAAAAAGTCAAAAACATGTATGTATAAAATAATATTAAATATGTAATGCAACTTGTTACATAAAGAATGAAAGATTAAGTACCTGCATAGCAACTGGAAAATCATCTGCAAAATCTGGAGGGAAGAAAAGGTCTGCTTGTTTCTTGGTAAAAACAGCCTTCCCTGCATTATGTTTACAATAGAGAAAGAGAGGAGGAGGAAAATTAGATGCAGTACATAAAGAGACACAAAAAGGGAAGAAATAATAATAAACGGCTCATAAAAGAATGAAACCTGGCTGGGCCACAAGCTCAATGACATGCAGCTTTGATGTAACCTGTCCAGCATTGGAGCTTTTGGTGGCAAAATAAATAAGAATAGAAGGATTCACATTGCCAGAGACCTGTTTGAAATGTATAAATATCCGATCAACTTTATGCAACTGTTTACAATGTGAAAAGATATAGAAAGCAACTATCTTCTATCTTTTTTCAGTTGCAGTATTAAAGTAAATATGAGTACTTTGAAAGAGGCAAATGATGCTGCATGTGCTTCAAGGGCTTGACTCCGCTGCTGGTAAACAGAAAAAAGATGCATATTTCCTTTGCCTAACTGGGGTTTCTGTCAACATCAAAAAACAGGGTTAAAATGATCCATAAAAGTAAAATGGTTAAGTGTTTGCATTTAAGTAATGAGTAACAGCTAACAACAAACCTCTGGTGAGCCAGGGGCAATTCCAATTAACACCAGCCATTTCTCAGATGGATCGCATTTGTATGTAATGTGTGTGCGGATGGTATGTTGGATTCTTGTCTCGCATCTGCATTGTTGATTCATTCTCATGAGGCGAGTCCATATCTCCAAACAGTTTGATTACAAAATTCTGATTAATGAACCAATAAAATAATTGTAAGGCTGAAAGCACTATGTTTGAATTCTTACAGAAGATGGTCAAACTTACCGGCTACAATCAAAGTCAAACAAATCCCGCCATGTTTCTTTGAGGCATTACAACGAGTTCTTGAATAAGATATTTCTTTGAGGCATTTCTACAAACAGGTTATTGGCAGCTGACAAAATGTCATTTGTATGAACATATGTCACCTCTCGCCCTCCCCAGTTCAACAGTTTGAACCTCCATATGTCACCCGACGCGTTGTCTAGAGAGAAAAGTAGCAACAAAATCGAAGAGAAAGAAAAGAATTAGACGAACTCGGTATAGAAATAAAAATCAAACCTTGAAAAGCATAAGACATGGCGACTGGAGCTCTTAATAGAGGGTGACTCGACAAAAGGAAGCAGAGGCAGCGAGGCACGTTGCATCGGCGCTTCGAAGCAAGCAGTAGGTGGCAAGAAGTTTTGGGGGAAACGTCGACGCCAAGAAAGAAAACCCACCGAGAAGTCTCCTGCCTCTTCTTGAGGCGACGGCTTCTTTTCTTCTGATTTTCTGGCCAGGCGAAGTAATAGGGCGAAACCAAACTCGTATTAAGAGGTGAGTCGGCTATTTGAGGGAAAAGAGAGATGAGTTGGCTATTTGAGGCGGGAAAGGGGAATCAGGTGGAGAATGGAGCTCTATAGGTGACTCGACAAAGGGAAGCAAAGGCACGTTGCATCGACGCTTCAAATATGTAGGCGGATGACCAGGAATTGCAAGTCTACTGTTACCTTTATCGACGGATGATCGGGAATTGCAAGTAACGATGGTCGAAGTGAGAGGGAAGAAGTAGGCGGCGTCCATAATTTGGGCAAGAGGGAAAGGAGAAAAAAAAGGAAGGCGGGGTTTTTAATTTTTTCATAATTTCATTTCCCCCTACTGTTAAAGGATGGAACGCGCGTTCCATTAAAAATTATAAAGCGACATCCTTAGACGACGCGCATTTTATTATAGGTGCCCTCCGTGTTTTTTTTTTTTTTTTTTTTTTTTTGTTTAGACACTAATTTAAGGGCACGCAATAATGCGAGTCCTCTATTGTTAAATTTTTTGAAGAGATGACACTTTTTTAATGTCACTCTCTTTTGCGTAACATAAATCAACGAGTGTCGTGGTTTGCGCGTCGTAAAAGGGTCTTTTTCTTGTAGTGGTTGTTGGATTCATGTCTAAGTCCATAACTATTTTGGTATGTACTTGACCCGATGGTGCATGGTCCTTTTGGGTTGCCTTCACCAAAGCAACTTGATAGGATGAATTATGGAGAGAAAGGATTAAATATGATTTATTAATATATTATGAGAATAATATATTAAAGGAGAAATCATATTGTTTAATTAATATTAGTCAATAATTAATTGGTAATTAGTTTTGTGACTAAAAGAGATTAATTAAACTTAAGGGACTGGAATTGTAATTATAAGATAATTGCAATTTGGGCCATGGATTACCTTTAAATAAGGAATGGACGAATTCTATGGGGAAGCCCATAAGGAAATCGTCCAAGGCCTTAAGGAAAGTGATCCATGGGTTGCTTAGGGCTTAAGCATCCAATTTAGGGTTTCCTTGTTAGATAACCCTAATAGCCTCACTATAAATAGACCCCTTAAGGACCAAAAACGTGGCTAAGCTTTATTCTAGGGTTTCACACGTTTTAGGGCAGCCTCCTTCCTCTCTCCTCTTCATTCTCTTGCTTATGGTGTTTGTGAACCATTAGAGGAGTGACACTTGTGACTCTAAGCCTTCCAAAGTCAATACAAGGAGATTTGGGATTGTTATTGCTACATAACAATCAAGGTAATATTATAAACCTATTCTCATGTTAATATGATTACTTGAATGCTAGAATTAGGGTTTATAGTCTTGGATAACTTGCATGTACAATAGAGAAACCTAGATCCAAGCATTAGGGTTTGTATGAGCACATAGGATGTTCTTAGGACCAAAACCCATCAGTGGTATCAGAGCCTTGATTGGTTTCTATTGTATTGATGCCTTGTTAATTTGTTCATGCTTGAAAAAATTGTTTTTTTGCTTCCTGCCTGATGTACTCGGCGAGTCCCATTGTGGACTCGGCGAGTAGGCCCCTACTCGGCGAGTCCATAAGGGGACTCGGCGAGTTTAGCTGTCAGACAGGCGGATTTTCGGGATTTTTACCTATTTTGACTTAGGATAATTGCCATAATTGTTTAACCTTAATAAAATTCGAATTTTGTTAATCCCTTATGATTATCCTTGTCAAAATAAAAGATTTTGGTCATCTAATTAGATAATTGTTACCTTATTTGATATATGTTAAGTTATGGAAATTATTTGATCATTATCTTGAAAGAATTTGAACTAGATCTAATTAGATAACCACCAATTATAGTTAATTTCCTTATTTGAATTATGTGATCTAGAATATTCTTGACAATGTTTGGAATAGTTTCAAATTAATCCCTTTAGGTTTTATAGTTTAAATTAGAACTCAAAAGCTTAGTTTTGAAATTTAAATTGTTGAAACCCTAATGTTTTGAAAAGGTTTCAAAACTTGCCCTCAAGTTTTGGAATTTAAATTTTGATTAATAGTTTAATTTTGATGTATATTTAAATTCTAAACCCGAAGTTTTTTAAAATGTTTCAAAACTTGCCCTCAAGTTTTGGAATTTAAAAGTTGATTAAAAGTTTAATTTAGGAATGTTAAATTCTAAAACCCTAGTATTGTTTTGAAAAAGTTCGAATCACACTCTTATGGTTTTATTAATTAATTAATGAGTATAATTAAAAGAGATTTAATAAATCCATAAAAGTTTAGGTTTACAATTTAATTGAATTAAAAGTATAATTGTTAAATTTAACCACCTAGTATTTTAAAAGTTGTAAAATACACCCTATACTATATATAACATTAAAAGTCTAACATTATATATATGTATGAGTAAAAGTCAGTTTTACCGTTAGTAGGCCTCATTCACGAAGCTGGTCTATAAGGGGTGTTTAAGGAAATTGCCTATAAAATGGCGATTGAATGGGTATCCAATCTTACCCACCACACTCTTGACTAGTGGAGGGTCGTTAGCCGAACGGGTAGGATAGGACGAAACCTTCCATTATAAGTATAATGAATTACTAAAGTAACTAAATGTTTTTCAAATTCCAAATCTTAGTTACTTAGGCAAAGTGAATTGATGCAATTCCATGAAATTACACTTTGTGCCCTTGCGAAGACGTTAGTGGAGCGTGTGTGGTTTACCGGCACACTAAATGGTTCTAAGCAAAGGTAGCAAAGGGTGACTCAATGTTTGTCATAGGTCGGTGGAGCGTGTGTGGTTTACCGGCACATCGAATAGATGATTGTAACATGTGAGGGCACCATGTAAGTTTTCATGGTGATTCACACCTGCTTTGTGATCCTCGGCATCCCAGTCACAAACAAGAGGGGCATATCGAGATTTAAACATGCCATTGAAGTATTCAATGAATCTCATAGAATCTAGGAGTTTTCATAGATTTAAAACTTAAATTTCTTTTCGATTTTTTTTATGGTGGAAATTAGTGAATCGTCATTCACTTACCTTCAAATGTTCTGCAATTTGGGTTACGGCATCCCTCTCCCGAGTTGTAGAATATTGTGTTGGGTCCTAGCCTTAGTATCTCATTTGGGTGATTTACTAAGGACTCAATCAATCAACTAACTTGAATTCGTTTTCTCCCATTTTGTAGATGTCAAAGTTCGACAACTATGGTCTTCCCAAATCCCGTGGAACAAGCATTCCACATGAAGATGGTATTCCACGATTCGATCGAGGAACAAGAAATCATGCTTCACTTCCTCCACCTCCTCCAATTGTTCTCCCTAACCCACAAGTTCAAAGGCTTGAAAAGTTCAAGATCACTCAAGCCCTTTTGGCAAATAAACATAAAGAAGGAAAGTCGGTGTGTGCACACATCCTAGGGATGAAGTCACACATTGATAGGTTAAGAATGTTGGGATCCGTTATCTGTGAGGAAATGGCTGTTGATTGGATTCTTCAGTCACTTCCTAACTCATATAATGAGTTCGTAAGAGAGTACTATATGATGAACCGCGACGTGACCCTTATAGATCTCACCTATATGCTTATTGCTGCTGAATCAGCAATGGTTTGGCGCAATAGAAAAGCAAAGTTGATTGGTGAATCTGCCTTCAAGACCTCTATGGATATAGACAATGGCAACGAAAGACATGCTATGATCGAAAGGTTTGATCATAAGAGAAAAGCAATGTCTGAAGTAGTTCCATGTCATGTTCCAAAAGAGTCAATTTGCTTTTATTGCCAAGAGAAAGGGCATTGGAGACGAAGCTGCCCCATTTACCTAAGAGATCTAGGAGATGGGAGAGTCGAAACGTATGGCTCTAATATAGGTAAAATCCATTAACTAACTCTTTTAAGCTTCTATTCTAGATACATAATGTGATAAGATTACAATTGATGTTTTGTAGGATCGAAGAAAAGAAAGGAAGCTTAAGGGAAGAAGTGAGCAGAATCTAACCGTGAAGGAATGGATTTCGATCGCATTTCTCGAAGATTAAATTCTTGAGCTACTACTTAGAGTTAGAATTAGATTGCTAAGAAAAATGTATTAGCATAGTTTTTCAATGAATTGCATTGTAAGGACAAAATTTTTCCGCAATAAAATAAATTTTGATTTTATATTATTTATTTATCCTTGCAATAGCGTATATGAAAAATTGATGTTTGAATGTTTCTATTATTAGAAATAATGGATTTGGTTCTTATTATGTTATTTATGGAAAGTCGAGAGTTTACCAAATAGGGAGAGTTTCTCATCGCCCAAGTTTCAATTGGACAGAAACTTGGAATCATGCAACTTGGTTGCACGATGAATGAGAAATTTCATATTTGGAAATTAGACTAATTCATTGACAAAGTGTCAAGTGAAGGACTAGGAGATCGTGCACACAAAGTTGCATGTTAATCAAGTCCACCATAAGAGTAACAATGATATTCGTCATGATTTACTAAAGGTTTAGTAAATATGATTATACTTACAAGATTAAGTGTAATTATGAATTGATTGAAAAAGTTTAAATCAATAGCAAAACGAATAAGAAGAATCATGTAGGCAGAAAGATAAAAGTTTCTCCATTCTAAGAAGAAGGGAGAGTAGCTTTTATGCTTTATGATAGGTCTTAATGATTAAGAACCATATCTCAATTGATCCTCTAAGTGAGTCTTATGGTTAAGAAGAGGAATCAAGAATTGAAGAAATGGTTAAATCAAGAAGTCAATCATACTTCGTTCCAATAACAAGTCTTAAAGTTAAGATTGTGAAATTGAGTGAAAAGTATTAAAAAGGTTTGTAACATTCATCAAATGTGGAAAGTTGTGATGTCTTGGATAAGACAAAGACCAACTAGGACCCATTTATGAAGTGTTTTGATAAAAGCTACACTAACTCTTGAATATTTGTTTGTCAAGAAATGGTTGTTGACAAGAGATTCTTATATGTCAAGGAGTCAGTGGGAGTCTTATTGGTCTTGAAATGTTTCAAGAACAAATCAAATAGACCTTATCGATCATCACTAGCACAAGAGTTGAGGTTTACAACATATTGCGTTGACATTATTTTGTTTCTGTGCCGTTCCAATTGAGTTAATTATGCATATGAGTCCTATGAGTTCTCATTTGAATGCATAAAAAAGGCAAGGACCTTGATCAATGGAAAGTACATTGATAAGAAAAGGTGAGGTGCTTAACTACTTGGAAGACATGGTGGGCAGCTGTGCTACTATAAAGGCAAGAAATCGAGATCAAGAAAGTTCGATCCATATGAGTTTGAATTTGTCATAAACTTTGGTTTTGACAAATTCACATGGATAGGTACAAATACACCGTTTAAATCTAAGTGTCATAAGATTTCCTCCTTCATGAAAATGATTGTGAGGAAATGCTTTCACTAAGAAAGATTTTAAGAAGATAGTGATTGTAAAATTGCATTCTCGAATTCGATTATGGTTACGGTATCCCTTTCCATAATTTGAATTGTGAGGTTTGGCAATTGTTTACACACACATATGAACTATCTAAGGCAAAGGTGTATAAGTTCAAGAAGCCTTGATAAAAGATTATTAAAGCACTAAGTATTAGAAACATGAACTTAAGAAATTCAATAAGCATTGTTTTTCTGAAAGTTAACCTGTTTCTGAATACATGTCAAAGCTAGTGGGAGCATAAGTGTTATGTTTTATAATAATCATCATGATAGTGGGAGCATAAATGTTATGATTTTATGATTATTAAGGCACGTATTGCAAGTTGGCAATAGTAATTATAGAAAACAAGAGTTATACCTTGCAAAGTCGTAAGGGTTGTAAAGTTGTTTTTCTATAATTAAGGGAGAGAATATTATGCTTCATTTAAAATCTAAAGGATTAGGTTGAGAAATGTTAATAAATTTAGTCAAGGGTGCATAGTGTGTTCTTAAAATTTCAATTATGATTACGGCATTCCTTTTCACAATTCGAATTTTGAGAACATAGCAAATAAAACATTATACGTCGTGTCCCATACGCTTCGGGTATAGGATCGATTGCAAATGCTTTAATGTTTGACCATTCTTAAATTTTCCAAATGTCGAGCGCATTTAGAGGGAAAAGGGACTAGAATTGGTTTTGACTAAAATAATTAAACAACTATCAAAGGACAATCCAAAGTTTGACGAGGATTGGTCGCTTGTGAGTAGTTGGAAGCATGGTATTGGATGGACCATATCGACATAGAAAAAAATTCTATTAAGAATGAGTTGTCATATGGAAATTATGGAAATGTTTCCATATTGGATGGACCATATCGACATCATTACGAATAGATAAGCTTCTATTAAGAATGAGTTGTCATATGGAAAATATGGAAACGTGTCCATATTGAGAATTGGATATTGAAAATCTATGACTAGATTAGAAACTTTTATGCAAAGGATGTTCAAAGGAATGTACTTTGAGTGAGAGACATCATATCTAAGGAATTGTCTTGTAACAATCTCCAATAGAGAACTTTGTAATATCATTGGCAATAGTCTTTGTGAATTTGGTGCAGTGACATTACGAAAGGATCATTACATAAAATGTTAGAATCTAACATATTCTATAAGTGGCAAGAATTTGATATTCTTACACTTATGAAAAAAGGATTTGGAGTTGTGAAATGAGAATGATTGGAAATGTGTTCAATTTGATCTATTTCACAAAGTAAGAACCATAGGTAAACATTGTGTGCATGCTAGGAGCATGGGACAAGTGTAATAATTCAAGTAAGAAGCTGATTACCCGAAACGACAAATAATGAGTAATCAATATGGTGATAAATAAAAGGAGTTTTATTTATACTCAAAGGTTTGAGGCCATATGGGATTAGTATTATTCTTGTGTTTCACTTTGCATGTTTTGACTTCTAGAATAATTAAGTTTATTAAGAATAATCGAATTATTCGAACGGGCCACATTCGTTCATATGTTGGAAGTAGATATGAATAAAGACTGTCGTGAATTGGTGTGTGGATTGTCTAAAGAGAATTAGACATAAGCAAATGTTTGCTGCAACGTTCATGAGTGCTTAGGAATATGATTTGAGCATTGGATTAAACCCACGCTCACTTGGATCACTCCATGAATTGTATCACGAGTGATTGGTGAGACGATAACATCTTATATTCTTGAAACGGAGATGTGTGAGTTGTATCTTGCAAATCGGTTACACATTGATAATATGTAAACGCACTAGTAACTTGGTGTTATAAAACATATTGTTGTGTGTGATTCGGTGAGTGAGTGCAAGCAAGCATTGTATCAAAGTTTATCCGTTCCTTTTATCCAAGGTAGGATAAAAGCGATATCTTTGGGCCCCTCGATGATTTAGTGATGACAAACGTAAATGCTCGGCCGGGCTAGGGCTAATTTGATTTGTTCAATTAGTCAGTCGTCATAAATCGGAATTCGAGAAGTAGTACAAAGAGAATGATTAGAAATCATGTATTACGATATCTAGAATGGAGGAATATATGATCCCTTATCTAAGGACACGCGTATCTGATAGGATCAGAGTTGACAGTGGCTTTGGAAAGCTACGATTGCATATCAGGATCTGAAGTCATACGCATAATAGTTATTAGACTTATCCAAGTGGGAGAATGTTGGATTCGTGTCTAAGACCATAACTATTTTGGTATGTACTTGACCCGATGGTGCATGGTCCTTTTGGGTTGCCTTCACCAAAGCAACTTGATAGGATGAATTATGGAGAGAAATGATTAAATATGATTTATTAATATATTATGAGAATAATATATTAAAGGAGAAATCATATTGTTTAATTAATATTAGTCAATAATTAATTGGTAATTAGTTTTGTGACTAAAAGAGATTAATTAAACTTAAGGGACTGGAATTGTAATTATAAGATAATTGCAATTTGGGCCATGGATTGCCTTTAAATAAGGAATGGACAAATTCTATGGGGAAGCCCATAAGGAAATCGTCCAAGGCCTTAAGGAAAGGGATCCATGGGTTGCTTAGGGCTTAAGCATCCAATTTAGGGTTTCCTTGTTAGATAACCCTAATAGCCTCACTATAAATAGACCCCTTAAGGACCAAAAACGTGGCTAAGCTTTATTCTAGGGTTTCACACGTTTTAGGGCAGCCTCCTTCCTCTCTCCTCTTCATCCTCTTTCTTATGGTGTTTGTGAACCATTAGAGGAGTGACACTTGTGACTCTAACAGTCCATTTCCAACACTTAAAAGCTCATAACTCAAGCATGACTCCATAACAACGACCAAGTTGGGATTTTTATGGATCTACAACATATATATCACTGAAATGGGACATATCTAGGTCCATGGAGTCCCTTATGCTCATAAAGTCTCCACCTTTGGGACTTTAACCCTAGAAATGGACCATGCCACACCAAACCAAAATAAAGAGGAAAGTTCTGAGCTTTTTACCTCGAAATGAAGCTCCTCCCTCTGAAGAACTCAGATCCAAACTTGAACTTCAAACCCTAGCCTCCATAAGCTCCTCTCCTTCTTCTTCACTAACACACAAAGTCACTTTTAGCTCAAAACACTCACACAGAAGCTTTAGGATGAAGGAAATGCTCTTTTAGGGTTTCACTCTCTGATATGGTGGCTGAGGATAAAGCCTTAGCATTCCTTTTATAGTGCACAAGCCACAATTAGGGTTTGCATATGGGCCCGCTAAGCCCAGCGTAACCCTGGGTACGCCCAGCGTACCAAGGCGAGTCCGCGTCCAACTTAAGCGCATGAGTACGTGTAGCGTACTTTCCAGTACGCCCAACGTACTCATTTGCAACATTTCCCACTCAAGGGCTAATCTTGACAACTTGACAAAAGAGAAGGGTTAAATAGTTGTACCTGAATTTCAGGATGTCACATTGGATTAGACCAGTGCTTGCTGGCATCACTTCATGGAATTTATCTCGAGTGATCGCAAGACGATAATATCATATGGTCTTAAAACCTAGATATATGATTTATTATTTGCAAGTTAGTTGTGAACTAATAATGCGTAAACACATCAGTAACTTGATGTTATATAACGCATTATTATTCATGATTTGATAAGTAAGTGGTAAATGCATATAAATCGAAGTTTATATGTTCCTTTTATCCTAAGAGGTTAAAAGCGATATTTGGGCCCCTCGATGATTTGGTTTGACTTATGTGTCGGGCCCGGTCAGGACTGAATTGATGTGTTCAATTAAGTTCTATGTCAGATGAATCAAAGATCAAGAAACAAACTGCTGGACAATAAGTATGACTATGTTCCATGTAATTTTCCGCACGATATCTAGAACGGAGGGCTATACGCTCCCTTATCTATAGGACAGGTTACTGATAAGATCAGAGTTTGACAGCGTCTTTGAGAGCTACGATTGCTAATCAGATTGTACTTGCACTATAGTTACTAGACTTATCCAAGTGGGAGACTATTGGATTAGTGTCTAAGCCTGTAACTATATTTGGTATGTACTTGACCCGGTTGTGCATGGTCCTTTTGGGTTGCCTTCACCAAAGCAGCTTCATAGGACGATTTATAAAGAGAGAGGTCATTGTGGTTTATTAATATATTATATGAATAATATATTAAAAGAGAAATCATATAGTTTAATTAATATTAGACAAGAATTAATTAAGAATTAATTTTGTGGCTAAAAGACATTAATTAAATAAAAGGGACTAGAACTGTCAATTGTGTGATAGTTAATTTTGGGCTGAGAATCCTTATGGATTAGGGCATGGACGAAATTAAGGATGAGTCCATCTTAATTTCGGCCATAGAGGCCTTATTCCAGACGCTTCTCAAGTTACTTAAGGCCTAAGTAATCCAATTAGGGTTTTGACTGAAACCCTAGAAGCTCAAGTATATAAGGACCCCTAGGCCTAGCAAAATCAGCCACTTGATCCCTTGGAAGCTTGGAGCCAACTTTTGCCTCTCGTCCTCTCTCCTCTACATCATTCTCTTGCTTGTGGTGTTTGTGAGCCATTAGAGGTGTTACACTTGTGACACTAAGCTTCTTGAAGATCAAAGGATTCTTGAAACCATTGAAATGTATTATCTAAACTAGTTTATTGTAGTTTTCGATTTCAGTGTATGCTAGATTAGGGTTTTCAAGTCTAGGATGAATTGCATGTACAATAGAGAAGCCTAGATCCAAGCTTTAGGGTTTGGTATGAGCACATAGGAATGTTCTTTTGTGTAAAACCCATCACACCAGCCATTACTCTAGTATTGGCACGCCTCACTTTGAGCTTTTATATAGGAGGACGTGTCGGACTCTCATCTACTGGGGAGAGGTATGGAAGAGGGTGATGGGTAGCACTGAGATAGTGCTCAAGACAACTGAGCAGATTCAGCAGGTCAGACAGAGGTTATTGATAGCCCAGAGTCGCCAAAAGAGTTACGCATACCGACGCCGATTCGAGCTGGAGTTCCAGGTCGGAGATTTTGTCTTCTTGAAGGTATCACCGTGGAAAGGGGTGATCCGATTCAGGAAGCGTGGAAAGTTGAGCCCCAAATATATCGGTCCTTTCAAAGTGACTGCCAGAATGGGGAATGTAGATTATCGTTTGGAGCTACCTGCAGAGTTAAACCAGATTCATAACACTTTCCACCTGTCCCAGTTGAGGAAGTGTGAAGCTGATGAGACGGCAGTGATAACCTTGGAGGACATTCAGGTGGATGCTAGCATGAATTACATTTAGAGGCCGATAAATATTTTGGATAGAAAAGTTAAGATCCTGACGAACAAGGAAGTGCGACTGGTTAAGGTGCAGTGGGAGCACCGCAGGGGATCCGAGTGGACTTGGAGCCGGAGTTCGAAATGCATGAGCAGTACCCTGAGTTGCTTCCGTAGCATGACTTTGAGGGCGAAGTCTGATTCTAGTGGGGAAAAATTGTAACATCCCAACTCTCAGGTATAATATTTATTTATTTATTTATTTTTGGGATTTAATGAGTGACTCGACGAGTTGTATGCCCGACTCGTTGAGTAGAGTCGGATTGGTCACGTGGGTTTAATGACCAACTCGACAAGTCAGAGAGCCGACTCGCCGAGTTGGCTCTGTGTGAGGAAATCCTAAATATTTGGGTTTGTGTCCTATTTAAAGGGCCTTAAGCCCTCATTTCCGCCTCACCAGCCACCCAACTCCCCTGTGTGATAGCCTAATCACCTATAGTAAGCTAAGAGAGTTAATCTTGGGCATTTTTGTGATCTTTTGGAGGAGAAGTGGAGAGCATCAAAGCTTGAATCAAGAGGAGGCTTTTGGATCCAGAGATTCTTCAGAGATTTGCTTAAGTTGGAGGTAAAAAGATGCTAACTTGATCATTTCCTTATGAGATATTGGTTTAGGGAGTTTTTAGGGTTTTCTCCCATTAATCTTGTGTCATTAAGTCATTTGAGCATGGCTTGAGGTTGAAACCACATATCTGAACTGTAGGAGACCTTGTGAGTCCAAAGACTCGAGCTTTATTAAGCTGGAGGCAAGCTCTTGTGCATCTAACCCTTGTTGGAGCTTGTATTGGCATTATGAGCCTAATATGCCATGCATACACGTAAAACTTGCAGCTTTATGTGATATTCGAGCCTTAGGAAGATAGATCCGGAGTATGGGGTATCAGTTCTACCTTAAAACATCTGAATGAGAAGTCGACTTAAGGGACTCGGCGGTTCGATGAGTTGACTCGACGATTCGGTTGGAGTTTGTCCCGATGAGTCTGAACAAGCTGTAACTCGGCGAGTTGACGGGTCAACTCGATGAGTTAAGTTGGAATTTCTTGAAGGGTTCTGAGAAACTGAAGGGACTCAATGAGTCGCACAGATGCACTCGACGAGTTGGGTCAACATGGACTGTTGACTCGAGTGTTGACTTATGTTGACTTTAGGGTTTGGTTAAACAGAGGGATGAAGGTTATGGAGGGGTAAAATGGTCTTTTACCCATCCCAAGAGTTAAAGAGGGACTAACATGAGTTTATTTAGAGTTGTGATCTTTAAGTTTTAATTATAGATGCTTATTACATGTAGGTGGGGATTAGTCTGTTCGAGGGGTATTCAGTTTCCTTGATTGCTTACGAAGTGATTCTTCTCACTATACTTACCTAGAGTTGTAATCTTTGTGTGACCGGAGGGTCTTATGTGCTTATATTGAGTATTGTGATATCCTGCATTATGTCTTTGTGATTTATGTTTTGTATTATTTTGAGCTTACTGAGTTAGGACCGGAGGGTCTGCTCGAGTTGTGGGACCGGAGGGTTCCACTAAGACACATTAACCGGAGGGTCTTATTTGAGTATAGTCATGAGAGGCTAATGAGTTATGTGTGGTATTTTGGGGAACTCACTAAGCTTCGTGCTTACCGTGTTATGTTTTATGTGTTTCAGGTACTTCTCAGGATCATGGGAAGGCGTCGGTTTGATTGTACACACGAGGCACAGTTACATTTTGAGGATCCTTGATTGTGTTTAACACATTTTCTGAATATGTGTTTTTTTTTTAAAAAACATTGTCATTTGGGGTTTTGTGAACTATGTTATGAGAATTACATGATTTTTAAAATGAAAATTTTGTTTGAAAATTTACGGTGTTACAATATATATATATATATATATATATATATATATATATATATATATATATATATATATATATATATACATATATATATATATATATATATATATAAAATAAAAAAAAACTTAGAATAGCGATAAAGGCCCTTTTTCTGGCTCGTCCAGAGCATTTGAGGATATTTAAATCCTTAGGACCGGTCGTGACCATTCTGTGGATATAAAGAACGTTGAAAATGGAGTTCATATCAAAAGTTACGACCATTTAAAGAAAACGAACAATCTAATAATTATCCGCCAGGATCAGGAGGTGAACCGATCTACAAGGAGGCAAAGATCCCAGATCTACAAGCTTGCTTCCATGCCAAGGCTCGTTAATGAATCTTCTTTCTTCCTTTAACACACCAAGAATACACACTTAAGATCAAAATACACACACTCAAGGGTTAGGGTTTTCAAAAACGTCTCAAGGAGAGTAGAGGCTGAGGAGGTGATGGAGATTAGGCTATAAGGATGATTGTATAGGGGCTTAACCCTAAAATTTAGGGTTTCCACACCTGGCGAGTACGCCTCGCGTACGTTGATGTACACCCAGCGTACGAGGGCGTGCCCTAGTACGCTAGGTATTTCCTTGTTGCCACTGCACCCTGACCAAAGGTATTTCCTTGTTGTGCAATACCTTCATCTTTATTTCCACAATATCCATCGGCCTCTCTACATAGTTTAGGCGCTCATTGACCTGAATATCATCCAAGGAAACCACTGCATCCTTGTCCAATACGCACTTTCGCAACTACGAAACATGGAAAGTGTTGTGAGTCTGACTGAGCTCCGTAGGTAGATCCAACCTGTAAGCAACCATGTCAACCCTAGCAATCAACCGAAACAGTCCAATATACTGGGGACCCAATTTCCCCGTCTTTGTGAAGAGTATCACACCTTTCCAAGGTGATACCTTCAGTAATACCATATCGCTGACCTGAAACTCCAACTCGGATCGGTGCCGGTTGGCATAGCTCTTCTACGGACTCTGAGCAGTTTGTAGCCTCTGTCGAATCTGCTGAATGAGCTCCATGGTTTGAAGGACCACCTCAGACCGCCGCATAACCCTGTGACCAACCTCGCCCCAAAAAATCAGGGTACGACATTTACGCACATATAAGAGATCGAAAGGCGGAGCACCAATGCCCTGGCCGCTGAACAAAACCTTGAGCCCATCCTGGTTCCCTCTCCATAGATAACTAGTTCTCCCTCACTTGGGGTTCGAACTACTACTCGCTAGCCCTCACAATCAATCATCGCACCAAACCAGCTCACTCAGTCCATGCCCACTATCACACAAACATCTCCCATGGGAATCAGAATCAAATCAATCGGGTAAGGCACCCCGAAGGTCTCTAGTACACATCTCTGAAATACCGTAGATGCAAAAACCCCGTGTTTGTGGGCGATAGAAACCCGCAATGGACACTCTAACTCCCTAATAGGCATATCAAAATCCTACTGAACGATCGAGATACAAAGGACTGACTCGCACCCGAGTCAAACAACACGAGAGCAAGCAAAGAGTTCACTAAGAACGTACCTATCAGGGCATAATATAAGCATAACACAAATATAATAATAGAATAACAAGAGGAAACATACCAGTCACAACATCTAGAGCTGCTTTGGCCTCCTCGACAGTGAGCTGAAAAGCGCGACAGTGAGCTGAAAAGCGCGACCTTGAGCCCTCAAGGGCTCCGCCCTCCCTTTACGCCCATCGGTGATCCTCAAAGTAGCTGGCGCCGGGTCCTGCGTCGGCTTGGCAGCGAGCAATGGAAAGTTTTCATTCACATGGCCAACCCGATCACAATGATAACAGATCCTAGTACTTGGAGCTGGGCAAGCTAGCGACAATCCCTCACATAGTGTCCCTCATTGGCACATATATGGCACACACCTCCTGATCGGCAGGACCCCTCATGAACCTTGTCAAACTTCCCACCAGTGCAACCCCTCTTCCCTGCAAATCTAGAATCAGAAACCTTGAACCGCTTCGGTGTTGGCTACGACTGCACCGGGGCCGGTCTCTGCTCCCTCGTCTGAAGCTCTATCTCAATCTCACGCCGCCTGGCGGACTCCTACATCTCCAACAAAGTATCATAACGTTGGGTGGAAAAAACTGCCTGATATCCGTATAGAGCATGCTCAAATAACGGGTCATCTGAGCCTACTCAAAAGAAAACTCAGGGCAAAACATGGCCCTCTTTATGAATATCCTAGTAATCTGCTTCACCGACTCAGTCCCCTGCCTTAGATCCAAAAACTTTTGGGCCAACCTCTCACGCTCCACTCTTGGCACATATCTGGTATGAAACATCTCCGAGAACTGCTCCCAGGATACAACAACTCTATTCTCAGTAGAATGCGACCCCATAACAAGTCATCACCAATCTTTTGCTTCAGACCTCAGAAGGTTTAGAGCGCACCTAACCCTCTGATCAGCTGGACAAGAGCAAGTGAAAAAGCATCCCTCAACATCAGAAAACCACCTAATGGGTATGATTGGGTCCTGAACTCCATCAAAAGTCGGGGGCTTCTTATTGTCGAAGTCCCGATACTAAAAAACTCGACCAACACTAACTCCTGAAGTTGCAGCAGCAACAGTCTCAGCAATGGCTGTGTATCTGTCATCAAAGAACTCCATCATCACGGTCTTGATATACCCAAAAAGCTCTGGTATCTGCCCCTGAACAATATTCAGAACCTCCTCATGGATAATCTCCCTGATATGGTCCTCGGTAACTGCTGGCCTATCCTGGCCACCCGATCCTGATCTTGATCTGGATCCCGCTTCAAATCTCCTCGTCATCACCATATTGAAGATAAACCATGAACACATCAGAAGAAACACTTATCATACTAGGGAACCAACTCCCAATAAAGACCTAGGGGTTGTGACTTCCCTGACACGCGTACGGGTCCTGTGCTTTCAGTAGTACGGGCCCATACTACCTTTCACACCTACCTATATTTGTCTCAGATTGTCATCTCAACAACCCTAACGATACATTGCACACTATCATACACATGCACTTCATCCTCACTTCTTTAGAGGAACATTAAACATAACGCAACTAGTTGGCTGACCCCACACAACTCACCCTACCACTAACTGCCACACGACCCTCCATTGGTGCCAAATAACTATCGCATGGATACAATCACATGTCGCACAGCTTAAACAATCTTAGACTAAAAGATTCAATCCTACAACATTTGGAATCAAAAAAGAGTTGTGTAGTAGGACCAAATCCCTTATCCTAAGAACATTTAACCCATGTAGAATGTAACTTAGTGTATTCACTCAATAGTCAGTTCACACGTGAAAGAGTCATACAACAATCAATCAAGTATTCTATAAGAGATAAGTCATCATATATATCAGGCAATTCTTTCATACAGTTCCTGAAAATCCCTATCCTATTAATAACATGTTGTTCTAACATATCATAACATAATCTCAAATAACTGTGTGGTAGTTTGGGGTCCACTTACTGGCTCTGACTGATCGTACACATCGCATCCTCCTTGATTATTCTAAAAATCACTTGAAAATTGTTTTAAAAATCTTTTTCCTTAGTTTGAGACTGGCTTCACATGATTGTTCCTCCAATTCACTCAAACCAAGGCTCTGATACCAACTTGTAACATCCATAAAATTCATGTCAAAGTTAAACTTTTAAAAACCAACCCATAATCATAAATTATTTACGACATAGTTTTCAAAACATGTTCCATATCAGAGTTTCCCAAAATCATAAGTCTAAAACATGAGGATATGTATGGTCACGCCTTTGCCTTCCCGCGATCCTCTGAAGTACCTGAAGCATAACTCAAAATTGTAAGCCAAAGCTTTGTAAGTTCCCCCAAAGTACCAACACAACACATAATCATAATAATAATAGTAAACTGCATGTATACGGAGCCTTCGGTCTTATTGGAACACCCCACCAGCCTACAGTCTATCTAGTACGCTCACAGAACCTTCAGCATCACTAGTATGTTCACCATGCCTTTAGCCTATCTGGAACGTTCTCTAGGCCTTCAGCATAACTGGTACGCCCCACTAGCATGTAGTCTATCCGGAACGCCCTGGGTCTCTTAGCCTTGAGCACATAGCAGGACTGTCTCAACCCAACATACCATCACATATCAACATATACCATATCCAACCCTAGCTAGCATATACAGACAGCCATATAGATCTAACCGATCACTAAGCATAGCATCATCATATATGCACGATACAGATCTAACAGATCACTACAACATAACCAAGATAACAATCCCAAAGGGGCCGACCTTGGTGCCTTCGACCCAAAAGTATAGTGAGGAAGACTCACCTTGCAAATCTGAAAAGATAGCAGAAAAGAATATTGCTCTGCGAGTCCGCTCTACAGATCACTTATACATAGGGAAAGACCCAACCTTAGGCTTCATAACAATTACCCAAAATGACCCTAGGTCAAACTAGGACAAGAGTCAATGGTCAATGAAAAGTCAACCCAGCTGAGTATGCCCAAAATACTCAGCTTCTACTCCCCGCGTACTCTGCCCTTAACCAAAAACGGGCAGTTGACCACCTATGCCCAACGTACGCCATGTACACCCAATGTATGTCGTGGCCATGCACAACCTCCATTAATTGTTTGATTCAACAAGACCAAACATCCAAATCCAGATCCAAGTCTAAAAAGGTGTTCCTAACCATAAAGTTTCCAACTTTATGGTCATGCATGCCTTAATAAGTCCCAAAACCAAAACCCTAGTTTGTCTTAACCACTTAAGACCTCTATATCTTGCATGCATGGGCTAAATGAGTCAAAATAGCATGCTTACGACTTAATGCACCTCAAATCTTCTGAAAGGACAGCTCCTTTGGTCTTAAAGTAGCTCTTACTCATTAAGTCCAATAAAAGGGACTAAAAACTCATAAAACTTCACATGGCTAGATCTTAAGGAAATACAAGTCAAGATCAAAGGTTTATACCTTCTGGAGCTTCCCAAAGAGGCAAAGATCCCAGATCTACAAGTTGGCTTCCACACCAAGGCTTCTTAATGAATATTCTTTTTTCCTTCAACACACAAAGAATACACACTTAAGCTCAAAACACACACACTCAAGGGTTAGGGTTTGAAAAAACGTCTCAAGAGAGCGGAGGATAAGGAGGTGAGGGAAATGAGGCTATAAGGATGATTATATAAGGGATTAACCCTAAAATTTAGGGTTTCCACACCTGGCGAGTACGCCCCATATATGTTGATGTACCCCCAGTATACTAGGGCGCGCCCTAGTATGCTAAGTTTACGCACGTACGCATGGCACACTCCTATTTATCCAAAATTACAATTTTGCAACTAGGACTTCCAATGGACACTTCCTTCTACTTAGGGACTAAAATCCGATATAAAAAGATTATAGGGTTGAATTTAGAAGTACCTGAACACCGGGATGTTACACCTCATGGAAGAAGCTCGTCTGAAAGGCATTCGTCATATCCACAATCCACCGCATGCTAACAATGGGGTCCTTCTTCCCGAAGAACTTAGGAGCCCTATATACAAGAAACTCTCAAAAAGTGAGTGTGTATGCTCCCACAGTAGCCAAAATCTTAGTACGGAGAGTGCCCATACGCTCATTTAGAATCTCCATGATTCCCTCCTTGATCGTATTGAATATCACATGAGTGTGCTCCAAAATATCGCGGGTAATCTCTGACGTGATAAACTCTCGCATCCTCTCATCAATCAATTCAACACCAGAGCCTGAACCGGAACTAGTACCATCACCAGAAATATGACCATGTTGGGTAATCACCACCATATTGAAAGGTAAAAAAAAGACCAGATCATACCCGAAGAATTTCTTATTCTGCAAGCTTCTTATAATCCTTGTAACTTTACTTGATTCGAGTACATATCCTGTGATTTTAGTAGTATGGGCTCAATACTACCTTCTGCACCTATCCATACTTTTCTCAAGAATTATCCTGAATCCTCCATTTCACTTCCGTGTTACGATACCTACAAATCTCGCTAAACATCTCACTCATTATACTACAATACTTCATAGTCTCTCTTATGGTTTACACCTAACCCTACTATCAGCTGCTGAAGGATTCCTACTAATGTCATGTAACTACATCATGAATATAATTACATGCAATAAAACTTAAATAATCTTACGACTGAAAGATCTTGCACTACAATGATTGGACACAAACAAGAGTTGTGTAATATAGCCAAATCAATCATTCTAAAACTATTTAATCATTATGGCATGTAGCTTAACTTAATAACTAATTAACATCAATATAAGCCCCACAAAGCACAAAGCAATAAACATTCGCGCAATAGAGTTAATAGAATCAAGGCATCATAATGTCAGACAATTATAATAAAAAAAATCTTGAATAATCTTATCCTATTCACCATCATGCATATATAACAGTTCACACATTATACATATAAAGGCATCTCTCCTAATAGGCAACCTATCATGCAATCTAGAGCATATCCTTAGCCCTACTCTATCATGCAATCCTTATAAGCATACTAAAACATAACATTTAAGTAAGGGTATTTTGAGAAATACCTACTTAAGCTCGGATGATTACATGCATCACACCCCTTTTTTAAAAAAAACCTTGTTGGGAAACTCATTTTCTTTGAAAATATACATTAACTCCCCGATGTAAGTTTAGACACACCTCGAGAGCGTGCCCAAATCCATCAAAGCTAACGCTCTGATACCAAATTATAATGTCCCAAAAATGCAAGTAAAAATTTTGTTTTTAAAACACCCAAATCAAATAAACATTTGTTCAAAAACTAATTAGAGTAAAATGTATCTCTCAAATATCAAAGTAAATCAAAATACATAGTGCGTAGGGGGTGCAGCGCAATCAACTCGAGCACTTCCCTTTGGAACTAGAAGTACCTGAAAACATTTAAAACGTAAACTGTAAGCACAAAGCTTAGTGAGTTCCCTAAAATACCACATACAATCCATACATTTTCCATGGGCTACCCCATGGTCTTTCCCTAAAATGCCATGGGCTAGCCCCATGGTCTTACATCCAAGTGTCATGGGCTACCCCCATGGTCTTCCCTGAAATGCCATGGGATACCCCCATGGTCTTACATTCAAGTGTCATGGGCTACCCCCATGGTATTTCCTTGTAATGTTGAAGGATAAAGCCCTGTCTTACATACAAGTTCCATGGGCTACGCCCATGGTCTTTCATGCAAGCATCACAAAGAAAACCAACATCCTACATAGTATAGTGAGAAGACTCACCTCACAGTCGTAGTCAGAAAGACATTGCTCACAAATTCCTAACAATGGTGGTACAACCCACCTATCAAATCACCCAAGGTTAAACTTAGTTCACACTCTAAGATTATCAAATTGACCAAAAGTCAACCAAGTTAAAAAGTCAATGGTCAAAGTCAACGCCAGTTGACCTCCATGTCATGGCCACCCCATGGTTATGTCGTGGCAACGACCAACCAAAATAGTCGCAAATCCTTCTTTCCCCACATTGTAGGTCCTGTGCATGAATAACTAAATGGATTTAGTCCTACATTCATTAAGCCCTTAACTCATACTCTCCAAAGGCTTCTAAGGACCCTAATGGTCAATAAAAATCCAATATTTATATATAATCCAATATATATATATATATATATATATATATATATATATATATATATATATATATATATGCATGACCCATGCATGTCTTCCATTTTTCTAGGTCAAAAAGGCAAAGAAAATGATATAACTTCATGCAAAACTCCCCACACTCCCTCAAATTCTTGATATAGAAGGTCTATTTCTTTAGGTACTATGGAGAGCCATAAAGTTGCAAACTTTATCTCTTCTAACCATTCAAACTTCACTTATGAAGCAAAACATGACATTAAACCTAGATCTCAGAAGAGAGTATCAAAAACATGAAAGCTTGACGACTTAAAAGGAGTCCAGAAGATACACATAAGGATAGGGATGTATTGCTTGTTGGATCTAAGCACCAAACTTCATTCCTCTTTCTTCAAGATCACCAAAACTTGCAAAATGAGCTCCAAAAGCCTCAAGGACGCTAAGGTTTGATCAAATGTACATTTAGGAGATGATGGATGTTGAGGGCGGAGGAAAACCTATCCATCAGATCCTTTAAATAGGCCTAATTCTGAAAACTTAGGGTTTTCCCAAGCCCGGATACCTTGTGTGGCCAATATAGTGCCACATTGTGGCTTCTAAGTGAGATACGCATCTCATGCGGGCCATGCCACGTCGTGGTGATACCTCTACCACACATGGCCATCTAAAAACTCAAAACATACTTTAAAATTCATACATCAAAGATCCGAATGTTACACCTTTGTAGTTGTTTAGCAACTGTTTCTCGATAATCAAAGGATCAGTCAAACGCCTATCGTAGTACCGACTGCATTACAGTAAGTTCCAATGTTCACTGACACTGTTGTGACGACATCATGTACTTTAGTCGTTATCTTCATAATTTGGCATATACGCATGGTTCGGTATATATTCATGGTTCGACATATATGCATGTTTTGGTATATATGCATGGTTTGGTATATGCATAATCTCGATCCATGTATCTTATTAGAGATCAACCCAAAAATAGGTAATGTAAAGCTTTTTTTTATTTGCCTCAATCATTTATATATATATATATATATATATATATATATATATATATATATATATGTGTGTGTGTGTGTGTGTGTGTGTGTGTGTGTGTGTGTGTGTGTGTGTGTGCGTGCGCGCACGCGCGTGTGTGTATAGATAACCCAAAGTCAGTTTTTGTATTTTTGAACAATGGATCATGGATCATAGCGTAATGACTGAATATTTAATCTTAATAGTTCTTATTTAAGTTTTAGATTATATTTCTCGACTTAATTTTTTTTATTTAAAAACTACAATTTTATGTAACTATTATTTATGTTTGTTTGGTGTTGTAGATATAAACGGTGATATGACAAAGGACGGAGGTTCACTTTGAATTTGTATTTTGTATAGACCTTAACTTAATATGAAAATTGCAATATGTTGTTGGATTTATGTTTTGAGATGTATTATTTTAGATAAATAATTAAAATTTGATAGTTAATTATAACAAAACGGATCATCGGAGATGGTTCCTGATGAGTTTTATTATCTAAAATTTTAAAACGTTTTTGGATTTATGTTTTGAAATGTATTATTTGAGATAAATAAGTATAATTAGATAATTAGTTATAACAAAATGAATGATCGAAGATAGTTTCTGATGAGTTTTTATTATCTAAAACTTTATTATTAACATTATCATTTGTTGACATATTTGATAATCTTTGATTTTTTAAATATATAATTAATTAAAGTATTAATATGTTCATGCTTTATTTATATATATGTATAGATGTATATATATGTTATAAAACATGAATTTTTTTTATCATCTTACTACTATAACTCAAAAGAGTTTTTAACTAATAATGATTAATTGATTCATTCAATTTTTTTGTTAATTATAATGATATTTTCGTTGAACCTTATTATTTGAAATTTTCATGACTCTTTACATTGCTACTACATTGTAAATTACTTTTTAACTAATGATAATTAATTCATTTATTAAAATATGATGTTAATTATATTGATTATATTGGTTAATCTTTTAATATAAAACATAAATTAAAATACCAAATTAACAAAATAAGTTGATCAAAAACTATTTTTTATAATAATAATTTTTTTCAAGAAGGTAGTTTTTAATTATTTAAAAACAATAAAAGTTTAAATATAATATTATGTAACATCCCAAAAATGCTGAGTGAAATTTTTATTTTTAAACAAGTCAAAATGATTTATTCATTATCTAAAAGACAATTAGAATAAAAGTATTCTCAAAACATCAGATTAATTCGTAAACATTCAATACATAATAAATCTTCAGGGGTTGCAATGCGATCAAGCTGGGTCATTCCTTTTGGAGCCAGAAGTACGTGAGAACATTTTAAAAATAAATTGTAAGCACAAAGCTTAGTGAGTTTCCCAAAATACCATATATCATACATACATCAGGCCTCGACCGGTACTAATTGGGCCTCTCCCAGTTAATAGGCATGTCTGTAACATGTAATGGGCATCGCCCAACACATATAGTGGGCCCCACCCCAAACATGCATACAATTAAATGCAAGAGTCACAAAGACGGCTAATATACTATAAACATAATTCAATGGGCAAGCATTGGTGTCTTCCACCAGCCAGTACAGTGAAGAGACTCACATCAACTGAAGATAACCAAATCTCACACTCGCTGCTACTACAAAAGCTCCTAACACTGAACATTTCCAGAACAATCCTAATTAACAATTAAGGTAATAATCCATAATCAAAGGGCCATCCCATACTCTCTTTATCTCTCTCTCTCTCTATCTATCTATCTATCTATCTATCTATCTAGGGTAAAAACCATTTACTTTTCCACGGCTAGACCCCACCCAACTTGACCTAATGCTCAAAATGACCAATAACACCTTTTGATCGTACGCCATGCATACTCTAGCTCTACGCCATGCGTAGAGCCTTCCGACAGAAAAGAGGCAAGGTCACGCTACGCGCTACGTAGCCTAGGGTTACGTCGTGCGTAACCAAGCAGTTGCCAAAATCCATTTTTAAGTCCTTAATACGTTAATATATTTCACTCAAAGCTCATGTCAGGTTCCTAATAGCTCCATAATGGATAAAGTTACCAACTTTATCCATTAGGATGGTCCAAACAACCAAGATCTAGTCTTTAAGTCCCAAAGGGACCAAACATGAATCTTTCTTAACTTAATCATTAAGTCCACGTCTCCAACCTTCAGATCTGAATCAATATGATGTTTAGATGGATAAAGTTTCCAAGTTTATCCATAACAATGTCACAAACTTTTAAGATCTAAACTTTATGTACTAAAATAACCAAAAAGTGGAAAACATGAAAAATGACTAGATCTATGAAACTAATGAGCAAGTTAGAAGCTTTTTACTAATAATGGTCCAGGAATAATGTAATCTTACTGGATCTATACTTGAACTCTTCTTCTATACACTTTGCCACCACCTTGCTCTTCAAGATTCAACATTCCAATGGATAAATAAGCTCATAAATGTTGTCAATGCTCAAAAACAAGTGAGATGAGGCTAGATTTTCTCAATGAATGATCTTAGGCGATAAAGGTTGGTAATGAGAGGGTTTTCCATAAGTTAGTTCCCTTAAATAGAGCTTAAAACTGAAGATTTAGGGTTTTGATCTGCCCACATTACACCCTGCATAACATAAATTACGCCCTACGTAATTCATTAAGCCCTCGTTACGCCCTGCGTAATCAAAAGCCCCTATTTTCCACTTCAACTTCAAACAGTCATAACTTCTTCGTTTTAACTCCGTTTTCAGCGTTCTTTATATGCACAAAAAGGTATTGAAGAGCCCAAAAATCTTATCTAATTACTTTTGACTTCAAACATACTTAACTAAAACTCTTAACTTATGAAAAAAAATTTGAAACATCACTTTTTCCATTTTACCCCTTTGACTCCAAAACACAAACCGAGGGTTTGGATCTCATAACCAGTATTATCAACATCCAATAGGGTCTAAACCTTATTCCCTTGAAGCACAAGGCATTTACTTGATCCATTTATTGTTTAAAATAAATGAAATAAGAGACTTCTCAAAACAGGATGTTACATGTTAAATATTAAATATAAATCAAAATCTATATATCTATTATAATAGTCATTTTTCAGTAATGGTGATTAATTGATTCATTAAATTGTAACGTATTTTTTTTATTTTACTTATTTTTTAAACAACCCCAAAACTCTTCGTCTTATTGTAACAACTCAAAAGACATTTTAACTAATAATGATTAATTGATACATTAAAATGTGATATAAGTTATAATGATTACATTGGTTAATATTTACATATAAAGCTTAATTTTTTTATAACAAATTAAAAAAATTGATTGAAAACTATTTTTTTTAGAGTAAATGCATGTTCAGTTCCTATTTTCAAAAATTAACTCGGACCCTCCCTCGTTACTTTAAAACTTACATGCTTATCCCTCCAAACATAAAAAGACAATTTTATCCTTATTATTTATTTTCTATTTATTGATTTGTTTACTATGAAAATTTTTATCTATTGCCCTTAATTAAAGATATTAATGAAACATGCCTTCAACCCTAAGCACGTCGTCGCCCTCCCACACTTTCTTCTTCAGTCCTACCCACTAGTATCACCGTCGACACTAACAACTTCAGGACATCTCCGACCACTCTAGACACTTCCGACAATGCTATCAAACCCTCACCCACCACACCACACCCCAACCCACCCCCTATTCAATTTCCCCTTTTCCTTTCGTCCTCAATGAAGCCACTTCAGCAGACCAGGTCATAAGTCCATCATGCAGATCATAGAAGAGACAGATTGAGATCGAAGAAGTAGGTTCAGATCGAACCCAAATCATCTCCATCGACGGTCCTCTTATACGATGCATGATTATGCGGACCCTAGATGATGTGACAACTCGAAATTTATTCCGTTGCGGTAACCCATTTCCGTTAATAGAATACTTTATTTTATTATTGTTATTAAGATTTCCGTTAACATTTGGGTTAAACAAATCAACTAATGATTTATTTTATTTTAGTGTCGAAATGAAATAAATAAAAACATGTGTAATGCTCTCAAATTTATTTAGGAAAAAATTTAGTTTGCAACTAAGCCGGGTTACAACCATTTAATCGGGTAAAAATTTAAATTCCATTTAACGTCGATATGGGGTGGATCCCCACCTGGCCACCAACTCAAACCCTATATAAGGGTTGAGTAGTCATCAACTTAGACTTTTTACCACTCTAGTCACTCTCTCTCTACTCTCTCTCTTCAAGGCCCGATTCTTCCAAAAATCCGCAAGTTTCCGCTTCCAAACTGTAAGTTCTCTTACCCTAGATTGTTCTAAAACTCATTACATGTCGATATAGCTTGAAAATCATCCAAGAAAGCCAAGAACAAGAAGTTTACGACCCAAGAACCCTCTTAGGCCGTAAACCCCTAAAAGTGTGCCAAAATGCCCCCAAACCTCTTCCTTAGGCTTAGAGGCTAACTTAGATCTTACCCTTGAAGTGTTTTAGACATTAAACATTATGTTTGGAGGCTCGAAAGAGGGTTTACGGCCCAAGAACACTCTTAGGCCGTAAACTCCCTCAAATTATGCAAATCAAGCCTTAAACCCCCTATTTAGCCTTGGACCTTCACATAAAAACTTGTAGGAGTTAGCTAAGGACCTCAAAAACGAAGTATAAGGGGTGTCCAAGGGTTTACGACCGTAAACCATGGGGTTCACGACCGTAAACTCCCAAGGAGTAGTCCTAGGACCGCAAACTCCAAGGGAGTGCCCCTTTTGAACCCTAAACACCCCTCAAGTCATGGATTAAACCCTAGAACTCTTCCTAGATATGTAAGAAACCCTTAAGCACTCAAATACACTCCTCCCATGAGTTTACGGCCGGAAGTGGTCCCTCAACCGTAAACTCACCTAAGGTGAGTATTTGAGGAATAAACTCCATAGTGGGGCCTTACACTCCTTCCTTGCAACCCAATAGCCTCCTAACACTTGACCAAAGAGTTTTTCTTCGCATTAGGATGTCTATATGTGTTTAATTAGTGTCTTAATCACTAATTATATGTAAACATATGTCTTCATATGTTACTAGGGTCATAAGGTGTGTTCAAGTCTTCACTTGACACCAAGCACTCAACCGACACTTCCACCTGATCCACTCGCTACAGGTGAGTTCATACCCCTTAATTAACCTTTCAAATGTTTTTCATATGATTTAGGGGGGGATACAAGTTAAATACAACAAGTTATAGTATCAAATCCTATGTGATTTATAACTTGCAATCAAAAAGGATTTTTCTATACTTTTAGCTACTTGTCAATAAAACTGTTTTAGATAATTATCAAACGCATTTTCTATGTTCAATTGTTATTAAACTATTTTCAAGCTGTTTTTAAACTACTTTTCTTTTAAACTATATCTACACCAATATATTTATATAAGTAAGACTTGAAGGACTTAGGACCGATAGCTCGCCTTACTTCCTGTTCTTGTTTGATTGTGGTCTTAGGGTATACTGTTATCCGTCCGAATGTCGTTGAATTCTTATTTATATATCATATATATTTGTGTTAGATATGAAAGTTTTCATCTTATTCAATACCTTTGTAAATCAAAGGCATGCAAATCCCACACTCTATTTAACTATAATAGGTATAGTTAAGACTACTATTCATTTCCTCTATCACTATGATACTCACTATAATTACTACTATTGCAAGTTAATGCACGTTAAAGAGAACACTCTATATACTATATTAAAAGTTTACTATACTATAATACAAGAAAATACACTAATCCAGGAAGTGACACGCTATCCCTCTATACGACACTCTACTGCGCGAATACCATGTAACCAGAGCTTCCCGGAAGGAAAGCAACACTACATGTATAGATCTATACAGGACGGACGCTATTACATCCCGACTGTTAACTACAGTCCGAGCCGACTAGGCCCAGGGGTGACAAAAAATCGCTACACTACGTATGACCGGGAAGGTCATCGGACTCTCTATTATCACTCAGTTTGGTTACATGAGAGATCACATCCATATCCAAATTAACACACTAAGAGTTAAAGTCTAAGCTAACTTCCCGAAGTAAATAAATATATATTACTAATTGAAGTTTGCAACACTACTACAGCCAGTCGACAATATCTTTCCTCATATACTTTACTTGAATGGAATCTATTACCTTATTTTTATAACTGAAAGTTTCAATGGGAATACTTTTACACAATCAAAAGATCAAACTTGCAAATGCTCAAATCTGGGAAATATAGGATTTTCTAGGGATTTTTACTATTCTCAAACATTAACTACAACTTTTATATCGCATGATTGTAAACACTTTTATACAAGCAATGACACTAAATTCTTATGAACTCACCAGCTTTATGCTGATACTCGTCTTCAAAATAACTTGTATTCTCAGGACAAAAATAGGCAGGTACTGGTGCAGCTTTTGAGAAGATGGAGCATATACAAGACCATATTTTTTTTTATACTTTTGGTGTCTATCAAACTGTACAGAACACGCTTGTATTTACAATTACTATATTTATGCAATGGTTGTTGTCGCTTGTTTTTACTATTATGCAATTGTTATGATATTGTACATGACGTCCTCCACCCCAGAACGTATTCCGCCGTTCTCGGTTTTGGGGTGTGACAGATGATGCGACGATGGCAACACGCTGGTGGCGATGACGACTAAAAAGTGGCGATGATAGCTCACCGGTCGTACGAAGTGCATATTTACAACCCCTATTGCCATCTTCCTCGGTAACGAATCAGATTTATAGGTTCGCTAAATCAGGTTTGTATCGAATTAGATTTTCCATGTCCCAATTTCATGCTTACTAATTTTTCTTGATTATTCTTTTCTGATTTGCAGGTGGTTTTTCCGATGGAGGCCGGTAGCAATGTAAATAGTAAATGTGCCTAGTTTGATGGTGGTTTAAGTATTTGTTACTGGTTCGGTGAATGAGGTGGTGACTTTTAGTTATTTTTAGTGAAACATGTCAACTTTTAACGGAAGAGTGGGTATGATGAAATGAGGGATGGCAGTGGTGCTACATTTACCGGTGGTGCTCTACTTTCCGGTGACGGTGTAGATTACTGGTGGTGGTGGTCAAGTCTTATACAACAAAATAGAAAAATAATTTACATATTTTTTAATAATTAAAAATATAAAAAAATGTTCGAAATAAACGAAAAAGAAAAGTAAAGGGGTATTATATATAGTCTTTTTATTTATTAAAATGGATGAAACGTTCAAATTTAAACTAATGAGAGATGAACCGTTCAACTTTTAACGACATGGTGGATGGTCCGAATTAATTTTAAAAATAAGAATTAAACGTGTATTTTAACACTTAGATGAGGGATGATTCGTATAATTTACTCTGTTTGATAATTTTCCTCAAAAGTTGTAGTTTCTTAATTATTTAAAAATAATAAAAGTTTATATATAATATTAAATATACAATAAAAAATCAAAATGTCAAATTCACATATAACCTACTCTATTAAAATAATATTATCATAAAAACCTTTTATCTAAATTTACTAGCTATTAATTACTAAGAGTACTAATAAAAATAAATTTATTTTTATTTTTATTTTACTATGTACCCGCAAGTTTATAATAGTTCGAATGTTTATAATAAATTATGGTAAAAATTATTTATTTGATTAATCATTAATATTATCTATTTTATTATATATCTATAATAGTTAGAATGTTTTATAAATAATTATTGTAAGAATTATTTATTTGAAATTAATAATAATGATAAAATAATTTTATTAGCATATATGTATTAATATTTTAATTATATTATTATATTATGTACAATGCATATATCTTCGCCTAGTCATAGATATTAAATTTATCAACAATCAAATTTTATGGGTGCTAATAGTTTTTAAATTATTACTTTTATAGTTAAACAAATAAATCTACTAAAACAAAATTAAGCGGGCTTATATTATTATAATAATCAATTTTATTACCGTTCCAAAATAATTATTAATGCACAAATATTTAAACTAAGAAAAATCGTTCAGATTTTTTTTAGCATAAAATAGTTATATTTTATTTTATCTTGAAGAATATAATAAAACGCAATTTTTTATTTATTTTTCCAATGCAAATCTTGCTAAGGATTAAGAGTTTGGCATTTTGATTAAAAAATATTTGTGGGTATGAATAAAAAACCAAGTCGTTTTCCATGTTAGTATTTACATGAAAATTGTCAAAAAGTCTACAAACCCACCTTTTTAATTAATTAAAAAAAGCAACAAATTGATAATCAAGTTTCCTCAATTGACTCCTAAAGTCAACAAGTAACATCCATGTTCACACAAACCCGAGTCAACTCGTTGTAACTCGGTACGGCTTTCTGCTCCAGTTTTAGCTTGTAGTTCCACAGATTACCCTCAAGTTTTAGGTTTCGGCCAAAAGCTCCCTTGTAGTTCTACTAAGTGCTGTTTTAGTGTCTTGTTGGCCATTCATGACTTGTTTGAATTTGTAGTGTTGTTTTGATATGGAATTGCTGTCAGACAGATGTGTTTAGTGGTTGAATTGTTAAGATTCATGATGTCATAAATATGATAATAATGAAATAAGGAATGATAGCATTTTTAATTTTTATAATAAAAGTTAATATAAAAAGACTTGAACATAATTTCCAAAAGAAGCATAATGTAATCTAAGAAGACGGACTTATTAAGAAAATATGTCATAGAAGTTTTATACGTTAACATTATATAACATCTTATTAGTTATATCGATTGTTGTTTTTTTTATTTATTTTTTTATTTTTTATTAACGAAGAGTTATTTTATGTTTTGTTTACTATTAAACGGCTTACAAATCAAATATTGTAAACTTTTATTACGAAAATAAGAAATATTGTTAGTATATTTTATAGCATCCTCTCTTTTGTATTAGGTAGTACTAAAACGGGTTATTGAAATCGGTATAACTATTGTAATTAGGCCAACCGGTGTACGTAGCACGAATATGTCCGTGGTCTAGTTGGCCACGAACCACGGACGTGCACACCGTCCCGGTGGTTCGTGGTCGACCGTGGTCGTTGCAAAATGTGCTCGGGACAACGAAATGAAACGAGGATTGCTATTGGTTGTTTATTTTGAGCCGTTGAACGGCTATTTTGGCCGTTCCTTTTTTTTTTTCAAACTCAATTATAAAAACTCAATACCAAAACACATATACATACATATACATTCTACACTCAATTACACCTATGGATCCCTCGATAAATATGGAATTTTTAAAAAGTTTTGACTCGGATGACGACGTAGAATTCGTCGAGACATTCTTCAATGTTGTGCAACACGTTCACGCCGAAGAAAGTTCGAATGCAGCGCGTACAAGGACGGTCGTCAATCGTGATCGCCAAGCCGCACACGACTTATTGGTACGTGATTACTTTGCCGATAATTGTCTTTATAATGACGACTCGTTCGAACGTCGTTTTCGTCTGAATAAGGCTATATTTTTACGTATTAGTAATGCTTTAGAATATCGTTATGATTTTTTCAAACAAAAACCCGACGCTAGAGGAAGAATGGGTTTTAGTAGTATACAAAAATGTGCGGCTGCTCTTAGGTATTTGGGATACGGTATAGCATTTGATGCATCTGACGAATACTTGAAAATATCCGAGAGGACCGCGGTTGAATGTGTAGATTGGTTTTCTGCATGTGTTTATGAGAGATTATATTCGGCTCATGAAGAGAGGCATGGATTTCCCGGTATGCTTGGCAATCTAGATTGTACGCATGTGGCTTGGGAAAAATGTCCAACTGCATGGCGTGGTCAGTTCACTCGAGGAGATATAGGTGAACCAACTATCATCCTAGAAGTTGTTGCATCTCAAGATTTGTGGATATGGCATGCCTTTTTTGGAGTAGCGGGGTCTAACAACGACCTTAATGTTCTTGGTCAGTCTCCACTTTTCAACGATATTTGGACCGGCAAAACACCTGATATGACGTTCACGGTAAACGGGCACGCGTACAAATATGGTTACTACCTTGGTGATGGGATATACCCGGATTATTCTACATTGATGAAGGCATACTCAGTTCCTCGAAGTGAAAAAGCAAAGTTGTTTACAAAAAAACAGGAATCAGCGAGAAAGGATATCGAGAGGGCATTTGGAGTCCTTAAGCAAACATGGCATGTAGTGAAATATGCTACACGACTTTGGGATAAAGAAAGAATTAAGCGAATGGTCCTAGCATGTATTATAATGCATAATATGATTATTGAAAATGAAGGTCGAGCGATTTGCACGTATGATCCGAACGACGTTGTCGTTCCAATTGAGGAGTTCGTACCCGGAACGAATGCTTTTTTGGAGCGAGTTGTCGAAATCCATAACAGTGAAACGTGTTTCAATCTTCGAGAAGATGTCGCAGAACATTTGTACCAACATAGCATGAATGACAATTAGGATTTTTATATGTATGTTTGTTCGTTTTCTTATTAATGTAATGTTTGTTTTCTAGATTAACTAAGTAATGTAGTTTAAAATTGTTATTTTATTTTTATAATTAATGAAAAAATAGTTTTAAAAAAATAAATGCTTTTTACTTTTAAAAATTGTAATTTTATTTTAATTTTTGGATTAAAAAAAATAATGTTATTGTATTTTTGAATTAAAAAAAAAGTTATTTTATTGTATTTTTGAATTAAAAAAAAATAAAAATAATGATGTGGAGTGGTGTGTTAGTGGTAAGTATCCCATGTTAGTGGTAATGGAATATGGTGCTGATGTGGCACCCACCACATATGTGGTATGTGGTGGGTATAACGGATGGTCTTAGGATTTAGGAAAACATTCTTCTAGCTGTGAAAGCTAAAAATTTATACTATTACTTTAGAAAATTTATGCAGTTTCTACAGCTATAAGATTATTTAAAAGGTATTGATCTCATTAACCACAATAAGAAAAACACGTCTCACTAATAAACTTTTTTTTTAGAATATCATATCATGACCATGATTTTTCAGAAATTGCAGATTTTGAAACTTTTGAAATTATTTTTTCTAACAAAAATGTGGTTCAAAGTTTTTTTTTCTTTCTTTTGAAAAAGAAGTTTGAAATTTCGATTCTTTTTAGTAGGTTGAAAATTCATATTCATTATAATTCGAAAATACCTATTTTGAAGTTGTTCATGATTTTCGAACTATATATCGATATTCCAACCTACTGGAACTACTGGAAAAAAAAAAGTTCGAGATTTCAAACATTTTTTTTCAGAAAAAAAATAAATTTTGAACCGCATTTGTACTTTAAATAAGCTTTATAATTTAAATCAATAATTCAATTATATGCTTTTAGCTTCATGTAGGTTATGCAATCAGATTTTCTAAGTTATCTACTTGCAAAACATTGATTTAACCAAAAAAAAAATATAATGGTTTTAATCATACAATAATAACATAAATGAATAATACGTTGGGTTTTTTTTAGGTATTCTATTTTTTAAAAACAAAAATCAAATACAATATTACAAAAGTGGAGGGGACCATTGTGAAAAAACGGAAACAAAAGGGTATGTTGGTAAAAATCACACCACCTTACTTCCATATTAAATATCTTTTTCCACTCATGAACTCATCAAACACATCAAGCACACTACTTTTGGGTAGGTTTTCTTGGATTGTGTTAACATTACAAAAGATTTTGAAATCAATCAATAAATCACTGAAATTTCCCTTGATTTTAGCAAGATATTGAGGACCAAGTGGGGTTTCTTTAACAACAAACAACATGGCAAAAATTTTGAAGATGAATTGGGGAACATGCATAGCTTTTATAAGATAAAATGCTAAAAGAAAATGTATAACAAACAAAAGAGAACCATCACCATCCACCGGCCACCGCCATCCACCACCAGCAGCAGCTCCGAAGAAGAATCACCATTTGAAATGACTTTGGTGCCCTTTACAACAGCTATAACTATATTTGTCTAAACATTATCTTCAACTTTGTTATCATGAAATCAACCTAACATGCATGTTTCCACTTTTGTATGATTACGTAACACGAAATATAAATAAGTATTTGTCTACCCCATGTTCTTAACTGTCTATATTTAAATATTTTTAATAATCGTTATTTAATGATTTGCCAAATATAAACCCACTAATAAATAGATCTACTTGTCAATTGAAAGCATATATACAAGACCTATACACCTGGATGTATACATATAGACTACAATGGTATGCATATTTGGTGCATACTGTTAAAACACACACACATACATCAATCAATCTTTTGCTAATCCTAAAGAATTTACATTTCATTATCTGTTTAAAAGTAAATATAAATAAATGTTTATCACATTTTATGAGAAAGTTTAAAAAGAAAAAAGGAATCTATATCATGTTGTTTGTTGTATTATTCTCCAAAATGAGGAAGGGAAGGTAAAGGCGTTTTTGGCCTTATCTTTTGCCCTCGACTTGATGTAACTAATGAGAAATGGTCCACATGACATATGAGCATTTCTTTTTTAAAAGAGGTGAAACCTTTTTCCATTTAGATTACCATATTCACATAACCAATGCATTGGCTTATATTAATGGTACAAATGCAATATTTATTGATCCAATGTTATAAAATTGATACACATCATCTAAAACTAGTGTTTTTCATGAAGTTCATAAACCAATCACTTTATTGATTATTGTATTTTTTTTTTTACCATATTGTATCATCTCGTCATAAAAATATATTATGAAATTGCTGTTTGTTTTAATAAAGATAAGGAGGATAATCAATCCGTAAGTAGATGAAATAATGTGATCAAAATTGTAATTATTGAACACTTGTTTTAGAATCACATTTCTGAATTTTGTTTTTTTGAGTTTAATTGGAATCAACAAACCAAATTTATAAATACTAAACACAAATCAATATATCCTTCTATACAATCTCTCTTGAATCTCAATCACCTACTATCTCTCCTTTCACCAAACCTACCAAATTACATTCACACACAACACAAGCATTAATAATTAAAGCAGCACAACAAGATGATAATTGAAGCATATACCTCTTGGATTTCTTGGTTCATTTAACACTCAACATCAATATGTCTGCAAAAAGTAAAGGAAACCCATTAATTTTGATGTAATGTTGGTTGAAATTATGGAAACAATTTAAAATAAAATGAAATTGTTTTGCTAATTTTAGAAATGAAATGATGCAATGAAGTTACCTCTCATGTAGAATCATTTTGGTCTTCATCACCACTGTCAGTAGTTTGTGAATGATGTTGATTTTGATTTTGATTTGGATGGTGATGGTGATCTAGAGGATGATTTTGGTCGGAATTCATGTTTAAACCACCTCGGGAATAAGCATTCAGCGCCGCTAACATCCCTAAATTGCTCTCGCTCATTCCCAAACCCAGATGTTGCGATGGTTGTTGTTGTTGTTGTTGTTGTTGTTGTTGCTGCTGCTGCATCAACATTGATCCCAGTTGGAGGGGATTTGCTCTTGAATTCTGCTGGAATTCCAGATTCGCCGCCGGGATGTTGATTCTTGGGATGAAATGGAGTGGTGCTTGCAGTGTGTTTCCGCCGCCGACAGCTTGGGCAGTCGGGAATGGCCACATTTGCTGGTGGTGGTGGTGTTGCGACTCCGATGCGGCTCCGGCGAGATGAGAGTGTTGGCCGCTGCTGCTACTGACGCTGGTGGATACCGGTAGCATCCACAAGGTGTTTCCGGTGGCAGTGGTGGGTGCTGGAGCAACCGCCCACATGGCTGTTGCCGGCATCATATTAGCATGGTGCCGGAGAATATTGTTACCGGAAGAAGGTCCTCCGGCTTCTTGTTGTTGTTTTGGCATTTCCATGGCTCCTTTGAATTGTTTGTTGGATGGTGACGTAGATCCAACTGTTACTTCCCCTTGATTTTGATTACTCTCGTCTTTGAACAAATCTTCTCTGTACCTTTTTCTCATATAATTATCGGTAGAATCGCCACCGGTTCCGCCGTTGCCTCCGGTGGAAATTGCATCGGCAATTTGGTCAGCTGTTAAAATATGAGGATTTTGATGGTGATGGTGTTGCTGTTGTTGTTGCTGGTGGTGATGTTGATGAAACCCCATCATTTGAGAGAACCCTTCTTGATCAAAGGGGTGGTGAGCAAGTGCCAAAGCGCCGTGAAATTGATGAGGCGCGGACTTCGACGGCGGAGCAGAGAGAGTGGATCCGGTGCTACGAAGAGAGACGTTCAAGGTGGAAAAGTTAGCCGGAATGGTGCCGGTGCCGGTTGCGGCAATAATGGCCGTCTCCGCCTGCTGTAGCAGCCACTCAATTGTTTCTCCATCGGACTTATGACCCAATTCCCTCGTCAACTGGAAAACCCTAGCGGCACATGTCGCCGGCATTCGAATTCTCCGACCACGGCCATCGACTTTAGTATGCCGGTCTTTTGTTGACCTCTTGGGAGGAGGAACCACAGCGACAGGCTGAGGGTTTTCTTTAGCAAGATCCGTTAGAGCTTCGGATCTAGTGGCGATGGCGAGGGAGGCGTCGACGAGGTGTGGATGCGGCGGAGATAGCTGTGTGGCGGAGGAGGTGGAGGCGGTTGTTGGGTGTTGGTTGGAAGGAGAAGAAAGAGAAGAAGAAGCACCACTAGTAGTAGTAGGAGTGTTAGCTGGACCGGGTTGGATGGATATGGAGCCCATAAATGGGGTTACAGATCGAGCATCAAATGGGACCACCATGGGTTGGTGGTGGAGATGGTGGGAGAGGTGATGGTGGTGGTGGTGGTGAGAAGAACTAGTGTTGGAGGTGGGAGTAGTAGTGCTGCTTTGTTTATTATTGCTCTGCAAATCTGTTCGTTCCATGTGCTCCTTTTGTTGTACTTTTATTTTCTTTCTAAAAAAAGGTTATCTTTTTCTTCAGTGGTGGGTTCAAGAAACCTGAAACATCTCCACCACCACCACCAACCACCAGTCTCCGCCGCCTGGGGCTGGGGTAGAGTGAGAGAGAGAAAGAATAAAAAAAGGAAGGGGTCTAGAGAGAGAAAAACAGCTAGAGGAGTTGGAGTTTGTGGGGTTGTTTGGTTTTTGATTGACTCTTGTCTTTGTGTTTCCCTATGGTTAATTGGTTTGGGGGATGGGGTGGGGGTGGGGGTGGGGGTGGGGTGGATGTGGGGCAGGGGCTATAACTTAATAGCTTGTATACTTGTACAGTATATCGATTCTAATTTGTATGTCTGGTCTTTCTAAAGTACAAGACCACCCTTCATGATTTTTTTATTAAATACTTTCTAACTTTATAAAAATATAGTAATATTTTGAAAGGTAGATTTTACAAAAATAAAACAAAACCGGACTAAAAACTTCCTAAAATCTTTTTATTATACGAGAAACATAAATTAAAAATATTAAATCTTTAAATAAAAGCTAAAATAATAAACTAATACGCATTTAGATATATTATTAATAATTTATGTTTGAGTTTGATTTTCTTCATAAATAATGCATTGATTATTAAAAGTAATAATTATAATAAACATCTAATCATTATAAATAATTTAATTGTTATAAGTTCTTGAATGCAATTTGAATTTTGTTTTGATCAAATTTTCATTTAATTATATTAGTTTTACCAAAAATTAATTTACTCTTTTATAAAAAATGACATAACCTCACATCTCTTTTAAATAAGTAAAAATATATATTTTCAAAAATTGAATTTTTTATTTAGCAAACAAAGCTTTGTCTCGATTTGATGACATTTAATTAACGTTATAGTTTATTTTTTTTAATATGGTAATTTTAAGATTACCAACAATATTAAAATACATGAGAAATTATCTAATAAAATTATTGCAATAATAAGACAACTAGAAAGGTCTCCCGTATGATGCGCGGTTAGAAGACATTTTACTCTTAATTTGTTGTCATACGTACATTGCTATTAATTGTGTAATCCATATTTTTTTGAATGATTTTGAATCATGTGTTCTTTTGAAAAGCAAAACCCTTCTACGAAAGTAACCAATCAACCATCCATATTCTCTAAATCAAAAAAATTGTTTTGGTTCTACATCAAGACATTGTAACAAACAGCTCATCCATGACTGCTGAAAATCTCGTGCGGCCATACTTGTGACCAATTTAAGTGAGTCAAACTGAGGCTGCAACAATACAATTTTAAATAAAAAGGAACAATTAGAGTCTTCATTATCATTATTATTCTCATTTTAAAAAGAATTAAAAGTAGGTTAGTCAAATTAGAAAAAGGACGATAGACCCACATGTTAGTTCGGGGTGGTTTTGGATATGTACAGTAAATAAGATTTTCAATCTAATCCCAAGGCCAAGAACTTGAGGTTTTCCCCATAGACACCATTTTCTATAGCCTAGACAATCCACAAGAGCATTGCAATATGTATTAAGTTTTTGGTTACAAATACAAACATGAAAACATCGTATCCTAAAGGAATGAAAACACACACTTTTGGAACAAAATTATTATTTTCATTGCTATTTTACGTGCTAAGTTTCGAAAATCCAAAGAAGGAATGCAAATAAGTTTATTTAGACTTGTCTGGTGCGGAATTTTATAGGTTAGAAAGGTTTTTCGAATCTCCATCCAATTTGTATTACACTCCAATAACCCCAAAGCTAATAACCTTCACATATCAAACAATTAAAAGAAATTGAGAAAGAATGGGAGAAATCATAAATTATGGAATCCATAACAATATAACTTCTTACGAAATGATATGCACATTTGAAAACCAATGATGAACAAAAATGATATCAACAACTTGTAACTTACCTATCATGACTATCAGTGAAAAGAATCGATTTGCAACAGACGCAGTTATTGGCTTATGTAGAGAAAGCGTTGGATTAAAAAAAGAAAGAATGAAGTGGTATAATACATAAAAAAAATCAATTTGTAAGCATATCCTAACCAAAACATACATGATTCAAAAATAAGGCAATAGATATAAAGAAACCTATATTAATTGAAATAATTTTTGCATATCACTCGATAACATGCTTCATGCTAGCTTGCTATGCCATGTGTTAATTTTACTAAAAGTTGATAATAAACAAATAAATAAGACCAAGTAGTTATTTAAAATGAGCTTGATGTTAGATATTTTCAAATATAGAATATTATTTGAAATTAGAAAGGATCCAAAATAGATAATATATTATTATTTATCAACTAAAATAAGCAACAAATAAATAAAATTGTTATTTTTTATTTATTAATCTAACCTTTTATGTAATTATTAGATAAAGAAGTTAAAGGTAAGTAATTATGACATCATCTTCGGTATATATGGCTAATACCATTGAAATATGTTTCCATTTATCAATAAAGAATACCTAAAAAAGAAACAAAATTGTAAATAAAACCAAAATCCAAAAAACCTACAATATTAAAGGCAAAATTAAATTTATACCGTCTGTCAATTCAAAAAATGAAATGCTAAGGGAAAAATAGTAAAGATAAACAAAATTTGTCGCTTTAAATGGATGCTTCCCTCCACCCAATGCCAAAATAACTATAAATCACATCAAAGATTTGTTTGCTTAACTCTAGTCCTCACATGGTTTGTGATGATTAGCAATAGCATGAAATAGTTCTAGGTGTTTGGTCAGTTTCTCTCAAATTACTTCAACCAGGGGAGTTTTTACTCATCATTACAAATAAGGATAAAAAGAAGAAGATCTTGAGTATGCCAGTTTTTGAAATAGAGTACAAATCCTAAAACATCAATGAGTTTATGGGTAATTAATAAGAGGTTTTGTAACATAATTCCATCAAAACATCAATAATGTCATCATTTGCACACATAATGTAAGTTTCTAATTAGGGTATGTCCTTTTATGAAGACGCAATTACAAAGAAAAGTAAGTCAAATAAGAAACTATTGTAACAGAACAGGGACTTTATCATCTTTATTGGTAAGTTTTGTAATAGAGTACAAATTCTAGTACATCAATAAGTTTATGAATATTTAATAACATGGCTAATAGTCCAAATCCCTTTTCTATGTAGCTTAAATCAAATAACTTACCATTAAAGATACATGACGATGATCCCCTTGCAGACCTTCTCTAGCCAGATTGAAATCGGATAGCTTCCGGTTAGATTTTCCATCCCTTTACACATCTGCGAAGTTGAAATGACAAAAAATTACATTCCAAAATTAGAATTTAGAAAAAAGATATCAATGATTAGATATTAAGAACTTTTGAACATAAGCTACAATCTGATCATTGTCGTTTGATGATAAGTGCATTTTATGCACCTGTTTTGCATGTTTATTTACGTCATTTCATAGTATTCTACTTCATTATTCTTGCATTTAGTGAATTAATTGGGTAATTGCATATTTTCTTAAGAATGTCTGGTACTTCACTATTTTTGATTTATTTTGGAGGCATTAGGAGCATGGAGCTTTGGAGCATCAAGAGAAGATGGACCGGTCATGCAATGGAAGAAAATGTGACAACCCGTAATTTCAATCTTGTAAAAATTCAATCTTGGTCAACAAAAGTCAACATGTCGAATAAAGGTCAAACTTATTTCTCTTTTATCTTGATAAGGTTAGTTTAATAAGTTATAAAGGTATAGACCTTGTATTCAAAGGTGTTGTATGATTAAGGAGGAAAACACTAGGAACCGAGGAACTACATCCGAACCGAGAACCTTCATCCGAGCCCCAGACTCTCGCATGGGCTGCAAACGAAGTTCACGGCTACATGCAAGGTTCGCAACCGTAAACCTCGGTTCACAACCGAGAACTCACTCCTCGGACCGCAAACGGGGTTCACGGCCGCAAACGACGTCCATAGCCGCAAACCTCGGATCTCTTCCTCGGGAAGTGTTTACAGCCGAAAACTATATATATATATATATATATATATATATATATATATATATATATATATATATATATATATATATATATGAGTTTAACCGAAATCATTCATCACTTCTTCAATTCCAGCCGAAAACACCCAATTCACACTCAAGAACTCCAACCGTGAACACTTTTTCTCTCTCAACTATCATCCTTAATCCTTTGAATCTCTGTAGGATCTTGCCAAGATCATCAAGTGTTCTTCATTCATCAAGATCATTAAGCCGAAAACCCTTGAATCTCCTTCATTTTATCAAGAACACTCAACCGTAAACCCAAGATCTTCTTGAGTCGTGAACTCCTGGGGCTAGCCATAAACTCATAGCAGCTTTCCATTTTGCTTCTAACACTCTTATTTGTAAGTTAAACTTACAAATTAGTCCAATTTCTTATCATTCTTATGTTTATATACACTAACTGTATACATATATATTACATAAAATGCTAATTAGGACTCGGTTTTGCTACGGGACTTCACTCATGGAAATAACATCCTATATCGAACCTTCTATTGAATCACTCGTATAAGGTGAGTTCATACCCCTACGTTTTTGCTATTTTTCAATGTTTTAGGGCGGAGGGGGGGTTGTGTTATCATTCAAATAATTTCGAAACTGTTTTAAAGACATTTCAAGCTGTTTCCAACTGATTTAAACTATTTTAAAAAGTGTTTTCAAACTACTTAAATTGTTTTATTCTTTTATTTTCTGAAATACATGTTTATATATATATATATATATATATATATATATATATATATATATATATATATATATATATATATATATATAAAGATATATAATTAAGATTCAACAGACTTAGGACTGATGTTTCCACCTTATCTTCTATTCCTTGTCTGGTTGTGGACTAGGGTTTGACCCATTTGTCTGACTGTCTGTTTGATCTCAATTATATATATATATATATATATATATATATATATATATATATATATATATATATATATATATATTGAAACATGAAACTTATTTAAATTAATCTTTACCCTTTTTGTAAACATGTCGATTATTTAAAGGTAGCATTCTCAAATTATTTCATTGTGTTATATAAACTGTTAAATTACTAATACTTTTTTACTAAGTCATGAATATTATACTAAAACGATTATTTAAAGTATAATTATTTTACACTACTAGTACAATGTAATTCATACATTTTCAAGCACAAAAGAACATTAGTATTCTCTTCGTGTCCAGTTATATAGAGTTGTGAGGTACTACTTGGTTGTACCCATCCAGGTACATGCTCTAAGTCTTATAATTTATAACTAGAGTCTCCTGAAGGGAGAGCGTGAGTTTGTGTATAGATTTATACGGGACTGACAATCCCGCACCTTGTTGTTAGCTACAGTGGGACCTATAGGTCTACGGGTGACAAATGTCATATCTTTTTCGACGCCTACAGAGCATCGTATTTTACCGGTCCAATTAAGTATGGTTATATAAAACTCACAATAGTATCAACTGAGGCGTTTAGATTACGGGATTTCATAACTTCAAGTAGTTTTACTAAACAATAGAGCTACACCACACAACTTTTCTAGTAACATGAACATAGTGTTTAGAAGGGACCTATAATGATAACTTTACGATTCCTTGGTTTATACATCAGGATTATATATCAATATGTCACAACTGGAAATTTTGTGTCATGTAATCTATACACTCAAGCTAATGTGAATCAAAAGCTTAAGAACATGTGTAACACCTATGATTATGAATTCAAAAACTTCAATCAAATACATCATACAAGTACTACAAATAGTCATCAAACAATTGGAGACCCTAGAAGTCCTTGTTTAAGTCCATTTTGGACTAGGAATTCCTTATTGGATCCAAATGGACCAATAAGCTTCCAATTAGACTATCATGGGCTTAGAACCCTAATTGGGCTCTAATTGGACCCACACTAATTTATGTCAACATTTTGGGCCATGTTGGGCCTAGAATGAAATAAATTAATAACTATGAACCATAATTAACCTAATTTGACCCTACAAGTCATAAAAATCACCTTTATATTTATTTGGACCAAAAATCACTCAACTTAACCATGAAATTTGGGCTTAAGCATTTAAGGCCCAAACATTCTCTTTTCCCCCACCATTCTCTGCCCAAGCCCAAGAAAAGGAAGAGAGTTGACCTTGGTTTGCCACCTCATTATTGTCTTTTGGATATCCATGCAACTTATTCCATATCTCCATGCATATCACTTCAAAGGTCATCTCTTCTTCCTCTTTCTCTCACTCTCGGCCATCTTAAACACACACACACCTCACAAACTCTCTCAAGAACACTCAAGAAAACTCCTCCCTCTCCACTTAAAGATCTCGAAATTTAGGAAGCATTCAAGAGGAAATTTCCACAAATTCTTCATCTAAGGTAAGATTATGCTTGGATCTATGACTTAGATTCTTTTTGTTATCAAAATCTTTTCCTAATCCATGCAAAAATCGTGATCTTACATCCTAGAAACACCTCAAACTCGAGATCTTCAAGGAAAGAGTGCTAAGGCCAAAAATCACCAAGTTTTCTTCCATCTTTTCTTCAAAAACCGAAATCACATACCAAGGTGAGCTTCATACCCCCTATTTTCTGTTTTTATGAGTTTTGTGGGGGGGGGGGGGGGGGGGGAATACAAGTGAAAGTGTAGATCTATATGTGTTTTGTATGCTTTGTATGATTTCCATGCTTATATGTGTGCTTTTGTGTGTTATAATGTTGGATCTAGCCATAAAACCCCTCAAAACTGAGATATACCTTATGTTAAATGATTTTAGCATCAAATATATTTCTACATACAAAGTGTTTCTAGAAAAATAGCTAAATGGCTTAGTAACAATTTCTTTGGGCTAAAAACACAATTTTTGGACCTAAAATGTGAAAAATACAAAATTAAGGGCCCAAATTGACATATCACGAATTCTGATGGATGAGGTGTGTCAAAACAGTTTCAATAAAACAATTTCTGGAAATATACTCATTTAGAGGATAAAAAACATAAATTTCAAGCTTAATGGGCTAAAAATGACATTTTCGGCCCAATGAGGCCCATTATGCGAGATTTTCTGTTTTGGAGGGCCAAAACCGTGTTTTTCTGTAAAACAGTGGACTATAAGTGTTCCAAGTCCTTTTCAAAGGTTTAAAATGCTTTTTAAATTTAAAAAGGACCAAAGTTGCAAAAATTTTACAATTTGGGCCAAAATTGTCAAAGTTGCGAAAAGAAGGGTTATAACCGAGAAAACTGAAATTTCAGGGACTTAAACTGTTTTCATTGAAAAATATGCTGAAAAATATCAATTGCAATAATTTTTGGTGTTAAAATGTCAAGAAAACTGATTTAAGGACCAAATCGGAAAGTATTTAATTAAAGGGTTGAAAAAGTAAATTTTACAAACAATGAGGGGCTGAAAACAGAAAATTTTCAAGGCTAATTCAAAGCATGCAATTTGATCAAATAATGGCACCGCGACTATCGACGAAATACAAAACACTACAATACCAAAAATCGTTGTGAAACGAATTGGTTCGGTCTCGAACCAATAAAAATCCGAAACTACTAACACTAGGACACTACGATTCATACAAGTAACGTTTGGGAATTCAATATACATGCGAGTGTGCACAGACGTCTACGCACCATCTTTGGGCCCCAAAAGTGTAAAATCTTGTTTGTTGGGCCTAGCTAGCCCAATGACCTGATCTTAAGGCCCAAAGACCTCTATCTTACGAAGTGTTGGGTTTTACCGACCTGACACAACGTAAAAGGACTTTCAATGGCTTGTATACTACTGGTCCCCAAGGGTCCTTTGGTATTGCTAGTAAAGTCTACATTTCATGCGAGGCGGGTCTGGGACCCCTCGTACCTTTTTTTTATCCCCAACCGGTTAATGGAGTCATCGAGGTCTTCGTGACCTCTTTCTCTTCGGATGTGGGACTACACGTAGTCAGGGCGGTTGGATAACGTGATTAGTACGGACGACGCCTACGGGATCGTTAGTATAGCTATAAACCAGTCGTTTGTGTAACGCGTGTTTGTAGTAATTAATCATGCTCAAAAATAATCCAACGTCGCCTGATATTGATAACTTCACGCGTTGCAATGGTTTCAATGTAAATTCATGGAATTCAAAGAATTAGGAAAACATCGGGTTTTCCTAGGGTTTTTCAATACATACAGATTCGAAATACATACAACTTTAATGAACAATTTTTTTTACAAGTATAGAAACAAACAAGCATACCTATGGATCTTCACAAACGTTTTCAAAAGCTTTTCTTTTCAGAAAATATCGGATTTTCTGGTGGTTTTCAAACGATACGAAACATTGTTTTTCAAATACAGCTTATGAACTCACCAACATTTCATATGTTGACGTTTTTCAAAATACTTGTATTCTCAGGGAACCAGTGAATCAAAGGAAATCATATTTAGTGATGGCTTGCAGTTTATTTATGTACGAATCGAACAATTTATTTTTGGGAATGTAATGTTTAAACAATGTACTTCATGTAAACTTTACTGGTTGTACTATATTAATGCATGGTGACGAATGTTGTTACGTTTCATATATATACAATGTTATGGTATTCAATTGAGTCACGACAGCCCCCGAACGTTTCTGCCGCCTGGTTTGGGGGTGTGACACCATAGGATCGATAGGCATTAGACTTTGTGCTTTCCGCTTCATTTCCTGTTTCTTGTTTGGTTGTGGGCTTAGAGCAGATTCACACAGTCTACTACCAATTCGATCCCAACATACTATTTTCTAGTAAAAAACATACTTTTCAGATGGAACGTTCAACTAAGTACATTCATATACAATGTATTTCATACAAATACAACAATTTCACATTACTTTCTAAGTACAATGTAGATGTCACTCATATTTTTCTTACATTAGATTTACATTAGAAAATATTGGATTTTATGGAGGATCAAACTAAGGTTTTCAAGGAACAAAGAAAATGCTTTCTAAAACAAAATACTTATGAACTCATCAACTTAAATGTTGATACACTTTCAAAATCGCTTGGATTCTCAGGAAACTAGTAGACACGTACATGTACAGGGATTCAGAAGATGGAGCATAATAGCTTCATGTCTATGTGTTTGCTATTTACTTTTGGAGTCAATCATATGTGATTTGAATACACTGTAAACACTATAATATTAAAGCAATGGATGTTGTTGCTTGTTTTACTATTTTACATTTGTTGTGATACTAAGCATGACGTCATCCGCCCCCGGACGTTTCCGTCGTTCTGGTTTGGGGGTGTGACAAATTGGTATCAGAACATTGTTTATAGTGAACTGAGTATATCAACCCATAAAAGATATACAACTATAAATACAATGGGATAAAAACACTTTGAACATGAATTATACTTTTAAAATACAAGTATCCATACATACATATATGCATACTAGAACAAGTATCACAAGAAGAACAAAACAAAAGTATTTAAATGTCAGACACTACGGTCAAACCTAGACAGTTATGTAATCATATATGGGATAAATATAGTCTGATCAAATATATGTCTTTGAGATACGACCAACATGTGTTTGGGAGTGATGTGGTGTTGCAAAATGTCCTCAACTATGCCACGAGGATGAGTCACTGAACGGTTGGCCATATGAATCGTCATTCTAGTAACCTTCAATTCTGGAAGGTTGAGTTTCTGATAAAATGAATAAGGCATTAAATTTATACTTGCTCCAAAATCGGCTAAAGTACATGTCTTCATGTTGTTTCCAAATTCACATGGAAGTGTAAGGCGTCCAGGATCTCCCATCTTCCATGGTATCCCTTCCATAATTAACTTAGAAGTTTGCTCACTAAGGACTCCCTTCGAGGTCTTTTCTAGTTGTTGGAGAGTATTGAGTAAATCTTGAAGAAATTTGGCATATTCGGGTACTTGTGCCAAGGATTCAATAAAAGGAGTATTAATCGGAATACCCTTTACTTGCTTCATAAATTTAATATGCTCTTTCTCCGGTGGGTGAACTTTGGCTCGAGAAGGAAATGGGAGAGGAGGTTGATAAGCTTGAACATCATCAAAATTTTCCTACCCATACCAGGCCTACGTCGTGAGGTCGGTAATTCAGCAACATTATTGTTTTCAATTTTTATCTGCTTTGGTTGTGATTCGGGCTGCTTTATCTCTTCTCAAGGCTTCTAAAAACTCAAAAATAGTGTTTTCTTTAGTATTTATGGCCATGACATGTGGTGGTGGTTTCTTATCGGGAATTGGTGGAGGTAACCGTTCGTTTCTTATAGTAGCATCAGTTACGTCATGACGTTTTTCTAAAGCCTCCATGAACCTAGTAAGTATGGACTCCAAATCAACTTTCTTTTCAAGTTGTGGTTGTTCTTTTTGGTAAAATCCTAAGCCCTTTTGCCCATATTTCTCTTTTTTTTTTCTTTTTGTACTCATCGTAAGGCAACCATTCCTTCTTCGGATTCCTCCAATCTTCATTGTAGGGGTCACCCCTTGAGTAGTAGACTTGAGCCTTTCTGTTTTTGTTCTCATCCAAATGGCAATCTTTTGTCAAATCTGGACCATTGCAATTTTCACAACCCACACGAATCGCATGAATGGATTGGTCCATCTTAGTCATTCTTCAATCCATGCTACTTAAGATTGCCATTACCACCACCATATCTTCCAAAGCACCATTCCCGTTCCCCTTAGTTCCATCCTTACAAGGGTTGAGATATTCATGTGAATGATTTGAAAACTCTTCAATTAATTCTTTAATTTTAGCGGTATTCTTCTTAGTTAAAGGTCCTTACTATTCAAGGAGTTGGCTTGTCATGAAGTTCACCCCATTATAGAAGATCGAGACCTCTTGTTGCTCGTTTAGATCATTTTGAGGGCAATTTCTTATTAGCGCTTTATATCTTTTCCAAGCCTCGTATAAGGATTCCCCCACTTGTTACTCAAAGTTTTCTATGGCCTTTTTAATTTTAGAAACTTTAGATGGTGAGCAAAATTTTTGGAGGAATTCTTCACGCATTTGTGCCCAAGTGGTGATTGAGCCTGGTGAAAGAGCCTTCAACCAATCTTTAGCTACTCCTTTAAAAGTAATCGGAAGCCTTCTTAACAAGACAATTTCTCGAGGAATATTAGGAATGTTGAATAGTCGGTTGTGTCATTGAATTCATTGAGGTGCTTGTATGCATCTTCATGGTCTTTTCCGGAAAATGGAATATACTTTAGTGAAGTAAGGATATGTCCCTTAAGCTCGAAGGTAGCAGTAGCGGGAATTACGGGTTGTACAAGTCCATGACCGATGTCCTCTCGTATTCTTTTCTTGTAGGCCTCCATCTTCATGTCAGCAATATTTTTCATTTTGTCTTTTGGCTTGTTTCCGGGTTCACTATTTTTTCGGCTTTTGATTCAGGCTCGTAATCGGATTCCTTTTTGGTAGGAGTCTTCTCAAAGAATTCGATTTTGCTCTCTTCTTTTGGGGTTTTGCTTGATCCTCCTATGTTATTGTCCATCTTTTTATGAAAGGTTAACTCTAGATCTTCAAGTGGTGGTGTTAATGGTGTGTTGGATCCACGGGTCATAAACTACTGCAATATAAACAAAAATAAATGGGAAGCAAAAAACAAAAGGAAACTTGAAACAGTTGAGCTCACGTCGTGAGCTTTAAGAGCTCATGTCGTGAGTTCAGTAATTCAGAAAAAAAAATGCTAAAAGTTAACTTTTTGCAGGTTCAACCCTACAAAAAGGATCGATTAACGTAAACCAATTAAATTTAAAACTAAAATAGTCGTTCCCCGACAACAACGCCAAAAACTTGATGCATAATTTCCTACAATAGTTTTAACCAACTATCTAACTAACTATTACGACTTAAGGCAGTGTACCTTCTCGCAAATAAAATAGCACTAACAGTCGGGTATCGAACTCAGGGAACGAATTTAATTTAGTAACCTAACTACTAATATATTAATGTAAAAACAAGAAAAAGTTAAAAATTGGTTTTTCTATCTGATTTTACAAGTTCAGACAAACTTAAACAATTGACTAATAGTTTTAATCAATATTCTAAAAACACTTTTGTTTAGTTCGAATTCATTTCTCCTCTATGGTTAGCTACTAGTTATGGATTATTAAAGTTGGTCACTAATTATTATGTAAGTAGCAATTCAAGTCCAAATTTACTAATATTTTCACCAATTTATGAACTACCTTGTATGGTCATACATATGCAAAACATAGAATTAGTTATTAATTATAGATGGACTATGTAAGATTTATCTAAGTAAACACAATTACGGTCATAATTTATGTTCTCCAGCACATCTAAATTAGTTACTTATATCACTTATCTAAGATTTGGTCGATCCTAGCTCTAGCAATATAATAGTCACTAAACTACTAGGTAACAAGTTCATGTAATTTAATGGTCACAAAGCTACACAAAACCTGAATTCAAACCATCAAAGTCACAAATATTAACATGCTAGGTAATGATAATCAAACACAAGCATAAAACCAACTATTAAAATCCATTAATTAGATAACAAAACCATAGAGTTAAAGTATCATCTAGCTAAACGAAAGCATCTAAATTCAACTACTCATGGATGAAAACATAGACACAATCTCAATAGTGTTGGATTAGTGTCTAAGTCCATAACTATTTTGGTATGTACTTGACCCGATTATGAGCATGGTCCTTTTGGGTTGCCTTCACCATAGCAATATGTAGGATGATTTAAGGAGAGAAAGGTTTAAATATGATTTATTAATATATTATGAGAATAATATATTAAAGGAGAAATCATATTGTTTAATTAATATTAGTCAAGAATTAATTGATAATTAATTTTGTGGCTAAAAGAAATTAATTAAATTTAGGGGACTGGACTGCAATTATTGGATAATTGAGTTATTGGGCTAAGGAATGCTAATGGAATAAAGGGGTGAACGAAATTATGATGGAAGCCCATCATATTTTCGTCCATGGCCTTATCCAGAAGATTCCATGGGCTGCTTAGAGTTTAAGCTGTCCATTAGGGTTTTGGCTGAAACCCTAGCAGGCCACACAAGTATATAAAGGACCCCTTAGGCTCCAACAACGTGGACAACTAATTCTCTAGGGTTTCCAGCTGTTTTTGGTGCCTCCCCTTTCTTCTCCTCTTCATCCAAGTTGTATATGGTGTTTGTGACTCCATTAGAGGTGCAACACTTGAGGCACTAATCTTTCTAAGGCCAATCCAAGCAAGGAATTGATTGTTATTGCTATATAACAATCAAAGGTAATTCACTAAACCCTAATTCAGTTTATAATATGTTAGATCTAAGTTTATTAGTCTTGGATACAAAGCATGTACAATAGAGAAACCTAGATCCAAGCATTAAGGTTTGTATGAGCACATAGGATTGTTCTTATGCCTAAAACCCATCAGTGGTATCAGAGACTTGATTGGTTTCAGTTGTATGTGATGCTTAAATGTTTTATTTACTGAAAATACGTTTTTTAGCCTCTGCCCGACCTGACTCGGCGAGTCAGTGGAGAACTCGGCGAGTCTGTCCCTGACTCGGCGAGTCCAGTCCCTGACTCGGCGAGTCCAGGGGTCAGATAGAGGGAATTTCGGGTTTTTGCTGCTGTTTTGTCTTGGATTTGATGCCTAATTCGTTTTTTGAAGTTAAAATCCGATTTTTTTATCTTAAATTAGTGATTATCCTTGCCAAAACAATAGATAATTTCAAATCTTTTAAATATTGGTTGTTTATATGATAAATATGGATTATTTCAAATTATTTGGTAATTATCTAATGACTAAAATAAGAGTAGGTCAAATATAGATAATTGTGAAATTAATTGTTTAATTTGAATTATTTGTTGTTTGATCCCTAATGTTTTGAAATGTTTCAAAACTTGCCCTCAAGTTTTGGAATTTAAAATTTGATTAAAAGTTTAATTTTGAAATGTTAAATTCTAAAACCCTAATATTTTGAAAAAGTTCAAATCACACCCTTATGGTTTTATTAATTAATTAAAGTGTATAATCAATAGTGATTTAATAAACCCATAAAGTTTTGGTTTACATTTAATTAAATTAAAAGTATAATTTTACTAAATTAAATCACCTAGTATTTTAAAAGTGTAAAATACACCCTATACTATATATAACATTAAAAGTCTAATATTATATGTATGTATGAGTAAACAGTCAGTCTTACCGTTAGTAGGCCTCATTCACGAAGCTGGTCTATAAGGGGTGTTTAAGGAAATTGCCTATAAAATAGCGATTGAATGGGTATCCACTCTTACCCACCGCACTCTTGACTAGTGGAGGGTCGTTAGCCGAACGGGTAGGATAGGACATAAACCTTCCATTATAAGTATAATGAAGTACGAAGTAACTAAATGCTTTTACAAATTCCAAAATCATAGTTACTTTAGGAAAAATGTGAAATTGTATGCTAACCCATGGAATTACACTTCGTACCCTTGTCAAACGTTAGTGGAGCGTGTGTGGTTAACCGGCACACTAATTTGGGGATGACATTGGTGGCGAAGGGTGGCTTGATGCTTATCATAGATCAATGGAGCGTGTGTGGCTAACCGGCATATTGATTAGATGATTGTAGCATTGGGCGCACCACGTGATTCGTATGGTTATTCACACCTTGTTTGTGATCCTCGGCATCCCAGTCACAAATAGTAGGGCATAATCGAGATTAAACATGCCATTGAAAAGTTCAATGAATCTCAAAAGATCTAGGAGTTTCAATTCATTTAAAACTTAAACTTCCTTTCGTTTTTCATGGTGGAAATTGGTAAATCGTCATTTACCTACCTTCAAATATTCTACAACTAGATTACGGCATCCCTCTTCTAGGTTGTAGAGTATTGTGTTGGATCCTAGCTTGATGTTTCATTTGGGTGTTGCATCAAGAATTCTAATCAACTTAACTTGAATTTTCTCCCGTTTTGTAGATGTCTAACCGGTGTATTCCCAAATCCCAAGGAAAAAGTGTTCCTAATGAAAGTGAAAGCTTGATTCAAAGTGAGAGATCAATGTGGACTAGCTTAATTTCACTTCCTCCTCTTCCTCCTGTTGTTCTCCCTAGCCCTAATGATCGAAGACTTGAAAGGTTCAATATCACTGAATCCCTATTGGAAATGGAACATCAAGATGGCAAACCCGTGTGTGCTCACATCCTAGGGATGAAATCACACATTGATAGGTTGATCATGTTGGGTGCGTCTATCTCAGATAAGTTGGCTGTGGACTGGGTTCTTCAGTCACTCCCTGAATCATATGATAAGTTCATTAGAGAGTATCATATGATGAAACTTGACGCAACCCTCATTGACTTGACTTATATGCTTATTGCTGCTGAATCAGAAATGATTTGGCAAAGTAATGGAGCATATTTGTCCAATAAGTCAACCAACCATGCCTCCGTGGACAATCTAGGAGAATCCACCTGTTCTTGCTGCCAAGGAAAGGGGAAATGGATACGAAGTTGCCCGAAGGACCTAAAGAATCTAAGAGATGGGAGAGTCGACAAGTATGGCTCTACTTCAGGTATAAAATCCACTATCTAACTCCATTTAAATTCCTATTCTTTATTCATAATGTGATAAGATTACATTTGCATGTTTTGCAGGTTTAGAGAAAAGAGAGGAAGTTTGATGGAAGAGCAAGATGAGTCTGATCATGAAGAAATGGATTTCGATCGCATGAATTCGAAGATCAGATTTTGAGCTTAGGAAGTTATGATAGATTTGTTAGGAGTATATGATTACATAGTTTTCATTTGAATTTTGCATTGTAAGGACATGTTTTCCGTTGTTTTTATGAATAAAATAAATTTTGGTTTTTATATTATTTGTTTATCCTTGCAATGAAATTTATGGAAAATTGATGTTTGTGTACTTCTATTATTAGCAAAATGGATTTGATTCTTAATTATGTTATTTGTGGAAATGTCAAAAGTTTACAAAATAGGGAGAGTTTCTCATCGCCCAAGTTTCAATTGGACAGAAACTTGGAATCATGCAATGTGTATTGCATGATGAATGAAAAAACCTTCACATTTGGGAAACTTAGACTAATTCTTTGGCAAAGTGTCAATTGAAGGACTAGGAGATCGAGTACACTAGGTCGTACGTTGATCAAGTCTACCACAAGAGTGACAAAGATATTCGTCATGATTTACTAAAGTTTAGTAAATATGGTTATACTTATAAGATTGAGTATAATTAGTTAACTGAAATAATTTCAATCAATAGCAGAACGAATAAGAAGAATCAAGAAGGCAGAAAGATAAAAGTTTCTCCATTCTAAGAAGAAGGGAGAGTACCTTTTATTGTGTTTTATGATGAAGTCTTAATGATTAAGAACCATATCTCAATTGATCCTCTAAGTGAGTCTTAGTGCATTTGCATGTCTAAGAAGAAGAATCAAGTATTGTAGAAATGGTTAAATCAATAAGTCAATCATACTTCGTTCCAATATCAAGTCTTAGAGTCAAGATTGTGACATTGAGTGAAAAGTCTTAAGTAGGTTTATAACACTCATCAAATGTGGAATTTGGAAAAAGTTTTCTTATTCTTGCACATTTGAAATTGGTAAGTTGTGCTGTCTTGGATAAGACAAAGACCAACTAGGACCAATTGTGTGAAGTGTTTTGTCTTGATAAGAACTACACTAGCTCTTGAATATTTGGTTTGTCAAGAAATGTTTATTGACAAGAGAATCTTATATGACAAGGAGTCAGTGGGAGTCTTAATGGTCTTGAAAGATTTCAAGAATAAATCAAGAATAAACCTTATCGATCATCACTAGCACACGACTTGAGGTTTACAACCTATCATGCTGACATTATTTTGTTTCTTTGCCATTCCAATTGAGTTAATTGTGTATGTGAGTTCTATGAGTACTCATTTGAATGCATACTAGAGCCTTAGTCGATGGAAAGTACATTGATATGTAAGGACAAGTTACTAAACTACTTGGAAGACATGGTGGGCACTCGTGTTACCATAGGGCAAGAAATCAAGATTAAGAAAGTTCGGTCCATATGAGTTTGGATTTGTCGCAAACCTTGGTTTTGGCAAATTCACATGGATAGGAACTCATACACCATAAAATCTAAGTGTCATAAGATTCGCTCCTTCATGAAAATGATTGTGAGGAAATACTTTCACTAAGAGAGGTTTTAAGAAGATAGCAATTGTGAAAATTGTATTCTCACATTCGATTATGGTTACGACATCCCTTTCCATAGTTCGAATTGTGAGATTTGGCAATTAGTTTGAACATTTGGAACTTAGTAACATAAATTCTAAATTGTTTAAGCACACATATGAGCTATCTAAGGTAAAGGTGCATAAGTTCAAGAAGCTTAGATAAAGGCTCATCGAAGCATCTAGTATTAAAAATATGAATTCCAGAAATTCAACAGGCATTGTTTTTCTGGAAGTTCATTCGCTTTCTGAATACATGTCAAAGCTAGTGGGAGCATAAGTGTTATGCTTATATGATAATAATCATCATGATAGTGGGAGCATAAGTGTTATGATTGTATGATTATTATGGCGAGTATTGCAAGTTAGCAATATTAATTATAGAAAAACAAAGATTCAATTTGCAAAGATGCATGGGTTGAAACATTGTTTTGATATAATTAAGGGAGAGAATATTATACTTCGTTTCAAAATCTAAAGCTTAGATTAAGAAATTTTAATATCTTCAGTCAAAGGATACATTGTGTGTTCTCAAATTTCGATTATGATTACGGCATCCCTCTTCATAGTTCGAATTGTGAGAACATGACACATAAAATATTATGGCAAAAGATTGGTAAAGTATCATATCTTTATGTAAGGAATGCTAAAGGAACAAGGGGTGAACGAAATTATGATGGAAGCCCATCATATTTTCGTCCATGGCCTTATCCAGAAGGTTCCATGGGCTGCTTAGAGTTTAAGCTGTCCATTAGGGTTTTGACTGAAACCCTAGCAGCCCACACAAGTATATAAAGGACCCCTTAGGCCCCAAAAACGTGGACAACACTTCCATTAGGGTTTCCAGCCGTTTTTGGTGCCTCCCCTCTCTTCTCCTCTTCATCCAAGTTGCATAAGGTGTTTGTGACTCCATTAGAGGTGCAGCACTTGAGGCACTAAGCTTTCTAAGGCGAATCCAAGCAAGGAATTGATTGTTATTGCTATATAACAATCAAAGGTAATTCTCTAAACCCTAATTCAGTTTATAAGGTGTTTGAATAACCATTCTAAAATTTTTCAAATGTCTAGCGCATTAAGAGGGAAACAGGACTAGAATGGATTTTGACTAATATTATTAAACAACTATCAAAGGACGATCCAAAGTTCGCTGAGGATTGGTCGCTTGTGAGTAGTTGGAAGTATGGTATTGGATGGACCATATCGACATTATTATGAATAGATAAGATTCTATTAAGAATGAGTTGTCATATGGCAAATGTGGAAATGTTTCCATATTGGGAGTTGGATATTAAGAATCTATGTCTAGATTAGAAACTTTTATGCAAGAAGGATGTTCAAAGGAATGTACTTTGAATGTGAGACTTCACGTCTATGGAATTGTCATGTAACAATTTCTAAGAAAGCACCTTGTAATTCCATTAGCCAAGTCTTGGTGACTTTTGTGCAATGACTTTACGAAAGGATCGTTGCGTAAAATGTTAGAATCTAGCATATTCTAGTAGTGGCAAGAACCTTGTGTTCTTACACTAAAAATGGGGATTAAGGAATTGTGAAATGAGCATCATTGAAAAAGTTTTTCAATTAATCTATTTCACAAAGTAAGGACCATAGGAAACATAGTGTGCATGCTTTATGCATGGGATAGCTGTTGTTGTAATTTAAGTAATAAGTTGATTTTATGAAACAGTAAACGATAATAATGAGTAATCAATATGGTGGTTAAATAGAAGTGTTTTATTTACCCTCACAAGTTTGGGGCCATATAAGATTAAGTATTATTGTCATGTTCCAGTTTGCATGTTTTGACTTCCAGAATAACTAGGTTATTCAAACATCCACAGTCGGTCATACGTTGGGAGTAAGTATGAAGGAAGACTGTCATGAATCTGTCTGTAGATTGTCCGAAGTATTTAGACATAGCACAAGTTTGCTGCAGAGTTCATGAGTGCTTTGATAAGATTAAAGTATTGGATTAAACCCACGCTCACTTGGATTACTTCATGGTTTTATCATGAGTGATTAGTGAGACGATAATATTGTATATTCTTGAAACCGGGACGTGTGAGTTGTTATTTGTTGGTCGGTTGCACATTGATAATAAGTAAACGCACCAGTAACTTGGTGTTATAAAACTTATTGTTGTGTGTGATTCGATCAGTAAATGCAAGCGAGCATATGAGTCGAAGTTTATCCATTCCATTTACCCAAAGTAGGATAAAAGCGATATCTATGGGCCTCTCGATGATTTAGTGATGACACCTAAGCGCTTGGCCAAGCCGGGACTAAGTTGATGTGTTTAATTGTAGTCTGTTATCAGTCGTCATAAATCGGAAGTCGGGAAACAGTATAGAGAGAATGATTGAAATTCATGTCTTTTGTCTATACGATATCTTGAGAATGGAGGAATATATAATCCCTTATCTAGAGGACACGCTATCTGATAAGATCAGAGTTGGCAGCGGCTTTTGAAAGCTACGATTGCTGATCAGGTTCTGAAGTCATACGGAAAATAGTTATTAGACTTATCCAAGTGGGAGACTGTTGGATTAGTGTCTAAGTCCATAACTATTTTGGTATGTACTTGACCCGATTATGAGCATGGTCCTTTTGGGTTGCCTTCACCATAGCAATATGTAGGGTGATTTAAGGAGAGAAAGGTTTAAATATGATTTATTAATATATTATGAGAATAATATATTAAAGGAGAAATCATATTGTTTAATTAATATTAGTCAAGAATTAATTGATAATTAATTTTGTGGCTAAAAGAAATTAATTAAATTTAGGGGACTGGACTGCAATTATTGGATAATTGAGTTATTGGGCTAAGGAATGCTAATGGAATAAAGGGGTGAACGAAATTATGATGGAAGCCCATCATATTTTCGTCCATGGCCTTATCCAGAAGATTCCATGGGCTGCTTAGAGTTTAAGCTGTCCATTAGGGTTTTGGCTGAAACCCTAGCAGGCCACACAAGTATATAAAGGACCCCTTAGGCTCCAAAAACGTGGACAACTAATTCTCTAGGATTTCCAGCCGTTTTTGGTGCCTCCCCTTTCTTCTCCTCTTCATCCAAGTTGTATATGGTGTTTGTGACTCCATTAGAGGTGCAGCACTTGAGGCACTAATCTTTCTACGCCCAATCCAAGCAAGGAATTGATTGTTATTGCTATATAACAATCAAAGGTAATTCACTAAAGCCTAATTCAGTTTATAATATGTTAGATCTAAGTTTATTAGTCTTGGATACAAAGCATGCACAATAGAGAAACCTAGATCCAAGCATTAGGGTTTGTATGAGCACATAGGATTGTTCTTATGCCGAAAACCCATCAAATAGAAATCGACATAATTAAAGTAAACCAAACCAATGTGATGATGTGTTCTTTAATCTCTTGATCTTTAAGTAATTCTCCTTCAAAAGAATGTTTTGTGCACTTCCTGGACTCTAAAATCGGGTTCTTAGAATACCTCTCCACCAGAAAACTCTCCAAAAGCCTTTCAAAATCGTAAGAGTGAAGGAATATTTATAGTTTTGGAAAATTCGTTGTTCGCATCCTGAGAATGGATGTCTCATGTCATGATCTCAATAGTTATCAATATTGGACAAGGATTCTGACTTCCAGTATGCTAATCTTCTAGAATAGCCTCCTCGCGTCATGAGGTTGTATGCCACGTCGTGAGTTGGGTTTTTTCACTAAAATTTCCTTCTTTTAATATTTAATTCTCCAAAGTTCCAATTCTTGTCAATTTCTGTCCATATTCTTCAAGAGTGTTCCATTTGGCTGCAAAATATAATTTAATTTAATAAGTATCATATATCATTGCAATTAACCAAAATATTAATTAAAATGTATTAAAATATTGCCTAAAAATGTGTATAAATATGACAATATCAAAATGCCCTACACTTGTTTTTTGCTTGCCCTCAAGCAAAACTAATTATTTTAAGTCAAACTCTCATCACCAATATCACAGAAGGCAATCCATCTTGAACCTAGCCATTATACCAATACCTCAATGTGCATATTTGTGTCTAAGGTTCCTAATAACTTTCTAATCCTAAATACTCACAATCCTTATGAACCTTCATCCCTTAGCTTAGACGACACTCATTTCCGAAAACCTCCGAATCCATCCTCATAAATTTTCCTTAACCTTAAGGTATTTTTGGTTAAGCTACCCAAACATACATAATCTAGAAAAAATACAAATTTAATACCACAATGGAGCTCTTGGAATTCTTCATTTATTTGTTTTTGACGAGTTGGTATAACTTTACATGGGAAGTATAGTTGTGCGATGTGGCCCCTTTATGATTTTGTTGAGCTAATTTGGGTAATGGTAAAGGTTCAGGCATACCCCAATGGGGGGGGGGTGCTTCTTTCGAATCGGAAGCATATAAATGAAATTTTCCTGTTGTGTTTTTCGGGGTTGTAAGGGATCAGTTTCCTCCTCTCCACCTTCATAATCATCCCTAAATTCAGTGTAATCCTGAAAATGTTCAACTGGCTCTCCATGTAGAACTATATTACCATCATCAGCTAACATCAATATTTTTGCCTCATCATTCGCATATTCATCAACATCACCAATAAGGTCATCGTGAACAACAGCCTTGCCTTAAACCTATAATCAACCCATATATAGGGTCATTGTAAGAAGGAACATGGTTGGTTGTCATAGGTAATAGATTACAAATTTGGTTACTTTCAGCACCAAAAAAAACCATTTCCGAAACGATTTTCCTCGGGAAGTCGATTAGTACCATATTTCATAACATTATTAACAACAAAGAATTATACTGTGTTGGGAGGCATAGTAGTAACAAAACTAAGAAAATATCTAACATCACTCTCGTCAATAATCTGCATAACTATATTTGATCCAAGACATTGAAAAGATAGACAAATTTGATTAGTGTGTAACCTAGACTTGGAAGCAACCAACGTAACTAACCCAACAAAGTTGATATCATTGCTTATATCTACACCAAAGCATGTGTAATCAGGAGCAAGATATTGCATATATCCGTCGATACACTGCGATTGCCCTCCACTAGAAACTAGAACTCGAAAAAATCATGGGGAAAATGACTTACTAAGGTAATTAACTTTTCCGTATGTTCACATCTGGGTAACTATCTATTTTTTGTACACATCTAGGTAACAAACTTGTTGGAAGTGTTCACATATGACCATTATGACCTGCTATAGCAGGTTACATCCTAGATGTGAACACTTTCAACAAGGTCGTTACCTAGATGTGTACAAAAAAATAGTTACCCAAATATGAACGAAACGAAAAGTTAGAGTAAATTACACGAATGGTCCCTGTGGTTTGGGGGAATTTGTGTTTTTGGTCTTTAACTTATTTTTTTTTATCTCGGATGGTCCCTACTGTTTATTTTTGTTGCGCGTTTGGTCTTGTCTTACCTAAAAAGACTATTGTGCCCTTATTAATTTATTTTTTAATTAACTTTCTTATTTATGTATTTTTTTTATATATATTTAAAAAAATTAATAGACCTCACATATCTGTATCTCCTCACCATCTCATCTCTTATCCTCCTCAACTTCTATTTTTTTTTATCTTTAGTAATATCGACATCTTCACCATCTCTTTTTTTTTGGTCCTTCTACTGTCTCTTCATCTTTAGTGGGTTGTGGTGTTGATTCGACAGAGGTGAAGGAACGAAAAAAAAAGTGATGGTGAAGATGTCAATATCACTAGAGATGAAAAATAAATAGAAGTTGAGGAGGATGAGAAATGGGATGGTGAGGAGGTACAAATATGTGGGGTCTATGAATTTTTTTTAATATATAAAAATATAAATACATAAATGAAAGTTAATTAAAAAAATTAATAAGGGCACAATAGTCTTTTTAGATAAGACAATGACCAAACGCGCAACAAAAATAAACAGTATGGACAATCCGAGTTAAAAATAAATAAATTATGGACCAAAAACACAAATTCCCCCAAACCATAGGGACCATTCGTGTAATTTACTCTTACTTTTCGTTTTGTTCATAGTTGGGTAACTATTTTTTTTTGTACACATTTAGGTAACAAACTTGTTGAAAGTGTTCACATCTATGATGTAACCTGCTACAGCAGGTCATAATGGTCATATGTGAATACTTCCAACAAGTTTGTTAGCTAGATGTGTACAAAAAAAATATAGTTACCCAGATGTAAACATACGGAAAAGTTAATTACCTTGGTAAGTCATTTTCCCAAAAATCATGTATACGTACTTATTCCGGAACGTTATGGAAAGTATCAAAGACACAAATATATTAAACACACACATCTACTGCATATTTGAAATAAAAACATAAAAAAACTCTAAATCTAGCTCTCCGGAATAACACTCTGAAATGTATGGCCGTTCCAGACTATAGTCCTTAATACATTTTTTCAGTCCAGAACATACGGGGTGTCAGATTCCGGACTAAAATCTCATCAACCAGCACCTACTTCGGAACAAAATCATAAATACTCTGAAATATATTATTTCGGATCACAAGTCCGAAACAAAATTACGTGCTCTGGAATATGATATTTCGAAGCATGTTGTCAATTTCCCCCAAAAAAAAATATTAATTATTTTTATTAAAATAATCATTTATAAATCAATTATACCTCAACAACACATACTAATATACATAAGGCTCTTTTTATTAATTACAAACATAAAGTTTAGAAGTGTCTAGTTTGATAAATATCATTTGATGTTATTTGATTTGATATGACCGAGTTATGTTTATCAGTAAATAGGTGCAATAATTTATTTAGGCTCGTCGGTTTCTCAAAGTGGAAGCAGATTGAAGGATTAAATTTAGAAACACTGCTCACTTCAAGGGCTAGTAAATAATGCTTAGACAGCCTAACAATACAAACCACAAAGGAGAAAGGACATTCCCAATTTCCCATCATCGACCATACAATCTATCAAATATCAATAATTTTATCTTTATTGATATCTAAAGTATTTAGATAGGAATTACGTGATATTTATTATAGAGTTTTATTGTATTATATATATTAAGAATATTAAATGAAGCTATATATTTTTCAGAATATTAACTAAACTAGTTATATTTTTGAGGATGTTATGTTGTAAGCGGCTGTCATAATCTCACTTTAATATATATATATATATATATATATATATATATATATATATATATATATATATATATATATATATATATATATATATATATATATATATATATATATATATATATATATATATATATATATATGGTTATTTGGAAACAAAAAACCCTAAAAATCATAAAAATACATAGAAAAAAAAATCAGAGATCACAAAACTTTTTTTTTTTTTAATTTTTATAGAAAAATCGCAGATTTTTTAATAAAATCGCTGAAAAAAAAATCAATTTCAACGAATTTAAAGTAAAACCTGCGATTTTTTCTTAAAAAATTCAAAAAAAGTTTTATGGTCTCTAAGTATTTTTTATGTATTTTTTTTTAATTTTTAGGGTTTTTTATTTTCCATAGAACCTAAACCTATATAAGGAAGGGTTATATATATATATATATATATATATATATATATATATATATATATATATATATATATATATATATATATATATATATATTTCGGATTATGGGAAAAAAAATTCTGAAATTTTAAATACAAGACTAAAATCTGATAAATATTTATGAAATTTCGAGAAAATATTTTATTTTTTTATTAAAATCTAACAAAAGTTTAAAAAATCATAGCAAACGAGAAGTCTATACAATACAAGGGTTTAAAATAGACATTTGATTGAAAAACATTGATAATAAACACATCAAAATATATATTTTGGACATGAGTGAGAAAAATTTTTGAAAAAAATATATATACAAATGGGAAAAACTATGAAAGTTCAAGAACAAGATTGAAATATAACATTCTGGATAACGTTGTCATTTTTTTAAAATAAAATATTATTTTTGACAGTAAGCCTGTTTATAGGAATTAATATAATTAAATATCCATAATTTTAAAGGCTAAGGTCATAATTATTCACTTAATTTTTAGTTATATGCTTATTATGTCATGTTTTAGAACCGGAGGAGATATATTAAAAAACACCCCATTCTATGAAGAAACAAGGCAGGGCAAGCAAGCAACAAAATACAATGTTTCACAAAACATCAAAAGAACACACCTAATCCACCCATTTACACTTCCTTTTTATTCTCTATGTTTCACCAATTAAAAACTAACATAAGAATATTATCTGTTAGTTTGGGAACACTAGTTCTCAGATTGTTGAACACCATATCATCTCTTGCTTTTCAAGTGCACCAGAGATACCCATAAAGGATAACCAAGAGGATTTTTTTTTTTGTTTTTTTGGGACAATTACCCTAAACCGCAGCATTCTCCAAGCGCTCCCTAACCTAATGAAACTGAGTAGGCGTGACGTTACACCAATACATAATCCAATTCAAAACCTCACACGCCAAAGGGAAACTTATGAGAAAATGATCAGTTTCATCATTCCCGACCTCGCAAAGACGACAATGAAAGCTTTGGACCGAAATACCCCTCCTCCAGAGAGCTCCATATGAAGGAATTGTGTCCATAGATGCACGCCACACAAACGCATTAACTTTCAAAGGAACCAGATTAAGCCAAATAATTGGATTATCAACCTGCTTTGTTAATTTTAAGTCGATTAAAGCCCTTAAACCACCCACAAATCTTTGAAGACCAAGCATCAAGGGCATTTGTAACTGAAAACGAACTTATGAGCCTAACCAATTGAACCAATTTGCTGATATCCCTGCTATCAGAAGGGGTTTTTTTTCCATTTCCAGTTGACACCCTCAGAACAAATACACTCATTAACAAAGTTTTTCTTATCAAGCTCGAAAATGAGAGGGAACTATGAAGCCAAAGAACCGAACCCCGTCCAATCCTCCAACCAAAAAAGAGTATTGGATCCGGATCCAGTATTCCTAGAAATAAGGGAGGACAAGGCAATGCCATTTTTTGCAATTCCCAGATTACTTGAGCTATACTAAACCGCGTGCCCTTAAGCGATTTTTTAGCCTAGAACTGAATTGGTTTCCTAGAACTATTGTGGATTCCACAAACAGCTCTACTCCAAAGCATATCCGGGTCCATTTTGAAATGCCACAACCATCTGAAGAGGAGAGCCCAGTTTAACTCCGTCAAAGATCCTCTCCAAGACTACCTCTCTCCTTCGACCCCATAAAAACTTCCCACCTAACCCAAGGGATTTTTTTTCTTGTATTCACAACCCCCCACAAGAAGTTTCTCTGTAACTTTTCAAGATGATCAACAACAAATTTAGGGGCTTTAAATAGTAAAAAAAATTGTATAACGGGAGACTACCAAGCACTAACTTAATAAGAGTCAACAATCCTAAAAGATCATTTAACTTGATAGTTTTGTCTAAAATGGTCACCATGACCCATTATACCTCATCCCCTTAATTTCTCTTTAAAAAATTAACCGATCAAATAAATACGAAGTAAAAACTTAATGACCAAATGTGATCATAACTCTAAAAACAATCTTATAAAGGGTTATAACCGGCCATAACAATCATTTTGGGAGAAAAATATCAAATTAAATAACATTACAAAACCAATTTTTCATTATAAATATGGCTTTAACCCATTTTTTATTTTAAAAGGCAATCTATAAAAGTCAACGTACTTTGTTCGGTCTAAAATTTTGTATTCTATAAAACTGAAATTTGTTCAAAGTACTTTGGGACTTTATTTTGTTTAAATATTACATAAAATTTTGTATTTTATAAAACTGAAATTTGTTCAGTTTAAAGGTACATATAATTTATTTATTTATTTATCCATTATCATTTAGAATTAAAAGAAAACAACTCTAACCATAAAATATCATTCCTATCGTTTTGGCAATTTATTACAAAGAAACATTTACAATCATTTGTTTTAAAATAAACTAAAAAAACTGCTGGTTAAAACCAAAAAAAATCATTATTATGATTTTTATAAAATTTTGCTTTTTGTAGAGTGAACATTTTTATTTATGTTTTTAGTAAGGTCTACATTACTTAATTAAAATAAAATTCAAAACAAAACCACACTAATATAGAGAACTTTGGGTCAAATTTACAAAAATGGTCCCTAGATTTTGTTGAAGTAGACACTTTAGGTCCATTTTTGATTTTTTTATATATATTCTCCCTTATAAATAAAAAAAACTTTTTTTTTGTGGTTATTTTCAATTAAGTTTTCCACATAACATTTTTTTGGTTTTTTTCATTTTATTAATTTCCACATAATATTGAAATGTAATAATTTAATAAATGTAATAATAAATACATATCAATTTTATTAATTGACTTCCTTCTAATTTCAAATTTTCTAAATTAAAGATTTATTAGTTTTCTTTGTTTATTTATCTAAATTATTTATTTAATTTAAAAGAAAACCAAACAATTTAATTTTAATAATTCAATACTTTTTATTTTTTTTCTTATAAATTCAAACTTCTCAAATGTTTATAATTTTATTTTATTTTTATTTAAAATGAACTAATATAATACATGGGTATTACACCTAGTTTAATATATATAAAACGAATAACTTGGTTACGAATAGTGAACTTTGAGTTAAATTTACAAAAATGGTCCCTAGATTTTGTTGAAGTAGACAGTTTTGGTCTATTTCTGATTTTATATATATATATATATATATATATATATATATATATATATATATGTATATATATATATATACATATAAAGCTAGCATTTTTTCTTGAATCTCATGCATTTGAAACCCCCTTTTTTCAACTTACTTTCACCATATTCATTTCAAACTCCCATGACTTTTCAATTTTTTATAATAATATTATAAATAAGTTAAATAATGTTCTATAAACAAAAAAGGGTGTTTTATTACAATGTCTTCATCCCACATCGATGGTGAAAGTAAACAAGAGAATGTTTCATGTTCTATAAATAGGAAAAGTTGTGAAATGTTTCAAAGAGACCAAACCATGAGAACCTCCTCGTATGTATATATATATATATATATATATATATATATATATATATATATATATATATATATATATATATATATATATATATATTAAAGATTTTAGAGAATTGGCCTAATGTACAAAAATGGTCGATAGATTTAGTTGGAATTGGCCAAATTTACAAAACTGGTCCCTAGATTTTGTTGAATTAGACATTTTTGGTCCTATTTTTTATTTTTTATATATATTAAAGATTTCAAGGAATTGGCCTAATTTACAAAAAATGGTCTTTAGATTTTGTTGAACTTGATAATTTTTGATTTTTTTATATATATTAAAGATTTTGGTAAGAGAATTTGCTTAATTTAAATAAATGGTCCCTGGATTGGCTTATTTTACATATATCGTCCGTTTATCTTGTTGAACTTGATACTTTTGGTCTCATTATTGTTTTTGATATTTATTAAAGATTTTTGTGAGGAAATTGACATAATTTAAGTAAACAGTCCCTAGATTTTGTTGAACTCAACACTTTTGGTCCAGTTTTGTTTAAAAAAACGTTTTGGGCGAAGCCTGAGATCACCTACTAGTTACTTTTAAACCATACAAATTTAATAAAAGACCATTTAATAGAAAATCTACGGATAGAATTAAGGGATAGTGACTTAAAAGAGTAATATATTTTTTGATTTGTAAACATTTGGTCATTAATTTTTTTTCATACACATTTACCCCTTCAACTTGTTAAACTGAACACATTTAGTTCTTATGACCGGCTACTCCAGGTTAGCCGGGAAAAATAACTTAATAGGGTAATATATTTCTCACTATGTATACATTTAGTTCTTAATATTTTTTTTACACATTTAGTCCTTAATATTGTTTTTGTTGAAAAATAAGTCTTGTTGTTTTTGTACACATTCAGTACTTATGAATGATTTATTTAGTTTTTTCTCACGACATCTTACGTGGGACAATCCTTAATAAGGTGTTTGGGGCCGTTCATTCTTATGTCCATCGTGACCTCGACTACTTAGTTGCTTAGGTCTTGTGGTTTGACTTACGTATTGTGCTATGATTGTCGTAACTTCTTAATACGATCTCAAATTTTAACAATGTTTATATCCATGTGTTTGCTTTTGAATCTACTACAACTTTGGTAAGATTACTCTCGTTAAAATATAATAAATTTTTACTTACGATTTAAAAAAACACTCACACATACATTTATAAAAAATGTATGGATATAAAGATCGTAAATAAAAATATATTACTTTTTAATGGGAGTAATCTAAACGAAAGTGAGACTCAAATACGAACGCATGGATATAAGGATCATTAAAATCCAAGATGGTATGAAGAAATTACAACGTCCAGAACACAAGACCTAAACCAAACCACAAGACCTAAGCAACTAAGTAGTCAAGCATGCGATGGACACAAGAATCAACAACCCAAACACCTCATTAATGATTGTCCTACCTAAGATGTCGTAAGAAGAACTTAAAGAAATCAATAATAAGTATTGAATGCGTAGAAAAACAACAAAGACTTATTTTGCAACAAACAAATATTAAGGACTAAATGTGAAAAAATATATTATGGACTAAATGTGTTCAAAATAAGAAATATATTACCCAATTAAGTCATTTTTTCGTCTAACCTGGAGTAGCCGATCATAAGGACTAAATGTGTATAGTTTAAAAAGTCGAAAGGGGGTACATGTGGACAAAAAAAGCTCAGTGACCAAATGTGTACAAATCGAAAAATATATTACCTTTTTAAGTTATTATCCCTAGAATTAAAAATGGTTACTTGTTGTTATAAAAGTTATTGCTACCTACACATTCATGTCATGGAATAAATGTGTCAACAACCAAGATTGAGATTTACTGAAATGAAATAACAATAGGCAAAACTTTAGTAATTTGATATAGAGATTTTTATGAAAAAAACCAATGTACTTGTTAGTAACTGATTTAGGGACATGAAATAATAAGTAATAGACAAAATTTGAGTATTTTTTCAGGTAATTTTTTTCTCTAAATCAAAAAAATCAAAATATAAGGTCATTCATAGAAAAAAATTTAATATTCTAGTTGTTCAAAAATGGTAAAGAAAGGAGAGAGTAGAAGGGAGCAATAACTTCAATGAACCACCCAACCTACAAAAGTCATGGTACCGACCAATGGAGAAACAGTGCCTTCAGAGGATCGTTGCCAAACCCACACCCCATTTTCTACAACTTCGTGCACCCTAACATATGGTTATGTAACCAAGTAACCCTTTTAACTTTTAGTTTCAAGTTTTTATGCATAACCCAAAAATAAGAATAAGATTCTATTTTTTAAAGCTTTGAGATGCAAACACCACCATGTTTTTGTAATTCCAAAGCATGCATATTTTCGTGAAATTACAACATTCAAAGCATTGTGAGACTGCTAAATGTATATCGTCCACCTAGAAGGTATATCATCCAACTAGATAACCATTCTCCAACTAATGTAACATTAAGAAGAATCACACCACATCAATGTAACGTCCCATTTTCACAAGAAAATTTTCATTTTTAATTTAGGTAAAATCATCATTTACATAAAACCCAAGTTATAAAAACCCATTTGTTTCAAAATACAAATGTTTGAAAAACAGAGTAATATAAATACCACAAAATCTCCATTGCTGCTGATGAGTGTACATTTACGTCTTCGCCTTCCCACAATCACCAATGGTACATGAAAAACATTTAATCCATAATTGTAAGTCAAAGCTTAGTGTAGCATCCAGTTTCAAGATGTAACTTATTTTGGGATTCTAAATCGTAATTCGACCATGTAAAGGCCTTGGGCTTCAAGGGAATATAGTTTAGACCCTATTGGATGTGATGATGTTGGATAAGTGATTTAAACCTTGAATTGTACTTTGGAGCCAAAGGGGTAAAATGGGAAAAGTAATTTTTCAGATGTTTTGCATGAATTATGATTTTAGTTCGGTGTGTTTTTAGTCATAAGCGATTATATAGAATTATGGGGCTCCTCAATATCTTCGCATGGATATAACATTCACAAAAATTGGATTTAAAACGAAGAAGTTATTGTTGTTTAAAGTTGAAGTTGTGAAGTTATCTTCTATGTTGAGCGTAGGAAGGTCCCCTACGCTGAGCGTATGAGGAAAAGTTGATCGGGGTTTTAATGACCTATGTTGAGCGTAGATTAGGCTATGTTAAGTGTGGCCGTGACAGACCAAAACCCTAAATCTAGGCTTGTAAGCCCTATTTAAGGCTCCAACTCCTTGAGATCATCCCCATGTTTAGCCTCCACCCCTTAAAATGTTCCTTTGAAACCCTATTCGCCAATTATTAGTTATGGAGCTTTTAGATAGTTTTGTGTGCTCTTTGAAGGAAAAGTTTTTAGAACCAAGTGTAAGGCTTCACGGTGTGTAGATATGGGATTTGCAAGCCAACATCTATCTCTGGAAGCTATAACTCTTTCATCTTGATGCTTTTCCATGTTAGATCTAGTATGGTTGTGAGTTTTATGCTTTTTTCCCCCATAATCTTGTTCCTTGTGAGTATAGGTTACTCCATACCATTTAAATGCATTCTACTAATATTTTTTAGGTTATAAGGTCATTTAAATGAGAACCTAGGCACTCTCATCCATCTATGCATGTGTTTTTGAGCAAAATTTGGTTTTATAGACTCAGGGTTTGTGTTTGTGCTCATTCTAGCCATGTAAATGGATAAAGTCTGAGACTTTATCCATTAAGACATTCATTTATATTAGATCTGGAAGTTTGAGGGTTTGACTTTCTATATCAAGAGCTTAAAAGAGTTTTTGGGCAACAGGGGCTCTACGCTGAGCGTAGCCTTCTATACGCTAAGCGTAGCTCTACTCTGAGTGTAGATCAATGTGCTACGTTGAGCGTAAGTCAACTGAGGGTTGACCATTCACGTTTTGGATGGTTTGACTTTTGGGCAACCATGTTGGGACTTAGTCTAAGAATGGCGAAATGGTCTTTTTCCCAAATGAGGTCTAATTATGAACCTAGATCTTTTGAGAGTTAGTTATTACCTTAAATGTTAATTAAGGTTTTATTATGTATATGTTTAGTGTGAGGAGACCCGGTATCATCAGTTCGAGTGCGTGGGTTATATTTCCTTCTGTTTGAGGTGAGTCTTCTCACTATACCATGCAGGATGCTAGTTGCCTTCGTGATACTTGCATGCAAGACCAAGGTATGGCCCTTGGCATATGTATGAAAGACCAGGGTTTGGCCCCTAAAAATTATATAAAAGACCAGGATGTGGCTCTTGGCAGTTGTATGCAAGACCATGGTCTGGCCCCTGATAGATATATGTAGGATCTTAGTTGTCTTTGTGATGCTTGCATGGAAGATCAGGGTGTGGCTCTTGATACTTGTATATAAGACCATGGTTTGTCCCTTGGCGTGGCAAGGAAAGACCATGATTTGACTCATGCCAAGTAATGACAATAAGACTATATGTAGTATTTTGGGGAACTCACTAAGCTTCATGATTATGGTTTTGTGGTTTAAATATTTTCAGGTTCTTCTAATTCCAAAGGGAAGGGGCCGACTTGATTACACAACATCCCATGATGGCTTTTTCCGCACTGATTATTATTGTTTTACTATCATGTTTGAAAGATACATTTTACTCTGATTGGTTTTGCAACAAATGTTTATATGGATTTGATGATCTAAAAATGAAAATTTTATTGGTATTTTTCGAACATTACAAGTTGGTATCAGAGCCATAGTTTAAGGGATTCATGTACACTCTTGGGTGTGTCTGAAATCAAACTGGGGAATTGATAATATTTTGAAAGAAAATAAATTTTCTAAAAATATTTTTACAAAAAAAGAGGTACGATGTGTGCAATCAGTCGGGCTCAAGTAAGTGATTCCTAGAATACCTATACATGTTGATATGTTATATATGTTATAGAATGTTTTGAATGCTAGAACTTAGCATAAGGATATGTTTAGGGATGCATGCTAGAATGCCTATTAGGAAAGATGCCTTTTGATGTTTTGTTGCCTATAGACTTTTACTGCTTGAATGTTGCTTGCTTTGTGCTTTGTAGGGCTCATATTCTTGTGATATAGCTATTAAATGAACACATTAAGTTACATGTTGAAAAGGTTAAATAATTTTAGAATTATTTATTTGTCCCTATTGCACAACTCTTGTCTGAGTCCAACCGTTGTAGGGACGGGTCTTCTAGTTGAAAGATTATTTAAGTTTTGTTGCATGTAATTATATTCATGAAGTAGTTAGCTAACATTAGTATGAGTTTTTTAGCAGCCAATGGCAGGGTGAGGTAGGGGACCTAGGAGATCCTAGGAAGTGATTTAGTGCAAATGGTCTAGTTAGATAACATACCTTTTGATGAAGCAAATATACAACAAAAGTCTAGTTAGATAAAATACCTTTTGATGAAGCTTGAATATTTTAACTTTAAGAGCTTAGCCCCAATAGTGTGGAAGCCTCAAGTGGAATCACAAATCACCAAAAATACCTTGGAAAACTTGAGAGAATAGTAAGCACACTAGATTTTGGCCCACTCTTGTATACTCACACACTAGTGCCATTTCATGTGCCAATGATCTCTTTATATAGTATGGAGGATTAGGGTTTCATCCATGTAAACCCTAATACCCATGACCTTTCATTTCTATAGGATCCATGGATTTAAAACTCCATGGACTATCCATTCAAGCTTAGCCCAACCTAAATGAACTTGGCCCATACTATATATAAGAGTCCATATTTAATTAGTTCCTTTTGATCACTAAATTAATTCTAAATTAATTCTTGGTCAATACTAATTAAATAATATTATTCCATATTAATATATTAGAACTTATAATATATTAATATAAATCATAAACATACTATTCTCAAAAGACTATCCATATAAATTGTTCTAGTGAAGTGCAACCCAAATGGACCATGCTACTCTCAGGTCGAATACATACCAATAATAGTTATGGGCTTAGACATCTAATCCAACAGTCTCCCACTTGGATAAGTCTAAAACTATTATTACGTATGACTCCAAAACCCGACTAGCAATTGTAGATCTTAAAGTCGTTGTCGAACTCTGACCTTAGTCAATGACTTGTCCATTAGATAAGGGATCATACATTCCTCAATTCTAGATATCATATGGATTGATACACGGATTATAATCATTATATCTATCCATTTGTTGTTTCCCGATTTCTGATTTACGACGACCGACTAATTGAACAAATCAAATCAGTCCAGGCTTGGCCAAGCACTTCGGGGTGTCATCACTAAATCATCGAGGGGCCCACATATATCGCTTTTATCCATTTAAGGGTAAAAGGAATGGATAAACTTTGACTCATATGCTTGTTCTACTACTTGTTGAATCATACACAAAAACGCGTTTTATAACATCGAGTTACCAATGCGCTTTTGTACAATCAATGTATAACCAACTCATTGTCAACAACTCATATCTCTAGGTTTGAAGAATATAAGATATTATCGTCTCATGATCACTCGTGATAAAATCCATGAAGTGAGTCAAATGAGTGTGGGTTTAATCCAATACTTAGAAATTATGAGCACTCATGAGTGTTGTAGCAACTCTTGCTATGTCCAACATCTTAAAGATCTACAAGCCAACTTCATGACAGTATTGATTCATATCTACTTCCAACATATGACCGACTGTGGATGGTTTGAATAACTTATTCATTCGGGAAGAATGACCTAGTTGTTCTGGAAGTCAAAACATGCAAAGTGAAACACAAAAATAATCGAATCCAGTATGGTCTCAAAACTTATGGATATAAATAGAACACCTTTTATTTATCACCATATTGATTACACATTATTTATTGTATAATGTTTCAAATTATCAACTTTATACTTGAATTAAAAGAATAGTTGTCCCATGCTCCAAGCATGTACACTATGTTTTCTAAACACTAGTCATGTCATACACCAAGTATGCACACTACGTTTTTCCAAACATTAGGTATGCCATACACCAAATATGCACACTAAGTTTGTCTATGATCTTTACTTTGTGAAATAGATCGATTGAATCATAATTCCAATGATTCTCATTTCACAATCCCAAATCCTTACTACAAGAATTCCAAATTCCTTCTATTTACCGAAATCTGTTAGATTTTAAACTTATATGCACTAATCCTTTGTAATGATTATGCACAAAGTCATAAAGACTTGTCAACATATATTACAAAGTATTCCAATGGAGATCAACTCCATGGAAATGAAGTCTCATATTCAAAGTACATTGCTTTGAACATCCTTCTTGCATTAAGTTTTCTAATCTTACACAGATTGAATAACTTCCCCCTATGGAGACATTTCCATATTCCCATTTTGACTATCACTTCTGAACAAGAGCTCTCTATTTTCAGAATATGTCAATATGGTCCAAAATTAACACTATAATTCCAACTATCCTAGAGCAAAAAATCTTTGGTAAACCTTAGATTTTCCTTGACAATTGCTTAATCAAATTAGTCATATCTAGTTATAGTACTTTTTCCCTCTTAATGCTCTAGGCATTTGGAAAAATTTAGAACAGATGAATATAATAGCACATGCAATCGACCCTATACCTGAAGCATATGGGACACGATTCATGATGTCTCACATAAAGACATGATACTAGACGAGTCTTTCACTATAATATTTTATTTCTATTTGCGATGTTCTCAAAATTCAGTTGATGAAAAGGGATGCCATAATCACAATCGAATTTTAGAACGCAAATAATATTCCCATATATAGAATTTCCTTATGTCGAACCATTCCAACATAACATTCATATATATACTTGACTAAATTAGATTAAAATCTCACGATCTAATCTTTTAGATTTGAAATGAAGTATAATTTCCTCTCCTTTAGTTATAGCAAAACAATTTTTCCCAGTTGAAACTTTTGTTTTCTATAATTAACATTGCTAACTTACAACACTTATTATAATTATCATGCTCCCACTAACATGATGATTATTAGCATAACACTTATGCTCCCACTAGCTTTGAAATGTACTCAGAAATTAGCTGGACTTCTAGAAATCAATACTTTATTGACTTTCTTACCAAAGTTCAGATTTCTAATACGAGATGCTTTGATAAAACTTTATTAGAATCATACACCTTTCCTTAGATAGCTCACATTTATGTCTAAACGATTTCCAGAACTATGAAAAGGGATGCCGTAATCATAGTCTCAATTGCTTAGACCTTTTCCATTTCTCACAAGTCCATGTTAGTGTGCTGGTTAACCACACACGCTCCACTAACGACTTTGAGAATGCAAATATCACAATTGCTATCTACTTAAAACCTACTAAGTGAAAGTGTTTCCTCACCATCATTTTCATGAATTGGAGAGAAACCTTATGACACTTAGATTTTATGGTGTGTGTGTTCCTATCCATGTGAATTTGTCAAAACCATACTCTCAAGACAAGGTTAGTGACAAATCCAAACTCATATGGACTGAACTTGTGCAACCTTAACTTCTTGCCACCTGGCAGTACAAGGGCCTGTCATTGCTTCTATGTTATTATGCAACCAATAGATAACTCTCAGAACTCATATGCAAAGCCAACTTTAAATGGAATGGGCATAGAAGCAGGAATATGTCAACACGATAGGTTATAAACATCACGTCGCGTGCTAGTGATAAACTACAGGTTTTTTATTCTTGATTAGATCTTGAAGCTTTTTCAAGATCTTTAAGAATCCCACTGTCCTCTTGACATATAAGACTCTCTTGCCAAATATTCAAGAGGTAGTGCGGATTCTTTATCAAGACAAACACTTCACACAATTGGCCTTAGTTGGTCTTTGTTTTATCCAAAACATCACAACTTACCAATTTCAAATGTACAAGAGTAGGACACATTTTACTCTTACATTTGAAAAGTGTTAATAAACATTCTTTAAGATGTATTACTCAAATTACAATCTTGGAGTATGACTCTAAGACTTGTTTTGGAATGAAGTATGACTCATCTTCTTGATTTAACCATTTCAACAATTTACGATTCCTCTTCTTAGTCATAGCAATGCACTAAGATGTCCTTAAAGGACCAATTGTGATATGGTTTCTTAATAATTAAGATGATCACAAAACATGATACTAAAGTACTCTCCCATCTTTTCAAATTTATGAAACTTTTATCTTTCTGCCTAATTTGATTCTTCCCATTCGTTCTGCCATACATCGAAACTTTTCTAATGTTTCAGAATTATACTTAAACTTATAAGTATAACCATATCCACTAAACTTTAGTAAATAATGACGAATAGTTTTATCCATCTTTTGTGGTGGACTTGACCAATGCACATGAATGTGTACTCGATCCCTTAGTCCTTCACTTGACTCACATATACATGTGAACAAGGAGTTGGTCTTAATTTTCCAAAGATGAAAATTCTCATTCATCATACTATACAACTTGAATGATTCCAAGTTTCGGTCCAATTGAAAACTTGGGTGATAAGAATCTTTCCTTATTTGGTAAATTTAGACATTACCACAAAAGAAAGAAGCAAATTCATATTTTCAATATTGCTAGAAACATACAAATATCATTTTTTTTTTCATAAATGCCATTGCAAGGAGATATAATAAAATAAAACAAAATTTTATTTATTTATAAATGCGGAAAAAACTTTTTCCTTACAATGAAAATTTAAATGAAAAACTATGCTATTACATATTTTCTAGCAATCTGTCATAACTCCTAAGTAGTAGTTCAAGAATCCGATCTTCGAACCATGCGATTGAAATCCATCTTCGCGATCAGATTCAACATAGTCTTTCTTTAAGTTTCCTTCCCTTTGCTTAATCATGCCATACATCAAAACGTATTAAGAATATCCAAAGGGGTACTTAATTGAGTTAGATAGTAGACTTACCTGAAGCAGAGTCAAGCTTTTTGACTAGACTTTCTCTCAGATCTTTCAGGTAGTTAGGGCAGCTTCGTAACCAATGCCCCTTCCTTTGGCAATAGAACCATATGGACTTCTTTGGTAATGGTACATGGGACTATCTCAGACTTAGCCTTTCTCTTTACCATCTGGTTAACCGAGTTGACTATGGCCGATCCCTTTCCATTGGGAAGAGAAAGCCTTTTCTGGATATCCAATGTTACCATTGTCAAAGTCCATGGAAGTTTGGGAAGTTGATTTTCTATTCAAATTTGCTTTACCAGTGCTCCAAATCATTGTTGATTTAGCAGTACCAAGCAAATAGCTTAGATCATTAAGGGTCATGTCATAGTCTGTTAGATAGTAGTCCCAAAGAAAACTCACTATGTGACTTAAAAACTGATTGAACAACCAACTTTCTCAAGACTTTTGACACCCAACTCTCCCGGCTTGTCAATATGTGACTTTATCTCCAAGACGTGAGCACACATAGACTTTGCTTGCCAATAGGGCTTCATTGACTTTGAACTTTGTGGGTTAACGGAGAATAATTGGAGGAGGTAGAGGAAGAGAAGTATGATTTCCATGAGATTTGGGAAGATCATAGTTGTCTAAACTAGACATTTACATTGGGAGAAATTAAAGTTAGTTGATTTAAAGTCCTTAATATAACACCCAATATGAAATATTAAGGCTAGGACCCAACACAATATTTTATAACTTGGAAGAGGGATGTCGTAATCCAAGCTATAAAATATTTGAAGGTAGACGAATGACGATTCACCAATTTCCACCATGAAAAACGAAATAGTTTATTACGTTTTAATTGGATTTGAAACTCTTAGGTATTTTGAGATTCATTGAAATTTTCATTGGCATGTTTCAATCTCGATTGTTCCCTCTCAAGTTTTGTGACTAGGATGCCGAGGATCACAAAACAAGGTGTGAATAACCATGCAAATATACTTGGTACCCTTAATATTTATCATTTAATCGATGTGCCGGTTAACCACACACGCTCCACCGATCCTATGATAAATATTAAGTTACCCTTTGCCTACCTTGTTAAATCCAGGATAGTGTGTCGATTAACCACACATGCTCCACTAACGACTTAAGCAAAGTGCAAAGTGTAATTTTATGGGTTAGCACCAAATTCACATTTTCCTAAAGTAATTTAGATTGAAAATTTATAAAATGTTTAGTTAATTTATATTTATCATTATACTTATAATGAATATTATAGTCCGTATCCTACCCATTCCGCTAACGACCCTCCACCAGTCAAGGATGCGGTGGGTGAGAGTGGACACCCATTAAACTGCCATTTTATAGGAAGTAACCTTATACCCCCCTTATAGACCGGCTTTGTGAATGAGGCCTACTAACGGTAAGACTAACTTTGTTCTTATACATATATATAAATATTAAACCTATAATATTATAATAGTATAAGGGTTGAATTTTAACTTTTAAATTCTAAGGGTTTTGAATTAAAGTGTGTGAGATTTCAGAAATTCCAAAACTTGAGAGCAAGTTTTGAACAATTCAAAACCTTTTGATTTCCATAACTTATGAGTTTAATATGTTTTTTACGAAAAACTTTTCAAGTTCCATAACTTGAGGACAAGTTACGGAAGACATAAAAAACATTTTATGATGACATTAAAATTAGTGACTCTTCCATTTTCATAACCAATGACTTTTAATGACACTTTAAAAGAAAAAAAATTCTTCATTTTCCATAACTTGAGGACAAGTTATGGAGTTCATAAAAACCATTATGATCAAATTACCAATTAACACAATAATCAAGTATTTTTTTTTTCTATCAATAAGATCAAACTCATAAGTGAAGATAATTCATATCAACAATTTTCAAGAAATTAGCTAATCACATAAACTAAAACAAGTCTTGAAACTTTGACAATTATCATTTATTTGGATGAGAATAAACATTACCATAACATCAAAAACAATTTTTATGAACAAAAACACTTTGTGGTAATGATTCTAATCCAAAACAGGCCAAAAAAACCGAATTTTCTTTTTTCACTGAACAGTCACCACCTTGTGGTAAATTTTACCACCTCATGGTGAACTGGCAGATTCCAAAAAAACGATTTTTCTTGCAAATAGCATCAAGTATAATTGAAAACAAGCCTAGGCTCTGATACCACTCATGGGTTTTGAGCATTCTAACACTCCTATGGTCTACATGCAACCCTATAAACCTTGGATCTATGTTTTCTCTATTATACATGCAAATATTCAATATTCCAAGGTTTCATCCTAAATAGCATAATATGAAGCAACTATACTACAAAAGTCTAGTTAGATAACATACCTTTTGATGAAGCTTGAAGTCTTGAACTTGAAGAGCTTATCCCCAATAGTGTGGAAGCCTCAAGTGGAATCACAAATCACCAAAAACACCTTGGAAAACTTGAGAGAATAATAAGTACATTAGAAATTGGCCCACTCTTGTATACTCACACACTAGTGCCATTTCATGTGCCAATGACCTCTTTATATAGTATGGAGGATTAGGGTTTCATCCATGTAAACCCTAATACCCATGACCTTTCATTTCCATAGGATCCATGGGTTAAAAACTCCATGGACTATCCATGCAAGCTTAGCCCAACCTAAATAAACTTGGCCCACATTATATATAAGAGTCCATATTTAATTAGTTCCTTTTGATCTCTAAATTAATTCTAAATTAATTCATGATCGATACTAATTAAATAATATGATTCCATATTATTATAATATATTAATATAGATCATAAACATACTATTCTCAAAAGACTATCCATATAAATTGTTCTGGTGAAGTGCAACCAAAATGGACCATGCTACTCTCGGGTCGAATACATACCAATAATAATTATCGGCTTAGACATCTAATCCAACAGTTTACACCTGCCACTGAGGTGCAACAATCGGCAAGGCGGTTTCAGGACCATCGCTAGACGACAGAGACTATGGCAAAGATCACTGCCAAGTTTTGTGAGAGGAGTTTACTGGTTCTGTAGTATGTTATGGATGAGGAGATGAAGAAGACAAGGTACCATGATATGTTAAGGGATGGTATTAAGGAGTTTGTGAGCCTTTCGAGTTGTAAGACCTTAGAGGATATGATTGCCAAAGCCCGGTAGTGGGGGGATTGAGTTAGAGATCCAGATGAAGCAAAACCCAGTTTCGGTTAAGACACTAGAGGGCTCAAAAAAGATGCTCGTGACTTTTGATTCACGAGCTAGAGGCCAGTCAATTCGAGGCCATTTTGGCAAGTTCGGGAAATTGCACAATAGAGTGTTTCGATCAGGAGGTATGGGCTACTACAAGTACGGTGGGATTGGTCATATCAGTAGGGATTTCTCCCAAGGATCGAGTACAATTTATTTTCTCTGTAATCAAACGGGCCACAAGAAGGTCAATTTCCCAAGACTGACAAGTGGAGCGACGAGGGAACCCACTCCAACTACACTGAGGATTACTAATGGCCGCGAGGGCAGGGCAGAGGTCCCAGTGGTGATGAACCGAACATTTCAGTTGAATGCTGAGGAGGCTCGAGTTCCTCCAGATGTTGTCGCTAGTATATATCGTATTCAATTCCTTTCTTATTTCATTATTTATGTTTATGATTATGTGATTGTGTGTTAGACATAATGTTCGAGGTGTTTAAGTCTCCACCTAAGGTTCATGGTTTCTCTATGATTTTCTGGTTATTATTATTCGAAGGATCGCCATGTGCCATTTTGCATACCGAGAGTCATGATTGGAGTGTATCGGGTTGATCCGGTCTTAGGCTCTGATGTAGAAGATGTCATTCGATCATAGTTTGAACCATAAAAGAGGAAGAATTGGGAAATCTACTTGGGGGGATCGACAGTCGGTTTGATTTTATGGTTTTAGCTTAGTGCGTCCGAGGAATCTGTGGGGCAAGTATAATTGGTTTTTGGTTCCGGTTTATTACGACATAAGAAAAGGATGATAGGCTATCGTCAAGTTCCTAAAGTTGGAAAGTTTTTCATTGTATTATCAAGGGTTCGTCGAAATATTTTATGATTGCAAAATAATTAAGGATGGGTCAAATTGCGAGTGCAAAGTTAGTTGTTGTCATTATCATCCTTCAGGGACACCGCAAATTAGGTTAAGAGACGCTTGAGCCGCTCAGGTTGAATGTCAGTTGAAAGGGGGTTGGTTAGCTTTTTGTACCGAATGTTGTCTTTAGTAGGGGAAGGGAGGTTGTTGATCCATCAACCAGCTTCAGATCTTGGTATGTGAAACTTTTTCATGGGCTTTGTTTAGTGGTGATTTGGACCATTTGAGTGGTCAGATGTCCATTTTCTATAATTGGTTAATTCGTTTTTTCATCGGTTGAGATTGTTTGAGGATTTTGAGTAGTCTAAGTGGAAAGTGCTATGAATACGTTAATATTTTGTCATGTTTCGTGCGGTACCTACCTTGGTTTTGGGCTCATGCCAACCGCTGAAGTGTTGTAAGACTACAAGGCCCATAATATTCACTAGAATAAGATAGTTTGTTATGGGGGTGCTGTAAGAATATAGTTTGGGCTGTAGCATACATTAGGATGAGATAAACTATTGCAGGAGTGTTTTAAGCTTTTGGTTTGACCCGTAACATTCAATTAGATGAGATAGACTGTTGTGGGAGTGTTGTAAGACTACGGTCTGGCCCATAGTATTCACTAGGTTGAGATAGGTTGTTGTAGGAGGAGTTGTAAAACTATCAGAGGGTCACAACATTCATATGGTTGAGTTAGACCGTTGATAGAGTTTCGTCCGAGTTGCATGTAAGACTATGAATTGGCCCATAGCATTCACCTGGGGTGAAACAAAATTGTTTTTGTTCATCGTTGGTTGGTTAGTCATCCTTTGTTTGGACTGGAGGGCTGTTGGAGTCGTGATGACGGATAACCTAGGATTGCCTTCTTCAGTTAAACTCTTGGTTGGAGTCTCGTGGGGTGACCATGTGGGAGCTTTTTAGCTTCAGCAGCCCACTAAGGACTCGGTATTCGTTATCTAACAACAAGCAATCAAGTAAACACATAAACACAGACAACTGTCTATAATAGTCTACCTATCTAACAATTCACTACCACATACTAGGCCTCATACAATACATTACGTCACTACCAACAGTTCTCTAAGGAATCCATAGCTATATATAACCAGAGGTGTGATACACATTCAAACAAGTGATCCCACTCTATAGCTACAACCAAACAAGGAACATGCAAGAAAACCTAGATCAATAGTTCTTAGGCTATCCTACGTGACCACATACAACTCTAAGGGCACTCTACTAGACGATCATCAATCTATTGGTACTCTAACCAACACACCACTATTCTTATATCATAACATACAAAGATATACACTGTAATAGATAATATATTGAGGAAACTCACCTCGCAGTCTAGCAGATAACAACACAACTCTCGCACATCTAAAAACATGGTACTCTTGGTCACCTAAAAAACAACTACGGGCCAATCCTCAAAGTGCAACCCAAAACCCTCAAATTGAACTAAAGTCAAACTAGGTCAAAATTCAACATGTCAAAGTTAATAGCCAAAAGTATCATAGCCGACCGCCACATTGTGACCAAGCTTTTGCCACGTCGTGGTGGCCTCAAGACAAAACAGTTGCAGAAACTGCCTTTTCTCACACCATGAAGGCCAATCCTTCACGTCCTGAGAATTGCTCTAGCCTCCTTAATGCATTAGGTTCTTAATCACTAAGGTCACCCATCTATACTTTCCATATGGCTTTCTTTCTCCTAATGCATCACACAAATTGGTGCTTTATGGACATGCATGTTTCTTCCACCTTAAATCAAAAACATGGAGGAAATGAACTCAAACTTATGCATGAGACCAAAAACACCATAGAAATCTAGATCTGGAACATATAACCCCGAAAGGATCTCAAGGATCCATAAAGTTGCTAACTTTATGGAATCCACTCATCCAAACCAACAAAGACACGAAGAACAAGCCTCTAAACCTAGATCTAAAAGGTTTGAACACTAAAGATAGCAACTTGAGGACTTATAAAGGTCTAAGAGGCATGAAACTACATAATGAGGATGTTTGTTTGTTGGATCGATGCTCAAGAACAACTTCTTTTGCTCCTTCAAGGTCACAAGACACCTTAAAGCTTCAAAAATGACTCAATGGAGGCTAGCGTTTCTTTTAGGGTTAAAGGGAGGTGATGGAGGCTGAGGGTATGCAAGTGTGATGCCTCTAATGGTTCACAAACACCAATATGCAAGAGGAATATTTAAGAGAATAATCTATTTATCTCAAAGAGAAGAGGCAACCGATTTAGGTCTATGGAGGGTTCTATTTATAGTGTTGGACATGCTAGGGTTACACTTGGTAAACCCTAATAATACATGACTTTCCACATTCTCATGCTCCATGGTTTTAACCTCCATAGACTATCCATGGATTAGTTTAGTCCATAATCATGGATCATTAGCCCACACTACAAAAATGATTGATTTACATAATCAATCCCCATATATTTAATTAGTCTCTTTTGATCACAAAATTAATAAATTAATTCTTGATCAATACTAATTAAATAGTTTTGTATTACTATATTATACTTGTAATATATTAATAAACCATAAATAACCTTATTCTCAAAATTCATCCTATCAAATTGCACTGGTGAAGGCAACCCAAAAGGACCATGCTACAATGGGGTCAAGTATATACCAATTATAGTTATGTGCTTAGACACCAAATCCAACAGTCTCCCACTCGGATAAATCTAATAACTATTAGTGCTTATGCAGTTCAGGATCTGACTTAACAATCATATGATTTCAAAAGTCGTGACCGAGTCAATGACACATCCTTTAGATAAGGGATCATATAATCCTCTGTTCTGAAGATATCACCTGGACAAATACATGCAATAATGTCATACTTATTGTCCAACAGTTTGTTTCCCGATTTCCGATTTGTCTGACATAGCACATAACTGAACACATCAATTTAGTTCTGACCAGGCCTGACACATAAGTCAAAACAGAATCATCGAGGGGCCTAATATATCGCTTTTAATCCTCTTAGGATAAAAGGGAACAGATAAACTTTGACATTATATGTTGGTACTAACTACTCATTAAATCATGCACATCGATATGTTTTATAACATCAAGTTACTGATGCGTTTTCGTATTATCAATGCACAACTAATTCATAGTCAACAACTCATATATCTAGGTTTGAAGACTTATATGATATTATCGTCTCATGATCACTCGTTATAAATTCCATGAAGTGATTCAAGTGAGCACGGGTTGATCTAATACTCAAATCTTATTTCAGAAGTAGTCATGAATGGTGTAGCAAAATGTTGCTATGCCTAACGCCTTAGACAATCTACAAGCCAACTCATAAGAATCTTCTTTCATACTTACTTCCAACATATGATCGATTGTGGATGTTTGAATAATCTTGTTATTCGGGAAGTCAAAACATGCAAAGTGAAACACAAGAATAATATTAATCCTATATGGCCCAAAACCTATGAGTGTAAATAAAACACCTTTTATTTAATCACCATATTGATTACTCATTATTCATTGTAAAATGTTTCGATTGATCAACTTAATACTTGAATTAAACAATAGCTATTCTATGCTGAAAGCATGCACACTATGTTTACATAGGGTTTTGGATGCCTAGGGGTTGGTAAAAAGGCCAACCCTAATGACTCAAGGTGTTTATAAAGGGTTTATAACCATAAATTAGGGTTTCCTTAGATCACACATACGCCTCAAGTACATGGATGTACGTACATGTCTGGAGTCATGACTAAACATCGCATCAGTATGCTAAGCGTACCCCTTGGTACACCCCGCGTACTGGTTTTACAACTTATACGCTAAGCGTACCACTTGGTACTGATGGGTTTTGAGCATTCTAACACTTCCTAAGTGTACATGCAACCCTAATAACCTTGGATCTATGTTTGTCTAATAATCATGCAAAGTTGTTTTCCAAGGTTATGAACCTATCTAGCATACATGGGGTACAATTTTCTTTGTATAAAAGATAGAACTACATACCTTGTTGTTGAAAGTGTTCCTTGAAACCTTGTGACCCTAGCACCTCAAGTTTGATGCCTCAAATGCTTCACAAAACACCAAATGCAAAGAATAAACTTGAGAGAATACTCTAACACATGCAAAATCGGCCAAGCCCTCTTATTTCTTTTTTGTGTAGCCGATTTTGGGGAGAGTTACATTTCTTATATATTGTGTTGCATTAGGTAAACCCTAATGTTCCATGACTCTTCATTTCTTGATCCATGGGTTAACTCCATGGAGCATCTATGGAGCATCTTATGGGTGGAACCCAACTTGATAATCCATGGAGCCTCTTAGCCCACTATATAAGATATGGAAGATTTACATAATCTACCCATATATTTAATTAGTTATCTTTTGATCACTTAATTAATTCTAAATTAATTCTTGATAAAAACTAATTAAATAATATTATTAATATATTAGAACTTATAATAGATTAATAAACCATATGTGTTATTTCTCTCATTTAGTTTATCCAATTGCATGGTGCCATGCAATCTAAATGGACCATGCCGGGTCAGGTCAAGTACTTACCAGAAATAGTTATGGACTTAGACACCTTATCCAACAGTCTCCCACTTGGATAAGTCTAATAACTATAACTGTAATACTTCAGGAACCGATCGGCAATTGTAGCTCTTTAAAGGTCTCTCGGAACCGAGAAGATGTTGATACGCCATTTAAGATAAGTGATCATATAATCCTCTGTTCTAGATATCAGCCGGACAATTACATGGAACAATGTCTTACTTATTTTCCAGCAGTTTGTTTCCCTATTCCTGATTTGTTTGACAAAGAACTTAATTGGACACATCAACTTAGTTTTGACCGGTCCCGATACATAGGTCAAAACAAAATCATCGAGGGGCCCAGATATCAGCTTCTAATCCAAGAAGGAACAGATAAACTTTGACTCATATGTTTCTTCTACCACTAGTTGAATTATACACAAAAGCACGTTTTATAGCATCGAGTTACCAATGCGTTTTCGTACAACCAATGCATAATCAATTCATAGGCAACAAATCATATCTCTAGGTTTGAAGACATATATGATATTACCGTATCACGATCACTCGAGATTAAATTCCATGAAGTGATTCCAGTGAGCATGGGTTGATTCCAATACTCATAACTTATGAGTACTCATGAAGTGTTGTCTTATATCCTGACACCTACAACCAACTTCATGACAGTCTTACTTCATATCTACTTCCAACATATGACTGACTGTGGAAAATTTGAATAATATGTGAAACCACAACATACTATTCTGGAAGTCAAAACATGCAAAAGAAAGTATAGTAAACGATTGACAAAAGATAGTAACACTTTACTCATAAATAAACACAACTTTTATTCATCATCAAATGTCAATTACACTTTACAAATTTCATAATTTATCTAACTACTAAAACTTATATCATCCTTCAGCCCTATGCTCCGAGCATGCTGGAGATTCTTAACCCTACTTAGTCCCTTCGTGAGGGGATCTACTGGGTTCTCATCCGATGATACCCTCTTTGCCATGAGGATTCCTTCTTCTATGCGATGTCTGATAAAATGATATTTTTTGTCGATGTGTTTGGATCTCCCGTGATACCTTGGTTCCTTGGCTAAGGCAACATCACTTTCACTATCACATAAAATTTCCATGGGCTCCTTTATAGCTGATACTACTCCAAGGTCTCCAATGAAGTTTCTTCAGCCATATAGCCTCATTTGCTGCATCGCTCGTTGCTATATACTCTGATTCACAAGTGGAATCAGCCACTGTCTTCTACTTGGAACTCTTCCAAGTGATTGCTCCTCCGTTTAGGGTGAAGACCCAGCCTGACTGAGATCGGAAATTATCTCTATCAGTCTGGAAGCCAGCATCACAATACCCTACAACTCCCAAGTCATCACTCCCACCGAGGGTAAGGACCCAGTCCTTAGTCCTTCGTAGGTACTTGAGGATATTCTTTACCGCAGCCCAGTGAGCCTTGCCAGGGTTCCCATGATACCTGCTAATCATGCTCAAGGAAAAGGCTACATCAGGTCGACTACAATTCATAGCATACATGATCGAGCCTACTTCCGGAGCATAAGATACTCGACTCATTTCTGCTATCTCAGCCTCAATACTAGGACTTTGTGTCTTACTCAATCTGGCATTACTCTGGATGGGTAACTCTCCTTTCCTGGAGTTCTGCATGCTGAATCTCTTTAACACCTTGTCCAAGTAGGTACTTTGACTAAGTCCAATTAGTCTTTTACTCCGGTCTCTCAAAATCCTTATCCCTAGAATATAGGAAGCTTCTCCTAGGTCCTTCATAGAGAAACACTTCCCAAGCCAGGACTTAACTTCCTGCAGAGTTGGGATGTCATTTCCTATGAGTAGCATGTCATCCACATACAATACCAAAAAGCTAACTATACTCCCACTGGCCTTGATATACACACAAGATTCATCTTCAGTCCTAGAAAAGCCAAATTCCTTCACTTTCTCATCAAAGAAAAGATTCCATCTGCGAGGTGCTTGCTTTAATCCATAAATGGATTTCTCAAGCTTACACACTCTATTAGGGTACTCTGTATTGACAAAACCCTCTGGATGACTCATGTAAACATCCTCAGCCAACTTTCCATTAAGGAAAGCGGTTTTGACATTCATTTGCCATATTTCATAGTCATGAAATGCAACTATGGCTAACAGAATCCTAATAGACTTAATATTGGCCACTGGAGAAAAGGTCTCATCATAATCAACTCCCGGAGTTTGTGAGAAACCCTTTGCAACCAGTCGTGCCTTATAAGTGTGTACATTACCATCCATGTCGGTCTTCTTCTTGAAGATCCATTTGCACCCTACAGTCTTACGACCTGGTACATTCTCAACCAAGTTCCAAACTTGATTGTCATACATGGATTGTATCTCGCTATCCATAGCCTCTTTCCATTTAGCAGACTCAGGGCCTGCCAAGGCTTCCGCGTAGCTGTTAGGTTCATCCGGACCTACTAGTGTCTCATCACTAATAAGTGTCTCACCTTCCGCAGTAATATGGAAACCATAGTAATGCTCAGGTGCATTCCTAACTCTCGTGGAACGCCTCAGAGGTACAGACTCGTCAATTAGCTCAACAGGAGTTTCATCCACAAGTTGAGGGCTAGGGTTTGAAGTTCCTTCACCACTTGACTCTTGAAGTTCTTCAAGATCAATTTGCCTCCCACTGTCTCCTTGGCTTATAAACTCTCTCTCTCGAAAGAGTCATCTTCTTGCTACAAAGACCACATTATCACTAGGTCTGTAGAAGAGGTAACCAAAGGATCTTTGTGGGTAGCCGATGAAAATACACCTCTCGCTTTGGGGTTCTAGGTTATCATGAGACTCGCGACTCACAAAAGCCTCGCAACCCTAAATCTTGATGTGGTCTAGTTTGGGTACTTTACCAGTCCACATCTCGTGAGGAGTTTTGGCAGCTTTCTTTGTAGGGACTAGATTAAGGATATGGGCGGCAGTCTCTAAGGCATACCCCCAGAATGATATTGGTAGCGAAGCTCGACTCATCATGGAACGAACCATATCCAACAAGGTTCGATTACACCTCTCAGCTACACCATTCAACTGTGGTGTCCTGGGAGGTGTCAATTGTGAGACAATCCCACATTCCCTAAGATAGTCGAGGAACTCTGAACTAAGATACTCATCACCTCGATCGGATCGAAGCATTTTAATGTACCTGCCCAATTGATTCTCGACTTCCTGTTTAAATTCCTTAAACCTTTCGAAAGTCTCTAACTTATGCTTAATTAAGTAGACATATCCATATCTACTGTAATCATCAGTAAAAGTCAAATAATAACGATTAGCATCCCTTGTGGCATGTTTGAATGGTCCACACACATCCGTGTGTACAAGGTCTAACAAACCTTCACCCCTCTCACAAGAACCTGTGAAGGGTGACTTTGTCATTTTTCCAAGTAAGCATGATTCGCAACTATCATCTGACTTTAGGTCAAATGACTCCAAGATTCCATCCTTTTGGAGTTGGCCTATGCGTTTCTTGCTTATATGTCCAAGACGACAATGCCATAATGATGCTTTATCCAAATTATTATTATTAAGAGAATCAATACACAAAACATTATTTCCTAAGTTATCAACCACAGATACAATTTCATACACACCATCACAAGGTAATGCTTTAAAATAAAGAATATTATTAAAGAAAGCATTGATCGAACCAACTTCATTATCAAATGAAATGGTAAAACCTTGTTTATACAATGCATGAAAGGAAATAATATTTCTTGCCATTTCTGGCGAATAACAACATTTATTCAAATCTAAATTAAACCCACTACTTAGCGATAAAGTATAAACTCCAATCTTGGTGACATGTGAAGCTTTCCTGTTTCCCATGGTCAAGTTTATTCTTCCTTGCTCCACATTCTCACTTCTTCTTAGTCCCTATAAATCAGAACAGATATGAATACCATAACCGGTATCATGGACCCATGAGTTAGAATGGGGTGAGTTATTAGATAAGATAGTGTAAATACCCGCATGGTTGGGTTTGACTTTCCCATCCTTCACATCTTGCTAGTACTTTGGGCAGTTCCGCTTCCAATGTGCCTTTTCATGGCAATAGAAGCATTCAGCCTCTTTTGGGTCAGAAGAAGGAGTGATGAAACCTTTCTTGGTTCCACTTGAAGGAGAGCCATCAAGGGTCCTAGCCTTGGTACCCTTCGAAGAACTCTTTCTCTTCTTTCCTCGTCCTTTCCCGATTGCCAAGACAAGGGTGGAGTTGGTAGGAGTAGGAGTAGTAACAACCGCATTACCCTTAAGACCACTTTCCGTGGTCTTTAAGAGTCCTTGAAGTTTGTTGAGAGTGACCTCTTCCTTGTTCATGTCGTATGTCATGCGTAATTGATCATAACATGAAGGTAAGGAGTGCCAAATGATATCTATTGCAAGCTCCATAGGGAAGTTCTCATTAAGCTTCAGCAAACGGTCCACAAATCTTTGCATTTTCTGCATGTGGCCTGTGATGGGTTCACCATCCTTCATTAGGGTTGTTATCATGGAGGATAGGATTTCATACCTCTCTTGTCTTGCACTTTGATGGTACCTTTCCATCAAATCTTGGTGCATTTCAAAAGGGTAGAAGTCCTCGTAGGACTTTTGGAGGTCGGCTGTCATAGTGGCCATCATGATGCATGCCACCTTGGTGGCATCCCTTTCATGTGCCCTAAAGTCAGCGATCTCTTGAGGAGTAGCAATTGTCTCATCAATCTCCTTAAGCTCCTTATCGAGGACATATTCCTTGTCCTCGTAGCAGGTAATCATTCGGATGTTTTTGATCCATTCATTAAAGTTGGATCCATCAAAAGTGACTTACCCACACAAGTTCATTAGAGAAAAGGAGCCATTAGGATTAGAGCCAGAAGCAGCAGTGTTTGCAGACATCTGAAAAGAAAAGTTTAGTTTAGAAATAGAGATAGTCCTTAATAAAACACCTAAGTGTAGTATTAAGGCTAGGAACCAATCACAATATATTATACTTAGAAGAGGTATGCCGTAATCTAAGTAATAACATATTTGAAAGGTAGGTGAATGGCGATTCACCAATTTCCACCAAAGATGAAATATTAAAAATATTTAATTTGGTTCTTAGAAACTCCTAGATTCTTTTGAGATTCAATGAACTTTTCAAAGGCATGTTTCAATCTCGAGTGTGCCCTCTAAGTTTTGTGACTGGGATGCCGAGGATCACAAAACGAGGTGTGAAGTAACCATGCAAATTACTTGGTACCCTTAATGTATTACCCCTCAATCGACGTGTCGGTTAACCACACACACTCCATCGATACTATGATAAACATTAAGTCACCCTTTACCTACCTTGTTAAGTTCAAGTTAGTGTGCCGGTTAACCACACATGTTCCACTAACGACTTGAACAAAGTGTAAAGTGTAATTTCATGGATTAGCACCTTATTCACATTTTTCCTAAAGTAACTAAGATTCGGAATTTAATAAAACATTTAATTACTTTATAATTATGATTATACTTTTAATGAGAATTTGTAAGTCCTTGTCCTACCCATTCGGCTAACGACCCTCCACCAGTCAAGCAAGCGGTGGGTGAGAGTGGACACCCATTAAGTTGCCATTTTATAGGCAACAACCTTATACCCACCTTATATACTAGCTTCGTGAATGAGGCGTACTAGCGGTAAGACGACTTTGATCTTATATATATATATATATATATATATATATATATATATATATATATATATATATATATATATATTATGAACTTATAATATTATAAGTATAAGGGTTGAATTTTAACTTTTAAAATTCTAAGGGTTGGAACTAAAGTTTTAATATGACTTTACTTGTTCCAAAACTTGAGGGCAAGTTTTGTAAACTTTCAAAACTTTTCATTTCTTGTAACTTATGAGTTAATTAGAGTATTAAAAATGAAGACTCTTCATTTTATAACTCATGTGTTCTTTTAATGGTTTTAAAAACAAAGTGACTTTTGGTTTTCCATAACTTGAGGACAAGTTATGGACTCCATTAAAACACATAATGATCATGATTTAATCTACCGCGTAGGTTACAAATAATTCCTATGATCATCTAAACATCATAAGATCAAGAACATGAATATGAACACTTTCATGAATCAAAAATTACACTCAAAACTTGTAATTTTGATAATTTGTCATTGTAAATGGATTAACATGAACATTACACCAACTAAAACAAGTTTTAAAACACCAAAACAGTTTAGGGTAATGTTCCTAGTCCATTTCCAACAACACAAATCGAAATTCTGAAAACAGCAACCTCTACTCGTCGAGTGCATGAACTGACTCGACGAGTAGCTTGCATTTGGTCATGGACTCGCCGAGTCCCCCCATGGAATCGGCGAGTTCATACGGGCAGAAAGCAGAAAACTCGATTTTTAAAGCAGTTTGCACAAAAATCAAACAAGCAAGCCTAGGCTCTGATACCACTGATGGGTTTTGATCATTCTAACACTTCCTAAGTGTTCATGAAACCCTAATAACCTTGGATCTATGTTTGTCTAATAATCATGCAAAGTTGTTTTCCAAGGTTATGAACCTATCTAGCATACATGGGGTACAATTTTCTTTGTATAAAAGATAGAACTACATACATTGTTGTTGAAAGTGTTCCTTGAAACCTTGTGAGCCTATCACCTCAAGTGTGATGCCTCAAATGCTTCACAAAACACCAAATACAAAGAATAAACTTGAGAGAATACTCTAACACAAGAAAAATCGGCCAAGTCCTCTTATTTCTTTTTTGTGTAGCCGATTTTAGGGAGAGTTACATTGCTTATATAGTGTGTTGCATTAGGTAAACCCTAATGTTCCATGACTCTTCATTTCTTGATCCATGGGTTAACTCCATGGAGCATCCATGGGTTAACTCCATGGAGCATCCATGGAGCATCTTATGGGTGGAATCCAACATGATAATCCATGGAGCCTCTTAGCCCACTATATAAGATATGGAAGATTTACATAATCTATCCATATATTTAATTAGTTATGTTTTGATCACTTAATTAATTCTAAATTAATTCTTGATCCAAACTAATTAAATAATATTATTAATATATTAGAACTTGTAATATATTAATAAACCATATGTGTTATTTCTCTCATTTAGTTTATCCAATTGAATGGTGCCATGCAACCCAAATGGACCATGTCGAGTCGGGTCAAGTACTTACCAGAAATAGTTATGGACTTAGACACTTTATCCAACAGGTACACCCTACGTACTGGCCATCGAATAAAATGCAACTATTAAATAACTCAAGGGGTAATGATGAAACATACGAGGATTCAAGTGTTACACTATTAATCCATGAAAAAAGCTTAAATGTGATGATTTTATCAGTTAAGCCGTCCCTTAGATAAAGAGTTGTGAGTTGGAAATTTAGTCTTTAAGCTTTAATGTAACATCCGGTTCCTGGTACATATTTTAATTAAATTAAACTCATATTTTGCTCTGGGACTCGGTGAGTTAGAGGCCTAACTCGTCGAGTAGACTCGACTTTGGATCGGCAGAATAAGTGACCTACTCGACGAGTCGGGAGACCAACTCGAAGAGTAGGACTGTCTGGATGAAACTCTAATATTTAGGGTTTGCACCCTATTTAAACAACTTATAATGCCCCAACACAGCTTCTATTGTTCCTCCCAACCCATAGAAAGCCCTAATTCGAACCCTAAGCCTCTTTTGAGTGTTTTTGAGCTTTTTGGTGACTTTTGTGTGCCTTTGAAGTTGGAAGAGAAGGAGGAAGCTTAGGAGTTCAAGTAGAAGCTAGTAGATCCAGATGTTTTGCTTCATTCTCAGTTCATTCAAGGTAAAATGCTTGAACCTTGACCATCTATCTCTTAGAACTTGTTTTGGGACTATTTTCCTACCCTTTTATGAGTTGTGAAGCTAAAATCGGATTTTGTGAGTGTGTTTGCAGTTACACTTCAGATCTAGAACCATTGATGGTTCCCATGGGATAAAGGTGCCAACTTTATGGCCATGGGAGACCCATGCTTCTTAAATACCTCATTTTATGGCTTTTGAGCCAAAAACTGATGGGTTTTAAACAAACAATCCTATGTGTGCATGCAACCCTAGAGTTGGATCTATGTTTTCACTATTAGTTATACAACTTTATGAACACAAAAAGAAACCTAGCATGCTTCGACTATTTTCGAAATTCATATATAAAAATAGAATACATACCTTTTGTTGTTATATAGCAATAACAACTCAAATCCTCCTTGTAATGCCTTTAGAAAGCTTAGAGTCACAAGTGTCACTCCTCTAATGGCTCATAAACACCAAGAGCAAGAGGATGAAGAATGATAAGAGAGGAGGCACCCAAAAACGTGTGGAAACCCTAAGGAAACTCTTATCCACGTTTTTGGTGCTCTAGGGATCCTTAAATAGTGAGGCTATTAGGGTTATCTAACAAGGAAACCCTAATTTGACTGCTTAAGCCCTAAGCAACCTATGGACTCCCTCCTTAGAGGCCTAGGACGATTTCTAATGGGTTTCCCCATAGAATTCGTCCACCCCTCTAATATGGAATCCATTAGCCCAATATTCAACTATCATACAATTGACAGTTCTAGTCCCTTAAGTTTAATTAATGTCTTTTAGCCACAAAATTAATTCTTAATTAATTATTGACTAATATTAATTAAGCAATATGATTTATCCTTTAATATATTATTCTCATAATATATTAATAAATCATAATTAATCCTCTCTCTCCATAATTCATCCTATCAAGTTGCTTTGATGAAGGCAACCCAAAAGGACCATGCACCATCGGGTCAAGTACATACCAAAATAGTTATGGACTTAGACACTAATCCAACAGTCTCCCACATGGATAAGTCTAATAACTATTATGCATATGACTTCTGATCCTGATTCGTAATCGTAGCTTTCAAAAGCCACTGTCAACTCTGATCTTATCAGATACGTGTCCTTTAGATAAGAGATCATATATTCCTCCATTCTAGATATCGTATAGACTGACACATGGATTTAAATCATTCTCTCTGTCTATGTGTTGTTTCCCGATTTCCGATTTATGACGACTGACAACAGACTACAATTTAACACATCAAATTAGTCTCATCTTGGCCAAGCGCTTAGGTGTCATCACTAAATCATCGAGGGGCCCACATATATTGCTTTCATCCCACTTTGGATAAAAGGAACGGATAAACTTTGATTCAATGCTTGCTTGCACTCACTCACCGAATCATACACAACAATATGTTTTATGACACCAAGTTACTGGTGCGTTTACATATTATCAATGTGTAACCGACTCGCAAGATACAACTCACACATCTCGGTTTCAAGAATATAAGATATTATTGTCTCACCAATCACTCGTGATAAAATCCATGAAGTGATCCAAGTGAGCGTGGGTTTAATCTAATGCTCAAATCATATTCATAAGCACTCATGAATGTTGCAACAAACATTTGCTTATGTCTAATACACTTTAGACAATCCACACACCAATTCACGACAGTCTTCATTCATACCTACTTCCAACATATGAACGACTGTGGTCCGTTCGAATAATTCGATTATTCTGAAATGATTAATTATTCAGGAAGTCAAAACATGCAAAGTGAAACAGAAGAATAATACTAATCCTATATGGTCCCAAACCCTTGAGTATAAATAAAACACCTTTTATTTATCACCATATCGATTACTCATTATTTTTTGTTTCGGGTAATCAACTTCTTACTTGAATTTTTACTACACTTATCCCATGCTCTTAGCATGCACACAATGTTTACCTATGGTGTTTACTTTGTGAAATAGATCAAATGAACAAATTTCCAATCATATTCATTTCGCAACTCCCAATCCCTATCACAAGTGTGAGAATATCAAATTCTTGTTACTTATGCTAGATTCTAACATTTTATGAAATGATTCTTTCGTAAAGTCATAGCTCAAAATCATCAAGACTTGGCCAATCTATATAAGAAACAATTCTATAGATATGATGTCTCTCACTCAAAGTACATTCCTTTGAACATCCTGTCTTGCAAAAAAGTTTCTAATCGAGATACAGATTCTCAATATCCAACTCCCAATATGGAAACATTTCCATATTTGCCATATGACAACTCATTCTTAATAGAATCTTATCTATTCATAATAATGTCGATATGGTCCATCCAATACCATGCTTCCAACTACTCACAAGCGACCAATCCTCAGCGAGCTTTGGATCGTCCTTTGATAGTTGTTTAATTATCTCAGTCAAAATCGATTCTTGTCCTTTTTCCCTCTAAATGCGCTAGACATTTGGAAAATTTTAGAATGGTCAAATATTATAGCACTTGCAATCGATCCTATACCCGAAGCGTATGGGACACGATGCATAATGTCTTACATAAAGATACGATACTTTATCAATCTTCTGCCATAATATTTAATGTGTCACGTTCTCACAATTCGAACTATGAAGAGGGATGCCATAATCATAATCGAAATTTTGAGAACGCACTATGTATCCTTGACTAAATTTATTAACATTCCACAACCTAAGCTTTCGATTTGAAATGAAGCATAATATTCTCTCCCTTAATTATAGCAAAACAACTTTTCAACCCTTACGACTTTGCAAAGTATAACTCTTGTTTTCTATAATTAATATTCCTAACTTGCAATACTTTCCTTAATAATCATACAAGCACAACATTTATGCTCCCACTATCATGATGATTATTATCATATAAGCATAACACTTATGCTCCCACCAGCTTTGACATGTATTCAGAAATAAGCTGAACTTTTAGATTTCTAATACCAGATGCTTCGATAAGCCTTTATCTAAGCATCTTAAACTTATACACCTTTTCCTAAGATAGTTCATATGTGTGTCTAAACAATTCAGACCAATTGCCAAATCTCACAATTTGAATCATGGAAAGGGGTACCGTAACCATAATCGAATTCGAGAATCCAATTTTCACAATCACTATCTTCTTAAACTCTCTCTTTGTGAAAGTATTTCCTCACAGTCATCTTCATGAAGGAGGGAATCTTATGATACTTAGATTTTAATGGTGTATGTGTTCCTATCCACGTGAATTTGTCAAAACCAAGATTTGCGACAAATCCAAACTCGTATGGACCGAACTCTTAATCTTGATTTCTTGCCTTATTGTAACACGAGTGCCCACCATGTCTTCCAAGCAGTTAAGCAGATCATCCTTTCCTATCAATGTACTTTTCATTGATCAAGGTGCTTGCCTTTTATGCATTCAAATGAGAACTCATAGATCTCACATGCATAATTAACTCAATTGGAACGACATAGAAACAAGATAGTGTCAACACGATAGGTTGTGAACCTCAAGTCGTGTGCTAGTGATGATCGATAAGGTTTATTCTTGATTAGTTCTTGAAATTTTCAAGACCATTAAGACTCCCACTGACTCCTTGACATATAAGATTCTCTTGTCAATAAATATTTCTCGACAAACAAATATTCAAGAGTTAGTGTAGCTTTTATCAAGACAAGACACTTCACAAAATTGGTCCTAGTTGGTCTTTGTCTTATCCAAGACATCACAACTTTCCACATTTGGTGAATGTTATAAACCTTCTTAAGACTTGTCACTCAATGTCACAATCTTAACTCTAAGACTTGTTTTGGAACGAAGTATGATTGACTTATTGATTTAACCATTTCTTCAGTTCTTGATTCCTCTTATCAGACATACAATTGTACTAAGACTCACTTAGAGGATCAATTGAGATATGGTTCTTAATCATTAAGACCTATCATAAAACATAATAAAAGGTACTCTCCCTTCTTAGAATAGAGAAACTTTTATCTTTCTGCCTACTTGATTCTTCTTATTCGTTCTGCTATTGATTTAAACTCTTTCAATCAATTCAGAATTACACTTAATCTTATAAGTATAATCATATTTACTAAACCTTTAGTAAATCATGACGAATATCTTTGCTACTCTTGTGGTGGACTTGATCAACACACAACTTTGTGTACTCGATCTCCTAGTCCTTCACTTGACACTTTGTCAACGAATTAGTCTAATTTCCAAATATGAAATTTCTCATTCATCATGCAACCAAGTTGCATGATTCCAAGTTTCTGTCCAATTGAAACTTGGGTGATGAGAAACTCTCCCTATTTGGTAAATTCTCGACATTTCCACATAATTAAGAATTAAATCCATTATTTCTAATAATAGAAACATTCAAAACATCAATTTTTCATACACGCCATCGCAAGGATAAATAAATAATATAAAATCAAAATTTTTTTATTTTACTGCGGAAAAATTTGTCCTTACAATGGAATTCATTGAAAAACTATGCTAATACATATTTCTTAGCACTCTTATTCTAACACTAAGTAGTAGCTCAAGAATCTAATCTTCAAGTAATGCGATCGCAATCCATTTCTTCATGATTAGATTTCGTTCACTTCTTCCCTTAAGCTTCCTCTCTTTTCTTCGATCCTACAAAACATCAATTGTAATCTTATCACATTATGTATTAAGAATCTAGAATAGGAACTTAAAAGAGTTAGTTAATGGAATTCACCTAAAGTAGAGCCATACGTTTTGACTCTCCCATCTCTTAGATCTTTTAGGTAAATAGGGCAGCTTCGTCTCCAATGCCCCTTCTCTTGGCAATAAAAGTAAATTGACTCTTTTGGAATAGCACATGGAACTACTTCAGACTTTGCCTTTCTCTTATGATCAAAATTTTCGATCATGGCATGCCTTTCGTTTCCATTGCCTATATCCATGGAAGTCTAGAAGATAGATTCACCAATCAACTTTGCTTTTCCAGTGTGCCAAATCATTGATGATTCAGCAGCAATAAGCATGTAGGTGAGATCTATAAGGGTTATGTTGTGGTTCATCATATAGTACTTTCTTACGAACTCACTATATGAGTTAGGAAGCGACTGAAGAACCCAGTCAATAGCCAGCTCCTCACAGACAACGGATCCCAACATTCTTAACCTATCAATGTGTGACTTCGTCTCTAGGACGTGTGCACACACCGACTTTCCTTCTTCGTGTTTACTTGCCAAAAGGGCTTGAGTGAGCTTGAAATTTTCAAGCCTTTAAACTTGTGCGTTAGGGAGAATATTTGGAGGAGGTGGAGGAAGTGAAGCATGATCTCTTGTTCCTCGATCGAATCGTGGAATATCATCTTCATATGGAAAGCTTGTTCCACGAGATTTGGGAATACCATAGTTGTCATACTTTGACGGGAGAAAACAAATTCAAGTTAGTTGATTGATTGAATCCTTAATAAATCACCCAAATGAGATATTAAGGCTAGGACCCAACACAATACGCTACAACCTAGAAAAGGGATGTCGTAATCTAGTTGCAGAATATTTGAAGGTAGGTAAATAACAATTTACCAATTTCCACCATGAAAAACGAAAAGGAAATTTCAGTTTTAAATCTATGAAAACTCCTAGATCCTTTGAGATTCATTGAACTTTTCAATGACCTGTTTAAATCTCGATATGCCCCTCTTGTTTGTGACTGGGATACCGAGGATCACAAAGCGGGTGTTAATAACCATGCAAACTTACATGGTGCCCCCACATGTTACAGTCACCTATTCGATGTGCCGGTTAACCACACACGCTCCACCGAACTATGACAAACATTGAGTCACCCTTTGCTACCTTTGCTTAGAACCATTTAGTGTGCCGGTTAACCACACGCGCTCCACTAACGTCTTTGCAAGGGCACAAAGTGTAATTTCATGGAATTGCATCAATTCACTTTTTCCTAAAGTAACTAAGATTGGGAATTTTGTAAAACTTTTAGTTACTTTATACTTCATTATACTTTTAATGAAAGGGTTTTCCCTATCCTACCCGTTCGGCTCACGACCCTCCACCAATCAAGGAAGCTGTGGGTGAGAGTGGACACCCATTAAACGGCCATTTTATAGGTCATAACCTTATACCCCCCTTATAGATCAGTTTCGTGAATGAGACCTACTAACGTTAAGACTAGCATTTAAGTTATACATATATAATATTAGACTTTTAATGTTATACAAAGTATAAGGGTGTATTTTAACACTTTTAAAATACTAGGTGGTTTAATTTTATAAATTACACTTTTAATTTATTTTAAATATAAACCATATCATTATGGATTTATTAACTCTCTTTTAATTATACACTTAATTAATTTAATAAAACCATAAGGGTGTAATATGAACTTTTCAAAATTAGGGTTTTAGAATTTAGACTTTTTCAAAATTAAACCATTTAATCAAACAATTTAAATTCCAAAACTTGAGAGCAAGTTTTGAAACTTTTCAAAACATAAGAAAGAACATTCTAGATCAAATTACAAATAATAATAATTAACCAATTAATTAGTAATTATCAAAATATGACCTAATTCAATTTCTTGCAAGATAATCTATCAAATAATTCAAATAAATCAAATTTATCACATAAGGAAATGATTATCTTAATTAATTTAACAATTATCTTTTACTTTGGTAAGAATATCTATTAAATTAAACAATTAATTTAATCTAATCCCTTAAATCCCCTAGATATCAAAATTATGGTATGGGATATTCAAAATCTTTAATTACCAAATTTAAACATTTAAAAGATAATTACAAGATATGGCAATATCCAAATCCCTAAAATTTAGGATCTAACCTTGGGGAAGGAGGCAATTTCGAATTCCAAGGGTTGGATAACCCTAGATTTCAAAATCTTGGAGGCTAAGGAAAGGGTTTGGGAAACCCTAGCAAAAATCGCCAACTAGGGTTTTGCAACCCTAATTGCGCAAATTACCAAGCCTTCAGGGTTTATTAGCCATAAACCCTAATATGTCAAGTTCATACATTTGAATAAAGCTAATTGAAAACAAAATCCAATGGCTCTGATACCACTGATGGGTTTTAAACAAACAATCCTATGTGTGCATGCAACTCTAGAATTGGATCTATGTTTTCACTATTAGTTATACAACTTTATGAACACAAAAAGAAACCTAGCATGCTTCAACTATTTTCAAAATTAATATATAAAAATAGAATACATATCTTTTGTTGTTATATAGCAATAACAACTCAAATCCTCCTTGTAATGGCTTTAGAAAGCTTAGAGTCACAAGTGTCACTCCTCTAATAGCTCACAAACACCAAGAGCAAGAGGATGAAGAATGATAAGAGAGGAGGCACCCAAAAACGTGTGGAAACCCTAAGGAAACTCTTATCCACGTTTTTGGTGCTCTAGGGATCCTTAAATAGTGAGGTTATTAGGGTTATCTAACAAGGAAACCCTAATTTGACTGCTTAAGCCCTAAGCAACCCATGGACTCCCTCCTTAGAGGCCTAGGAAGATTTCTAATGGGTTTCCCCATAGAATTCGTCCACCCCTCTAATATGGAGTCCATTAGCCCAATATTCAACTATCATACAATTGACAGTTCTAGTCCCTTAAGTTTAATTAATGTCTTTTAGCCACAAAATTAATTCTTAATTAATTATTGACTAATATTAATTAAACAATATGATTTCTCCTTTAATGTATTATTCTCATAATATATTAATAAATCATAATTAATCATCTCTCTCCATAATTCATCCTATCAAGTTGCTTTGATGAAGGCAACCCAAAAGGACCATGCACCATCAAGTCAAGTACATACCAAAATAGTTATGGACTTAGACACTAATCCAACAAAAACCCCCATGCATGGACGTCAAGATTGGAACTTTACTTATAAAATGGACCCTAGGAGGTCAGATCTATGGTTTTGATGCATTTAGACCCATTATAATCGACTGAATAGTTTTGGACAAAGAGGGACTCGGCGAGTCACATGGGTGACTCAGTGAGTCAGGTCACATTTTCCCCCAAATGTCTTCTGGATATGATCTTTGGTTGATTGGAAGTAACACTCAACCTGTTAGGGTTTGTTATGGACTTGAAGATCGAAGGACTCGACGAGTTCAAGGAGGAACTCAGCGAGTTCAAGGTAATGTCCCAACCACATGAATACGGACTCGAAGAGTTCAAGGATGAACTTGGTGAGTCATAGACTGAACACCTTAATATGGATGAAGATGAACTCAATGAGTTTAAGGAAAAACTCGACGAGTGGGTTGAAGATAGTCTGATGTGTTGTTGAAGGCGAACTCATCGAGCTCTTGCTAGACTCGACGAGTAGGGACAGGATTATGACATTTTGTGGACGTGGGGATTCGACAAGTTGGTGGACCAACTCGGCGAGTCTGGTCAACCAAATGTTGACTTTGACCAAGGTTTTAACCTTGACCTGGACTTGAGTGACCTTTGTAAGGGTTATGAGTATGAATGGATAACTTAGAAAAGCTATCATGTAGGGATTGAGGAGTCGAGGAGAGTCAATTTTCACGCCGAGGATAGTGCATGCACTAGACGACATTGAGGTGAGTTACCTTCCGGTAGAAGTGGGTCTAAGGCACCAAGGCCGGCCCACTAGTAGTTGATTACAATTGAGATGATTGTCTTTGTGATAATTGTCTGGTTTGCTATTACTTGATATGTTCTATGTGCAAGTATGATATGTTCTATGTGATAGTGGTAGTAGGAGGGGAATAGTCCCCCAATTCGGTCGTTAGGACCAAAGAGTAGGTCGGACACCCCAGACCTGTCAGACAGCATGATTATGATATGTTATTCTATGATAGTAGTTAGGGTGAAATAGTCCCCGTGACCGGGTGAGATGGACCGAAGGGTAGACAGGCACCCCAGAATGGCCTGACATAGGTAGGTCAGCACCCCATACTGGCTTGACATGGGTAGGTCAGCACCCCAGAATGGCTTGACATGGGTAGGTCGTGCACCCTAGAATTGCCCCATACGATGTTTTTCGTAAACTATTTTTATAAGTAATGTAATTAAACAAAAAAATTTGGGTCTCGATTTTAGGATGTTACATTTAAGGACTTAATGAGAAAGTTGGTGAATCAACAAGTTTACGTAGGGCATTAACATGGCTGTGTAGGGCATAGCCTACCAATGGCCCGATCTATAGATAAGGCTCCTACACAGGGCATAGAGTTGGAATACACCATACGTAGGTCAACAAGAGTTTGACCGATGATTTTTTGACCTGTTGACTTTTGGTCAACTCTGACGATTTAGGACTCGGAAGGGTAAAATAGTCTTTTGCCCAAATAGGGAAGGATCTTGGAGTTGGACTTGTTGAGTTGGGATAATTATCTTAATTATTAATTAGGGTTTTGTTTTTTAATATGTATAATGTGAGAAGGTTCTCGTACCAGCAACTCAGGTGTGAGATTTATATGTTATCGATTGACGTGAGTCTTTTCACTGTACTTGCGGGTCGAAGGCACCAAAGTCGTCTCGTTAGATAATGTGTGTAGGATGCTAGTTGTCTTTGTGACTCTTTCATGTGTTTATATATATATATATATATATATATATATATATATATATATTGGGCGGGGCCCGATATGTGTATGGTATGTGTCACACCCCAAAACCAGAATGGCGGAAACGTTCTGGGGTGGAGGACGTCATGTATAACATCACAACCAATGAATAATAGCAATCACGGCAACATAACCATTATAGTGAATACATAAATGAAAATGATTACATCAGTTTGGAATTTGTCTGAAACTTGCTTGAATTACATCAAATAGTATATAAAAAAATATAAATGTAAGACTCTTATTGCTCCAGTTTCTCAAAAATCCAGTAGGTAACTGTCTACTGATTTCTTGAGAATACTAGCAGTTTGAAAATATCAGCATAAAGCTGGTGAGTTCATAAGCGGTATTTTCAAATGAAAACTTGTTGATGAATTTGTAAAATCATTCGTATGGTTTCAAGAAAATCCGATATTTTCTTTAGTAATAATGTAGCGTTATCAATTTTGTATAAAACCATGAATGTTCATTAATGAAAACTGTAGTGATATGCGAAAATACTACTTCATGTGACCAGCTAATGCTAATCATGATGTATAAGTATTTTGTACGCGAAGCCATTGTATAATCGGTTCTGTTTGAAAACCCTAGCTATAGCCAGTATACGTAGTGTATTTTATTACTTAAAATAAAACCATGTAGCAAAATCCCCAGAAATTCTCCGGTTGTAGTGCGTATTAGTTTTATTTAGTGTAAATAAAATTGTTGAAGAGTGACACCTTGTAAACCAAAGGTGATTTATACATATTGTGAGTCGTATAACCGTACTTGATATGACTAGAGACCTTTCCAACATTCTTCAGGCATTGATTTAAATGACATTTGTCACCTCAGGCATGCCTGCCTAACTGTAGCTAGCAGTTCGGGTGTGGGATTGTCAGTCCCGAATAGATCTATTCAAAAATGTCACGCTCTCCCTCTAGGAGACTCTAGTTATACTATTATAGGATTTATCCATGTACACCTAAGGGTACAGTGTTGAAGTAGTGCCTCACAGTATCGTACAATCTAGTTTACATGTAGTGTGGTAGCGTTATACCATAGTGAAATCCGTATGTAGTATCAATTATAGTTATGAATGCCATGTTCATATGGTGATGTAAACTGTAAAATATATATGTCGTAGTGTATATGTTTAGTAGTGAAAGTTTCTGTACTTGTTATGTTTCGCAAAATCCAAAACTATATCGATTATAGTTTGCATGTATAGCGTAGTGAATATCGAGTCCAGAAAACTAAGCAATTTAGTGATAAGTTGTAAAACTCCCCTTATGCTCGACATAGTACAAAAGGGTTAAAATATGAGAATTGCATGAGTTTTATATTTGTTAAAAGATCTTTGTATTAATTTACAAAAGCACTTATGGTTTGGCTTGTATTCTCCCTCTGAAAACAGTAAAAACACGGAAAGATGTAGGGGTATGAACTCACCTTGAGTGAGTGGTTTGAACGAAAGACCGGTACGGGATGTTGATTGTCAAGTGAAACCTAAAACTCAACTTAACCCTAATAACATGTAATGACACACATAGGAGTCAAATGAAAGTATTTCACCACTAGATACGATAGAGAATCACTCTAGGGACTTGGAACTATTTGCACCAAGTGATAGAACCTTATAGGATTGAGTAAAGGGAGTGTATGGCCACCATGAATGTGTGTGCGGCCATGGGTGTGCGGCCGTACACTCATGAAAGAGGGTGCCTTTGAAGTGTTCTCAAGGTCCATACTTGCATCCATGAAGTATTCTAGGTCTATACTCAGTTGTAGTGCAAGTTAAGGGTCCTAGAAGTGGGTTTGCGGCCCTAGGATGAGTGTGTGGTTGCACACTAGAGTGTGCTGCCGCACAAGGGTGTGTACGGCCATACACAGGTGTGTGCGGTCGTACACCCCACAAAATGATGTCCAAAATGTCCTTTCCAAGGTGCAACAAGGCTAGGGGCATGTCTATTTCGAATACGGAAGTTAAACTCTCACTTTAGAGGTTGTTTTAAGGGTGTGCGGCCCCCTTAAGAGGGGTGTGCAGCCGCACTTACTTCTAAACACGAAGAACATGTTGAATATTGCACACTTAAAGCTTAGATAGAGGGGTCTTTCATGGATATCAAGTTAGAGGATGAATTACTCACGTTCTTGAAGCTTTGGAGGGTTTTTGGTTGGAGAAACTTGAGAGGAAAAGTGTTGTGTGTTGCCAAGGTGTCAAAGGAATTAAAGGAAAGGGGCTACCCTTTATATAGGGGAGAGAGTGTTGCCAAAAAGTAAGTGTGTAGCCAAGGAGTGGGTGTGCGGTCGCATACCCATGTGTACGGCCGTACACTCCTCCTAGAGGTGTGTATGGACCGGTTTTCTCACTATACGACACGCTGACTCGTTCCTAACCTCAACCTTGGTCATACTTGAGCTTAGAATCACTTAAATAAACCCTTACACAATACAAGAAATCAACAAAACTAGTTGAATATGGATTGCTTTGACTACGTGTACAAGAGAGAAGTTTCAAGTTGTCACATCATCCCCCCGTTAGAGGGCATTTCCTCCCGAATTCAAGAATGGAGTACAAATCATGATATTGGAAAGAGGTGAGGGTACTTCTGGTTCATGGAATCCTCGCGCTCCCATGTGAATTCAGGGCCTCGCTTGGCATTCCAGCGAACCTTCACTATCGGGATGCGTCTCTGCTTTGTACACTTGACTTCCCGGTCCATGATTTCATGTGACATCCCCAATTTTACGGCCAGAAAAGACCGATTTGTTTATGCTTTGTTTTCAAAATCAGAGTGATCGTTTAAAGGAAACGGTTGCGGAATTTGTTCTCAAAATAAAATATGATAACCATTTTATCAAAACATTTCTCGAAAAGAATGTATTTTTATTAAATAATAAAACCTCGGGATGTCATGTTCGTTACAGAACAAAAGCATAAACAACATAAAATAGACCTTACGATAGTTATTCAACTACTGATCTATAATCCAAAATCTCTCGTCAAGTCCGCCGACTTATACTCTTGTGTCATTACCTGTAATGAAAAGAAAACTGAGTGGGTCAGGCTTGGGAGCCTGGTGAGCATATAGGGTTTTCAACCCACAATAATACATTTATTATATTCAATTATCAAACAATCAACTCAAATACCCATCTCCATCATCATTCTTAAGATTTCCCCCTAAGAACCAACTATCCTTCATTCACTTATTCCTAAGGAATCGGCACGAAATCCATTGCTGCCAAAGTTTATCTATCGAGTACTAAATCCATAGTTATAAGACGCTAACTCCATAGTCGTCGGGGTTTACTCAAGCGGCGCTAACTCCATAGTCACCAAGGTACACTTAACAAGCGCTAACTCCATAGTCGCCAAGGTTTACTTAACAAGCGCTAACTCCATAGTCGCCAAGGTTCATCAAATAGGCACGAAGTCACATCGTCGCCAAGGTTTATGCAATAGGCGCTAACTCCATAGTCACCAAGGTTTATACAAAAGGCGCTAACTCCATAGTCACCAAGGTTTTATCTAACAGCAGGCGCTAACTCCATAGTCACCAAGGTTTATCTAACAGCAGGCGCTAACTCCATAGTCACCAAGGTTTATCTAACGGCAGGTGCTAACTCCATAGTCACCAAGGTTTATCTAACGGCAGGCGCTAACTCCATAGTCACCAAGGTTTATCTAACAGCAGGCGCTAACTCCATAGTCACCAAGGTTTATCTAACGGCAGGCGCTAACTCCATAGTCACCAAGGTTTATCTAACGGCAGGCGCTAACTCCATAGTCACCAAGGTTTATCTAACAGCAGGCGCTAACTCCATAGTCACCAACTAACCCATCTACCCATGTTCTACCCAACAATATTAGTAGACAAAAATATACATTTGTATACATAGTTTAAAGAAAACCTGTATAGCATGCTTTAATCAACACATATATCACATAACAGATGAGGCACACACACGTAACACATATCTCATAAAGAAATAAGCAGATCTGTAAGATAGAAGAGAGTGAATACTCATTCACACATAACACAACCAAATATATACACATAGCACGTATTTTTTTATATAAAATACTTCGTATTATTGTATTAGAAGAAATAACTACACACTCACTTGATCAGAAGACGATCCGACAGCACTACGGCTTATAGAAGTAGTATTCCTCAGCAGATCTGGAAGATCTCCTCGAAAATCAAACTTCTCGCGGGCAGAGCTTCGACTCGGGAACCGCACTTTTCGGGATCTTCGGGATCTCGGGACTTGCCTCGGGGCTAGGGTATAATACCGGGGCTTCGGGGTACTTCTGGTACGCAAAACGATGCAAAACGGGAGAGAGAAGAGAAGAAATTGGCAATTGGGTCGGCTGCCCTCGCATCATATTTATAGGAGGCTGGAGCCTCGGAGTACGCGGGGCGTACGCCAGTACGCGGGGCGTACTGGTCCGAAAAACGTCACTGCGTGCGTCATCCGAAGCCACTTGCTGCGAATGTCGACACTTCGGAGTACGCGGGGCGTACTCGAGTACGCAGCGCGTACCTCGGATCAGACCGGTGACTCCTTCGGATAATGCTTCCGAATTTCCTTTTAAATTTAAATACAAAATGATTAATAAACTTCGGAAATTCATATCTTCTTCATACGAACTCCGTTTTCGACGTTCTTTATATCCACGCGAAGGTGAGACCACGCTCTACAACTTTCGTTTAGACTCCGTCGGCTAATTTTGACTTTTATTTTTATTATTTATTTTTAATAGGCCGCGACAGAAAACTTCGTTATAAATTCATAACTTCTTCGTTTGACGTCCGTTCTCGCCTAACTTTTTATCGCTTCGATACCAACAACGAGATCTCCGATTCTCGTTTAGATTGCTAAGGCTAAATATCGCTCTAACGTAAATTCACTTTTTACGTCGCGCTGTGTCGTGCCGGTTCTGTCGCGAAACTTTGACAGGTCATAACTTCTTCGTTATAACTCGGATTTTGGCGTTCTTTATATGTACGGAAACCTTGTAACATATACTACAACTTAGTTAGGATTATTCATCCTAAATAATCTTCTATCAAAAAGTCATTTTTGACTCTTATTGTCTCTAAATTGACTAGCCCTGATCTACGGGCGTTACAATTATCTCCCCCTTAGGATGATTACGTCCCGGAATCATCAACGAAATAGGATTCGCATACTGACTCCATAAGTTATCTCTCCATTCTAAGTAATAACCCTGATAGGTCGTGTCCCGATGACCTCTCATCATAGTCGGACTCAATTGATATGACCCCTAGGGTCGGAATAACAACTATCTTTCTAGACATTACCGAAACAATGATAATGACATACTTGAATAAAACGGAATCAATTACTAGCTTCTTGATAACCTTGTGACTTCCCCTGATCCACGCGTGAGTCCTGTGCTTCCGGTAGTATAGATCTCTACTACCATTCACACCTACTCATACTCGTCCCAAGTATTGTCTCGCAGTTAACCAAGTCACCATACATAAATCATATAATCATTCAACACATCAGATAACAAAACTAGGATTTATATTAATTCTTGAAACTATTACACAAAAGTTCAAGTTCACCCTATACTATGCCTCTAACAGGCTATGCCTCCTGATACAGACTTTACCGACTTTATATATTAATATGAAGTCTTCATCCTTTAACCCTCCCATCTCTTTCTGCTTCGTTGAGGAACATGTTGAATGCCCTTGGTTGTGGAGGTGTGTTTTTCTGTGGGCAGTCTTTAGAAATATGACCTTCTCCATTACACCTATAGCACATCTTCTTGTTAGGTGCGCACTTGTTGGCATAGTGCCCTGTCTTCCCACATTTGTAGCAAGTCATCTCCTCGCTACATTTCCCGAAGTGTCTCTTCTTACACTTCTCACACCACTTAGCCTCATCTCTTCCTCCAGTTTTCGAGAATTTACTTTCTTTATTGATTATTGAAGATCCTTCACGCTTCCTTTTCTCTTCAACTTCAGCCCTTTCCAGACCCTTTTCTTTTATTTGGGTCTCAACATTTTTGGCTGCCCAGATGGCGGCTTTCAGAGTGGTTGCTTGTTTGACTATCGGACCAAAGTCCGCTGGTAATCCATTAGCAAACTTGTTGACCTTGGAAAGTTCAGTCGGAATTAGGTATGGAATAAGCTTCATCTTCTCCGTAAAGCTCGTAGCGTATTCAGTAACGCTCAATTTTCCTTTCTTCAGATTCTGAAACTCATTGTTGATTTCCAGAAGATCCTGCTCAGAGCAGTATTGCATTTTCATTTGCTCCACGAACTCTTCCCAAGACATCTTGCTAGCTTCCCCCTTGGGCATTGAACCAGCCAGTAACTTCCACCAGCTCAATACTCCAGATTTTAACAGAGGGATTGCAAGAGCGGTCTTCTGTTTGTTGCTACACTCGCAACTTTCAAACATTGTCTCCATCTCGGAGATCCAGTCCATGATTTGTACCGGTGTCGGGCTCCCAGAAAGACACGGTGGTTTGGATGCCATGAAATCCTTGTATTTGCATCCACGTCCATCATTTCCTCTATCCCGGTTGTTTTGGCGAACTATTGGTGGGTTGGCTTGACCAACGGTCCCACTATAGTTTCCTCCTTCAGAATGCCCTCCATTTACTTCGGGCTCTTCTACTCGAATTGACAATTCCTCGCGATTTTGTCTGATCAGACGTCTAGTTTCTTCCATCTGATTATTCAACATTGCCTGGATCATCACTTGAACTCCGGCCATTGTCATTGGTTCAGGCGCTGCTGCCATAACAGGTATTTGTTCAATTACTGGTACTTGATTCCTGTTCTCATCAGCATTTCCAACTCCACTCCTCGTTCTCACCATTTTTTATCTATACACCGAATATGGTGAAATTAGATCTTTAATCACGATAGATATTCAAATCATCCTTATCACTCTGAAACGTTTATATGCTAGTTCTAATATCGTAGACGTACGGTTAGAATCCTATACACATAAGGTTTCCAGATCCGGTCGGCAACAGACCATAGATCCGAACAAATAATAGCATCAATATAGCTACCACACAAAACATTTAGCACGCAAAAGCATTTTAGGCAATTTTCCTAAAATAAAATAGTGCCTGTGTCAATTTAGGTGTACTACCTAAAATATAATGGACACACTCAACTCGCAATCATTGCTTAGCATTCTAAGTTTAAGTCTAGAAATCCTACAAATTCCTAGTTCGCTTAAACTAATGCTCTGATACCAACTGTGACATCCCCAATTTCACGGCCAGAAAAGACCGATTTGTTTATGCTTTGTTTTCAAAATCAGAGTGATCGTTTAAAGGAAACGGTTGCGGAATTTGTTCTCAAAATAAAATATGATAACCATTTTATCAAAACATTTCTCGAAAAGAATGTATTTTTATTAAATAATAAAACCTCGGGATGTCATGTTCGTTACAGAACAAAAGCATAAACAACATAAAATAGACCTTACGATAGTTATTCAACTACTGATCTATAATCCAAAATCTCTCGTCAAGTCCGCCGACTTATACTCTTGTGTCATTACCTGTAATGAAAAGAAAACTGAGTGGGTCAGGCTTGGGAGCCTGGTGAGCATATAGGGTTTTCAACCCACAATAATACATTTATTATATTCAATTATCAAACAATCAACTCAAATACCCATCTCCATCATCATTCTTAAGATTTCCCCCTAAGAACCAACTATCCTTCATTCACTTATTCCTAAGGAATCGGCACGAAATCCATTGCTGCCAAAGTTTATCTATCGAGTACTAAATCCATAGTTATAAGACGCTAACTCCATAGTCGTCGGGGTTTACTCAAGCGGCGCTAACTCCATAGTCACCAAGGTACACTTAACAAGCGCTAACTCCATAGTCGCCAAGGTTTACTTAACAAGCGCTAACTCCATAGTCGCCAAGGTTCATCAAATAGGCACGAAGTCACATCGTCGCCAAGGTTTATGCAATAGGCGCTAACTCCATAGTCACCAAGGTTTATACAAAAGGCGCTAACTCCATAGTCACCAAGGTTTTATCTAACAGCAGGCGCTAACTCCATAGTCACCAAGGTTTATCTAACAGCAGGCGCTAACTCCATAGTCACCAAGGTTTATCTAACGGCAGGCGCTAACTCCATAGTCACCAAGGTTTATCTAACGGCAGGCGCTAACTCCATAGTCACCAAGGTTTATCTAACAGCAGGCGCTAACTCCATAGTCACCAAGGTTTATCTAACGGCAGGCGCTAACTCCATAGTCACCAAGGTTTATCTAACGGCAGGCGCTAACTCCATAGTCACCAAGGTTTATCTAACAGCAGGCGCTAACTCCATAGTCACCAACTAACCCATCTACCCATGTTCTACCCAACAATATTAGTAGACAAAAATATACATTTGTATACATAGTTTAAAGAAAACCTGTATAGCATGCTTTAATCAACACATATATCACATAACAGATGAGGCACACACACGTAACACATATCTCATAAAGAAATAAGCAGATCTGTAAGATAGAAGAGAGTGAATACTCATTCACACATAACACAACCAAATATATACACATAGCACGTATTTTTTTATATAAAATACTTCGTATTATTGTATTAGAAGAAATAACTACACACTCACTTGATCAGAAGACGATCCGACAGCACTACGGCTTATAGAAGTAGTATTCCTCAGCAGATCTGGAAGATCTCCTCGAAAATCAAACTTCTCGCGGGCAGAGCTTCGACTCGGGAACCGCACTTTTCGGGATCTTCGGGATCTCGGGACTTGCCTCGGGGCTAGGGTATAATACCGGGGCTTCGGGGTACTTCTGGTACGCAAAACGATGCAAAACGGGAGAGAGAAGAGAAGAAATTGGCAATTGGGTCGGCTGCCCTCGCATCATATTTATAGGAGGCTGGAGCCTCGGAGTACGCGGGGCGTACGCCAGTACGCGGGGCGTACTGGTCCGAAAAACGTCACTGCGTGCGTCATCCGAAGCCACTTGCTGCGAATGTCGACACTTCGGAGTACGCGGGGCGTACTCGAGTACGCAGCGCGTACCTCGGATCAGACCGGTGACTCCTTCGGATAATGCTTCCGAATTTCCTTTTAAATTTAAATACAAAATGATTAATAAACTTCGGAAATTCATATCTTCTTCATACGAACTCCGTTTTCGACGTTCTTTATATCCACGCGAAGGTGAGACCACGCTCTACAACTTTCGTTTAGACTCCGTCGGCTAATTTTGACTTTTATTTTTATTATTTATTTTTAATAGGCCGCGACAGAAAACTTCGTTATAAATTCATAACTTCTTCGTTTGACGTCCGTTCTCGCCTAACTTTTTATCGCTTCGATACCAACAACGAGATCTCCGATTCTCGTTTAGATTGCTAAGGCTAAATATCGCTCTAACGTAAATTCACTTTTTACGTCGCGCTGTGTCGTGCCGGTTCTGTCGCGAAACTTTGACAGGTCATAACTTCTTCGTTATAACTCGGATTTTGGCGTTCTTTATATGTACGGAAACCTTGTAACATATACTACAACTTAGTTAGGATTATTCATCCTAAATAATCTTCTATCAAAAAGTCATTTTTGACTCTTATTGTCTCTAAATTGACTAGCCCTGATCTACGGGCGTTACATTTCAATAGGTTCCTCCACAAAGTGTAGACCTTCGCGGAACTCGATCTCGTCGAGAGGAATCACAATTGTCTCATTGGACAGACACTTCTTTAGTTTCGACACGTGGAAGACAGGATGGATGTTGCTGAGTTCTCGTGGTAACTGGAGTTTGTATTCCACGGGACCAATCCTAGCAAGGATCTCGAATGGTCCAATGTAACTTAGGTTCAGCTTTCCACGTTTTCCGAAACGTATCATGCCTTTCTAGGGTGAGACCTTCAGAAGGACGCGGTCACCAACCTGGAATTCCAAGGGTTATCATCTCTTATCGACATAACTCTTTTGTCTATCCCACGATGCTTTCAGTCGTTCTCGGATTTGTACGATCTTTTCGGTTGTCTCTCAGATGATTTCAGGATCCGTGAGAGCACTGTTGGGGACCTGACCCCCGTCTAGCTGTGTATCACCCACTTTAGCCCAGCATAGAGGGGATCTACACTTGTAACCATAGAGGGCTTCAAACGGCGCAACCTTGATGCTGGTATGGTTGTTGTTGTTGTAAGAAAACTCAACCAAAGGAAGATAAGCGTCCCATGATGTGCTGAAGTCAATGACACATGCTCTTAACATATCTTCCAATGTCTGAACTGTCCTCTCACTCTGTCCATCTGTCTTTGGATGATAAGTCTGTTGGATTAATGTCTAATTCCATAACTATATTTGGTATGAACTTGACCCGACCCGGCATGGTCCATTTGGGTTGCACTTCACCGGTATAATTTATATGGATAGTCTTTTGAGAATAGTATATTTATGATTTATATTAATATATTATAAGTTCTAATATATTAATATGGAATGATATTATTTAATTAGTATTGATCAAGACTTAATTTAGAATAAATTAAGTGATCAAAATGAACTAATTAAATATGGACTCTTATATATATGGAATGGGCCAAGTTCATTTAGGTTGGGCTAAGTTTTCATGGATAGTCCATGGAGTGTTTAACCCATGGATCATATGAAATGAAAGGTCATGGGTTTAACCCTATTCTCCACACTATATAAAGATGTCCTTGGTTGGTGAAATTGGCACTAGTGTGGGTATACTAAGAGGGCTAGCCGATTTCACTAGAGAGAACCAAAGTATCCTTCTTCTCAAGGTTATTCCAAGGTGTTTTGGTGATTTGTGATTCCACTTGAGGCTTCCACACTATTGGGGCTAAGCTCTTTGTGACATCCCCAAAATCTCGGCCAGAAAATACCGATTTTCATTTATGCTTTTAAATATTTTCAGAGTAAATCCTTTTGATTTGAAAGAGTTGCGGAATTTGTTCCCAAAATGAAACGACCCAAAAATCACGACTAAAAATTTCTTTTAAAACATTACTAAAAATAGATTTATAAACAACGTATCATAAGTCAAACATAACTTTTGAGTATTAAATTCAAAACATAATAGCATTATCAGAGTCAAACATTCCCAGGCTAACTGACTATGGTGTGTGCTCTACAATCTTCCCGAGCTCCTCTTTTGAAAACCGAGTACCTGAAACCAAAACTGAAAACCGTAAGCACGAAGCTTAGTGAGCTCCCCCAATCTACCACATACCACACAAAAACGTATAAAGCACATATTAGGCCTTGCCCACTGCATCGGACCGAAGTCCGAACTAACTGGGGCCTTGCCCCCTGCATCGGACCGAAGTCCGGAAACTGACTGGGACCTTGTCCCCTGCATCGGACCGAAGTCCGGGCTAACTGGGGCCTTGACCCCTGCATCGGACCGAAGTCCGGACTAACTGGGACCTTGTCCCCTGCATCGGACCGAAGTCCGGGCTAACTGGGGCCTTGCCCCCTGCATCGGACCGAAGTCCAGACTAACTGGGACCTTGTCCCCTGCATCGGACCGAAGTCCGAGCTAACTGAACAGAACATAACATAAACATATCAACTAGCATGAACACACGTATACTGCATACCACTTCGGGCCGTAGCCCGGAACACATAACACATAAATCCTGTCTGAGCCACGAAGGCATCAAACATACTAACTACTATATCAGATCAACATCTGAAAACTACTGCTAGCTAAACGGGCCAGCATTGTGGCCTTAGACACGTTCCTACTGGAAGGAGACTCACCTGAACTGCTGAGCCCTGCTGATAAACCTCTGGCTGCTACTCGACAATCCCCTGAACCGCTGCTCCTCTAGCTCTCCGAGCTATCAATATACATATAACACTTAGTCTGATAGTCAACTAAGTCAACTCTGGTCAAAGTCAACCCTCCAGGTCAACCCTACTCACCGAGTCTACCTACTGACTCGCCGAGTTTATACGCCCAGGGTCTTTCTTATTCGCGACCCGACTCGCCGAGTCAGTCCATGACTCGCCGAGTCCAACTAGTTCCAAGTCCTGTCCTGTCCAACTCGCTGAGTCACCACCCGACTCACTGATTCGAGTCTCAACTCAAAGGGTTTAGGGTTTCGCGATCTGACTCGCCGAGTCCAAGACAATCTTCAACCAACTCGTCGAGTTACTCGTCCAACTCGTCGAGTTCCTCCTCATCTTCAAGCTACTCGCCGAGTCCACTCGAAGGACTCGCCGAGTCCACTCGAAGGACTCGCCGAGTCTATCCAGTCCTCAATCCATGCAGTGGCTTTTCGAGCCAAACTGAACTTCCAATTCATAGATCCATACTTCTAGGGCCTATTCCCCACGTAAAGTGGCAAACTTTACGTGTAGATTGAGAGATCTATGCTCAAAACACACTAAACTAGGGTTTATGGCAAACATGCTTCTTCAACATACCAAGGGCTGACACTTTAGGGGATTCAAAACCAAAACCAACATGGATCTGAGGTAGCAACCTCAGATCTGAAACTCCAACTCGAATTGGTTACATATCATACCAACAATGACCAAAACTCACACACAAGAATAGATCTAGATGCAAAGGGAGTCCAAGCAACAGCTTATTACCTCCAATTGTTCTGAAATGACTCCACAATCCCAGATCTACAGTCCCTTCTTGCACCTCCAAGGTCTTTCTTCCTCCTCCAAGCTTTAGTGCATTCTTCAAGGCAAGATCTAGCTCAAAAACGGATATGGCGGCTAGGGTTTGGTGTTCTGGGGTAGAGAGGCAATAAAGGAACCTTAGGAAAGAGAATGAGACGCTTAAATAGGCTCCAAGTCCCGGATTTAGGGTTTTCCTCGATCAGACCCAACTCGTCGAGTCTCCTTGGCCGACTCGCCGAGTCGGTCGCTTCCACCACAACCCGGATCCCGCTCGGACTCGCCGAGTCCCTCCATGGACTCGCCGAGTCTCCCCTAAACTTGAGGTTTTCTTTCTTTTCTTGGCTTTCCAAACTTTGGGGTGTTACACAAAAACAAAGCATGATAAAACGATGTTTACCAAAGCATTTCATAAAAGAAATGTATTTTCATTATAATCAAAACTCGGGGTGTCATGTTCCGATACAGACCAATAAGCATAAACGAATACATTACAAGTCATATAACAAATATAAACATATGCAGACTTGTAAACAAAACAACTTGATGGTTCATCCATCTCATGCCCTTCCGCCACTTCCTGTAATACAATTTAAAACTGAGTGGGTCAGGCTTGGGAGCCTGGTGAGCATATAGGGTTTTCAACCCACAATAAATATCATATTTAATTTTCACCAACCAACAATAACCCAATTACCCATTCCCGTTATTCTCACTTTAATGTCCCTAAAACAACTAACATAAGGGACCTAGTCTAAGAATATTTCATCGGGGCGACAACACATGCTTCGGGGGTACCTCAGCAATATAAGTCAAATAAGGCAACCATGAGGGGGATGGAGTACAACGAATGAACACCCAAGTTCATTAACACCTACAGGTGGCGAACCTGCTAATGTTTCCACAAGACTATCTAGAAAAGTATGTGGTCGTCATCTAAACTCCGCTAGATGACTAAATCAAACAACAACGAGGCCTCTCATCTGTTTATTACACACCAACTGTCTACCCATGTTCTACCCGACATATTAGTAGATAAAAATATACATTTGTATACATAGTTTAAAAACCTATATAGCATGCTTTAATCAACACATATATCACATAACAGATGAGGCACACACACACATAACACATATCTCATAGAGAAATAATCAGATCTATAAGATAGAGGAGAGTGAATACACATTCACACATAACACAACCAAATATATACACATAGCACGTATTTTATATAAAATACTTCGTATTATTGTATTAGAAGAAAATAACTACACACTCACTTGATCAGAAAATGATCCGACAGCACTACGACTTATAGAAGTAGTAGTCCTCAGCAGATCTGGAAAATCTCCTCGAAAATCGAACTTCTCGCGGGCAGAGCTTCGACTCGGGAACCGCACTTCTCGGGATCTTCGGGATCTCGGGACTTGCCTCGGGACTCGGGAACAATATCGGGGCTTCGGGGTATTTCTGGCACGCAAAACGATGCAAAATGGGAGAGAGAAGAAAAGAAATGAACAAAACTCTCGGCTGCCTTCGGATCCCTTTTATAGAGGCTGGAGCCTCGGAGTACGCGGGGCGTACTGCTCCGAAGTCGTAAGCGCATGCATCATCCGAAGTTTCGACACTATTCTGAGTACGCGGTAGCGTACCCTCGTACGCAGGGCGTACTCCGGATCACACCGGTGACTCGTCTTCGGATAAGGCTTCCGATTTTGATTTAAATTTAAATACAAAATGATTAATAAACTTCGGAAATTCATAACTTCTTCATACGAACTCCGTTTTCGACGTTCTCTATATCCACGGAAAGGTGAGACCACGCTCTACGACTTTCGTTTTGACTCCGTCGGCTAATTTTGATTTATTTTTATTAATTATTTTTAATAGGCCGGGACAGAAACTTTCGTTATAAATTCATAACTTCTTCGTTTGACGTCCGTTCTCGCCTAACTTTTTATCGCTTCGATACCAACAATGAGATCTTCGATTCTCATTTAGATTGCTTTGGCTAAAAACCGCTCGATCTCAAATCGAGTATTTCAGGCTGCATATCGCTAAGCCGGAACTTCGATAAATCATAACTTCCTCATACGAAGTCAGATTTGGGCGTTCTATATATATTCGGAAACCTCGTTTCAATTACTACAACATTAACCAAAGATATTAAGTTTATTTTACACTTAAATTTTGACGCTTATTTTTATTCTTAATTAATCAAACCACATAATTAAGCAATTAAGCACAAAACACATAATACTCAAATAATACAATCTTATTATTTCAAAACGGGTTACAAAGGTTAACCTAGACTATTATATTGCTACAAATGGCAAGCCCGGAAACACAGGCGTTACACTCTTAAAGATTGAAGACATCAAGCTACATCAAAAGGTATGTCATCTAACTAGAACTTTGTAGTAGAGGTGCTTCATAATATGCTAGTTAGGATGAAACCTTGGAATATTTAAAATTTGCATGTATAATAGAGAAAACATAGATCCAAGGTTTATAGGGTTGTATGTACACCATATGAGTGTTAGAATGCACTAAACCCAACAATGGTATCAGAGCCTAGGCTTGTTTTCTTGTTATACTTGCTTAAACTGCTTAAAAATCGAATTTTGGTGCTGTCTGCACAGCAGAGTCGCCGAGTCCACTGATGGAATCACCGAGTCCAAGGCAAAAAGCATCCAACTCGTCGAGTTTGTTCATGCACTCGACGAGTTAGACCCCCAGACAACATATATTCGACTGTTTTGGCTGGAATTGGACTAGGAACATTACCCTAAGCTGTTTTTGGACTTATAAACTTATATTTGATATGGTAATGTTCATACTAATCCAATTTCAAAGATAATTGTCAATAGATTCATGTTTTGTAATAGTTTAAGTGTTATGTTGATTACATGAAAAAGTTTGATTCCAATTATCTTGTTCATATGAGTTGCTTAGATTAATAGAAAAGGTTGATTGATTATGTGTCTTTGATCCATTTTAATCTAAGAATTGATTCTAAAATGTGTTTGTGTAACTTGTCCTCAAGTTACATGAAAAGTCACATTAAAGTTTCTTAAAACTCATATAAGTTGGCAATGGTTACAAAAATGAAGAGTCTTGTCCTAATTAAATGGTTTTATGACTCCATAACTTGTCCTCAAGTTATTGAGGTTCAAGAGTCACTTCATTAAATCATTAAAATGTGTAACCTTAATTAGTTCCATAAGTTACAAAGAAGAAGAGTTACATTCTTTAATAGTTTGAAGTCTTCCATAACTTGTCCTCAAGTTATGGAACTTGAAGAGTTTTTAATTAAAACTACTTTAAACACATAAGTTATGGAATTAATTAGTTTTGAATATTTTCAAAACTTGCCCTCAAGTTTTGGAATTTGAAAAGTTTTCTCTTATGAATACTTTAATTCCAATTTTAGCCCTTAAAATTTTAAAAGTCAAAATTCAACCCTTATACTTTATAATATTATAAGTATATATATATATATATATATATATATATATATATATATATATATATATATATATATATGTATGTATGTATGTATAAGAGCAAGTCAGTTTTACCGTTTGTAGGCCTCATTCACGAAGCCGGTCTATAAGGGGGTATAAGGTTACTGTCTATAAAATGGCAGTTTAATGGGTGTCCACTCTCACCCACCGCTTCCTTGACCGATGGAGGGTCGTTAGCCGAAAGGGTAGGACAAAGACTAAAAATTCTCCCTTCATTAAAAGTATTAATGATAAATACTAAGTAACTAAACCTTTTATAAATACCCAATCTTAGTTACTTAGAAAAATGTGAATAAGGTGCTAATCCATGAAATTACACTTTGAACTTTGTTTAAGTCGGTTAGTGGAGCGTGTGTGGTTAACCGGCACACTAACTCGTATTTAACAAGGTAGGCAAAGGGTAACTTAATGTTTATCATAGTATCAATGGAGCATGTGTGGTTAACCGTCACATCGATTGAGGGGTAAACATTTAAGGGTACCAAGTAATTTGCATGGTTACTTCACTCCTTGTTTTGTGATCCTCGGAATCCCACTCACAAAACCTAAAGGGCACACTCGAGATTGAAACATGCCATTGAATAGTTCAATGAATCTCAAAAGATCTAGGAGTTTCAAATCCAGTTGAAAACCTAATAATTTATTTTGTTTTTCACAGTGGAAATTGGTGAATCATCGTTCACCTACCTTAAAATATTCTATAGCTTGGATTACGGCATCCTTCTTCCAAGTTATAAAATATTGTGTTGGGTCCTAGCCTTAATATTACATATTGGGTGTTATATTAAGGACTTTAAATCAACTTTACTTGAATTTCTCCCATTATAGATGTCTAGTTCAGACATCTATGATCTTCCCAAATCTCTTGGAACTTCACTTCCTCCACCTCCTCCAATTATTCTCCCTAACCCACAAGTTCAGGGTCACTCAATCCCTATTGGCAAGGCAAGGTCTAGGTGTGATCACATCTTGGAGATGAAGTCACATATTGACAAGTCGGGAGAGTTGGGTGTCAAAGTCTTGAGAAAGTTGGTGGTTCAATCACTTTCTAAGTCACATACTGAGTTCCTGTGGGACTCCTATGAAATAGACTATGACAAGACCCTTAATGATCTTATATATCTGCTTGGTACTGCTGAATCAGCAATGATTTGGAAGGCTAGTAAAGTGAATTTGATTAGAAGATCGACTTCCTAAAACTTTATGGACATTGACAATGGTGACACTGGAAATCCAGAAAAAGCATTCTCATCCCAATGGAAAGGGATCGGCCATAGTCAACTCGGTTGACCAAATGGTAAAGAGAAAAACTAAGTCTGTGATAGTCCCATGTACCATGACCAAAGGGTCCATGGGTTAAAATTGCCAAAGGAAGGGGCATTGTTTGCAAGTTGCCAAATTTACCTAAGGATGTTAAAGTCAATAAGTTTGACTCTACTTCAGGTAAAGTCCATTATCAAACTCTATTAAGTTTCTATTCTGAGATTCTTATTACATGATGTGACTGGGTCACATGTTGATGTTTTAATTATCAAAGGAAAAATGAAGGAAACTTAAAGAAAGAGTATGTTGAAACTGACTGCGAAGATGGATTTCTATCGGTTGATTGAAGATCAGATTCTTGAGCTACTTCTTAGGAGTTACGGTAGATTGCTAGGAAACATGTAATAACATAGTTTTCACTTCAAGTTACATTGTAAGGAAAAAGTTTTTTCCGCATTTTTAAATAAATAAAAGTTTGTTTTACTTTATTTTTATCTCCTTACAATGACATTCATGAAAACTTGATGTTTGTATGTTTATAGAAATACTGGAAATATGAATTTGATTCTTTCATTTGTGGTAGTGTCTAAATTTACCAAATAAGCAAATATTCTCATCACCCAAGTTTCAATTGGACCGAAACTAGGAATCATACAAGGTGTTGAGTGTGATGTGTGAGAATTTTCAACTTTGGAAAATTAAGACTAGTTCTGTGTTCACATGTATATGTGACTCAAGAGAAGGACTAAGGGATCAAGTACACATTCTTGTTCACTTGTCAAAGTCCACCACAAAAGATGGATAAGACTATTCGTCATGATTTACTAAGGTTTAGTAAATATGATTATACTTACAAGCTTAAGTATAATTCTAAAACATTGAAAATTTTTCAATGTATGACAGAACGAATAAGAAGAATCAAATTAGGCAGAAGGATAAAAGTTTCTCAAATATGAAAAGATGGGAGAGTACATTAGTATCATGTTTTAAGACCATCTTAGTGATTTTGAGACCTTATCACAATTCATCCTCTAAGTGCATTATGATAGTTAAGAATATGAGTTATGAATTATTGATGTGGTTAAATCAAGAAGATGATTCATACTACATTCCAAAAACAATTCATAGAGTTATACTCTAAGATTATAACTTGAGACATGTCTTAAAGAAGGTTTAAAACACTTGTCAAATGTAAGAGTAAAAGTTTTCTAATCTTGTACATTTGAAATTGGTAAGTTGTGATGTTTTGGATAAAACAAAGACCAACTAAGGCTAATTGTGTTAAGTGTCTGTCTTGATTAGAATCCACACTATCTCTTGAATATTTGGCAAGAAATTCTTATAAGTCAAGGAGACAGTGGGACTTTAAAAGATCCTGAAAGGGTGTCAAGAAGTAATCAAGAATAAAAACCTGTATTTCATCACTAGCACACGACTAGAGGTTTATAACCTATCGTGTTGACATTTCTGTGCCCATTCCAGTTAAGTTGGCTATACATTTGAGTTCTACATGTTCTTAATTGTTTGCATAGCTACTTGGAAGCAATGGCATGCCCTTGAGCTGCCAGGTGGCAAGAAGTTAAGATTGCACAAGTTCAATCCATATGAGTTAGGATTTGTCACTAACCTAGTCTTGTCATTATGGTTTTGAAAAATTCATGTGGATAAGAACACATACACCATAAAATCTAAGTGTCATAAGGTTTCTCTTCGATTCATGAAAATGATGGTAAGGAAACTCTTTCACTAAGTAGATTTTGAGTAGATAGCAATTGTGAGAATGACAAAAGGTCTAAACATTATGATTACGGCATCCCTCTTCATAATTGTTTAGACACACCTGTGAGCTATCTAAGAGAGGTGTATGATTTTGAGAAAGACTTATCAAAGCAATCTAGTATCAGAAATCTGAACTTTGGTAAGAAAGTCAATAAAGTATTGATTTCTAGAAGTCCAGCTAATTTCTGGATACATGTCAAAGCTAGTGGGAGCATATGTGTTATGCTAATAATCATCATGTTAGTGGGAGCATGATAATTATGATAAGTATTGACAGTTAGCAATGTTAATTATAGAAAACAAAAGTTTCAATTCGTGAGGTTGCAGGGGTTGAAAAAGTTGTTTTGCAACACCCATAAAATTCAAGCCAAATTTAAACTTTTGAATACATTTTAAGACCATTAAGTTATTACAGTTTGTTTTCAAAATGGTTCAGACATCTGAGTATCCCCAAAATCAATCATGAAAATATGAGGAGGTGCACGATCACGCCTTCCCGCAATCATCATAAGTGCCTGAAACAAATCAACAACTGTAAGCCCGAAGCTTAGTGAGTTTCCCCAAAATACCAATGCCATAAAAACATAACCATATCATAAAACCAATACAGAATAGCATGCATAATGAGTCATCAGCCTGACTGGACCGCCTCGCAGGCCTTCATTCTATATGGACTTCTCTTCGAGCCTTCGGCACGTCTGGACCGCCACACAGGGCCTACAGCCTATCCGGACCGCTCGTCGGGTATGTTGGCCTACAGCACAAAGCAGGACCGCCTCAACCCAACCCCCAATCAAAAAAAAATGTGCACATAAATATCATACGCTAGCTCATTTCATATAACAGTCAAACTGATCTAACAGATCACCAATCATAGAAACATCCCAATAATCGGGATACATACCTAACCGGCCACTAATATAGCATCATCTTATAACCAGGACAATCATGTGCACATAGACACCATATAACACTAACATGTATATATATAATAGTCAAACCGATCTAATAGATCACAAAGCATTGCAACAATCCTATAAAGAGGATATCGACCTAACAAGTCACTAACATAGCATCATCCTATATACCAGCATACCAACCCAACCGGGTCACTAAAACGTAGCATATCACCATCCTAACTACCAGGATATAAATCAGTAAGCATAACATGCAATAATCCGAATACAATCCATAAAGGGTCGGCCTTGGTGCCTTAGACCCTATTGATATAGTGAGGAGAACTCACCTGACACTGCTGAAGACCCACCGATAAAACTCCAGCTGGTGGTTGACAGATTCCCGAACTGTCAACATCAAACAACACCCAATTAATAATTAGGTTCCAAGCCCAAAGTCCAACTCACACATTAAAGGCTCAATAGTCAAGTAATGGGCCAAAGCCTAACATATGGCCTAATTTTCCAAATTGGGCCCACACCCTCATTAGGCCTTACCCTAAGCCCATCAACATATTCTAGCCCTTATGATTATTCTTGGATGGCCCATTAATAATCCAATTACCAAAGCCCAATAGAAAGGCCCAAAAGAAATTAGGGTTTCATATAAGGTGACATATAGGGTTAAGTGTTTCTCACTTAACCCATTAAGGACTTAATCCCTTAAGTCCCTTACTTTACTAAATAAGTCATATGTTATGATTGGGCTTAATACACGATTCCATTCCAATGGCCCAAATGTGGGTCTCGATAACTCAGAGCCCATAATCCCAAAATTAGGGTTTTCACATGAAATGATGATTAGGGTTAAGTGTTTCTTACTAAACCCATTAAGGACTTAATCCATTAAGTCCATTATGCCTTAAGTTAGTTTGCCAATGATTATTATTTAATATTTCAAGTTATTAAATAATCTCATGTGTCCCGATGAATTCTCAAAATTAGGGTTTTATGCCATTAGGGTTTTCCAAACCCTAATTAAGGTTTTCCAACCCAATACTAGCCCATTAGTCCATTGGTTGGGCTTTTAGGTCACATTGGGCCTTATTGGGCCCATTAGGGTTACATTGGGCCCACTATGGTTTCATTGATCCCACATTGTCCAAACATCCCCCAAACGAGGTCCAAACGCAATCAAAGCACACCGCCACCCGACATGGCGGCCGGTGGCGGCAGGAGGCGGCAACCACCACCTTACGGTGGTGGTTTGGGTTTTTCCTTTCATTATTCCACTTTGTTTCAATTACAATGTTGAAACAAAATTAACACACACACACTAACACACCTAAATCCATAGTAGAACACGCACACAGCCACCACCACGTGGCGGCTGGTGGTGGCAGAACAGAAAGGTGGTGATAACCATCATGGTTGGCAGCCATGGTGGTCCTTCCATGGTTTCCGGCTAAAAGGGCACACCCACCCTCGTGAAGCAACACCCAAAACCCACATACACTTCATTCGAATCTGTTACGGCTTCATTCACGCATCAACTTTGCGATCCCACGAACCCAACCACCATTCCTTGGTGGCATGCGACGGCCATAGGGCGTCAGAGGTGTTGAGAGACCTCCAGACGGTAACGGTGACGTAATCATGTGGAGAGAAATGAGGAGAAGAGGAGGTTCATCATCATTAGCAGCAACGGAAACAATGGTGGCGTCATCTTGGTGATTCCCAGCCTCAACAGAGGAGGGGCGGTGGTCCGGTGACATCGCTGCAACAGAAGAACGGGGAGAAAAAAGGATTATGACCCCAACATTGCGAACAACGGCAGTGGCAACCACAACTTTGCTTCTTCCGACCGTCTTCACAGTCACGGTATCGATTCAACTCGTTCTTTCATCGGCGGTAATCTCAAGGCTTCGATGGTCCACTAAGGTGTTAAGAGGTTGACGGTTACCGGAAGTGAAGAAGGAGGCTAAGGTGGTGGCGGCTGGATGTTTAAGGTGACGGCCGCTTTAGGGTTAGGGTTGAGAGGCAATGGAACAGTTTTATACCCTCTCCATTCAAACTCAGGTCAATATTGACAATATCCGCCCCTCCTTCTCCTTTCCTTTCATATTAAGTCCTAAAATTACCATTTAGCCCCTAACTCCATAAAATCCTTTCAACTTTGATCCAATATTTACCAAATAACCCCCATCTTTCATAATTCATTACAATTTAAACACAATACTTACCAAACACACCTTATCTTCTTCATTCCTTTTTAAAATACATCCGAAAATTACATTTTAACCCCCGAAGAATCAATTCTTGTCATTTGGCAACCCGAAACCAACACCCCACTAATTATTAATTAATTTTGGACTATATTAACATAAAATAATAATACAAATTGCTTCTCGGGTTTCAAGTTTATTATTTAATTATTATATTTTAAATGGGATCCCCCACTTAAATTTGATTTCGTCCTCGAAATCGTTTCTTCTCATTCCTTACACACCAACAACTTAAACTACAATCCCGAGCATAATACTAGCCTTTCCAAGGCAACCGTAACCAACCCTGACAGGGTTCTAAAACTTAAAATAAACGAATCCCTTACAATATGATCACATTTACTCAATCCAAATCCTGAAGTCTCGTGATTGTCTGGCTCTCTGACAGACCTCTCATACCAAATCATTATTGTTGAGCCCAGTCCACTTGTCTCTCATCTAACTATTTAAATCCTGATATCTAGGGGTTCCAACATCGAGATACTTCTCATACACTTGAAGACCCAATTTGTCAATACCGCCCTAATCACGGAAACTGTCTGAACACTGATCTGCCTGAAGCAGTATGCTGCCCCATGGCTGCTTTCCAAAATCTACCGAGACCTCCCTGGTCTCAATTCGTTCACCAGTCATCTGACCTACCGGACTCCGGCCCGGTCACGGAGCTAAAGGACTCCCACATAGTTTCCTCACATGACCTCCGAACGAAATCCTTCCCTGGAACTAGTTGCCACTAGTTATCATGCCACTACGGATCTAACAACCTCCTAATCCATCCGATCGGATCCATTCGTCAAATCCCATCGTTACCAAATCTACAGTTAAAAAGGAATTGCTACATGACTAATGGTAGCCTTACATCACAAGAAGTCTTAAGCAATATATTGCTTCCTTGACCTCATAATTGTAGTGACGTTCCTACAGTCTTATCACTAGCTTAACCAGATCTAATCCGGTTCCCAGAACCTGAACGACAGAACATTCTAATCCCAAGCCTTCCTAAAACTGACGGATACCCATTTAGATCTACTCCCGGTCACCTAACTGGAGTATTACCTAATCCAAACAGATTAATCCCATGAGACACTCCGAACTGATGAGATCACCAAGATCCACTATACTCTATCTGATTTCTAATAACAACTTCCGATCAACCCAATATATACTGGAGTCTTCAGCCTACTCCAGCAACACGTTCAATACTTGGGAACAGACCTACTGATGGATATAGCATAGCAACATACTCAATACTCGCACATATATCTACAAACACATACAGAGTCTTCAGCATGATTGGACCGCCTCACTAGGCCTTCAGTCATCTAGACCACTCTAAACTATTGAACATCTCCTTGGACCACCCCTGGTGATCTTTCCCATGCAGACTGTTCTCACCTACTTAGGATTCCGAACTCCTGATCCATTTCGTGGACTCTAACCCCGGCCTAAACCTAGGCCTTATGTCGATCGTCCATCCTCTTGGAAATTCATGGACTGTTCCCTGACCTGCGTGTCTACCGCATATGCTAATAACCCGCACACCTGTGCTGAATGTACTGCCGAGTCCTGGCAACTATCAAAACCCTCAAACTATCAATCCAAAACCTGCAGAGTCGAGCACACCCTCGGTCGAATACTCAAACTGAACACAATTCATGACTAGAACTCCAACCTGGTTTCCAACTTCTTCTATCAATCACCAGGAAAACATGATACACATGCTCAAGAGTTCTACTGAACTCCCAATTCACACAACCCACAAACCAAACAGCCACTTAGGTTGTCTTCCTTCATGACAATGATGCGAAACTTATCCTATCTCCAAAACCAATCCTGCCTCTATATCACAAGACAATTCTCCCCCACTTAGATTCGACTAAGTCTTCATAATTCATGAAAATTGGAGAATTTCCAATCTCTCTCACTACCAACGATCGATCCAAATACAACCAACTCTTACCAATTAGTGCTCCATTACTAGCCAATCCCCAATGATCACACACTTCTAACAACTAGCTGAACACTTTCTGAATCCCAGGGACACCAACAGTCCCTAATGCTCGAGTGATCCCACTCCCAAATCTTAAAGTCCAAATATAGATACTCCAACTAATGTCTCAACAACGAGCTACTTCCCTTGGTGCTTTCCTCAATCAATAACGCTTACTAAAACCACTAAATCCTAACAATGCTGAATAACCATCATGTGGGACCCTGTCCGCAGACCTCCCATATAATACCCTTCTTCCTAAGGTGCTCCAATAAATCTCCCGCTCTCAGCTCTAGAAATCATATCATTCAGGGCCTCGCACCCTGACTCACTCACCAGCTCAATCATCCACAGCTGAACTGCAGTAGCTAAAACAATCATTGCCCTAAACCAAGCTACAACCACTCCCAAGACATAGTCTATAATCCTGAAAGTGCAATACATCGCACAATCAATACTTACCGTCCGATACAAGAGATCCAAGGCGAAATGGACCTCCAAAATACTTATGCCACATCGACCCACCTGCACTTACCAGCGCTAAACTACTATCGCCAATCCTGGTCGCCACCTGCACTTACCAGCGCTAAACTACTATCGCCAATCCCGACGACCAACTAACCCCGAGTTAGAATACAACCTGATCCTGGGGTCACAAGCCTGCTTAATCCTTCGCGCTCGTAAACTGAAAAGGCACAATCCTTGCCCTAGAAAACGACATTCCAATCCTATCAATAAACCATTTTTAATTCCAGTTGCATAACTCCAGCTGAACACAATCATTACTCCTTTCCGGAGTCCCCGCGACTCACATTCCGGCCTCAAGCAAAACCCCCGAGCCTCAAATCTAGAAACTAAGGTGTTATCCACTCCCGCTCACCCGCGGAAATATAACGAGTACAAATCGTCTTCCTAATCCCAGATAACTGTAGCCCTATGCTCATCAGAATATGTCCCAGTAACAAGTCCCGGTACTGAAAATCTCGACCAGCTCCTCCATGTAACGACCCATTTTTCACGTCCAAAAATTTCATTTTTCAATTAATATTTAATAAAATCATTTGCAAATCAAACCATTTCATCAACATATACTATGTCTGAAAACCAAAACATGTGAACTATCAAAATATTAGAGTATGAATCCCAGACCAATCCCATGAATGCGGAAAAACAGAGTGCGTGTATGATGTGCCGCTACCGCGCCAGCTCCTTCCCCTTCAACGAAGAGGTACCTGAAACCAAAACTATAAATTGTAAGCACGAAGCTTAGTGAGTTCCCCCGTCATACCACATACCATACGATCACATAACATACATACTGCCAGGCTATTCTGGGGTGTCTGACTACCCGGTGCGGCCATTCTGGGGTGCCGACTACCCGTGCGGCCATTCTGGGGTGCCGTCCTACCTGTTTCAAGCCATTCTGGGGTGCTGACTACCCATCGGTCCTAACAACCAATCCCCGGGGACTATTTCACCCCCTACTGCTACTATCACATATATCATAACATAAACATACTATCAGACATATATGGGGTGTCCGAACTACCCTTCGGTCCTAACAACCGAACTTGGGGACTATTCCCCGCCTACTACCACTATCACATATAACATATCATGCCAGCATATAAACATATCATCACGTACTGTCAGACATATCTGGGAGTCTGACCTACCCTTCGGTCCTAACAACCGAACTGTAGTATCACATATAACATATCAGGTAGTAGCAAACCTAGATGATATCACTAAGACAATCATCTAACATACAACTCCTACTGGTGGGTCGGTATTGTGGCCGTAGACCCACCGCTACTGGAAGGTAACTCACCCCAAAGTAGCTGCTGATTCGAACGGGAACTGACTGTCTACTGCTGCTGCTGTTGTTCTGGAAGTCCTATGGCTATAGTTCCCACAAAACATTCAGTCAAACACTGCTAGCCGTACTTAGGGTAAAATGACCATTTTACCCTTGACCAAGTCAAAGTCCAAGTCAAAGTCAACTTCCAGTTAGCTTGCCAACTCGTCGAGTCCCTACCCATTCGATTGTCCTTAATCCCGTCTCTACTCGTCGAGTTAGGCAATGACTCGATGAGTTCTCCTTCTAATTGATGTCAAAAGTCATTCATCCTACTCGTCGAGTTGTATGAACAACTCGTCGAGTTCATCTTCATCCGATGAACACTTTATGCTTCGACTCGCCGAGTTGTATGAACAACTCGCCAAGTCTATTCTTGAGGTAGGAAGATTGCCTTGGACTTCCGACTCACTGAGTCCACCCATGACTCACAACTCCACCCAGCAAACATGAAAAAGGGGAAAACTCGGGGACTCGCGACTCGACTCGCCGAGTCCGATGAACGACTCGTCGAGTCGTTCACATGCAATTACTATATACTCGATTTTGCTTGAATCCAGTTCATGCCATACATAGATCTAGGCTCTTAGGGTAGGTTTTACACGTAAAGTTTCCAACTTTACATGTACACATGCATAGGATATGGATTTAAGGCTTAATAAAGGCTAAAATGGTAGATCTAGGTCATTCAAGCAATTTACTTCCATAAAGGCCATGGATCTGAGCTTCTGGAGCTCAAACATGCCTAGATCTAGAGGTTAATCAACTCATTATAACCCCCAATCCCTAATCAAGCTTGGAAATGGTTCAAGAAGGACTTTAATGGTGCCCTAAGGGACTTTAAGCATAAAAACAGAAGGAAACTGAGTTATACCTCAATGAATCTCTAAAATCTCACCAAGATATCGGGCCTCCTTCTTCTCCTCTTGGTCTACTCTCCTTCTTCTCTCAAAATCATCAAGAAATCACACCAAAACACTTCAATCTCACGAGAAGAGGGGTTAGGTCGATATAAGGAGCTCTGAGGGTGAAGGAGTCGGGCTGGGGCACACAAGGTTGCTTTAAATAGGGTGCAAACCCTTGAAATTAGGGTTTCATCCAGACAGCAGGGACTCGCCGAGTCGCCAACTTAAGCATGCTTAATATCCCGGCTCTACTCGGCGAGTCGGGCCTACAACTCGCCGAGTCCAAGGCTAAAAATGTAAATTACCTAGATCGATCCTACGTACTAGGAACCAGGTGCTACACTCCCCATGTCGTTGTTACAGATGTTGAAGCTGTTACGGCAGCCGTCTCAACAATGGCTACATAGCGCTCATCACGGTATTCAACCATGGCGGTCTTGATAGACCCAAACATCTCCGGAATCTGACCCCGGACAAATCTCGATCACCTCCTCCCGGATGATCTCACCGACACGATCCACTGACAATGCTGGCCTATCCTGGCTGCCAGCTCCCGATCCCAACTCGAATCCGCTATCAAGACATCTCGTAACCACCATTCTGGTAACACACCAGAAAGGTCTTTGATAACCCATATAATGACAAAGAGCCAATTCCCAACCAAACCCTAGGGGTTGTGACTTCCTTGCTACGCGTATGGGTCCTGTGATTTTAGTAGTACGGGCCCATACTACCTTCCACACCTACCCATATTTGTCTCAAGTATCATCACAACGCCCTAACAATATACATAAACATAGAGAGCGCTCAATCCTCACTCCTAGAGGAATGCTAAATATCTCATAACTGGCCTCCCGGCCTCACACAACCCACTCATCCATGAAGCTTCCACCAACCCTGCAACACTAGTGTATGCTAGCCATTAATAACACTGGACCCCATAGACTTTTGAATATTCGATCCTACCCTAAGCCCTAATCAATAATAATAGAACATAAGGCCAAATCAAACATTCTCAGGCTATAAGATCTTAATTATATACAATCGTGATGCATACACAAGTAACTACAGTAATGATGTCAATCTCATATATGGAAACCCTAGGCTAGCAGGCATCATGTAATCAGGAAACTCTATCATGCAATTCCTGAAGATCCCTAGCCTAGTACTAGCATGTTGTTCTAACATATCACATAATCAAATAACTGCATCGTATTTTCGGGTCTACTTACTGGCTCTGGTTAATCGTACACCCTGCATCCTCCTTTACTTATTTTGAAAACCATTTAATAAATTCATTTTAAAATCCTTTCCTTGATTTGAGACTAGATTCACACGAGTGTTCCTCCAGTTCACTCAAACCAAGGCTCTGATACCAACTTGTAACACCCATAAAATTCAAGCCAAATTTAAACTTTTGAATACATTTTAAGACCACTAAGTTATTACAGTTTGTTTTCAAAATGGTTCAGACATCAGAGTATCCCCAGAATCAATCATGAAAATATGAAGAGGTGCATGATCACACCTTCGCCTTCCCGGAATCATCAGAAGTGCCTGAAACAAATCAACAACTATAAGCCCGAAGCTTAGTGAGTTTCCCTAAAATACCAACGCCATACAAAAATAACCATATCATATAACCAGTACAGAAAAACATGCAAAATGAGTCATAAGCCTAACTGGACCGCCTCGCAGGCCTTCAGTCTATATGGACTGCTCTTCGAGCCTTCGGCATGTCTGGACCGCCACACAGGGCCTACAGCCTATCCGGACCACTCGTCGGGTATGTTGGCCTACAACACAAAGCAGGACCGCCTCAACCCAACCCCCAATCAAACAAACATGTACACATAAATATCATACGCTAGCTCATTTCATATAACAGTCAAACCGATCTAACAGATCACCAATCATAGCAACATCCCAGTAACTGGGATACAGACCTGACCGGTCACTAATATAGCATCATCTTATAACCAGGACAATCATGTGCACATAGACATCATATAACACTAACATGTATATATATAACAGTCAAACCGATCTAAGATATCACAAAGCATAGCAACAATCCTATAACCAGGATATCGACCTAACAGGTCACTAACATAGCATCATCCTATATACCAGGATACCGACCCAACCGGGTCACTAAAGCATAGCATATCACCATCCTAACTACCATTGGGCCCACTAGGGTTTCATTAAGTTCATTATGCCTTAAGTTAGTTTGTCAATGATTATTATTTAATATTTCAAGTTATTAAATAATCTCGTGTGTCCCGATGAATTCTCAAAATTAGGGTTTTCCAAACCCTAATTAAGGTTTTTCAACCCAATACTAGCCCATTAGTCCATTGGTTGGGCTTTTAGGTCACATTAGGCCTTATTGGGCCTATTAGGGTTCCATTAGGCCCACTTGTAACGTCCCGTCTATGGTATGTTTTTTTTACATTATTTATTTAGTAGTTTGCAGAGGGACTCGACGAGTCTAGTGCCCGACTCGTCGAGTAGAGATGGGATTTCGAGCACGTGTAAGTTGGCGACTCGGCGAGTCCATATTTGGGACTCGGCGAGTCCGCTTGCCAGGATGAAACCCTAAATCCCCGGGTTTGCTCACTATTTAAGCAATGTTATGTGCCCCAACTCGCCCTCCTTCACCCTCAGAGAGCTTGTGAGAAACCCTAAATCATTCCTTGTGTGATTAAAGTGTTTTTGGTGTGGGTTCTTGAAGGATTGAAGAGGAGAAAGAAGAAAGGACCCAAAAGAGGAAACTTAGAGCAAAGATCCAAGGCCAAGTCAGAGTTTATTGAGGTGTGTTTCGGAATTTCTCTGTTTTATGCTTAAAAATCTCCATTAGAACACCTCTAAGGCTCGTTTAATGTTTTTGCAAGCTTATTAGTTGTATGCATGCCTTATTGGTTCGAGTTATCCCCAGATCTGTTCATTTAGGAGTTTTAGAGCCCAGATCTATTGCCTTTTTCGAAGTTGTCTTGCATAAGAACCCTAGATCTAGCCTTATTAAGCCTTTTGAGCCTTTTAATCTTCATGCATGCTTATGGGCACGTAAAGATAGAATCTTTACATGTTAATCGAGCATAAGAAGCCCAGATCTACAAGTTATATGCGTTGGATTCAAGCAGAATCGAGTTATTAGTAACTGCATGCATGCGACTCGGCGAGTCGTTCTTCGAACTCGGCGAGTCGAGCCGCGAGTCCCCGATTTTTCCCCCTTTTGAGTGATTCCGAGTGGAGACCAGTGAGTAGTTGGATGGACTCAGTGAACTGGAGATCAGACTCAGTAATGGAGGGACTCGATGAGTTGTTCATACAACTCGGCGAGTCCAAGGCAATCTTCATAGATTCAAGAACAACTCGTCGAGTTGTTCATACAACTCGGCGAGTCGGATGCAGATAGCCTGAGTTCTAGAATCGAAAGGGAACTCATCGAGTTGATGCCATACTCGACGAGTAGCAGCGAACAGGGTTGAGAAGTGAGAGTAGAGACTCGGCGAGTTGACGGCCCAACTCGGCGAGTCAGGTCAACTGTAAGTTGACTTTGACCGAGAGAGTTGACTTTAGCCAGGGGTAAAAGAGTCATTTTACCCCAAAGCAGTTATTAGTATTGATTGAGTGTGTTTGTGGAATTGTAGCCAGGGAGATATCGGAGAAGCAGCAGAAAGCTTCCAGAGCCTTACACTCAGCAGCCAGTTCACGAGGTGAGTTTCCTTCCAGTAGGAACGGGTCTAAGGCCACAATGCCACCCCGTTCAGTTAGTAGTAGTTTCCGGACTTCGGTCCGATGCAGTAGTTAGTATGTTTGATGCCTTCGTGGCTCAGACAGGATTTATGTGTTATGTGTTATGCGTTCCGGGCAACGGCCCGATGCAGTATGTAGTATATGTGTTTATGCTAGTTGATATGTTATGATATGCTATGTTCAGTCAGTTTCCGGACTTCGGTCCGATGCAGGGGGCAAGGCCCCAGTTAGTCCGGACTTCGGTCCGATGCAGGGGACAAGGTCCCAGTCAGTTTCCGGACTTCGGTCCGATGCAGGGGGCAAGGCCCCAGTTAGTCCGGACCTCGGTCCGATGCAGTGGGCAAGGCCCAGTATGTGCTTTATATGTATTGTATGGTATGTGGTAGTTTGGGGGAGCTCACTAAGCTTCATGCTTAAAGTTTCAATTTTGGTTTCAGGTACTTCCGCAAGCAAAGGGAAGAGCTCGGGATGATGGCATCGCACACACCACAACTTCAGTTTTTGTCCTGGGGGTTGATTCAGTTTCTTCGATATGTTTTGATACAGTTTATCTCACAGTGTTTTATATGGTTTTGAGATATGCTACGTATGATTTTATTATGTGATACTCAGTTTTATGATCTTTGTTATATTTAAAAATGAAATTTTAGGGTCGTATTTTTGGGATGTTACACCACTAGGGTTTCATTGATCCCACATTGTCCAAACATCCCGCAAACGAGGTCCAAACGCAATCAAAGCACACTGCCACCCGACATGGCGGCAGGAGGCGGCAACCACCACCTTACGGTGGTGGTTTGGGTTTTTCCTTTCATTATTCCACTTTGTTTCAATTACAATGCTGAAACCAAATTAACACTCACACACTAACACACCTAAATCCATAGTAGAACACGCACACAGCCACCACCATGCGGCGGCTGGTGGTGGCAAAACAGAAAGGTGGCGATAACCATCATGGTTGGCAGCCATGGTGGTCCTTCCATGGTTTCTGGCCAAAAGGGCACACCCACCCTCGCGAAGCAACACCCAAAACCCACATACACTTCATTCAAATCTGTTACGGCTTCATTCACGGATCAACTTCGTGATCCCACGAACCCAACCACCATTCCATGGTGGCATGCGGCGGCCAGAGGGCATCAGTGGTGTTGAGAGACCTCCAGACGGTAGCGGTGACGTAATCATGTGGAGAGAAATGAGGAGAGTAGGAGGTTCGTCATCATCAGTAGCAACGGAAACAATGGCGGCGTCATCTTGGTGATTCCCAACCTCAACAGCGGAGGGGCGGTGGTCCGGTGACATCGCTACAACAGAAGAACAGGGAGAAAAAAGGATTACGACCCCGACATTGCAAACAGCGACAGTGGCAACCACAGCTTTGCTTCTTCCGGCCGTCTTCACAGTTACAGTATCGATTCAACTCGTTCCTTCATCGGCGGTAATCTCAAGGCTTCGATGGTCCACTAAGGTGTTAAGAGGTTGGCGGCTACCGGAAGTGAAGAAGGAGGCTAAGGTGGTGGCGGTTGGATGTTTAAGGTGATGGCCGCTTTAGGGTTAGGGTTGAGAGGCAATGGAACAGTTTTATACCCTCTCCATTCAAACTCGGGTCAATATTGACAATATCCGCCCCTCCTTCTCCTTTCCTTTCATATTAAGTCCCAAAATTACCATTTAGCCCCTAACTCCATAAAATCCTTTCAACTTTGATCCAATATTTACCAAATAACCACCATCTTTCATAATTCATTACAATTCAAATACAATACTTACCAAACACACCCTAGCTTCTTCATTCCTTTTCAAAATACATCCGAAAATTACATTTTAACCCCCAGAGATTCAATTCTTGTCATTTGGCTACCCGAAACCAACACCCCACTAATTATTAATTAATTTTGGACTATATTAACATAAAATAATAATACAAATTGCTTCTCGGGTTCCAAGTTTATTATTTAATTATTATATTTTAAATGGGATGTTACATGTTTTGCTATAATTAAGGGAGAGAAAATTATACTTCATTTCAATTCTAAAAAGCTTAGATTGAGGTTTTAGTCATCTTTAGTTAAGGATATATATATATATATATATATATATATATATATATATATATATATATATATATATATGAATTTTGTGTTGGAATGGCTCAACATAAGGAAATTCTATATATGGGTCTATTATTTGCGTTCTAAAATTCGATTATGCTTACGACATCCCTGTTCATAATCTGAATTATGAGAACTTGGCAAATAGAAATATTGTAGCAAAAAACTGGTCTAGAATCATGTCTTTATGAATCGTGTCCCATATGCTTCGGATATAGGATCGATTACATGTGCTATAATATTCATCTTTTCTAAAATTTTCCAAATGTCTGCGGCATTAAGAAGGGAAAAGGTCTAGAATTGGATATGACTAAAATGATTAAGCAATTGTCGAGGACAATCTAAGGTTTACCAAAGGATGGTTGCTCAAGGAAAATTGGAAGTATAATGTTAATTTTTGGAAGGACCATATTGACATATTCTAAAAAGAGGCAACTCTTGTTCAGAAGTGATAGTCAAAATGGGAATATGGGAAGGTGAAAGTTGTTCAATAAATATGTGTAAGATTAGGAAACTTAATGCAAGAAGGATGTTTCCAATGAGTTGATATCCTTTGGAATGCTATGTAATGTTTGTTGTCAAGTCTTTGTAACTTTGTGCACAATAATTACAAGAGGATCAATGCATATAAGTTTAGAATCTAACAGATATCTGTAAATGGCATGAGTTTGGAATTCTTGCATTTGCAGTAAGGAATTGGGAGTGTGAAAAGAGAATCATTGAAATTATGTTTAATTGGTCTAATTCACAAAGAAAAGGATCATAGACAAACATAGAGTTCATACTTGGTGTATGGCAAAGCTATTGTTTAGAAAACATAGTGTACATGTTTGGAGCATGGGACACCTAGTGTTTTAATTCAAGTATAAAGTTGATAAAACCAAAACAATGAATAATGAGTAATCAGTATGGTGATAAATAGAAAGTGTTTTATTTATATTCATAGGTTTTGATAACATATTAGAATTATTTATTCTTGTGTTTCACTTTGCATGTTTTGACTTCCATAATAACTAGGTTATTCTTCCGGAATGACTAAGTTATTCAAACCATCCACAGTCGGTCATATGTTGGAAGTAGATATGAATCAAGATTGTCATGGGTTGGCTTGTAGAGGTCCAAGTTGGTGGACAAAGTTGTGCTACAACACTCATGAGTGCTCATAAGTTCTGAGTATTGGATTCAACCAACGCTCATTTGAATCACTTCATGGATTTTATCACGAGTGATCATGAGACGACAATATCTTATATTCTTCAAACCTAGAGATATGAGTTGTTACTATGAGTTGGTTGTACATTAATTGCACAAAACCACATTCGGTAACTCGATGTTATAAAACGTGCCTTTATGTATGATTCAACAAGTAGTAGAACAAGCCATATGAGTCGAATTTTATCCATTCCATTTACGTTCAGGATAAAAGCGATATATGTGGGCCCCTCGATGATTTAATGATGACACATGTGAGTGCTTGGCCAAGCCAGGACTGGTTTGATTTGTTCAATCAGTCAGTCGTCATGAATCGGAAATTAGGAAACAACAAATGGACAGAGAGAATGATTATAATCCATGTCTCAATCCATATGATATCTAGAATGGAGGAATATATGATCCCTTATCTAATGGACAAGTCATTGACAAAGGTCAGAGTTTGATAGCGGCTTTAAGAGCTACGATTGCCAGTTAGGTTTTGAAGACATACTCAATAATAGTTTTAGACTTATCCAAGTGGGAGACTACTGGATTAATGTCTAAGTCCATAACTATATTTGGTATGTACTTGACCCGACCCGGCATGGTCCATTTGGGTTGCACTTCACCGGTATAATTTATATGGATAGTCTTTTGAGAATAGTATATTTATGATTTATATTAATATATTATAAGTTCTAATATATTAATATGGAATCATATTATTTAATTAGTATTGATCAAGACTTAATTTAGAATTAATTAAGTGATCAAAATGAACTAATTAAATATGGACTCTTATATATATGGAATGGGCCAAGTTCATTTAGGTTGGGCTAAGCTTTCATGGATAGTCCATGGAGTGTTTAACCCATGGATCATATGAAATTAAAGGTCATGGGTTTAACCCTAGTCTCCATACTATATAAAGATGTCCTTGGTTGGTGAAATTAGCACTAGTGTGGGTACACTAAGAGGGCTAGCCGATTTCACTAGAGAGAACCAAAGTATCCTTATTCTCAAGGTTATTCCAAGGTGTTTTGGTGATTTGTGATTCCACTTAAGGCTTCCACACTATTGGGGCTAAGCTCTTAAAGCTTGAAGACATCAAGCTACATCAAAAGGTATGTCATCTAACTAGAACTTTGTAGTATAGTTGCTTCATAATATGCTAGTTAGGATGAAACCTTGGAATATTTAATATTTGCATGTATAATACAGAAAACATAGATCCAAGGTTTATAGGGTTGCATGTACACTATAGGAGTGTTAGAATGCACAAAACCCAACAAAGCCGTGCTCATATCCAACTTAGTTCCAAGAGCCTTCTATAGCGATTGCCAAAATCTCGAGGTGAACCTGCTTTCTTGGTCCGAGATAATCAATACAAGTACCCCCGTGAAGGCAAACTATCTCTCGAATGTAGATATGTGTGAGTCTCTCCATTTTGAAGTTTTCTTTGATTGGTATGAAGTGGGCGGATTTTGTCAACCGATCGACAATTACCCAGATGGCATCGTGCCCACTCGGAGATCTGGGTAACTTAGTGATAAAATCCATTGTTATCCTTTCCCACTTCCACTCAGGTATTTCTGGCTGCTGAAATAAACCTGAGGGCTTTTGATACTCCACCTTCACCTTGGCGCAAGTCAAACACTTGCCCACGAAGGTTGCAATTTCCGCTTTCATGTTTGGCCACCAATAGAGTTGTTTGAGATCCAGATACATCTTATCTGAACCTGGGTGAATGGAGCATCTTGTCTTGTGAGCCTCATTCATGACAACCTCTCTGTACCCGCCATACTTTAGGGTCCAAATCTGATTCATGAAATAGTACACTCCATCTCCCTTGACCTCTAAGTTCTTGTCTATTCCCCGCAATGCTTCATCCGCCACTTTCTATGGTTTCAAGGCTTCCAGCTGAGCCGCTTTGATTTGCGCGGATATATGGGAATGAATGGTCATTGTTAGCGCTTTCACCTTACGCCCTGAATACTCCTTTCGGCTGAGGGCGTCTGCTACCACATTGGCCTTTCCGGGATGGTAGCAAATTTCGCACTCGTAATCACTGAGCAACTCTACCCATCACTGTTATCTCATGTTTAACTCCTTCTGATCAAATATGTGCTCCAAGCTCTTATAGTCGGTGAAGATAGTGTACTTGGTTCCATAAAGGTAGTGCCTCCAGATTTTTAAAGCAAAGACCACTGCTCCCAAATCTAGATCGTGAGTTGTGTAATTTACCTCATGTGTTTTTAACTGTCTCGAGGCATAGGCGATAACTTTTCCTCGTTGCATGAGCACACAGCCTAGACCCTGATTGGATGCATCACAATAGACAACGAAGTCTTCCGTCCCTTCGGGCAGGGACAAGATAGGGGCGCTGCACAGGGCCTGCTTCAATGTTTGAAATGCAGTGTCTTGCTTGACTCCCCAACTAAAGGTTACACCTTTCTGTGTCAGGGTAGTTAAAGGCTTAGCGATTTTTGAGAAGTTCTGGATGATCCTACGATAATAGCCCGCAAGGCCCAAGAATTGTCGGATTTCTGTGGGTGTCTTTGGTGCAGACCAATTCTCAATCGCCTTGATTTTGGAAGGGTCCACATGTATGCCTTCCTCACTAACCACGTGACCGAGAAAAGTTACCTTCCTTATCCAGAACTCACACTTTGAAAATTTTGCATATAGCTTCTCCGCCCTTAATGTTTCCAGCACCTGCCTCAAGTGTTGTTTATGATCATTCTCACTTCGCGAATAGACAAGTATATCGTCGATGAATACGATCACGAACTTGTCTAGGAAAGGGCGGTACACTCGATTCATCAGGTCCATGAATATTGCCGGTGTGTTGGTCCGACCAAAGGGAATTAGTACAAACTCGTAGTGTCTATAGCGAGTTCAAAATACTATTTTGGGCACATCATTCTTGTGAACCCGCAACTGATGGTACCCTGATCTTAGATCTATATTTGAAAAGTAACTGGCTGCCTGAAGTTGGTCGAATAGATCGTCGATTCTGGGTAAGGGATAACGGTTCTTCATGGCCAGCTTGTTCAGCTCTCGGTATTCAATGCACATCCGAAAGGATCCATCTTTCTTCTTCACGAATAAGATCGAAGCTCCCCAAGGTAAGGAACTCGGCCTTATAAATCCTTTGTTTTTGCATCACATCAACGACATGAGCTAGGAATGCATGGCATTCCTTCTGCAGATACTTATGAGTCTTGATGCAAGAAACGATACGAAGATTCAAGCTAAGAATATCTTCGTAAATCATGAGGGTTTCACCAGAGGGAAGATTGAGGTTGATAGCTTTCTCGTAGCAGAGGATATCTGCATGATTGGGGCTCAATCAATCCATGCCGATTATGACATCAAAGTTTTTTATAGAAATTGGCATAAGATCGATGGGAAAAGAGTAATTGTCTAGGGTAAGAGTACAGCCTATGAATATGTCGTTAGTGCTCTCTTTCTTTCCATTAGCCATCTCGAAGGTGAACATCACGGTTAAAGGTTGGGGTTTACGATTGATTAGATGTTTGAACGCATGACTAACAAAACTCCTCTCCGCACCAGAATCGAAAAGAATGCATGCATAAGAGTTTTCAAGGAGGAACGTACCCATAACAACCGTAGGATCAGCGACCGCTTCCTCCTGGCCCATCGCCAGAACTCTCCCTGTATTGCCACCAGCTTTTGTCTTGGGTCAGTCTCTCCTGAAGTGTCCAGCTTCTCCACATTCATAACAAGCTTGACCAGCACCCGCTCCCGGGGCTTGGTTGGTTGGTTGGGCTAGTGTCTTGCAGTATCGAGTTGTGTGTCCTTTCCTTCCACAGCTATGGCAATTCAACTCACGGCAGGGTTCGTGATGATGAAAGTTACACTTGTTGCACAAAGGTAGCTTCTCGGCATAAGCACCGGTAAGAGCTTGGGTGGTTGGAGCAGCAGTTGGAGCAACAGTAGGAGTAATAGCAGCATGGACTGCCACTGTTTGTTGTTTCTTGGAGGGCTCTTGAGGAGACTGGCCCTTGCATTTGTTGCTGAACTTCTTCTTCCTCCCACCACTCTCCTTTTGTGGCTCGGCGACTAGTGATGCCTCATCCAGCTCGACTCCATGATCGATCAGAGTCTGCGCCAGATCCTTGGCGCTTTCAAATGTAGCCGGTCTAGCAGCCAAGACATTTCCATTGGTTGGTTGTGTCATTCCCCAAATATACCTCTCGATTTTCTTTCTATCCGGGGTGACCATTCCTGGACAAAGGAGAGCCAGATCACAGAATCTAGCGGTGTAGGCAACGATGTCAGAACCCTTCATTTTCAAATTCTAGATTTCGTGCTCCAACTTTTGCACTTCGCCCCTCAAGCAGTATTCCACAAGCATGAGTTCCTTCAGCCTTTCCCAACCCATGGCATTCGCCACTGGCAGGGTTAGAGTTTTGACTTGACCATTCCACCAGGTCAAGGCTCTGTCGGTGAAGGTGCATGCGGCAAACTTCACCTTGTTTGCTTCGAAACAGGCGCAAATTTCGAAGATGGATTCGATCTTCTCGAACCACCGAGTTAGAGCGATAACACCCCCATTTCCGTCGAAGGGCTTGGGTTTTGCGGTCATGAAGTCCTTGTAGGAACACTCCTTTTGATGTCCTTGAATCCCGTCTTGTTTTTGGGGGTCGGTTCCACCTCCAGCCCCACCAGAGTTCACTTGATCCATTGCTGCAGTCACGGCTGCGGTAACTGCTGCCTGAAACATGGCAGGATCGAATTGTGGAGGTGGTGGTGGCAGAATGTCGTTGTTCCTTCTAATGGGTCTTCTTCGGGGAGGCATCTTGTTCTAGAAACAATCAGGAAGAAGAGGATGGTAAGTCCTCGAGATATATGAAACAAGATATATCTCATCCTAAAATTAAAAGTGTTCTACCAAGCAATAAGCAAAGGAAAGTTACTAATGCAAGTAAGTTATTGCTGAGAAATGAATAGGTAGCAACACTACAAATGAATCCATATACTGAATTTGGCTCTAGCAAAGTACTCCTATAGTATTTTATGATGAATGTTTTTGGTAAGTTTAGGCCTGCTGTAACACCACTGTCATTCCCAAGCACATGTTGTTCATGTCTTGACTGAATATAGTTGATCAGGCAATATTCACCCTAGACATGATTTCATAACTGCCCAGGTTTGACCGCAGTGCCCCAACATCCAAATACTTTTTGTTTTGCCATACTCATGACACGGATTCGATTATGTATGCATGCCCTTATACTTTTTATAAAAATACTTATATTTTTGAAAGTATACTCTTAGTGTAGAGCACTTAGTCCCCTTAGTGTTTATAGTTGTATACCACGTAAGGTTCGGTTTACTAGTTCGCTATAAACAAGGGCTCTGATACCAATCTGTCACACCCCAAAACCAGAATGGCGGAAACGTTCTGGGGTGGAGGACGTCATGTATAACATCACAACCAATGAATAATAGCAATTATAGCAACACAACCATTATAGTGAATACATAAATGAAAATGATTACATCTGTTTGGAATTTGTCTGAAACTTGTTTGAATTACATCAAATAGTATATAAAAAAATATAAATGTAAGACTCTTATTGCTCCAATTTCTCAAAAATCCAGCAGGTACCTATCTACTGATTTCCTGAGAATACAAGGAGTTTGAAAGTATCAGCATAAAGCTGGTGAGTTCATAAGCGGTATTTTCAAATGAAAACTTGTTGATGAATTTGTAAAATCATTCATATGGTTTCAATAAAATATGATATTTTCTTTAGTGAGAATGTAGCGTTATCAATTCTGTATAAAACCATGAATGTTTGTTACTAAAAACTGTAGTGATATGCGAAAATACTACTTCATGTGACCAGCTAATGCTAATCATGATGTATAAGTATTTCATACGTGAAACCATTGTATAATCGGTTATGTTTGAAAACCCTGGCTATAGCCAGTATACGTAGTGTATTTTATTACTTAAAATAAAACCATGTAGCGAAATCCTCGTAAATTCTCCGATTGTAGTGCGTATTAATTTTATTTAGTGTAAATAAAATTGTTGAAGAGTGCCAACTTGTAAACCAAAGGTGATTTATACATATTGTGAGTCGTATAACCATACTTGATATGACTAGAGACCTTTCCAACGTTCATCAGGCATTGAGTTAAATGCCATTTGTCACCCCAAGCATGCCTGCCTAACTGTAGCTAGCAGTTCGGCTGTGGGATTGTCAATCTCGAATAGATCTATTCACAAATCTCACGCTCTCCCTCCAGGACACTCTAGTTATACTATGATAGGATTTATCCCTGTACACCTAAGGGTATAGTGTTGAAGTAGTGCCTCACAGTGTAACGCCTGTGTTTCCGGGCTTGCCATTTTTAGCAATGTAATGGTCTAGGTTAACCTTTGTAACCCATTTTGAAATATTAAGATTGTATTATTTGAGTATTGTGTGTTTTGTGCTTAATTGCTTACTTATGTGGTTTGATTAATTAAGAATAAAAATAAGCGTCAAAACTTAAGTGTAAAATAAACTTAATAACTTTGATTTATGTTGTAGTAGTTGAAACGAGGTTTCCGAATATATATAGAACGCCCAAATCTGACTTCGTATGAGGAAGTTATGATTTATCGAAGTTTCGGCTTAGCGGTATGCAGCCTGTTTTACTCGATTTGAGATCGAGCGGTTTTTAGCCGAAGCAATCTAAATGAGAATCGAAGATCTCATTGTTGGTGTCGAAGCGATAAAAAGTTAGGTGAGAACGGACGTCAAACGAAGAAGTTATGAATTTATAACGAAGTTTGTCTGTCGCGGCCTATTAAAAATAAATACTAAAAATAAAGTCAAAATTAGCCGACGGAGTCTAAACGAAAGTCGTAGAGCGTAGTCTCACCTTTCCGTGGATATAAAGAACGTTGAAAACGGAGTTCGTATGAAGAAGTTATGAATTTCCGAAGTACGCGTTGCGTACTCGAGTACGCCCCGCGTACTCCGAAGGGTGTCGACATTTCGAATGACGCATGCAGTGACGATTCGGAGCCCTGTACGCCCCGCGTTCGTGCGAGGTTCCAGCACTATAAAAGGGGATCCGAAGGCAACCAAAATTTTTGTTTATTTCTTCTCTTCTCTCTAGTCCTTTGCCTCGTTTTGCGTGCCGATTCCATCCCGAAGCCCCGGTAATATTCCCGAGCCCCGAGGCAAGTCCCAAGATCCCAAAGATCCCGAGAAGTGCGGTTTCCGAGTCGAAGCTCTGCCCGCGAGAAGTTCGATTTTTGTGGAGATCTTCCAGATCTGCTGTGGATTACTACTTCTGCAAGTCGTAGTGCTGTCCGATCATCTTCTGATCAAGTGAGTGTATACTACCTTTCATAAACACGATAATAATACAAGTTTGGTTCGAGTGTATTAAGTATATTGTCGTTTATAGGTGTGAGTGCGTAGTTACTTTCTTCCAAATACAATAATATGAAGTATTTTATATAAAATACGTGCTATGTGTATATATTTGGTTGTGTTATGTGTGAATGTGTATTCACTCTCTTCTATCTCATAGATATGATTTATTCTCTATGAGATATGTGCTATGTGTGTGTGTGCCTCATCCGTTATGTGATATATGTGTTGATCAAAGCATGCTATACAGGTTTTTTTTTACTATGTATACAAATGTATATTTTTATCTACTAATATGTTGGGTAGAACATGGGTAGATAGTTGGTGTGTAATAAACAGATGAGAGGCCTCGTTGTTGTTTGATTGAGTCATCTAGCGGAGTTTAGACGACGGCCACTGGCTATTCTAGACAGTCTTGTGGAAACATTAGCAGGTTCGCCACCTGTAGGTGTTAATGAACTTGGGTGTTCATTCGCTGTACTCCATCCCCCTCATGGTTGCCTTATTTGACTTATATTGCTGAGGTACCCCCGAAGCATGTGTTGTCGCCCCGATGAAATATTCTTAGACTAGGTCCCTTATGATTAGTTATATTAGGGACATTAAAGTGAGAATAACGGGAATGGGTAATTGGGTTATTGTTGGTTGGTGAAAATTAAATATGATATTTATTGTGGGTTGAAAAACCTATATGCTCACCAAGCTCCCAAGCCTGACCCACTCAGTTTTAAATTGTATTACAGGAAGTGGCGGAAGGGCATGAGATGGATGAACCATCAAGTTGTTTTGTTTACAAGTCTGCATATGTTTATATTTGTTATATGACTTGTAATGTATTCGTTTATGCTTATTGGTCTGTATCGGAACATGACACCCCGAGTTTTGATTATAATGAAAATACATTTCTTTTATGAAATGCTTTGGTAAACATTGTTTTATCATGCTTTGTTTTTGGGAACAAATTCCGCAACTCTTTCAAATCAAAAAGATTTACTCTGAAAATATTTAAAAGCATAAATGAAAATCGGTCTTTTCTGGCCGAGATTTTAGGGATGTCACACACAGTATCGTACAATCTAGTTTACATGTAGTGTGGTAGCGTTATACCGTAGTGAAATCCGTATGTAGTGTCAATTATAGTTATGAATGCCATGTTCATGTGGTGATGTAAACTGTAAAATATATATGTCGTGGTGTATATGTTTAGTAGTGAAAGTTTCTGTACTTGTTATGTTTCACAAAATCCCAAACTCTACCGATTATAGTTTGCATGTATAGCGTAGTGAATATCGAGTCCGGAAAACTATGCAATTTAGTGATAAGTTGTAAAACTCCCCTTATGCTCGACATAGTACAAAAGGGTTAAAGTATGAGAATTGCATGAGTTTTATATTTGTTAAAAGCTCTTTGTATTAATTTACAAAAGCACTTATGGCTTGTATTCTCCCCCTGAAAACAGTAAAAACACGGAAAGTTGTAGGGGTATGAACTCACCTTGAGCGAGTGGTTTGAACGAAAGACCGGTACGGGATGTTGATTGTCAAGTGAAACCTCAAACTCAAATTAACCCTAATAACATGTAAGGACATACATAGGAGTCAAATGAAAATATTTCACCACTAGATACAATAGAGAATCACTCTAGGGACTTGGAACTATTTGCACCAAGTGATAGAACCTTATAGGATTGAGTAAAGGGAGTGTATGGCCACCATGAATGTGTGTGCGGCCATGGGTGTGCGGCCGTACACTCATGAAAGAGGGTGCCTTTGAAGTGTTCTCAAGGTCCATACTTGCATCCATGAAGTATTCTAGGTCTATACTCAGTTGTAGTGCAAGTTAAGGGTCCTAGAAGTGGGTTTGCGGCCCTAGGATGAGTGTGTGGTTGCACACTAGAGTGTGCTGCCGCACAAAAGGAGTGTGCTGCCACACAAGGGTGTGTGCGGTCGTACACCCCACAAAATAATGTCCAAAATGTCCTTTCCAAGGTGCAACAAGGCTAGGGGCATGTCTATCTCGAATATGGAAGTTAAACTCTCACATTGGAGGGTGTTTTAAGGGTGTGCGGCCACCTTAAGAGGGGTGTGCAGCCGCACTCACTTCCAAACACGAAGAACATGTCGATTATTGCACACTTAAAGCTTAGATAGAGGGGTATTTCATGGATATCAAGTTAGAGGATGAATTACTTAAGTTCTTAAAGCTTTGGAGGGTTTGTGGTTGGAGAAACTTGAGAGGAAAAGTGTTGTGTGCTGCCAAGGTGTCAAAGGAATGAAAGGAAAGGGGATACCCTTTATATATGGGAGAGAGTGTTGCGAAAAAGTGAGTGTGTGGCCAAGGAGTGGGTGTGCGGCCGCACACCCATGTGTACGGCCGTACACTCCTCCTAAAGGTGTGTATGGCCCGGTTTTCTCACTATACGACACGCTGACTCGTTCCTAACCTCAACCTTGGTCATACTCGAGCTTAGAATCACTTAAATGAACCCTTAAATAGTACATGAAATCAACAAAACTAGTTGAATATGGATTGCTTTGACTGCGTGTACAAGAGAGAAGTTTCGGGTTGTCACAGTATGTGTCGTTTTGGAAAGCTCACTAAGATATGTGCTTACAATTTTCATGTTTATGGTTTCATTTACTTTCGGTTCCAAGGGGAAGAGCTCGACGTGATTGCATCGCATCCGTCTGTATTCCGCATTTATGAGATGATTTGTACTCTGATAATTATTTTATACACTTTCATACTTTGATGAGTTTTGAAATGATTGACTAGTGGTTTTGATTAACTTAAAAACAAAAAATTTTACTTAGTATTTTTGGGATGTTATAGGGATTGTCCTTCATAGTGAAGCCTTTGATAATTTGGAGACTTTCTTTGTAAAAGTTTCGTACTTCTACGTAAATATGGTTACAACCCATAAATTAAACTACAAATAAGAACTTAAATTGACTAACAGATGCAATTAAAATTATTCAAGAAAGAAACACCTTGTCTTGTTGTTCTTCTAGGTTATGCAATATAGGCTCCATAATCGATTTATGTCACATGTGAATCCTCAGTCTAGTAAATGTCACAAAAAGATGGGAATCGGTGTTATATAGTGTTATATTGGGCCAATTAAGTGAAAACGTATGGAGAGAACCATAGAAACAACGTGGGGAAACGGGGCGAGGTGAGTGGTAATCCATGAATTCAAGGGCGTGGGGTGGGGAGGCTGAAAATTTCGGGGTTGGGGGTGGGGGATGCAATTCTCGTTCCATTTACCCCCGTTGACATCCCTACTTTCAACCCTCATATTTATCTCTTTCCCAATCTTTATCTTAGGGGGTGTTTAGATAGGGAAAAAATAAGTTGCTTATTGCTTATTGTTTAATCTCACCGCAATAAGCAAATTTAAGTGTTTGGATAAAAGTTTTTAAAAACCAGCTTATTGCAGTAGTAATAAGCTAAATAAACTGATTTTAATAAACAATGGGATGAATGTTTATTGCTTATTGCTTATTGCTCATTTTACTCATATAAGCTGTTTTGTTTGTCAAACACTTCAAATGTTTATTGTTTATTGCTTATTCCCACCGCAATAAGCTAATCCAAACACATTTTAAAAAAATGTTTATTCCCACCGCAATAAGCTAATAACATAAAAAAAATTTATCCAAACACCACTTATTCAATAAAAATCCTAAACTTATTATTTGTCTTCTTCATCTTAAACCTTATATTAAACCTACAATTTTCACAACTCAACTTATTTAACCAGAATATAGGATGGTAATTATATGTTGTACCCTCCCTTTTAGCGTCTTTAACCAATATATTTTCTTCACTTTCATTCTTTATCTTTTAATATAATGATATTTAGATTTTGGACTTTTTCTTTTTGTGTTTTGTCTAAGGTATAAAATTTTAAACTCTCAACTCTTTTAAATGGAACCCATTCCTCATATGAAAACTACCAGTAGAGGGCTTACACTTTGAGCAAACAATCCTTTGGGTTGGGCCCAACTTTATTCGAAAATTAACACGTAACAGTAGAACTAAAAGTAATAAGTTTCCATTTTGATTCGTTGGCTCCACTTTCAGTGTGTTTGCCTTATATACATTGGCTAAATTTGGTAAAATATGGAGATAGTGTGTTTGCCTTATATATATTGTCTAAATTTGGTAAAATATGGACATAGTGTGGTTCACTAAAATCATATAACCTCGCAACTAATTGGTCATTATGATTGTAACTCATGTTGTGATATTTTTCCTAACATCACATAAAAGAATAAATATATTTAAATATGACCTAATGTCGAAACAGTAATAAAGAAATAGGGGAAACAACATTGATGTGTTAGTAAGAAGGGTGGACTAAGAGTAGGAGACAGAGATGGTAATGTTGCAATAGCAATGACAAACAAAGGTGAGGTGCATCGACAATGTGGTTGTAGGTTTGAGTACCAATCATAGAGGAGTAATGATAATCGCAGTATTAACCGTAGTTGAAAATTAGAGAATTTAAAGAGGAAAGAGGATAATACAGAAATATTAATAAACAGGATAATATAATCTTAAAATGTAAATCTAAAATGCAAATTTATGAAATCTGAGGGCGTAATATAGAAATATTAATAAATAGGGTAGATTATTGAATAGGGAAAAAGTATAGGGACTAAAAGTGTAATATTACACTTTCAAGTTTCAACGCGCGCACGCATGGAGTCAAGCGACTTTGCTGAATATATGAGTTTCTATGTATAGAAAAAACAACAAAGGATAGAGATGGAAAACAGGGTGAAAAGAAAACTATGGACCCAAATCAGGTAACGCCATCAATACCAGAAACCGCCGCAAACATCTTTCACTCTTGTTCACGACACCTGTAAATACAACCCAATATAATATGGATCCAATCCTCCATTCTCCATACTCAAATCACACAACTAGCTAGATTTAGTAACTGCAGCAGGAGTTGATATCTCGATCGATGACAACCAAGGAACGGAAGATACTGGTGGCGGTGGACGAAGGCGAGGAGAGCACGTACGCGCTGTCGTGGTGCCTGAAAAACGTCGTCGCCGAGAATTCGAAAGACACCCTCGTCCTCCTCTACGTCAAACCACCGCAAGTCGTCTACACAGCTCTCGATGGATCAGGGTATTTGTTTTCGCCGGATATAATTGCCACCATGGATAACTACAGGAACCAGGTAGCTGAATCCGTGATGGAAAAGGCCAAAAAGCTTTGCAAAGATCTTCAAGATGTGAGAAATTAAACTCTCTTTCAATTCTCTCTAAAGAGTATATATGATCGTATTTTATGTTGATTATTCGAGTTGTGTTGTAGGTGAAGGTGGAGACGAGGGTGGAACAGGGTGATCCGAGGGATGTGATCTGCAGTGCGGCGGAGAAAATGGGTGTGGACATGGTGGTGTTGGGCAGCCATGGATACGGATTGATTAAGAGGTCAGTTGTGTTTCTAACTTTCTATTGTGGATCGATGATTTATGTTTATGAAATATATGAAAATTGAAAAGTGATGGAATTGGATGCATTGAAATTGGCAGGGCATTTCTTGGAAGTGTGAGTAATCACTGTGCGCAAAACGCCAAGTGTCCGGTCTTGATAGTCAAGAAGCCCAAAACCTCTGCCGCTGCAACTTCCACTTGAAGTTGAAGTTGTTGTTAGTGTCGTGTTATGTTATTATTTATGCATTGAAGTTTGTACGATGGTTATTGTTGCTGTTTTACTTTTAAGTTTATTGCGTTTGGTATTTTGAAGGCATTGTAAATATGAGACGAGCTTATGAACATAATGAAATATCAGTGGTATTATATGAATATGATTGATTAGATTTGTTTACGGTTGAAAAGACAAAAGCTAAGTTGAATAGAGAGGAAAAAAGCATTTTAGTGGGTTGACAAGATGTTAGATTAATTGGAAACGTATCGAACTTTCAAAGAACTATGAGAGTTATATGCATAGCTCCAACCATCGTTGTTAGATTCTCGATATCTTAGATCTTAAGTTTTTTTTTTTTTTTTTTTTTAATAATCATAGTAGGACCAATTCTGATTTTGTGTACTAAGATTTTAGGATTTGACTAGGATGAATCTTATTCCGATTTTTATTACATTCAAGTCTTAAGTCTTCTTGATCTCAGAAAATTCATTTCTTCTGCTAAAAAAATCCTATGCATAGCCTAAATGATTCATTTACCATTTTACCTTGACATGGATTCATCTATTCAACTCGAAATCTACCGTTGCAGACTGCAGGAAGCCTCATAAAACATATGGCACATTTCGAATAGGTAGAGCACATATAAAGATACGGATTTTAGTCTCTTTGTGATTTTGTGTTTAGCTACACGTGGTCACAATGATATTGTTTTGTTTTTATGTTTACGATTTTTTTCTTTATAATTATTGGGTTTGCACCTACAAAAATTATAACCAATTAGATAGTCAAAGTTGACTGATACGTCTTGATCAACATCAAATTGTAATGTATAACGTAAAAATAAGATCTTCCACAAAGACTGGCTCAAGAAAAAAAGTCTAGAAAAAGACCAAGTTCATCAATTGCAATGAGTGTATGAGGGCCTGAAGGGAAACTATATTGGAGGGTTTTTTTCACGATGAAGTGAATAATGCCTTGATGTGAACAATTTGACATGCAAGTTCATAGGTATTTGAGTAGTGCAAATTCATATGATCGAAGGTGTTGTTCACATGTGTTCCTCGATATTTGTTATATATGTGTATAATTTGATTTTTTTTTTGAGTAAATTACACGAATGGTCCCTATGGTTTAGGGTAATTTATGCATTTGGTTCTTAGTTTATTTTTTTTAACTCGGTAGGTCCCTAATGTTTGTTTTTGTTACGCATTTGGTCCCTGTCTTATCTAAAAAGACTATTTTTTCTTGATTTTTTAATTTATTTAAATAAACACATTCCAACCCTACTAGGGTTGTTCCAAACATATATGTGGCCCGGGGCAAAAAGAAAAAAATGGCCCCTCGAAGACAAATATAATAAAGATTAAAAAAAACATATCATTTACTCTATAATATAGACGTGTTCAATTAGCACTGACAAGCAAACTAAGTTATTTATCTTTTGAGCTAATTTGAGTTTCAACCAACTTTAGGCCCTAAAAATCATTTAGGTAATAATTTTTTATATATATATAAACTACATAGCCTATAAATTTTGGGCCCCTTGGAGTCGTGGGCTCTGGGCGGTCTCCCGGGTTGCCCACCGTCTGAACAGGACCTGAACCCTACCATCCCTCACCTTATCTTACCCACCCCACCAATGTTCCTTATTAAAATAATAGTTTTTTTAGGTAAGACAATGACCAAATGCATAACAAAAACAAATAGTAGGGACCAAGTGCGTAACAAAATCAAATAGTAGGGACCTTATGAGTTAAAAAATAAATTAGGAACCAAACACGCAAATTGCCCCAAACCGTAGGAACCATTCGTGTAATTTACTCTTTTTTTTTAATTTGTTAGTTTGTTAGTCTCGGTTGTAATTCTATCTTCACAAATGAAGGAATGAACTACATTTTTGTTATTGTTAAAAAGTCAAAATGTGACATAATCTCTTATGCATTCTTTAGGGACAAGCCATAACATGATATGCTTATGTTGGCTAGAGTTGATAACTCAATAAATTTGGGTTCTACTTGTCGGCATCTTCAGGCTACAATAACCAAAAAAAAAAAAAAAAAAAAAAAAAAAAAAAAAAAAAAAAACCTTAAATCTCCTCAATTGAAGGAAGTTGATCGCATGACACAAGCTTAGCGTGATTGTGCTCAAATCGGAGGCATTAGAGAATCTCCGGTTTGGTTAACATTAGTTGAAAACTAAATAGGGGGAAAGTTGAAAGGGCTACACTATGATAATCATTGTGAATTAGGAGTCTTGCAGAAGAACAAAACTCAGCCAAAAAAAGAAATTGAAAAATCTGGAGTTTACTACTGATCCTACAAACCGATCTCTTAAAACAACGCCCTTTTATGTGTATTTTGAATTTCACATTTGACTTCTTAAAACAACATCCTTTTATGTGTATTTTGAATTTCACATTTGACTTTAATAAGTCTTTCATTTTCTTCTTTACTTCCTTTCCACTTCATCATATTTCAACGACTCTTTGACTTCAGCGCTCTCCTCCAACATGTTTGACTTCGACACACGCATAAACGCACCATGTAAGTTACGTAATATTTTTGTTTTGATGGCGTGATTTTAGATACAAATTACACGAGTTCGTTGATAACAAGTTTGTTATAGGGTTTTTATGGGCAATATGTTAAAAGAAGAGGTCCAACAAAATTTAATGTTTGAACGTGAAAAAGTGAAAACTCATAAACCAAAAAAAAATCAATTTCACATAAAAAAACCGAACCTAGAAAAAAAAAAGCGATACATAAGGTTTAGCAAACTACAAAACCAAATTTTTAGTTTTTGTTTGATTTTATCCAAAAACCGACCCAAGTTGACTCATGATCACCATTCACCGTCACCTCTATTATGTGAAATGTCTACCCCATACTCTCGAATTCATTTAAAGAGTGGAATGCAAGAGTTTGAAAGTAAATTATAAGAGAATGTATTCTTGAGTTTTTTTATGAAAGATGAAGATGATAGAATGAAAGGGAAGGAGGAGTAAAATAGATGTCATTTTTATGCGTCAATTTCTGGATAGATTATGAGAGAAAATCTAAAAAGGGTTTTAATTATTTACCTTTCTCTTCTGTTTCTTTTCATTCATTTCCTCTCATTCTTTTCATCCCTTCTCTTCTTTAAAAAAATTCGAGAACAAGACTTATAGTTTCATGGGATAATGACTTAAAAGGGTAATATATTTTTTGATTTGTACACATTTAGTCACTGATTTTTTTTTGTCCATATGTACCCCTTCAACTTGTTAAACTGTACACATTTAGTTCTTATGACCGGCTACTCCAGGTTAGCCGGTAAAAATGACTTAATAGAGTAATATATTTATCACTTTATACACATTTAGTCCTTAATATTTTCGTACACATTTAGTCTTTAATATTTTTTTTGTTGCAAAATAAGTCATTTTTGTTTTTGTACTCATTCATTACTTATAAACGATTTCTTTAGGTTTTTCTCACAACATCTTACATGTGATAGTCATATGGTGGCAGGATAGTTGAGGTGGTCCTGCTATATGTTATAAACCAAGATACCTAGTGCGGGCTGGCTATAAGCCATAGGCACGGAGGCTCGAGAAGAGCGGTTGGGTTAAAGCGGCATGCAGACAAACCCTGTGTATTCTAGTCCGATGACTGATTGGACCTGTTGTGTGTTAGCATTCCAGTCGGATGACTGATTGGGGCAAGGTATTCCAATCTAATGAGTGTGGGCCCGTTATGCATGATAATACGTTTGTTGTATCAGGTATTTTGGGGGAAACCCACTAAACTTTGTATTTACCCAGTTGTTTATGTTTTCAGGTTCTATCGTTAATTGTGGGAAGGCAAAGGCATGACTGTATACACTCATCAACAGTATTGAGGATTCCACGTTTCTTATATTACTCGGATTTTCGATAAATCTATTGTGGAATAAACGCTTTTTTCTTAATAATTGATTTATAATTATGGAGTTTTGTCTTATTTAAAAATGAGAATTTTTTGTTATGAAAGTGAGACGTTACACATAAACATCAATAACCCTACATACTTCATCAATGATTGTCCCACGTAAGATATTGTGAGAAAAACCTAAAGAAATCATTCATAAGTATTGAATGAGTACAAAAACAAAAATGACTTATTTTGAAACAAAAAAAATTTAAGGACTAAATGTGTACAAAAATATTAAAGATTAAATGTGTAAAAAATGATAAATATATTATCCTATTAAGTCATTTTCCCGGCTAGCATGGAGTAACCGATCATAATGACTGAACGTGTACAATTTAACAAATTGAAGGGATATATATAGATGAAAAAAATTAATTAACCAAATGTATACAAATCAAAAATATATTATCTTTTCAAAGATTTTGGACTTACTCTTGGGTATCAGCGATAATCTCCGACATCAGTATAAATGACCAAAAATATTGCTATTTTTATAAGTTGATGTAAAAAATACTCTTCGAATTATTTTGAAATAACTGTTACAGTTTAGTTTTGCGAAATGTGATATTTTTGGAAGTCTTCGACTAATTTATTTCTATTTTTTGATTTTCTGATTGTGTTATAAATCCAAGTTGAAGTCTGAAAACTTTTAGATTGGGCCACTTCAAACAAAAGCAAGTCTACGACGAACAAACGAGCACCCCAACAACCACGAACAAAGTTCATTCTTTCGTTCCGCTGATCAGAAATCAAGTGCTCGCGCAAACACACACACACACAAACACAAATCATTCCATAATCCAGTTTCTGTAAATTGAAAATCTGTAAGTATCTCACTGTCCTCGAATTCAACCTCTCCGAAACCCTAGGGTTTTTTTCTTCCATTTTTCTTTAAACCGGTGCGTGGATTTTTCGGTTTGAGTAAGTTTTAACGATTGAAACATGAAATTTTCAGGCCTTAAAAATGGAAACATCATCTTCAGTTATAACTCCGGAAGATGTATTGGAGTCGCTGATGAACGACGGCACAATTGACACGATGAGATTGAAAATCATTAATCAGCTGAAAGCCAATGTATGTTTTAATGTCATTTTCATCTCCATATTAGTGTTTTCACGATCAATATGACTGGATTTCTTTGAGAATATTCAATCGTGATATCTCCTCAGTGAAAAAAAACTGAAGTTTGATAAGTGTTTTTTTCTGAATAAGAATGTCGATGCACTTCTCACGGGAATAGTTTTCCCTTTTTCTGTGCTTGCTCTTGATTTTAAATTTTATCTCTTTGTTTAGGGTTCTTACAACTTTGTACTTGTAGTTTTTAGGCTTTAGAGGTTTTAGATAGTATAATAGTCTTGTTGTGTGGTATTCTATATGATCTCAAGATGTGTTTTGTTCGTACAGGAAGAGCTGAAGAGTACCACTATAAAAATGGTAGAGCAAAGCAAGGTTCTCAACACACCAGGGGCAGAGAAACAAACTAAAAGGGAACTCTTTGATGCTCTTAGACAAGAACTTGAGTAAGTTTCATCTGAAGCGTTAGCTAGCCATTTATACTCTATAAAAGACATTTAAAGATTGATAACATTTTCTTCTACATACTCTCTGGCATTATATTCTAGTTGTACCTTCATTTGTACAGAACCCCTGTGCTTGAGAAGGCTTCTAAATCAGTTTGGGAGTTGATTTTAGACAATAATGGACTTGGGAGAGAGATAAATGAAACAGTTGAAAAAGTGTTTTGTCGGCTTAGTGGTCGAGAACCTCCATTGTTTCCTTCAAATGGTGAATTGCAATTAGAAAAAGGAAAAGCTAAAAAGGGTGAACAAGGCAAAGGAAAAGAAAAAGAAGTTCAAAGTGAAAAGGAGAATCTGGAAACTACATCAAAGAAAAGAAAGTTGGGGACAACAAATATGAAAGATGCTGTAGATGAATTTGCAAAATAATCTCTACTTCTTCTTCTTTCACTCATCAAATACAAACCCCAAGGCAAGTATCACTATCTAATACAACAAATAACAACATGTAATTGTATTTATTTTTATTTGTTTATTATATATACAGAGCATCCTGTTGCTGTATAAACTTAGCTACATTGATTTTTAATTGCGTGGATTCTTCAAAGCACAATGCCCTAATAAGAAAAGGGTTGAGAGTAGAATGCTATAATTGGATTACCCTGATTTAGTTGGTAACATTGTTAAATTTGGTTGGATAAAAGCAGGGAGCAAATGTTGAAGGCCTTGCAGTGGCTGCAGGTGGTGGTGGTGGTGTTTTCAGACAAATGGGATGTTGTTTTCAAGTGTCTGGAAATCCGATTACTACAGGCCAGTTTTCTGACTTTACACTTTGTGGAACTTCTAAATGATTTGACAATAGGGATCACTGTTTTATAAATTGTTGTTAGAAAGTAGGTGTTATTATTCGCTTTGATTGGTTCATTATAAGTAAAGGCTAGTTATAAGTTAGTTTGTTGAGGAGCTTGATGCTTGTTTGAAACTCGAAACATGGTGTTAGTTTTGATTCAGTATGTTGTAGTGATGTTGTTTGATTATTTCATCTTTATCTTCGTGTGTTCATGAATGAAGTGGATGAAATTAACTCAGATTTTGATTTGTGAACCATCTTGTAAATCCACATTGTAATCCATTTTTTAACCAGATCCAGTTTGTTTTTTTAAGTTAATAAAAATATTATTTGTTATTATTATTATATTTTTTCTTGTACTTAAAATTTAAATTACTATTTGTATTAAAAATAAAACAAAAAAAAGAAGTGAAAGGTGCAAGATGATTATAAGGTATGTTGAAAGAATAGAATGAAAGATCGAGTGGAAATGGACATAGAAATGAAGAAGAAAAATGGTATAATTATCACGTAGCCTCATAAATCAAGAATGTTCACTAATAAGACACCCTTGGATATCCTCTTAACCAATTTTTAAAAAGTCAACTTATAATTAACTATTTACAATCAGTTTTTTCGGAAAACGATGTAATTTCAATCAATAAAAATATTTCAAAATTAAATTAGGTCTTTCAATATGATAGTTAAGTTAGCTTGATTAACTATGGTAGGTACGGTCAAGATGAAAATGAGTCTTCGAATAATTTCATCATCATTATGGAGTATCCGGAGAATTGGCAAAAAGGGATTATGAAAGGGGTTGTGCTTAAGCACCATTATCATTTTATCCATCTAATCAATCATTTATTTTTTGATTTCAAATCATTTTTTTTGTTTTTTTATTGTTTTTTTTCTTTTATTTATTAGATTATTCGTGTTATTTAAAAAAAACAAGTAAAACTTTTTTTTTTTGGAATTACACAAAAATACAATTTTATATTGGAAAAGGTAATTTTATTCATTCGTAAAACTTTTATATATATGATATTTTGATATTGATAAAAAAGCTTTATTATTATTATTATTATTATTATTATTATTATTAATAAAAACTTACTTTTCGTGGTCATTACATTCATTTATAAATAATCTCTTTCTATTTATTATTATTATTATTATTATTATTATTATTATTATTATTATTATTATTTGATTTATCTTTATCTTTTAACTTTAATTTTTTTTTAATAATAAAGAATTTGATTTGACCTAACTTTAACTTTATATATTATATAAACGATTCGTTCGATTCAATTCATTTCAATATTCGTTCATTTCAATTCATATCAAGATTCATGAAATTGGTTCGATCATTCTTATGGCAAGTTTTCAAACTAACCTGGTATGTATTTGTTATGGATAAATTTAATTTATTCGTAAGTTGTTATATGTTATATTTTTAGTTGAATTTTTTTTTAAATTGACCAAGTATATATTTATATTTGTTAGGTGTTTAGCAATCATAAAAATGTAACGTAGTGGATGTAAGAAACGACACGGTCTCTTGGATATGTGGTTGTTATTAAAAGAACAAAAACAAAAGGAAGTGGATATATTTTAAAAATTATTTTTATGTTTGATCGGGGTGGTGTACCTAGAGTCTTGAAGACGTCCACCAAAAATACAGGGTACAAAAAAACAAATTGTCCATTTGAAATTTTTGCTTGTTACTATAAGTCGAATGATGTTTGGAGGTTTAAAGTTAAAAATGATGAATATAATCATGAACCTGCAATGTATATGGAGGGTCACCCATATGCAAAACAGTTAACCCCAAATGAATCAAAAATGGTTGAAGAAATGAAGATAAACAATATCCCCACATAAGATATTATATTGACACTGAAGTGACAAAATTTCAAAAATGTTTCTACAGTAAAAACAGTTTATAATGAGCGTTACAAACTTCGAATGGATGAGCGTGGAGACCGAAGTCAAATGCAAGTTGTCTTCAGATTTTTGCATTCAAAATGATATATATTTAACCATCATTCAAATAATATTAGTAAATATGCTTTGAGATATTATTTCCACGATGGTTAAATATATATCTTTTTGAATGCAAAAATCTGAAGACAACTTGCATTTGACTTCGGTCTCCACGTTCATCCATTCCAAGTTCGTAATACTCATTATAAACTATTTTTATTGTAGAAACATTTTTGGAACTTTGTCTCTTCAGCGCCGATAGAATATCCTGTGCAGGGACATTGTTTATCTTCATTTCTTCAACCATTTTTTATTCATTTGGGGTTAACCGCCTTGTATATGGGTGACACTCGATATACATTGCAGGTTCATGATTATGTTTATCATTTTGAACGTTTAACCTCCAAACATCATCCGACTTATAGTAACATGCAAAATTTTCGAATAAACAATTTGTTTTTCTGGACCTGTATTTTTGGTGGACATCTCCGAACCTCTAGGTACACCCCATTCACACATAAAAATAATTTTTGAAATATATCCACTTCCTTTTGTCTTTGTTCTTTTAATAACAACCACGTATCCAAGAGATCGTGTCGTTTCTTGCACCCACTCCGTTAAATTTTCACGATTACTAAACATCTAACAAACTTAAGTATATACTTGTTCAATTTTAAAAAATTACACTAAAAATATAACATATAACAACTTACGAATACACTAAATTTATCCATCAAAAATATATACCAAGTTAGTTTGAAAACTTGTCATAAGAATGAACAATCAACAATTTCGTGCATGTTGAAATGAATTGAATCGAGCAAATATTGAATTGAATAGAATCGAACAAATCGTTTATATAATGTATAAAGTTAAAATTATGTCAAATCGGTTTATTATTAAAGAAAAAGTTAAAGTTAAAAGATAAAGATAAAAAGAAGTCAATAATAATAATAATAGAATAGAAAAATAGATTGTTTATGAATGAATGTGATTGACCAACACACACAAAAGTAAGTTTTTTTTATCTAATATGAAATTGCCAGTGTTGCTGAAATCGGCCTTGGCGGCCGATTAATCGTTTGACGGCCTTAAACCGATTACGATTAGTGTGTTTGGCGGAAATTGGTCAAAATCGGTCAAAGTCGCCTTGGCGGTCTCGACGGTCATAGGCGGGAATTTTTAAAAAAATTCAAAAAACTTTAATTTTCAAATATTATACCAAAATTTTAAATTTTCAAATTTTTATGCTTTCAAATTTTAAAATATTAAATTAATTTTTCAAAATTTTAAAATTTTAAAATTTCAAATACTTAGTTTTTTAGGGAATATTAATTTTTTAAATAATTTTATTAATAATTAAGGGTCCCCGATTAATTCCGATTAATCATCGCCTAGTCCGATTAATCGTTTATCGTCAGTCGACCGCCGAACGATTTTTACAACCTTGGAAATTGCATTTGCATTTTTATTGTACGTAATTCCAATATTAAAAGTAAGGTTTTTTTTAATCAATAATAATAATAAGTAAGCTTTTTTATTCAATATAAAAATATCATATATATATATATATATATATATATATATATATATATATATATATATATATATATATATATATAAGTTTTACGATAAACAAAATTATCTTTTTGTAATATGAAATTGCATTTGTAGTGTAATTCAAAAAAGATAAGTTTTTATTTATTTAAATGATTAGAATAATCTAATAAATAAAAGAAAAGAAAAAACAACAAAAAACAAAAAGGAAATAAACAAAAAAAATAATGTCAAATAGTATCTGGATAAAAACTTAAATCAACAACTATAGTTGTGATGAAAATATGTCCCATAATTTTCCGACATAACTACATTTCCGTTCATTTGACAGTTCATCGTAGCTTTCTTTTAATAATTCAACACCCTCTTCAAAAACAAAATTAGCATAATCAGTTACATTGACATTAATTAAATCAAGCTTATGCCAAATTTATCAATAGACGTAATGGTATTGGTTGGTTCGCACATGAGTAAATTACAATTTTGTGGGCACAATGCAACCCATAACTATGGCGGACAACCATAGTCCTCAGTTATTTGATGTACATCAGGCCGGTCCAATCATTGTTTGATTTTTTCCAACGCATGGTATGAAACATTTCCACACAAATCTTTAAAATGGGGTATGTTGTATCGATGCATCAACTTAGTTCGGTTTGTTACTAAAATATTCTTTATCGTTGTTTGTTGTGATGTCACTACCTTTTCTATTCTATTAAAAAAAATTATCTAAGTTAGCATATTGTGTCTGCAAGAATTTTTTCAACTTCGTGTGTTGGCTCTCAACTCTATTGTTAGTGTAGTATCCCGATCTCTTAAAAAAAATTCACTCAGCATCTATCTTGTAACGTCCTCTACAATTAGTAAATATATTTTGAGATATGTATCGTCTACAAAGTATCTGAATGGCCGATGGAAATACTTTTTCACATGCATTCATCACGCATGGATTATCATATATGTCGATTATGGTCTTAAGACAATTTAAAACCTAAATGCAATTGGATTCATTTTCTTTATCCATGAACCCAGAACCAATTGAAAATGTTGTGTTTGTTGAAGTAACACCAACAATCTCCAAAAAATGCATGTTATACCTATTAATAAAAGAAAAATAATTAGTATAACAAAACATAAAAAGGCATGTTATGCCTATTAATAAATACAAACAATTAAAAATAAAATATTTGTACTTGTTAGTCATTGGTTGTATCCACATAACGCACCATTGTAATACCGAACCAATTAATATCCGTGATAAATAAATACAAACTTTGCTTTTGTTCAATTTTATATAGTCGTTCGAATTTTATACGGTTAACGAAATTTATAATAATAATAATAATTAAAAACAACAAAAAACTAAAATATGGAAAAAAAAATCAAAACAAAAACTAAAAGAAAAAAAAGGATGAAATTGAAAAAGAAATGAAAGGTACTTATAGATTTAGCCTTATGAAAGTTAATAAACAAATAGACGATGAAAGATGACATTTCATCATCTTTATAAGATATGTATATGAATATTATCATGGTTTACATGTTTATAGATGTTGACTATAGGTAACGTGACATTTCATCGTCTTTATAAGATATGTATATGAATATTATCATGGATTTACATGTTTATAGATGTTGACTACGGGTAACGTGTCAACGTGTGGATAGTTATTATATAGAGTAAATTGCAAAAATGGTCCCTGTGGTATGCAAAATTTTGGGGTTTTAGTCCAAACCATGAGTTTTTTGGAACCATAGTCCTTTTGGAGTGGTTTCTATGTGGTTTTGGTCCCTGGACTTAACTCCCGTTAAGTTGGAACTGTTAAGCCCCCTCACGTGCCTCACACGTGAGGGTAATTTCGTCATTTCATGTCAGGGACCATTTTTGCATAAACGGTTTTTTGGATTAATTGACATTTACCCCTCATTTACTTTCCCCAACACTCGTCAACTCCCCAACTCCTTCCTTCTTGCTTCTGCTCCATTGAACCTGCAAAAAACCCTCGTTGCTTATCTAAACAAGATAATCGACACTACACATATAAGGGCATACGTTTAATAGGAAATGGTGTTCGTAATGTGGCATATCAGACCAAAACACGAAGTTGTTGATGTATCAACTGTATATGGTAAGCTGCTCTGTTTTCTTTAACTTTTATACTTTGCATTTTCTTATTGATTTAGAACAAAAAAATGCAAAATTTTAACTTTGTTAATATGTATAATTTTGATTTTTAGCTGGTGCACCCACATGGTTTAGTATTAAGCTTCATCACGGTGGGAAATTTACTAAATTACCTGATATAAAGTACATTGGAGGTGAAGTGCGTTATGTTGATTATGTGGACATTGATGAGTTTTCTGTGCATGAACTTGATGCCATAATGCTTGACCTAGGTTACCCAGACCCACGGAATTCTGACTTCGCTGATGAATCCCCAGTTATATACTACCATTTTAGGATACCCAATGGTGACTTTCAATTTGGTCTTAGAGCTTTAGGGAATGATCAGGATGTGATCAACCTTTCTAAATATATTGCACATAACAAGCTGATTGAGGTGTACACAGAGCATGGAAAGACAAATTTATTGACTTACTTCATGTCACCAAATGCAAAGGGTAAAGTTGTCATTGAGGAATTACCAGAAAATGATGATCAAGGGGCTGAAGTTGAGGGTCAAGTTCATGCAGATTCTTCAATGAAAAATGTGAACCATGGTAATGGTGAGCCTATTGGTGAGTTCATGTCTCTGATTCTTTTTGGGAGTAAGAATGATAGTTTCTCACCAGAGTATAGAAGGGGTAGGGTTGGGAATTCCAAAATAGGTGAAAGTTCTTGTAGCAATAGACGTAATTTAGATTATATTGATGAGGTTGTTCACATTTCAAAGGAAAAGAATGATGATCTGGATGGTTCAACTAATGTTCAGGAGGCAGCAACTTGTGTTCATATTGATGAGATGGATGGTGTTAGGGAGGCTACAAATGTTGTTCAAGAGGCATCAACTTTTGATGAAGAAGGCTACAACACCCCCCTGTTAATAATGCTGATGAACAATTGAATGAGTTATTTGATAACCTTATGGAAAATTTGATTGGGAGTGATGATGATAATGCAGAGTATGAAGGGGATGGAGAATCTGAAGAGGGTAATCAAGAGTATGAAGAGGATGATGAATCTCAAGAAAGTGATCCAAATTTTGAAGAGTATGATGAATCTGAAAATAGTGATCCAGAGTATGAAGAAGATGAGAGACAAATAGAAGATGAAGATCATATGGATGACATAATGGATGTTGACAACAATATACAGGATGTGGATGTGGACATGGGAGATTTCACTCTCAATGTTGAAAGTGATGTGGAAGGTGGGCATGAACCTGAAGATATGGAAGTGATTAACAATGAGGAATTTGAATCTTTGGATGAAGGATCCGACCAAGACAGAGAGAGAAGAGCTCTTATCAAGAATTTGAGAAAAGAAAAAAGGTGCAGTCTTGGGGTAGTACATAAACAATCTTTTTCAGTTGGAGATAAATTTAATAGTAAAAAAGAATTAAAGGAGGCAATTGATTTGCATGCACTAGAATCAAGAAGGAATCTTTTCTTTAAAAAAAATGACAATGTAAGGCTTAGGGCACAGTGTAGAGGTGTTGTACCTGTCACCAATAAAGGCCAAGTGGGTAGTCAAGCTACCACTTCAAAAAGAAAGGGTAAAGAATTAAAGACACAAAAAGTAACATGTGGTTGGTACATTCATGCATCTAGGTCAAATCCTGAATCCGACTGGTTTATAAGGACCTTAAACCAAACTCACACATGTTTGCAAACAAGGAAACTCAGGGCTTGTACTGCTTCTTTAATCAGCAAGAAAATCTTTGATCAAGTTGAGGCGAATCCAGATATACCTTTGAGAGCCATACAAGATCACTTTCAAAAGACCTACCAAGTGGGTGTTAGTATGGACAAAGTGTTCAGGGCAAAGGATAAGGCAAGAAAGCATATAACTGGTGACTACACAAAGCAGTATGAACTGTTGAGGGACTATGTTCTCGAACTTCAAGCCACCAACCCAGACACCACAGTGAAAATAGATGTATGTTCTGAGCCTAACCCTGATTCCCCAACTAGGCAGTTTAGAAGAATTTATGTGTGCTTGGGTCCACTGAAAAAAGGGTTCAAGGCATGCCTTAGGGACTTATTAGGTTTTGATGGTGCCTTCATGAAAGGACCATTCCCTGGGCAAGTCCTTTCAGCAGTTGGTCTTGATCCCAATAATGGAATTTACCCATTAGCATATGGGATTGTTGAGTCTGAAAACACAGAAAGCTGGAAATGGTTTTTAGATAACCTTGGGGATGACTTGGACCTTGGAAGAAACTCAAATTTTACTTTCATAAGTGACAGGCAAAAGGTAAAGTTGGAAGTAGTTTTTATACATTTGGTCATTTAAAGTGTGGTTGTAAGTTAATTCTAATGATTGACAATTAATTTTTGCAGGGTTTACATACTGCAGTTGAGCAAATTTTTCCCAATGCTGAGCATAGATATTGTATCAGACATATTCATGACAATGTGAGGAAAAGATGGAGGCAAACAGAGTACAGGGACCACTTATGGAGGTGTGCATCAGCTACCACCATTCCTGAGTTTGAACATTTGATGAAGGAGTTTAGTCAGTATGATAAGGAGGCATGTGAATGGTTGAAGCAAATTCCTCCTAAACATTGGGCAAGGAGTCATTTTTCAGGTAAATCTATATATTCCAATTTGATCCTTATGTCTTTCACTTAGTGAACTGTTTTACTTGTATGTGAATTGTATTAAATGTTTTTTAATGGTAATTTACACACAGGAAGAGCAGTTTCTGATGTGTTGATATCAAACATGTGTGAAGTGTTTAATGGGAAGATAGAGAAAGGAAGGGATAAACCTGTCATTGGATGTTTAGAATTCATAAGGGAGTATCTAATGAAGAGGATATGCAATGTCATGAAGGAAATGAAAAAGGCTAAAGGTCCACTAACACCCACAGCAACAGACATCCTAACTGCAAGAAAAACAGTTGCTTCACAATACATTGCTAGGTGGAATGGGGGAGACAAGTATCAAGTCACAGGAGCTTTGCAGGATCAACATGTGGTTGATGTTAGGAACAAAACATGCACTTGCAGAAAATGGGAATTAATTGGAATTCCATGCAGACATGCAATTGCAACTCTGAATGAGATAAGTAAAGACCCAGAGGCTGACCTTGACATTTACAAATGGGTTCACAAGGTGTATTTTCTAGAGACATGGAAAAAGGCTTATTCTTTTAAGGTGGAGCCAATTAAGGGTAGATCCATGTGGCCCAAAAGTGAATGTCCCACAAAGCTAATCCCTCCTCCACATCGCACTCAGGTGGGAAGGCCTAAGAAAAAGAGAAGACAAAGTGAGGGTGAAAGGTTAAGCAAAAAGCAGAAGGCAAGTCAAGGTGATGGAGTGAATGCTGCACAAGAAGGAGGCTCCCAAAAACCAACAAATGATGGAGTGCAGAAGCTATCAAGGAAGCATATCAGTGTTACTTGTAGCAAATGCAAGAACAAGGGACACAACTCTAGGACCTGTAAAGGGCAAGGTGGGAATCAATCCAAGAAGTAATGTGTCATGCATGCATGGAGTTTTTTGTGATTTTGGTTGGTTATGAAAACTTGGTTGTTATATTTACAATATTTTGTTGAAAATTTTTGGTTGGTTGTTATGAAAACTTGGTTGTTATCTTAGGTATGGTAATGTGTCCCTTTTGGTAATGTTTAGAATCTTTGGTTGTTATGTTTAGAAACTTTGGTTGTTATATTACAAATCTTAATGAAATATGCATTTTGGTTATGTACAATTGGTTCTAAATATATATATTTTGGTAACACATTCATACCATTTCTATTCATATGTTAATTCTTATACATTCATACCATTTTGGTAAAACATTCATTACACTTGCATCATAAAATTGTACATATATCATTATCATCATAAGTCACTACAAACTTGATCACATAAAATTACAAAAAAATGACCAAAACACCCTTCAGAGTATACCCCTACACAAACCAAATATAAAAGAATACAATCACAAAGAAAAACCAACTTCCAAACATGTACATTTTCAGCTTCAAATTATCATCCTTCAATGCTCTGACATTTGCCACCAAAATGTTGTTCTTGCATATCAGTCCATTGCATTGATCTTGTAGCATGTTCATACCTCTAACCAACTCATTGCACCGTTCCTGCACTGAATTCAAATTTCTTAGCAGACCAGGTATGATGGCTTTAGACCTAGCACACATTGGGGGATCAAGCCACCCAATAAACCCACAAACGGAATCATTCATAGGGCATGCAAAAAATCTCCTTCCTGGATTCAGAGGGGTCCAAGACGTTTTCACCACAGCAACTTTTCCACAAAAACATAGCACCATTTTTGTTGTAGCAGAGCTCAAGAAGAAGAAGGGTAGAAGAAAAGAGACGTTGGGGAAGAAGATCGCAGGAAGTGGGGGTATTTAAAAGGAATTAATCCAAAAAACCGTTTATGCAAAAATGGTCCCTGACATGAAATGACGAAATTACCCTCACGTGTGAGGCACGTGAGGGGGCTTAACAGTTCCAACTTAACGGGAGTTAAGTCCAGGGACCAAAACCACATAGAAACCACTCCAAAAGGACTATGGTTCCAAAAAACTCGTGGTTTGGACTAAAACCCCAAAATTTTGCATACCACAGGGACCATTTTTGCAATTTACTCTATTATATAATGCCAAGAGATGTTAAAAGTTATAAAAGAAATTGATATTGAAATATGAACATGAAGAATATGAGCGGAATCAATAACTAAAACTCTAAGGGTATAAAAAAATTTAACATCCCTAGCATTCAATTGAGCATCATATCATATTATATTATAAAGAAAATATTTTTTTCTTTCACCACATCTATATTTATATCTATATCTATATCTATCTATATCATTATCATCATTATTATTATCATAGATACTTATAAAGCTAGCATTTTTTCTTGAATCTCATGCATTTGAAACCCCCATAAAAATTTGCAAACACCTCATGCATTTGAAATCTTCTATTTTAATGAATACCACTCAAAAGTCTCTTAATAATGATTAACAATTCAAAGGATTTATAACTTATATAATACATTTAATAAACAATTAATGGAGACTCTACTATAAAAAAGATCAATCTTTTTTAGTAGACACACAAATACAATTCACATACAAAATTCACAAAGAAAACAAGTTTAAAGTTTTTTGTGTTGGTTTGACGCTTTGAACAATTTTTCGAGCCATGTTATCATGTTGAAGTTTTTAATTTGTAAGTTTGTTATATACTAATTCTTTTTTGTATTTTCTTGATTTAAGTATTCTTTTAAGAATATCATTGTATGTTGTGGTTGAAATTTTAATGTAAATTAAATTAGATTTTGTGACAACCCGAAATTTCTATTATGTACAACCATTCACTTCAATAGAAGTCAAAACTATTTCTGCTAACTTTTAAGTTTTTTTGGAGCCAGTTTGAGTACTCTAAAGCCTAGTATTGCAAGAGATGACTAGAGAGAGGATACTTTAGGTTAAAGTGTGCAACATTTAAGTTCCAAAACTCGTAAACCCTAAAGACTATATAATTGACACTTAGTCATTTTTATCACTTTTTCACATTTTCAAGTTTAGAAACCATTTCTCTCTCAAGTATCATCCAATTCTTCTTCAAAATATTCAAGAAAGTAAGTGTTTTCTTCCTTTATAAGTTGATCTCCTCCTTAATCTAGTGTTCTTGGGCCGTGAACACCCTTTCAAGCTCCTTTATTGTAAGTATTCTTACCCTACTGTGTTATAAGGCTTGTTTCACTTCTTATTCAACTAGAAAACACAAAGAAACACAAGATCAAAGGTGTTTACGGCCAAGACATGTTCTTGAGCTGTAAACCCAAATAGATGGGGCAAAGTGAGCCCTAGTCCCTTCCATAGCCTTGGATACTAGTCTAGATCACTTCCTTGAAGTGTTTAGGACCTTAAACATCAAAAAGACCATGAACACATAGAGTTCACGGCCGTAAACCCATGAGGAATGGTCCATGGGCCGTAAACTCTATAAAGTGGTGCCAAGGTGCCACTAATGACTTCCTAAGGCTTAGACTTGAAGTAAGGATGCTTCTTTATGACTTAGAAGGCCTTAAAACACAAAATGGTACCAATTACCATGAGTTTACGGCCGTAAACTCATGGGGGAAATGACCATAGGTCGTAAACTCCTTAAGGAGTGGTCCTTAGGCCATAAACTCAAATGCAATGCCCTATACCCCTTAGATGCAACCCTAATGTACTCCTAGCACTTGAATCAAAGTGTTGTCCATGTTTTAGGGTGTCCTTATTTGAGTAATTAGTTGTTAATTGACTAATTCGATACATATATGTGTCAATATATGTTAAATAGGATCCATGTGTGTGCTCAAGTCTTCACTTGACACTTAGCATCCTATATCATCCGTTCATCCAATCCACTCATTACAGGTGAGTTCATACCCCTTAACCAACCTTTTAAATGTTTTTAAATGCTTTTATGGGGGGGGGGGGGGGGAATACAAGTTGAATATCATAGTTATTATATCAATCACATGTGATTTATAACTATGAAACATATGGGATTGCTATACTTTCAAACTGTCTTATCAAACAAACTGCTTTAAATCGTTCCTCAAAATGTTTTACAAAACTTCTTTTAAACTTTTATATTGTCAAGTGCATGCCTATATATGTATAGTTATATAAGTAATGTTTAAAGGATTTAGGACTGCTAGCTCACTTTAATTCCTTTTCCTTGTTTGGATGTGGCCTTAGGGTATCGGTTATTTGTCCGAATGTCATCTAAATATTAGTTATATATTATGTATACATATGTAGACATAAAAGATCTATCAGTCAATTCAATGCCTTTTGGTAGCAAAGGCATACTTCCAGTTATACACGTACATTACTAATAACTATAATAGGTATAGTTAGGAGATACCATTTACTATTCCTAGTACAAGGAATCACACAAGAGTCAGTTCATTCATGAGTCTATACAAATATATTACATACTATATGAATAGATACTAATACATACTATAGGAAGAGATACTGTTACATACTATATGAAGAGATACTATTACATACTATAGGAAGAGATACTATTACATACTATATGCATAGATACTAATACATACTATGCGGGATTGACCATTCTACACCCGGCTGTTAGCTACAGTGGGAAACTGCACCCGGCTGTTACATACTATATGAAGAGATACTATTACATACTATAGGAAGAGATACTATTACATACTATATGCATAGATACTAATACATACTATGCGGGATTGACCATTCTACACCCGGCTGTTAGCTACAGTGGGAAACTGCACATCGACGGATGTCCTCGGTTGTATTGTTCGGCGAGTTACCACGTTGTGTTTATCCTAAGACAAAAGGATACGATTTTAAATGATTATATAAGTTTCCTATTACTTTTAGCTTGTGACACATTCACATAAACGATGAGGTAGACTATAATTTAATTATAATAGTTGTACATGGGAAAAACCTTCATTCATACAGAGAAGCAAACCTTCAAAACAGTCGAGTCTTGGTAGAAGACTACATTTTATACTAGTAGGAAATATGGGATTTTCTAGGGTTTTCATACTTATACAAACTTATTCTTCAAACATTTACAATTCTTTCCTTTACAGTTTTACTGATCAATGAAACTAAAATACTTATGAATTCACCAGCTTAAATGCTTATCTACGCTTTCAAAATAACTTGTATTCTCAGGTCACCAGTAGACAGGTACGATGACCAGGTTTTGAGAAGACGGAGCAGTCAAGAATCGTCTTTTATTTTGATTACTTATTTTCAAGTCTTATACTATGAAAGAACACACATGTATTAAAACCTTACTATTAATGCAATGGATGATGTTGTTGCTTGTTTACTACTTTACACTGTTGTGATACTTTACATGACGTCCTCCGCCCCAGAACGTTTCCGTCGTTCTTGGTTTTGGGGTGTGACAGATTCATGTTATCGATCATATGTTAGGAAATGTGATATATATAATATTTAATTAACTTGTGTATACATGTTTGTATGTTCATGTTTCTTCAAAACAATAATTAATTAAAAATCATAGATATGTCATATTATCCATGTAAGCCTTTTTTAAAATGCAAATTGTCTATCTTATCACTTTATATTTTAGTATATGTTTAACATTTTAATTATAATGTTTTTAAAAGTTTCTTTCACTTATTAATAATAACAAATGGTTTTAAAATTAATAAGCAGTAATTATAAATAATAAAATCAAATTACATGGATATGTCATATTATCCATGCAAGTCTCTTTTGAAATGCAAATTGTCTATCTTATCACTTTATTATTTAGTGTATGTTTCACATTTTAATAATAATATTAAGTGTTTCTTAAAAGTCTTCTTTAACTTATTATTAATAATAAGTGGTTTAAAATTAATGAATAACAACTTTAAATGATAATAACATCAAATTATAAATTACATTTAACTATAAATAAATTGTAGTTTAAATGAACATTATTATTGAAATTAGAAAATGATCGCATAAGAAAAAATATAATTAATCAATAATAATAATTGTTAAAAATAATACTAAATAGATAATTATATTTAATTCTATTAATGACGAATGTGGGTTGGTGTCAAAGAATATAATTGTTCAAAATTATATATATATATATATATATATATATATATATATATATATATATATATATATATATATATATATATATATATATATATGTAAAAATATTATCTTAAAATTAATGTCAATAACATAACTATTTTAAACATATAGTTTTCAATATTTTAACAATATATTTTTAATCTTCGTTGCGCAACGCGCGGTAATTCATCTAGTATACTTATAAAGCTTGCATTTTTTCTTGAACCACATTCATTTGAAACTCCCATGTATTTTTTTCCTTTCATCACATTCATTTGAAACTCTCATGACTTTTCAATTTCTTTCTAATAATAATTATAAGTTGGTTAATAAGGTTAAATAAATATCAAACCTAAAGTGTAATCATATATAAACTAAATTTCAATATTAAAAAAATATATTTTCTTCTACTTATAAATTTTGTTTTTAACTTTTAACTATACTTAATTTATTAGGTCTAATATGTTGTATGTAAACCATTATCATTTTAAAGCTACAATTTTTGATCAATTTGTATAAAATACTTAAATTGTTAATTTAAATATAACCTTACAGGATCAACTTAAATATAAATTTTAGTTCAACTTATGCTACCCAAAGAATATTTTGTAAATAGTTAAAAGTGATAAATTGTAGTGTTTTTCTAATAATGAATATAAATTGGTTAATAAGGTTAAATAAGTATCAAACCTAAAGTGTAATAAAAAATAAACTAAATTTCAATATTAAAATAATATTTTTACTTCTACTTATAAAGTTATGTCTTTAACTTTTAACATATTATACTTAATTTATTAGATTTAATATGTTGTTGTATGGAAACCATTATCGGTTTAAAGCTACAACTTTTGAACTATATGGACAAAATACTTAAATTGTTAATTTAAATATAACATTACAGGATCAACTTCAATATAAATTTTAGTTTCACTTTAAAAAAAACCCAAAGAATATTTTATGAATAGTAAAAAGTGATAAATTGTAGTGCTAAATACAAAAACTAAATTGTAATATCAGTTCACTAAAATATTTCCTACAGAGATTTTTATAATTGTTAAAAGTTTTTAAATAAGTAGCTTAAAATAACTTACAATAACAATAGTTAAAAATAACTCAATATAAATGATTATATTGTTACCTTTAAAATCAAAAAAAAAATGTTTGATGTTTTAAATAATTACACTGATATAAATTAAAATGTTAAGCAAATAAATTTTAAAAATGAATTAACAATAATAACAACTATAAATAATATTAAATTATATATTATATTTAATTTTATTCATGAGTAACTCGCAGGTAGAGGTCATTCAAAAGATTGAGATTATGCAGTTTTAATAGATGTGTATATTATCATATAATTCAAAATAATCAATATACTATATCAACTTAGTATACAAATTATTATATCAAATTTAACAACGACATTATTGTTATATTTAAAAAAAACATATATTTGTACAGATTTCAACTATATAGATGCTTCTGCGCAACGCGTAGGCATTCGCCTAGTATCTTATAAAACTAGCATTTTTCCTTAAACCTCATGCATTTGAAACTTCCAAGGCTATTCAACTTATATTTTTACTCAAACCATATTCATTTGAAACCTCATATTTGAATGAATACCACTCAAAAGTTTCTTAATAATGATTAACTATTCAATGGTTTTATAACTTGTATAATATGTTTAATAAGAAATTAATGGATAGTCTCTTATAAAAAGGTTAATCTATTTGAGTAGACATACAAATACAAATCACATACAAAATTCACAAAGAAAATAAATTTAAATGTTTATGTGTTGGTTTGAGGGCTTTGAGCCATTTTCGAGCCAATGGTATCAGGTGCTATCAGAATTTTTATTGAGTCGTACAGTTTGAATGAAAATGAGTGAAAAAACGACGTATGGAACAAAAATGAATCAGAATTAGTGAGAATATATATATGAAAATAACGATAGTTGTGTGAGGTTGAATGTATTTACATATTACTAAACAACTTATTCTCTTAATAATTCTAATAGAATAGCATTGTCCACACGTCCGCACAATAGTTGTCCATCCATATTATAACATAGCCCTGTGAATGTGTGTGTATATATAAGTTTAAATTAGAACAATTATATAATTGAGAATACGATAACAAATTTAGGCCACATATTTTTTCCGCAAAGTCCTCTCGCGTATGGGCATGACTGAAGAACGTATCGGGACGACGTAACATATAATATTCATATATGAATAAGTATATGTATATTCTCAAGTGATTTTTCATATATATATATATATATATATATATATATATATATATATATATATATATATATATATATATATATATATATATATATATATATATATATATATACAGACTTAGTCATATATGAATATTATCTGTTACGTCGTCTCGTATGTTCCTCCATGGCACCGGTACGTTGGAGGGCTTTGCGGCAAAAAGAAATATGTGGCCCAGTGGTAGTTATGTTAGTTGCAATGATGGTGGTTTATATTCACGTATGAATATTTAGTTCCTCCGTCGCGTCAATAAGCGGGATGGTTTTGCGGCAAAAAAATACATATATGAGAGCATTTTTCCTTTCACCATATTCATTTGAAACTCTCATGTCTTTTGAATTTTTTGTTAATAATGATTATAAGTTTGTTAATAAGGTTAAATAAATATCAAACATAAAGTTTAATCATATATAAACTAAATTTAAATATTAAAATAATATATTTACTTCTACTTATAAAGTTATATCTTTAACTTTTAACATATTATATTTAATTTATTAATTTTAATATGCTGTTATATGTAAACCATTATGATTTTAAAGATACAACTTTTGAATAATTTGGATAAACACTTATATTTTTAATTTAAATATTCCAACTTAAATATAAACTTTAGTTCAACTTAAGAAACCTAAAGAATATTTTGTAAATAGTTAAAAGTGATAAATTGTAGTGTCTTTCTAATAATGATTATAAGTTGTTTAATAAAATTAAATAAACATCAAACCTAAATTGTATTTAATTTAATAGATTTAATATGTTGTTGTATGTAAATCATTATCAGTTTAAAGCTACAACTTTTGAACAGTTTGGATAAAATGTTTAAATTGTTAATTTAAATATAATATTACAGTGTCAACTTAAATATAGATTTCAGTTCCACTTAGAAAACTCAAATAATATTTTGTGAATAATTAAAAATGATAAATTGTAGTACTAAATGTAAAAACTAAATTGTAATCTCAATTTAACTAAAATATTTCCTAAAAAAATTACAACATGCTTCGTTTTTTAATAATTCGTCATTGAAAAAATACAACACTTACACATGCTTTGTTTTTTAATAATTCGTCATTAAAAAATTACAACACTTACACATGATAATTACTAAAAAATTACAACACTTACACATGATAATTACTATAAATGTACGTGGAGAATTTAGGTACTTGAATACATTTACATAGACTCATATGCAACATACATTAAAAAAATTATTTGTTAGATTTTACTAAACTATTTTTTATATTTAAAACTAGAAAAGAACCAATTGTTTCCTTCACCTATACGTTTTACTAAACTACTTTTGATAATTAAAACTAAAAAAGAAACAGTTGTTTCAATCGCCTATGTTTGCATATAAATACAAGCCTTGTTAGAATTGTGGCTCATTAAATACTCTCTTATGTTTTGTTAGTAATTTATGTTTAAATTTCTATGTTTTTATGGTTTTTGGTAATTTAGGTTTTAAATTTTTTGCTTGTTAATAATGTAATGGGTTTTTAATTAATGTAAAATATTTATTTATGTTTTTTTATTTAACCTACTGTCAAAAAAAGATTAATAATAATATAATATAGAGTGGTAAACATTTCCAAATGATACTTGTAGCGGAGATGACGTGACACGATGTGACAATCATTTTCTAGTGGGTTGATAGATAGTAACCATCCCCCTTAACATAAGGAATAAAATGTGTTATGGCATGCATTATAATAACAATAATGTGTTATGGCACATAAGGTCACATTAATCTGTTAAAGATAGATGCAATATAGTTAAAGACACAACACGCTAGATAAACTCAGATAACCAACTTATTTAGCATCCTCATTGAATGCCATCATCATGCATGTTAGTGATGTTACAAGTGTAATAATGTAACATTCAAAAAATTGAAGTGCACCAAATACAATAGAACAACAAGTATATGCAAAAAAAAGGTCGGGTCAGATAGAGGTCTGTATGTGGGGATTGGAAAGATAAATAAATCATTACCAAAATGATGATTGGTTGCCTATTTTTCTTGGGTGTGATCAAAAGCCAAATCGTATATCTGATTGTAATCATCCACAAAATGGACATCAAGTCCTTCCTTCACATTGGGTGCCAGCTCATCAAAGTCTCGTTTATTAGCCAAAGGAAATATTATAGTTTTCACACCACTTCGTCTTGCAGCTATCGTCTTCTCCTTCACCTAAAAAATAAGACGTATCCCCATTAAGTAATTAAAAAAAAATGATTATTACTAATTTATTTATGCATACGCATACGTACCCCACCAATTGGAAGGACTCTTCCTGTAAGAGTAACTTCCCCAGTCATGGCAAGGTCCCTTTTAACATTCTTGTTCATTGCAAGAGACAGCATGGAAGTGATCATGGTGCAGCCAGCACTAGGCCCATCTTTAGGTGTAGCACCAGCAGGGACATGTAAATGAAGCTTTGAATTTGCAAAAAAATTATTTTCCTTGTCTTTTCCCGCCAATATTGCTCGGGCAACAGTGTGGGCAATCTGGGCACTTTCCTTCATCACATCACCAAGCTGCCCGGTTAGATTCAGGGCAGCTTTTCCGTCACCTTGTTCGATTGTGGTGGTTTCTATGTAAAGGGTGGACCCACCCATTGCAGTCCACGCAAGGCCCATGACAACTCCCAGTGGGGTCTGGTCGTACATGCGTTCAGCATGGAAAACCGGCTTTCCGACATAGTCTGCGAGGTTTTCTTCATTCACCCAAACTTTATCTATTGTAATTGTTGCTTCCCTATCCTGGAATGAATGATCACAAAATTAGCAATGTAAATTCAAAGTATGATGTTCTAATAAGAAGGGGAGTGAAAGCAGGATGCTAGAATTGGCAACCTTTAAAGCAGAAGCCTCGTCAGTAAGAGTAGCTGAATCGTTGATGTTGACAACTTCAGCTTCTTCTGTAGTTGTATCAGATATTGGTTCATCATTGCTCTTGTTTGATTCAGTTGCACCCTCGATTTGCTTGTCAGATGAAGTTTCACTTGATTCTGGCTCGTTTTGTGCTCCTTGTCGGACTAGTTGCAAAGCAATCTACAAGAAATAGCAATGTACTTTCATTTCATCATTGTATTTTTTTTTCTTAATGAATGCAAGTTGCTACTTTACACTGATGAAACATTATTTAAAATGATCAAATATGAAGTCAGCAAAGCAAACCTTGCGATAAATCTTCTCAATTTGTTTCTGGAGATTCCGAACCCCTGCTTCTCTGCAGTAATTTTCTATCAAGGAAAGAAGAGCTGCCTCTGTCACTTCAACCTGGAATATTTTCAAAATGAGATCAGTTATTCATTATATATATATATATATATATATATATATATATATATATATATATATATATATATATATATATATATATTACTCTCTGTTTATTGGGTTACAACAAAACCGAGTATTGTATCATGTATATTGGTATATTGTATAGCAATTGAAGCAGATATACAGAATTTATATCAGAGATTAACTATCAACTTTTTTATTAACTTAAAGAGAAAGAGAGAGACCTGTTGAGGCTTGATGCCACATGCATCACGGGTGGTCTTCTCCAAATAATCACGGGCAATATGCATTTTTTCATCAGTAATGTAACCAGCAATGGGGATTATCTCCATTCTATCCAAGAGTGGATTGGGTATAGTTTCCACTACATTTGCTGTACATACAAACAAAACCTGCACCACAGTCCAATTAGTCCACCTACATTATAGGAATGCTTAACTAACTGATTAGTTGCTAAATGAAGACACACTTAACACATTAATCAATAACTAAATCAACTAGAATCATAATTGTGCAAGAATGCAGAAAGAAACCCATCCATTGTAACTAATCTATCATCACAAGAAAACACTAACCTTTGACAAGTCAATTGGAACATCAAGGTAATGATCTAAGAAATTTGCATTCTGCTCTGGATCAAGCAGCTCCAGCATAGCACTTGCAGGATCACCTGCATGTCCCCTGCCCAACTGCACCCAACATAACAAACAAAAACAATCAAACACTTGTCACATAACTTAAAACTAATGGAACATTTTCTAACTCTCAAATCAAAATCAAAATCACACCTTATCAATCTCATCAATGAGAACAAGAGGGTTTGCTGTTCCTACACTTTTCAGACACTGCACCATTTTCCCAGGCATTGCACCTATATAAGTCCTCCTATGTCCCTGGTATAAAACAACCTTAAATGTTAATATAAAAAATGCTACTTCTAATAATCAAGTGTATTATAATGAAAACTCTTTTTGACCTTGATTTCAGCCACATCAGACAATCCACCAACAGAAAACCGATAAAACTTTCTGTTCAAAGCACGTGCAATCGAACGGCCTATGCTGGTTTTACCCACTCCAGGAGGACCAGAAAGGCAGATGATTTTTCCTGCAAAAAAAAAAGTTATAAGTTTTGCATTTCACAGTTGAAGCATAGATGAAACCAAAAAAAAAAAAACTAACCTTGTGATGTTCCTCTTAGTTTTCCCACTGCAATAAACTCCAGTATCCTCTCTTTAACATCAGTTAAACCATAATGATCCTCATCAAGAATTTGTTGAGCTTGTACAACATTGAAGTTCTCATCACTGAAATGGGTTTAAGAAATCAATTTTTACTTATAACATTATTGGTAAAAAGCAGAAGACTTGTTATCATACCTGTAGTTACCCCATGGTAAGGCAGTCAACCAATCAAGATAGTTACGTGTAACATTGAATTCACTTGAACTGGCTTCCAAAAGTTGCAGTTTTTTCATTTCTTCTTCGATAACTTGCAGAACATGAGGTGGGATTTTATCCTTGTTTGGCTCAATTCTGTCTCTAAACTTATCTGCAGTACATAATTTCAAGATTATGAGTTATTTAGTTAAAAAATTAATATTCCATATGAACAAATACAAGAATTTTACCAGTGAGTGCTGTTTTATCATCTGTCTCGAGCCCTAATTCCTGTAGAATGATAACATGTATCATATTAAATTCTGAAAGGATACATAATCTCACAACACAAGCTAACTTTTGAATGAAGAACACAAGACTAACATAAAATGAAGCATAAAGAACAATGATACTACAAAAACAAATAAATGGAGAGACAAAGAATTAGTAACAGAAGCAACCTTTTTTATAGCCTTATATTGCTCATTTAACAAGTAACGGCGTTGTTCGGTGCTTATTTTCTCTTCAATAGCTTTTGCTATGGATTCCTAAAAGTAAATCAAAAAAATGGTATCAAGAAATAAAGAACTTCTTAAAAGAAATATATATATATATATATATATATATATATATATATATATATATATATATAAGTAAAATTGCTACCAGGACTTACTTGAATCCTATGTATCTCCATTTCTTTCTTTAATAACTCAAGACTAAGTCTCAACCGTTTGTAAACCTAGATTGAATATAATGTAAAAATGAGAACAAAATATTTGAGAAACTTACTCAGGCAAAAAGAAGCAGAAAACCTTTATGGAACAATAAATGTGACTTACATCCAGCTCTTCAAGCACTTGCTGGCATTGTACTTTGTTTGAACCAGATATTGCAGCACCAAAGTCAGCTAATCTTGGATAATTAAAATCACCCATATGCTGCAGAAAATAAGCAATTCAACCAAAAATGAAAACAAAGAATATAGTTATAGTTCTCAATAAGTATCTATAATTAGTGCAACTATTAAAAAAAAGTCAGGTAATAACCTGAGTGTAAGTTTGAGCATGATCCCTCCAAAGAGAACTTGTCTTGAGAACATCTCTAAGGGTTGATATCACTTCAAATGAAGTTGCCTTTATGACATCATCATCCTTGCTGTATGGTAAATCCTGGAATACAGAGAAAATCCTTATTCAAGTTTCATCAAAGAGTATGATAATGATGAAATTAGATTCCAACTTATTGCATCTCCATAGATTTTAGGATATACCTTGATATGATCCACTTGGACAGTAAGGGGATCTTCACTGACCATCTCTGTTATCCTAAGCCGCCTATGACCAATAAGAACAACCTGCTCTCCTTGGATGCTTGTGATCTAATTAGAAGAATCAAATGTTGATTGATAACTAGTGTTATAAGTTATTTAAAATCTCAACAAGTTTAGAATAATAGATTAACAACAGTTCCATCAGAAAAAATACCTGAGCAAGTGTACCAACTTCATGGAGGCGATTAAGTAAGTCTTTGCCTTTTAGTGCATATATGTTCTTCTCTGCATCTGAACCTGTGGCCTCTGATCCTGGATCATCTTTTACAAGAAATGCACCAGCATAAGGAGCTTGTCGTTTCCTACTCTCTACCAGTGCTGCTAGTAGTTTAGGATCCTTAACATATATTGGCATATAAAATCCTGGAAACAAGGGTCTGTGTGGCAATGGCAATGCTAATACCTGCAAATAGAAAAAGGAAGATGAAAGATTCAGTTTTTTTGGAAAACTGGAAATGGTTTCAATGCTATTTATGGAATTATATGGCTCCAAATTTAACAAGTCCAATAGGTATATACACACGAAATTAGGGTTAACTCAAGCAGTCAAACATGACGAATATCAATCACAACCCAAGTTGCAGTCAAACATTACGAATATCTCAAGCAGAAATGAATCTCTGATTTTGCAAATGAAATAAATCTAGTAGATAAAAATATGAACAAGTCGATTAGGGGATAACCGTGAGAAAGTCATCTGGTTTTTTGATTGCTGTGGGAACAATCGCTGCTGCAGATTTCGACTCGGTTTCTTCAAGGGCAGATTCGGGCACGGACCCAGATCCATCACTCGAATCCGAACAAAAAAAAATTCGTTGAAACAATTTAGGGTTTTTATCCGCTAGAACAGAGCGCAGCACGCCATTAAAAGACGAAGTCAATTTGGTTCCATGGCGTGAACTAGACTGCAAATACGACGCCCCTGTAGTAAATCGAGCTTGTTGTAACGAAGAAGACCTTAATGCCTTCAACATGGGGACTTGAGGAAATCGATGATGAACAAATGGGGATTCCGTGATGGTTGTGGCTTTGCCCTGGTTAATTTTCAAGTTAATGTGAAAATTGGGCAGTGTGAACGACCGCCATTGACGAGCTTGAAGAAGAAGAAACCATCCTATTTAACATTTGACTTATTCGGCCTAAAGCCCTCCATAAACCCCCACCCCTTTCGACGTCTCGGTTACTAAAATTCCGTTAGTTTTGTCGAAATCGCAAAATTGTATTTCGTTGACTATGATGTTTTTATTAAAGCTACATATATATTAAATTTTATTTTTTTACATTTAAAGTTCAAAACTATATTTTTTTACAGTAAAATCCATTTTTGACAGTAAAATTCAAATTAGCGGCAGTTTTTGATATTTTTATCTTTTTTTCCAGGTTAGCCGGTAATTAGGACTTTTTTGTCAAAAAAATAAAGTTTAAGATTTTCTTGTCAAGTCGTCAATTATGACTTTACTGTCAAAAAAAATAAAGTTTAGGATTTTTTTTGTCAAATCGTTGAAAATATTGGGAATTTAGTGTATATATAATTTTTTTTTGTTAGAAATTTAATGGTATGATACTCTTTAGGCATAAGAGTTATTGAAACATTCTCTAATTAGCTAGATCCTATTAAAATCATTTATGTTTGCTTCTTGTTAAATAGTTTTTTTAATCTTAACAAACCGACTTTGAAAAAAATTGAGATAATCAATAAAAAAAAGAAAGAATCATGGTTGTGTTGGCTTTTTGCAGTCTCAAAAATAGAGAAATTAGAAACCTAAAAAAAACGAAATTGTTCTGGCTTTATACAAACACAAACAACACATGTCTAGTCAAAAGGGTGTGAATGTGGAGAAGAGAAAGAAGAGCAATTTCGTTTTTTCGGTTTCTTATTTCTTCATTTTTGGGGTTTCAAAAGGCCAACACAACCCTGGTTCTTTCTTTCTTTCATTCTTGATTATCTCAATTTTTTTCAATGTCGGTTTATTGAGATTAAAAAACGATTTAACAAGAAACAAACGTTAAGGATTTCAATAGGATCTAGCAGATTAGAGAAAGTTTCAATAACTTTTATGCTTAAAGAGTATCATACCCTTAAATTTCTAACAAAAAAAAATTATATATACACTAAAGTCCCAATATTTTCAGCGGTTTGACAAAAAAAGTCCTAAATTTTATTTTTTTGACAGTAAAGTCCTAATTGACGATTTGACAAGAAAGTCTTAAACTTTATTTTTTTTTTTTTTGACAAAAAAGTCCTAATTACCAGCTAACCGGGAAAAAAGGGTAAAAGTGTCAAAAACTGTCGGTAATTTGGACTTTACTGTCAAAAAAATAAAGTTTAGGACTTTCTTATCAAATCGATGAAAATATTGGGACTTTACTGTATATATCCCTTTATTAAATCCTGGTTTTGGTTTTACAATTTTGTTAGATTATGTGTTTTTCTTAAATCCTGGTTTTGATTTTGTAAAGTGATGATACCAATTTCCTTGAAGATATTGGTTTCGATTTTAATCAGTGCCTAACATAGCTAGTATGCATTCTAAAGATTCAAATTCTATATCATAAGTCATTTTTTGTTGGAGTTTGGTATGAATATAGGGTGGTTTTTGTAATCACTAATCGTTTCCATCTTTGATGGATCGTATAGAATATTTTTAAGGGGCGTTTGGGAGTGTTTTTTTGAACTTTAAAAATGTTTATATAAAAATGTTTATTGGCTTATAGTGGTAGTAAAAGGATTTTTGTTTTAAAAAGTGTTTGGATTGGTATTTATGGTGAAAAGTTAATAAATTAAAAAGTGTTTAGCTTAACAAGTGTTTTTTAAAGTTATTTGGATTAAAAAGCCAAAAGCAGTTTCAAAAAGTCAAGTTTTACATGTTTTTTAAAAAGTGTTTTTTAAAGCTTATGGTAAAGCTATTCTAAAAAATGTTTTTGAGTTTGTCAAATGCTTTTTTTGACTTATTAGTTTTTCAAAAAGCCAATAAACAAATAAGTTTTGAAAAGCAAACTAAAACACCCCCTAAATATGATATTTCTACATTGGTTCTAATATGAAGTGGGATGTCTTTTTAGTGTAATTTGGTACAAATTTATTTGTTAATTTAAGAGTAAATTACACGGATCGTCTCCTAAAGGTGTCAAAAGGCACGTTCAGTCCCTATTTTCAAAAATTAACCTCCGTCCCTGCATTATCAATTTTCACTCGGGTCGTCCCTACAGACATAAGATGACTATTCTTCCCTTGATAATTTCTATTTTAGTTTTTATTTTATTTTATTTGTCATTTTTTTATTACAAAAATAATAATAATAATAACTCCACCAAAAAAAACCCATCTTACCGCTGTCACATCCCCTTTCCCCCAAATCCCTTCTACGGTTCTACCCATTTGTCTCCATCTGCATCTTTTTCTTTTGGAGCTATTGAATCTAGGTCTTTAGAGCCGCCATCACCATAGCAAAAATGAAGAAGAAATCTTATATTTTCCACATGCTTCTCTGTTAGAAACCCTAGCTTCATCTCCATCTCTTCGAAATCCGATGAATCTGAGATATGGGTGTGGTGTGGCCGACGATGATTCAGGTGATGGCGAGCCTTAGATGGTTCGATGATGGCGATGCATTTCAAAGCAATGGTCATCTTCTTCGCATCTGTTTCTCGTTTGGAAGCTGAATCTATGGCCTTGATTGCTTTACATTTTGAAGAAATTTGTTAACTTTTATAAATCTTGATGATTTGGTTCAGGTGGGACTGAAATCATGAAGGAACTCTCTTGATATTAGTGGTGTAACACCTTATGATTATGCATCAATGAGAGTCCATTATTATGGCATCCATCCGCTTCAAAGAAATATGAACAAAAATAGACCAGAGATGGGGCATATGTGGTTGCTGAAATGCCTCTGGTGGCTGAGCAGCCCCATAATGTCGCCAGATTTGAAACATATATGACTGTAGTGGTAACTAGTAAGGCTGTTGGTGGTGATACAGAAATCGTGCAGTAGATGTATGTAACGCCTCAAATTTCAATACAAATTTTTCGTTTTAAATTCACCAAACATTACTCATAAATTCAATTCATCACATAAAATCATAAGTTATTATCAAAGCAATATCATAGTATCCCAAAATCCACAATTTATCATAAGTCGACGAATGTGTACAATCATGCCTCCGCCTTCCCGAAATCTACAAAAGTACTTGAATCACATTTAAATCAACACGGTAAGCACGAAGCTTAGTGAGTTCCCCAAAATTCTACATACATAAATATTAGCCTCTCATGGCTAAATCTCGAAAGGGACCCTCCGGTCATGTGTCTCAGTGAAGACCCTCCAGTCTCACGTCTCGATATAGACCCTCCGGTCATAACTTAATATATATACAGAATCATATAACAACATAAGTCACAAAGAAAGTATGCATAATAACACAGTATAAGCAAATAAGGCCCTCTGGTCAATAATGTAATAAGACCCTTCGGTCAGTAATGTAAATAAGACCCTTCGGTTAATAACACGAATAAGACCCTCTGGTCACACATAAATTACCATGCATGTAAGTATAGTGAGAAGACTCACCTCAACCGCTACGCGAGTAATCCTACACTGTCGCTGCTGCGATATGGCTCACGAACTGAGCCAAACAACCCAAAACCATAATCAATAACTAAGAAAGGCTAAACCCTAGAACTAGGCCCAAAGATGTCCCAACTAACCAGGCCCACTAATGACCCAGTCCCATTGGGCCCACTAAGGCCCAAGACCAATAGATCCACAAAGGTCCACTAATGGCCCAATTTTCCAAATTAGGCCCAAACCCTTATTTGGGCCTTACTTTAAAGCCTAATACTTAACCCTAAACGAAAACACACCTTCTCAGATGGCCCAACAAGGCACCAAGTAACCAAGTCCAAGAAGGTAGCCCAAACCGAAGCCTAAATGTGCAAACCCACTCAAACAGAGTCTGTGGGGCGTAAAAGCATGTACGCGCAGCGTACTCACTTGGAGGCTTATACGTTGTGCGTACCTACTTGTACGTCCAGTGTACTCACCTTATCCAGCCCAAACTCCATTTCCACCTAATCCATTAATACAAAGCTTCCCAAACCACTGATTTGACCTCCTTGAGCTGGAATACCACGTAAAGTTGTCAACTTTACGTCCACATGTGACTAAATGAAACTTTTAAGCTAGAAAGGGACTTAATAGGTAACTTAATACATGAATGACCCCATAATACACATAAATATTGCATCTTTATGCTCAAAGATGCCAAAACAAACTCAGATCTGAAATGGTGAACCTTCAAACAACTTAGCTCATCCATTAACTCAAAAAGAAGGCCAAAATCACAATAAACTAGCAATGAGGAGATCCAGTCATACACAAGGCAAGATTGGAACATGATACCTCAAATAGCTTCCCCACAAAATGATGGATATGAATCTAAGGCCACTCCACCAAGCTAAGCAACTTCAAACTCCTCTTATTTCCTTCCTAAAGCATAAAAGAGCACCAAATCCATCAAAGAGCTCAAGAACACCCTCGAGAGGCAACAAAGTCGAATTAAGGTTTCTAAGATATGGAGGTTGGCTTGGAAATGGATAAAAATGACTAACATTATGCTTATATAGGGTACAACCCTAACAATTAGGGTTTTCAACCTGACCCTCGTATGTCCAGCGTACCTCCTCGTACACCCAACGTACGAGGTCTCGCACCCCGATCCAACTTTACCTCTACGTTGCATGTTCTTCCAGTTACGCCTTATGTAACCTTCCTCACCTCGATACTCCCTATGTACTGTAACGCCTGTAGATCCGGGCTAGTCAATTTAGAGGCAATAAGGGTCGAAAACGACTTTTCGACAAAATATTATTTAGAATAAATAATCTTAACCAAGTTGTAGAATATGTCACAAGGTTTTCGTACATATAAAGAACGCCAAAATCCGAGTTATAACGAAGAAGTTATGACCCGTCGAAGTTTCGCGACAGAACCGGCACGACACCGGGAAGCGTAAATAGTGAATTTACGATAGAGCGAGATTTAGCCTTAGCGATCTAAATGAAAATTGTAGAGTATGTTAAACTAATAATATCGATAAAAAGAACTCCCAAATCTGACTTCGTATGAAGAAGTTATGATTTTTCGAAGTTTCGGATTAGCGGTGTACAGCCCGAAATTCGAATTTTAGTTCGAGCGGTTTTTGGCTTACGCGACCTAAATGAGAGTTGAAGATCTCATTAATAGGAACTCAACGGTAAAAAGACAGACGAAAACGGAGTCCGTATGAAGGAGTTACGAATTCTTCGCGGTCATTTAGCAGTCTAATCTCCTCCTACTGTTAAATTTAAGATCGGTCAAGAATTAGCCGACGGAGTCTAAATGAAAGTTTTAGATCTTGTTTTTACCTACGCGTGGAAAAAAAACGTCAAAAACGGAGCTCGTATGCGAGAGTTATGATTTTTCTAATTCGAGAGGCTGCTGTGCGAAATCGGGTGACGTGGCGCAATCCTGGTCGTTGCTTCCTCCCCAAGGCTAGCCACCAGATGGTGACACCTGGCCTGGAACTCGAAGATTTTGAGGCCAACTCGACGAGTTTTTGGCTTTTCCAGCCTATAAAAAAGGAGTCGGGGCACCCTCATTTCTCACACATTTTCCCACTTCTTTCTCTCTCTAAACTCTCTCTCTAACCCCCCCAAACCCCCCTAAAAGCCTAGGTAAACCCCCTAGCACCCAAAGGAAGCCCCGAGGCTCCTGGAGTCCCGAGAAAAGGGGTCTTTCGACTCGGGAACGCTGCTCCAGCGAAGCCCGGTTTTCGAGAAAACCCACTGTAAGTGAGCTATGCCTAACCTATCTTTAGTTTAGCTTACGTTTTAATATAGTAATGTTATTAGGACCTTATAATAAGTACTTGGGCTATTATTATGGGTTATATAAGTATCATTTAACGCTTATATAATAATAATAATAGCTAGACTATTAATTAATCGCGGTTATCGTTAGACTAAACCCTAGTGGCACTGATACTAGGTTTTGCCAAAGGAAAAGTGTGTTAAGAGTAACGAAGTGTTGTCCAAGTGCCGAGTCACCACCTACTCAGGTGAGTGCATAGTTACTTTCAGCTTACACATAGATATGAAGTATTTTATATAAACTACGTGCTATGTGTGCATATTATCTGAATACTTGTTATCTATGCTGGATGAACATTGTTATACATGTTTTCAATGATTTAAACTGTATATGTATTTTATATCTACAAAATGTGTTGGGTAAAACATGGGTAGATGTAATAGTTGTTGTGTGACGAAATAAAATAATGAGAGGCCTCGTTATAGATGTTATTGATGAATCAGTCATCTAGCGGAGTATAGATGACGACCACGGACTATTCTAGACAGTCCAGTTGAACACTAGCAGGCTCGCAACCTGTAGGTGTTTATTCGAACTGTGTGTTTATTTGAACTGTGTGCTCACCAGATGTACTCCATCCCCCACATGGTTGCCTCAAGGACATTTATTGCTGAGAAATCCCCTTAGTAGTAGTGTCTGTCCCGATGATAATCCTTAGGGTAGGTCCCTTATGATAGATGCTTAGGGACGTAATGTGAGGATAACAGGAACGGGTAATCGGGTTTGTTTAATTTAGTGAAGTTAATAAACTTATTTATTTTGGGTTGAAAACCATATGTGCTCACCAGACTCCCAAGCCTGACCCACTCAGTTTCTTGTATTACAGGTAGTGGCGCATGAGCATAGATGTGATGTCTTGGGATGAGAGATTAATCGGATATAGGCCTGTAGATATGAAATAATGTAGTAAGGCTTATATTGTACTGTTTATGCTTTTGATCTGTACGAACATGACATCCCAAATCTTTTAATGAAATACATTTCTATGGAAATGCTTTTGATAAATCTTTATCATATTTTGTTTTGGGACAAATCCGCAACACTTTTATTTAAAATGTTACTCTGATTTTTAAACAAAGCATAAACGAACCGGTCTTTTCTGGCCGTGATTTTGGGGATGTCACATGTACCCCCTTGGTACGCTCCGGTACTAGGGTTTTCCCTAAACCTTAAACCATCTGCAGACCATACCTTTCTTGATACAACTCTGATTTTGACCATCCCTGTCACACCCCCAAACCAGAACGGAGGAAACGTCTGGGGTGGATGACTTTCATGTACAGTATCATAACAAATGAATAGTAGTGATCAAAGCATTACAACCATCATATTGATAAATAATAAGTTTACATTGTACTAAAAAACATTGTCTACTTGATATCAAATGCGTATGGAAAAAATAAATAACGTGACGCGATGATGCACCGTCCACCAAAAACTCTTCTAATTACCTGTTTACTGGTTTCCTGATAATACAATTGATTTTGAAAAGTGTCAACAATTAAGTTGGTGAGTTCATAAGCGTTTTGTATGAAAGAAAATTGGTAGCTTTTCCTTGTAAAATGATAGAACGTGTTTTCAGAAAATCCAATATTTTCTTTTAAAATGAGTTGTAAGTCTTAACCCAAGACTTAAAAATGTAGGCAGTGTTGTACTGGAAAATAGTATTATGAAGTTTTATCTTTATATAAAATTACTTGAATGTATGTTAACCCCGTAAACCAAATGTATTGCTAATACCCCATGTGATTTATCATAACCATTCTAATGACTAATTGTCCTGCTACCACGTTCTTCAGGCGTCGGAACTGTTAGAAATTTGTCACCCTAGACTGGTCAGTCTAACTGTAGCTAACAACTTAGGTGCGGGGTTTTCAATCCCGTATAGATCTATACACAAGTGTCATGCCCTCCCTACAAGAGACCTTGGTTATAATTTGGGACTTAGTGTGTACTCTGGTGGGTACGGTGAAGCCAAATGTCTCACAAAATTGTATTAACCAGTTTACGTATAGTGTACTGAAAACCCCTTTTTCTTGAAAATGAATGCATTACTCTTACATAGTGGCTACATAGTGTAAAAATAATTATGCCTTTAAATAATTATTTGTTTCTTCCGAAATGATAATGTAGTGTTTGTGACTCCCAAACTATATCAATTATAGTTTATTATGTTTGTTTGTTAAGACTATTTATACAATCATTTATATAAATACATAGTAGTTATCTTGTCTAGATGTCTGTAAAAGATTATGTCATAAAACTTACATCTAACACAAGTATGAAAAAATTGTAGAAAAAGTCCATTTCGAACTTTTGCCCCGTTTTTAACAGTGTTTTTGGTCTAGCTCCAAAAATGTATGGTCAAAACAACATATTTTGGGTTGTATCCAACAAAAATGGTGAAATAACTAAAATGTAACTATATTTTGTTAGAAAAACCATATCTTGGTAAAAAGTCTAAAAATCCTTGTAGTTTTGTAATCATAACTTTTCTTATGATTATATAACATAGTTTATGTTTTGTTTTTGTTAGTTTTTCATCTCAAAACTAATATAATCACAGATATTTGTCTAAAAACTAGTGCTAACCATATTTCATGCAAATAATGTTTTAAATTTAACATAAAGATGAAACATGCAAGTATTTGTGTGATAAACCAAACTTTACTTGTATCCCCCCCCCCCCCCCTTAAAACATGAAAGAGTCAAAAAAATGTGGCGGTATGAACTCACCTTGAGTGTGGTTTTGATTTGTTTTGAATAGATGATGGTGAAGATCTCCAAGCCTAAAACACTTCAATGTGGTTGATGAACTCTTTGAAGATGATATTATCCTAAGAGTTTTAACAAATGATAATATGTGTAAATAAGATGAAACTAACATGAAAGTGTGTAAAACACTAGATAATCAAGAACTACTTACCAAAATTCTAGAAAACAACTTGGAGAATTTTTCCCTTGGAAGTTTGGACTTGATTCTTGAGAGAACATGGAGTCAACAGAAAGAAATATGGAAATGGTGGGGGTTTGGGGATGATCTCGGCCAAGATAAAACTTTGTGTTGGAAATGATGAAACATCAAGTCACAAAGTCAACCCTTCTTTTCTCTTATTTCCCATCGAAATCCCTTAGTACCATTGAAATCACATGTGATTTCGTCCTAGCATCACCGAGATCACCTAGTGATTTCAGTTCATGCACCAACCAAGATCACCTAGTGATTTCGGTCCATGCACCAACCGAGATCACATGGTGATTCTGGTCTAGGTACCAATCGAAATCACAAAGGTCTGTGTTATAGGTCGTTGACTTGTTGACTTTACTCGACTTTTGTTGGCTCGTTTAACTTCTGTTGGATCCAAAATTGGTAGTTGTCATACTCCCTATATCAATGAAAAGGTATCGAGATGCTTTACACTATTATTAAATCATACCAGCCATAAGGTATTCCGAACAACATCCCCTTTCCATAAAATCCCAACTGACAAATCACTGAAACACCCTTTGAGCTCCAAATCACAACCAAATACCTGGATCATCCAATATAGCATCCACCTCCAATGAGCCCAAAACTAAATTTTTCAAGGATTCTAACCCTGCTAATACCCAATCCTTGATCATCGTTCTGAAATGAAAATGACCTGAAACAGGATGTTACAATGTGAACGGATATTGTCATATTATGATGGTGGGTAGTCACAGAAGGAGGTGATGATGGTGTGTTTGTGTAGTAGTTGACGGTGGCTTTTGGTGGGTGGATATAAGGTTGGTTTGTGGTGGTAATGAATTCTAGGTGAGATGGCTTTAGTGATATCAGGGGTTGTGTGATTTTCTTTGACCAATGAAGATTGATTTGGGGAAAAAGAGGTGGTGGATCGACGATTGTGGGCGGTGGTCCGGCGGTGGTGATGATTTTTTGTCACAAAACTTAGGGGAAAAGGGTTTAGAATGGAACATAGGTGGGTGGGGTTTTTTATTTTATTTTGTTTATTATAAAAATTGTAAGAAAAAATAAATAAATAAATAAATAAATAAGGGCAAAATAGTCATTTCATATGTCTGTAAGGGATTAAACGTGCAAATTTAAACTAACGAGGGATGACATGTGCAACTTTTAACCAAATAACGGGCAATCCAAATTAATTTTTGAAAATAAGGACTAAGCGTGCCTTTTGGCACGTGCACGAGGGATAATTCGTGTAATTTACTCTTAATTTAACAAATCGTTTGTAGATGTTAGAAACAGGTGAGTGGAAGGACGAATAATGATTATTGGATGGTTCCTTCTTGAAAGGCATATGCAATAGGGGATGATTATGTCTTATTCAAAGGTATGCCAATAATGAAATCTTCCAAATTACATGGGGTGTCGTGGATTTTGAAAACATACAAAAAAAAATACTCTAATCCCATAGGAATAAGCTAATGGGAGGTAGGATAGTCGGCAACCTCCAATCGTAGGTATGATGATGCTTCCATGGAAGACCTCTAGAAACAAATAAAAGAGAAATAATTAAATAATAATAATAATAATAATCCATGAAAATAAAATGTTAGTTAATGATGATCTATAAGTAAAGATCATTGCATATAAAATATTAGGTGAAGATGAAGGAAGCACTAGTCTATGTTTCAAAGAAAATCCAATAGAGAAAATATGTAGGCAGAGAGGGTAAGTGTGACATCTCCTATTTTCCATAACCGAAAAAAAAAATCTTTTGTTTACACTTTCAAAAACCATGTCATATTTGTTTGTGGAAAATCTCATTATATTAAAACATTTTGAGTACAAAATATTATTTCAAAATAATAAAACCCTAAGATCATCATAATAAATACACAACATAACCTACAATGTAAAGATCCAACGGTCCTGAACATTATTGCATATATTCTCTTTAACTACTCAACATCTCATTCAAGTTCCAACAACCTTAACACTGCTACATGTGATGCATATAAATTCAGTGGATAAGGTTGGAAAACCTTATGAGATACATAGGGTTTTCAATCTCACGATGTTATGATGTTAATAATCCATAATTAGTAAATCTGCAAAACCAATTGTTACCAAACACTATAGATATGTAATCCGACGAAGATATTTATAACACAATATACACACACATACCCTGTTGGATATAGTGTCTAAGTCCATAACTATATTTGGTATGTACTTGACCCGACCCAGCATGGTCCATTTGGGTTGCACTTCACCCGAACAATTTATGGATAATCTCTGGAGAATAGTATAAGTTATGATTTATTAATATATTATAAGTTCTAATATATTAATATAAGATCATATTATTTAATTAGTATTGATCTATAATTCATCTAGGATTAATTTAGAGATCAAAAAGTATTACTAATTAAATATGGGCTCTTATATTTATAAAGTGTGGGCTAATGCTTATTTGGAATGGGCTAGGCTTGCATGGAAAGTCCATGGATACTCCATGGAGCTTTAACCCATGGATCTCATGGAGATGAAGAGACATGGGCATTAGGGTTTACATGGATGTAACCCTAATCCACCACACTATATAAAGGAGGCTTTGGTTCTTGAAATCAAACTAGGTGTGGGGAGTAAAGCAAGAGGGCCGATTTCAAGATAGTTGTGACTATTCTCTCAAAGTTCCAAGTTTGTGGTGATTTGTGATTTCCATTTGAGGCATCCACACTATTGGTGCTAGGCTCTAAAACTCCAAGCAATCAACTACAACTACAAGGTAAGTAATTCTACTAGCTTTATTTGATTCATGTTCCCCATGCCATGCTAGATAGGATATGAAACTTGGAAAATAATTATTTGCATGTATCTTAGAAAAACATAGATCCAAGGTTTATTAGGGTTGCATGTACACTTAGGAAGTGTTAGAATGCTCAAAACCCATCAGTGGTATCAAAGCCTAGGCTTGTTTGTTTGATATTTGATGCAAAATATTGGAAAAGGTCGAAATCTTGCTGTCTGCCTGATGAACTTGCCGAGTCCATGGGGGGACTCGCCGAGTTCATGTGTATCTTCATCCTACTTGCTGAGTAGGTTCGTGCACTCGACGAGTAGGAGCCTCATAATGCAGATTTTCAACTTTTGCTGCTGGAAATGGACTAGAAACATACCCTAAACTATTTTGGTGTTATAAAACTTGTTTTAGATGGTGTAATATTTATGCTAATCCATTTACAATGGCTATAATAAAAAATTACAAGTTTTATGAGTAATTTATGATTCTTGAAATGTTCATATTCATGTTCTTGAACTTATGAAAGATTAGATGATCACAGGAATTGTTTGTAACCTACTTGGTAGTTTAATTCTTGATCATAATGTGTTTTAATGGAGTCCATAACTTGTCCTCAAGTTATGGAAAACCAAGAGTCACACTTGAATTAAAACCATTAAAAGAACACAAGAGTTAGAAAAATGAATAGTCTTCATTTTAATACTCAATTAACTTCATAAGTTATAAGAAATGCAAAGTTTTGAAAGTTTACAAAACTTGCCCTCAAGTTTTGGAACATGTAAAGTCATGATTAAAACTTTAGTTCCAACCCTTAGAATTTTAAAAGTTAAAATTGAACCCTTATACTTATAATATTATAAGTTAATAATAATATATATATGTATAAGATCAAAGTCGTCTTACCGCTAGTACGCCTCATTCACGAAGCCGGTCTATAAGGGGGTATGAGGTTGTTGCCTATAAAATGGCAACTTAATGGGTGTCCACTCTAACCCACCGCTTCCTTGATCGGTGGAGGGTCGTTGGCTGAACGGGTAGGACAAGGACTTATAAATTCTCATTAAAAGTATAATGATAATGCTAAAGTAACTAAATTTTATTGAATTCCCAATCTTAGTTATTTTAGGAAAATGTGAATAAGGTTCTAATCCATGAAATTACACTTTACACTTTGTTTAAGTCGTTAGTGGAGCGTGTGTGGTTAACCGGCACACTAACTTGAACTAAACAAGGTAGGTAAAGGGTGACTTAACGTTTATCATAGTATCGATGGAGCATGTGTGGTTAACCGACACATCGATTGAGGGGTAATACATTAAGGGTACCAAGTAATTTGCATGGTTACTTCACACCTTGTTTTGTGATCCTCGGCATCCCAGTCACAAAACTTGAAGGGCATACTCGATATTGAAACACGCCATTGAAGGAAGTTCAATGAATCTCAAAGAATCTATGAGTTTCTAAACCAATTAAAACTTAATTAAAATTTTCGTTTTTCATGGTGGAAATTTGTAACACCGTAAGAATTAAAACAATTTTTCGCATTTTCAAAACACATTTTCCATTCACATTTATTAATAAAGCATCATTGTATCATATCTTTGTTTCACAAAACATTCCCCAAGATCGAAATACATAAAATCCCATGTGTGTACGACTCATGCCGGTGCCTTCTCGCGATCATCGTTGGTACCTGAAACACATATCACATAGCACTGTAAGCATAAATGCTTAGTGAGTTCCCCAAAATACCACTCTAACACATAATAGCCACTCGAGGCTGTAACTCTGTCGACCCTCTGGTCAATGTGTCTCAGTGGGGCCCTCCAGCCCCAACTCTCTGTGGGCCCTCTGGCCCTAACTCTATGGACCCGAAGGTCCTAACTCTGATAACTATGAATCATGCATATCACATATCACAATATATCTCATAAAATAAATAGCATACAAATACACTGGCACATAACTCTAAACCTAACTCTGGGGACCCTCTGGTCCTAGCTCTATGGACCTTTCGGTCCTAACTCTGATATACACACAACATAAATCACATAGTAATAATGCAGTGCCACACATCGCATAGATAGCATACGATAACTCTGTCACATAACTCTGTTACCACTCTAGGTAAAGTATAGTGAGAAGACTCACCTCCGGTATCTCGGTAAATCTCTGACTCGGTAAACGCTGGCCTAGCCTCCGCCTAATCATAAGAAATAAATACCCTATTTAATATAACTCTCAAAGGCTAGACTATGTCCTCCTATGATACTCTCAGAAGGGTAAAAGACCATTTTACCCCTCTCACAAGTCAAAAGGCCCCACAATAGACCATACCCTAAAAGTCAACCAAAAGTCAACTTTCCGGGTTACGCTGCGCATACCAAATGTGTACGCTGAGCGTACCCGGCTGCCTCTCAGAATCGGGGAACGCCACCCAGTACACGGCGCGTACTGGGATTACGCCCGACGTACTCCCCTGCTTTAGCCCCTTAGCTCTTGAGGTCTTAAACAGTTAAGACCCACGTCCAAATTCTAGATCTGACCACATCTAAGCCTCTTAATCCATAAAGTTGATGAATTTAAGCCTTTGCATGGCTGAACAAGCCACCAACTCCCATAATATTCCATCCTCAAACTCTAGAAAGCTTATTACTCAAGCATGACCTCAAACTAACAACCAAGATGGAAACTTTATGGCTCTAAATCACTAATACTACTGAAAAGGGACAGATCTCGGACCATGGAGCACCTTACACTCATAAAGTCACCACCTTTGGGGTTTTTAACCTTAGAAATGGCACATGCAACAACAACCAAAAGAAGAGGAAAGTTTTGAACTTTATACCTCTAAGTGTAGCCCCTTTCTCTGTAGATCTCAGATCCAAATTGGCACTTCTAGCTTTAGCTTCCAAGAGCTCCTTTCCTTCTTCTTCACTAAGTCACCAATGCACAATTAGCTCCAACAACACCCACACACACTAAGGACGATAGGAGGCTCTCTCTTAGGGTTTCACTCACTGATATGGAGGCTGAGAAATGAGCCTTAGCACCCTTTAAATAGTGCACAAGACAGATTAGGGTTTTGCACCTGGCCCGGGTACGCCCGGCGTAACTCTGGGTACGCCCAGCATACCTTGGCGACTCCGCGTCCAAACTAAGCGCATGAGTACGCGCAGCGTACCCCTCTGGTACGCCCATCGTACTCACTTGCTAGGTTCCCTCCACTAAAGGACCAATCATGACCAATTGACAAAGAATAAGGGTGAAAGAAATACACCTGAATCTCGGGGTGTTACAATTCTCCCCCACTAGAACCAGATTTCGCCCCCGAAGTCTCATTCCTCGAACAACTCTGGGTGCTGCCCTCGTATCTCCAACTCTGACTCCCAAGTCATCTCGGACCGCTTCCGATGTTGCCACTGAACCAAAACCAGAGGCACTTCCTTGTTCCTCAAAACCTTGATCTTCCGATCCCTGATCGCCACCGGCCTCTCAGCATAGTTCAGGCTCGCATCCACCTGAATATCCTCCAACGGCACCACTGCCGACTCATCGGCTATACACTTTCGCAACTGCGACACGTGGAAAGTGTCATGAATCTGTCCCAACTCCTCAGGTAGCTCCAAACGATATGCTACCCTACCCTCCCTCGCGATCACTCTAAACGGACCAATATACCGGGGCCCTAGCTTGCCTCTCTTCCTGAACCGGATCACTCCTTTCCAAGGAGATACCTTCAGGAGCACAAAATCTCCGACCTGAAACTCAAGCTCGGACTGACGCCTGTCCGCATAACTCTTCTGGCGACTCTGAGCGGTTAACAACCTCTGTCTAACCTGCTGAATCTGCTTCGTCGTCTGAAGTACTATCTTTGTGCTACTCATCACATGTTGCCCTACCTCTCCCCAGCAAATGGGAGTCCGCCACCTCCTCCCATACAACAGCTCAAAAGGTGGCATACCGATGCTCGAATGATGGCTGTTGTTATAGGAAAACTCCGCCAAAGGTAGATACGTGTCCCAACTCCCTCCGAAGTCCAATACACATGCCCGAAGCATGTCCTCGAGCGTCTGAATCGTCCGCTCGCTCTGCCCGTCAGTCTGTGGGTGGTATGCGGTACTAAAATGTAGCCTCGTACCCAATTCCTCATGAAATTTCTTCCAAAATCTGGAAGTGAAACGCACATCTCGATCTGAGATGATCGAGATCGGTACTCCATGTCGCGATACCACCTCTCTCACGTACAACTCTGCCAACCTCTCAGCGGAAGAGCTCTCACTGATAGCAAGGAAGTGGGCGCTCTTCGTCAACCTGTCCACAATCACCCAAATTGCATGCAGTCCTCGGCAATTTGGTGATAAAATCCATGGTAATTTGTTCCCACTTCCACTCGGGAACCTCCAATGGCTGCAACTTACCATGCGGTCTCTGGTGCTCGGCCTTAACCTTACGACAGGTTAAGCATCTCTAAACAAACCACGCGACATCCCTCTTCATACAGGGCCACCAATACTCTCTCTTCAAGTCCAAATACATCTTAGTGGCCCCAGGATGGATCGAGAACTTCGATCGATGAGCCTCTTCCATCAAAATGGTACGTGTCCCGCCCACAAACGGTACCCAGATCCGACCCTGAAATGTCATAAGCCCCTGGCTATCGGTAACGAACTCCGATACCAACCCGAAAACCCGCTCTCTCTTTTGGTTTTCTGATCTCATGGCCTCAGCCTGGGCCCCTCGAATGGTGTCCAACACCAGAGTCATCACTGTCAATCTCAAACAAACATCTCGCATCGGGGCGCTCTCTGCCCTTCGGCTCAGTGCATCGGCTACAACATTAGCTTTACCCGGGTGGTACAGGATCTCGCAGTCGTAATCCTTTACCACATCCAACCATCTCCTCTGGCGCATATTCAGGTTGGGATGATCCATCAAGTACTTCAAGCTCTTGTGGTCCGTGTATATGGTACACCGAACCCCATACAAATAGTGACGCCAGATCTTGAGGGCAAACAACACTGCCCCCAACTCTAGATCGTGAGTGGGATACCTCGTCTCATGAGGCTTCAGCTGCCTCGATACGTATGCTATCACATGCCCTCTCTGCATTAGCACCGCTCCTAACCCCGATATCGACGCGTCACAATACACCACAAAGTCCTCCATCCCCTCTGGGAGGGCTAAAACTGGGGCTTCGCACAGTCTCTGGCGAAGTGTCTCGAAGGAGACCTACTGCTCTGGGCCCCATGAAAAAGCAACACCCTTCCGGGTCAACCTGGTGAGTGGCACGACGATCTTGGAGAAATCCCTGATAAATCTCCGGTAATAGCCTGCCAACCCTAAGAAACTCCTGATCTCGGTGGGTGACCTCGGCACCTCCCAACTCATCACTACCTCAACCTTGGTCGGGTCGACCAATACCCCTTCCTGGTTAACGAGGTGTCCTAGGAACTGGACCTCTCGCAACCATAAATCACACTTGGAGAATTTGGCATAAAGCCTCTCCGATCTCAGAACTCCAAGGATCTCCCTCAAATGCTACTCATGCTGCTCTCTGGATCTCGAATACACAAAAATGTCATAGATGAATACGATCACCGAGCGATCCAACATCGGCCTGCACACTCTGTTCATGAGATCCATGAACACCGTCGGTGAATTGGTGAGTCCGAAAGGCATCACCACAATCTCGTAATGTCCATAACGAGTCCTGAACGCTGTCTTCTAGATGTCCTCATCTCGCACCCTCACCTGATGATACCCAGACCTCAAATCGATCTTGGAGAACCAAGATGCTCCCTGCAACTGATCGAACAAATCGTCGATCCTCGGCAACGGGTAACGGTTCTTGACCGTCAGCTTGTTCAACTCCCGGTAATCAATGCACATCCAGTGTGAACCATCCTTTTTCTTGACAAAAAGGATAGGCGCTCCCCACGGTGAGCTGCTCGGCCGTATAAACCCCTTCCCCAGCAACTCCTGAAGTTGCGAGGATAACTCCTGCATCTCTGGAAGGCGCAAGGCGATAGGGCACCTTGGCGATGGGCGCGGCCCCCGGAACCAAATCGATACTGAACTCCACTTGCCTGACGGGAGGCACGCCCAGCAACTCCTCTGGAAATACGTCCGGGAACTCACGCACTATCGGAACCTCATCAACTGACCTCGGTCTCCCTGAATCAACCCTCGTATCCATCACATACGCTACAAAGCCCCTACAACCCTGCTGTAGACACTGTCTCGCTCTAGTGGCCGAACAAAATGCTGACCCAGAACGTGTACCCTCACCATACACCGTAAGAACTCCCCCACTAGGGTCTCGTATGGTCACCAGCTATCGCTCGTAGTAGATAACCGCTCCGAATTTGCTCAACCAGTGCATGCCCACGATGACACATACATCTCCTATCGCAATAGGAACTAAATCAATCGGGAATTCAACACCGAAAATCTCAAGTACACACCCTCGGATCACCTCTGCGGCATACACCGCCCTCTCGTCAACTATGGAAACTCTCAGAGGTCGACTCAACGCCTCACGACTAACACTGATGTGCTGACTAAAAGCCAAAGATACAAAAGACCGACTCGCACCCGAGTCAAATAACACCAAGGCAAGTACAGAACTCACAAGAAAAGTACCAGCCACGACATCGGGCGTTGCGCGGACCTCCTCCGTGGTCAACTGAAAGGCTCTCCCTCATGCCTTCGGTGCCTCGGCCTTCACTGGCCGGCTCTCAGTTGCTCTGATAGCAGCAGGGACAGATCCCTGAGAGGCTCCTTGTGCTGATCCCTGCAGCTGTGGACACTCTGCCTTCCGGTGTCCGGTCTGGTTGCAGTGAAAACATACTGCAAACCCCTTGGGACAATCCTTGGCCATATGCCCCTCCTTGCCACATTTGTAGCAAGACCCTGCTCTGCACACCCCATCGTGGCTCTTACCGCACTTGCCACAAGTGCGGCCCCTCTGACTCCCTGATCTCGAATCAGCAGGCTTGGCCCGCTTGGCTACCAGTTGAGACTGCACCGGTTGCCGATCCCTCCCCTGAGACTCAACCTCTTCCCTAGCCTGGGTCTCCAGCTCTATCTCCCTCTTCCAGGCATTTGCCTGAAGCCCGACAAATGTCCGGTACGTCGAGTTCGCCACGAACTCTCGTATATCCCTCCTCAAAATGCTCAGATATCGGCTCATACGTGCCTACTCGGAGGACACGTGCTCTGGGCAGAACATCGCCCGCTCGTGGAACATCCTCGTAATCACTGTAACAGACTCAGTACCCTGCATGAGGGTCAGAAACTCCTCGGCCAAACGCTCCCTCTCCATCTGGGGAACGTACTCGTCTCGGAACATAGCAGCGAACCTCTCCCAGGTCACTGCAGCAAGCTCAGCAGGCGTATAGTGTGCCGTCACAAACTTCCACCAATCCTTCGCTCCCAAGCGAAGTTGGTTCAGCGCGAACCGGACTCTCAAATGCTCTGGAGATGAGCAAGTAAAGAAACACCCCTCCATGTCTGAAATCCACCTCATCGCCGCAATCGGGTCCTGGTTCCCGTCAAACTCCGGTGGTTTTGTGTTGCTGAACTCTCGGAACAGCAACGCATCACCACCCTGTGGCCTAGTCGCAGCTATAACTACAGTGGCCGCAACAACAACAGCCTCAGAAAGAGCAGCATATCTCTCATCAAATGTCTCTATCAGTGTGGTCTTGATAGACCCGAACATCTCTGGTATCTCTACCCTGATGGCCGCAGCCACCTCCTGATGGATGATCCTATGGATCTCCTCAGCACTCGTACCGCTGCTCTCTAGTGTGTGGCGTGTCCCAACCATGATATCCCTCTCTCTCCGAAATACAACATAAAAATATCAGGGACTCGCCCGAGTATACTCACACTCGAATACTCCACCCTACTTGTCCCTTGGTACTCTACGGATTCTTACTTGGATTGTGCACTGACCCGATATCTTCAGTAGTACGGGCCCAATACTACCGTCCATAACGCATCAACATTCATCCCATGTCCTCCCCCTTAGAGTCCCAAGTCCCAAGTACTTTACTCTCTCCAATCATGTGCTACTCACTAGCAGATCTCTAATAAGCTCCTTGCTGCTATCTAATTACTCTCAAGCATCTCTAGCAGCAAAACCCCTAGACTAAGGCATCACATATCAGGCCACTCTAGTCCTAATAAGAATACCTAGTCTACTCTAGCATTCATAACATAATTCATCATATAGCATAACATAACATATCTTATAACACTTATTGTAAGGGTATTTTGGGAAATCACCGTTCGGGCGCTGGCTAATCGTACACACGACTCTGCTCTGTTTGTCTCAAAACTCTTTTTGCTCTTTAAAAATTTTACTTTATTATCAAAAACTTTTCCTCAAATCCTCAGTTTGAGTTCAGATACGCCCGAAGATGCATCCGAATCCCTCAAACCAAGGCTCTGATACCAACTTGTAACACCGTAAGAATTAAAACAGTTTTTCGCATTTTCAAAACACATTTTCCATTCACATTTATTAATAAAGCATCATTGTATCATATCCTTGTTTCACAAAACATTCCCCAAGATCGAAATACATAAAATCCCATGTGTGTACGACTCATGCCGGTGCCTTCCCGCGATCATCGCTGGTACCTGAAACACATATCACATAACACTGTAAGCATAAATGCTTAGTGAGTTTCCCAAAATACCACTCTAACACATAATAGCCACTTGAGGCTGTAACTCTGTCGACCCTCTGATCAATGTGTCTCAGTGGGGCCCTCCAACCCCAACTCTTTGTGGGCCCTCTGGCCCTAACTCTATGGACCCGAAGGTCCTAACTCTGATAACTATGAATCATGCATATCACATATCACAATATATCTCATAAAATAAATAGCATACAAATACACTGGCACATAACTCTAAACCTAACTCTGGGGACCCTCTGGTCCTAGCTCTATGGACCTTCCGGTCCTAACTCTGATATACACACAGCATAAATCACATAGTAATAATCCAGTGCCACACATCACATAGATAGCATACGATAACTCTGTCACATAACTCTGTTACCACTCTAGGTAAAGTATAGTGAGAAGACTCACCTTCGGTATCTCGGTAAATCTCTGACTCGGTAAACGCTGGCCTAGCCTCCGCCTAATCATAAGAAATAAATACCCTATTTAATATAACTCTCAAAGGCTAGACTATGTCCTCCTATGATACTCTCAGAAGGGTAAAAGACCATTTTACCCCTCTCATAAGTCAAAAGGCCCCACAATAGACCATACCCTAAAAGTCAACCAAAAGTCAACTTTCCGGGTTACGCTGCGCGTACCAAATGTGTACGCTGAGCGTACCCGGCTGCCTCTCAGAATCGGGGAACGCCACCCAGTACACGGCGTGTACTGGGATTACGCTCGGCGTACTCCCCTGCTTTAGCCCCTTAGCTCTTGAGGTCTTAAACAGTTAAGACCCACGTCCAAATTCTAGATCTGACCACATCTAAGCCTCTTAATCCATAAAGTTGATGACTTTAAGCCTTTGCATGGCTGAACAAGCCACCAACTCCCATAATATTCCATCCTCAAACTCTAGAAAGCTTATTACTCAAGCATGACCTCAAACTAACAACCAAGATGGAAACTTTATGGCTCTAAATCACTAATACTACTGAAAAGGGACAGATCTCGGACCATAAAGCACCTTGTTAAAGACCTAAAAGCATGGAATCCCCATGCATCCACTCCGGATATATTCTTGTTAAAGACCTAAAAGCATGGATATCCTTGTACAATTCTGAATTACCACTCTTACGAATGATAATCCACAGTCTGAGAGGGTCATGAAATCCCCATGCAGCCACTCCGAATCTATCTCCAAATGTGTCTCGGAATCTAACAACTTCAAGATCAGTGACAATTATTAAGGGTTCACCCCGAGATGCATTTCGAGTAGTATTCTGTTTAAACAATAATTGTCCTCTCTGAACATCGTCTTCTTGAACTCGTCGGATAATCTCTTGAATATACGGAGCCACTGGAGGATCAAATGGAACACGTTCAGTGGTACCAGAAGACTGACCGACCGACAAGTCTACTGGAAAAGCCTGCATGTGAAGATTAATTCTCTGTTCTTCAACAGTCGTCTGATATCTGTCACTAAGATCAACCTCCAGTTTCTTCTTCAACTCAAAATAGATCGAAGTCAGTAGATTAAAATGATCTTGTAAATCGGAGACCTGCTTGCTCTTCAGCTTCTTATCCTTCTTGAGTTCAGCCAGTTGTCCACCAAGACTAGACTAATCTGATTGTAGCTTGGATACTTGGATACGAAGATCGACATTCTCGGCACGAAGCTCTGCCACCTGAATATTGAGTTCAATGTTTTCTGGCTAAGAACCGAAATTTCTTTCTGCAGACCAGCAAGAGTAATATTATCACCCCTAGCACCCCCTTCATCAATAGAGACACCTTTTCCTCGAGGACCAGGTGACAAAAGTTGTTCTTCTGCCATGTGTAGCGCCAGCCTTTCGGAAGCAGCATCCCGATTAAATCTAGGAACCAAGAAACCGGGTGGTGCTGAGGGACCAGCAACATCAAATGTTGAACTAGGACCAGTAGGAAACATCTTTGTAGTGGTGAGTTTTGTAATAGTAGCAGTGATAGGTGAGGTAGGAAGACCGCTAACCAAACTTGCGATCAGTTCAGATTGTCTTGCATCAAGTCTTCTTCTTTTAGATTGTGGTTGGTCAGCTTCTGGAGAAAACACACTCACAAACGGTTCGGAAGTAGGAGAAACGGACACAGGAGGGGAACATCCCATAACCATCTCCATAGGAATAGAAGTTGACACCATTTTCTTGGAAGTAGGAGTTCGCGTTTCAAACATCTCGCTCGAATTCCTTGTCTCAGTTGTTTGTAAAACAACATCATTGACATTGTGGAAAATTGTGTCAAGATTTTCATGAGACACAATATTGGCACTGCTTGCCAAAGAAGCGGCTATATCATCACGATCAAAACTAGTTAGGTCAAGATCATCAAAAGAATCATTTCGCTCTTCACCGACATTCATCTCTCCACCAGCTTGATCTTCACTCAACTCTTGTTCACGTTCTGAGACAGTTTGAGCTCTAGGAGTTGGTGAGTCTTCTTTTTCGGTTTCTTCATCTTTAGATACATCTATAACAATGTTGGTTGGAGTTGACCTTTCAGCAGATGTTTGCTCCGAGGATGTTTGCTCGGACGACTCATATGACTCTGGTGGTTCATCCAGTTCAATAAACTTGCCGAACTTTTCCAAAGGATATAGTCCTTGAAATATAAATTTGCCTTTTCTATTCTGTTTGATGAGTCCCACAATGTGCGGACCCAAGGACTTCATATCCAACGTCTCTCCCGTCTTCCTCACTTCAGGAAACTGAATGTTAATAAACATTTGCACAAAACGGGGATACAACAGGAAAGTATCCCGAGTAGAAGCTCTGATGTTGATAACAAATTCATCAAGAATGAACTTTGAGAAATTAAAGCGAAACCCTGCAACAAGAGATACCAAAGCACCAGTTGTGCATTGAGAAATCTCATCTGCCCCAGACCTCCTTCCCGAGATGCAGCTTACAAAAACATGGGCCAAGAACCTCCAGTATGGATGTAACAGCTTTTTCAGCGTCGGCGGAAAGGTTCCCTCGTAACTCATTCTTCGTAGAACTCTTTGAGCAACCTCGATTCCAATCTCTGTTGGGAAGTTGGGTTGATCATCAATTAACAATGCTTCACGAATAAAGCCTTCATTAATAACAATCTCTCGACCCTGTACTTTCGCCTTCACTGTAAAATTACCGTCATTATCCATTTGTGTCTTTGCAGTCGCCCAAAACTCGCGTATTAAATTTTGATAGACCACCGGATTAACTGTGATTGCGGATGCTAAGCAGCATTCACGCAATCGATGAATCATTGATCGCATATCCGAATGAATAACCGGAGGATCCGCGAGTACAGTTGCTAAGTTGTGCATATCTGCAAATTTTAGATTCGCCATTGTATGCACTCAAACACAACTGTAAGAAACCTTAAAGAAAAGTTTATTTTGACCCAAAAAAAATATTCTAATTAAAAATATGACCAAAATAAAATTTCATTGTATAAAAACGAGTGATAACATCAAGTTTACTGCCAAGAAGTTAAAGGAAATCGTGAAATATAATTTTAAATAAAAGGAACTGAAAAATCTGTTATTGGGCCGTAAACTCGAGGTTTACGGCCTAAGAATTGTTTTGAAAATCAACCCACAATATTACTTTAATTATTTTATTCGAAACGTAAGCAGTAAACACATGGTTCCTGGGCCGTAAACTCGGAGTTTACGGCCTAAGAACCTTCAGCCGAAAAACCACCAAAAATCAATCCTACACTACGAATTAACGCACAAGACTTGAAAATACGTAAATGTAAAAATCAATAGCACCAATATAAATTAAAAACAAGGCCAAAATTCGAGTGCTTGGAGTTTACGGCCTAAGCTTACGGCCGTAAGCTCCGGCGAATCGTTTTTCGTGATTTCTGGCATAATGACACGGTGAAGCACGAAACAAATTACATATTTGTGATCTAGAAGTGATGACCTTTGTGATGATGTATACGTTTTTCCGAAAATCAACAAAAAAATTTGAGCCTTTGAGAGGGTTTGAGAAGTGGTTTACGGCCGGAATCTCGTGAATGAGGAGATTCCGGCAGTGAACTCCCTTTTCCCCTTTCTTACCTTTCATTACCCTCTTACCTGATAACTACCCAGTATTTCCAACTTCCAACAATTAAAATTAAATTAAAAAAAAAACTTTAAGTATTAATTTAATTTCGAAAATAAAAATAAAATAAAATAAAACCTAACAAAAAAAACAGGCAATATAAAATAAAATAAAATAAAAACAGTAAAAATAAAATAAAATAAAATTAAAATTAAAAAATGAAAATAAAATTCAAATAAAATTTTGACAAAACAAAAAAAACTTAACCACTATTACTTTTGTGATTCTTGGATCAAAGTTATTGGACGGCCTTATTCCACTTGTCGGTACCCTTATCTTCACATCTTCGTCTGACCGATTTCCAATATTGTGGTCCACTTAAACACGAAAGATTTGTGACAGTTTTGGACATTTTACCAATGACATGATTCAGGCATATATCTAATTGTAAATTTCTGTAATTATGATAACTCCTAAATCTTAAATAAATTCACCTTATGACCATTTAACTGACTACAACCAGGGATATTGTTGTCCACCTAAATCGAGCAGCGAGATCTACAGATAATCTGTATGAATTCAATTTTAAGTGTACTGGAACGTGTTTCCCGCTTCCTGATATTCCCCAGCCATCAAGAACTTCCAAAGTACAGCTTACACCGGGTGAGCAGACAACCATTTAGAGAGAGAAGAGATTCAGAATTCTATAGCTAACTACTTCAGAAGGGTTGAGAAGAAGAAGGTTGCATATGCTGTGTACCAGGTCGGATTAGAAGTCGCGCAAAGGAGACAACATATGGCTAACAGATAAGAAGTATTTCACACACATACACACACACACACACACACATATATATATATATATATATATATATATATATATATATATATATATATATATATATAGCCTGCAGAGAAATGAAGTTGCATATGTTGTGTACCAGGTCGGATTAGAAGTCGCGCAAAGGAGAAAACATATGGCTAACAGACGGAAAGAAAGAAAATGATATTCTACATACCTAATTTATCGGAATTTACCAGTCGCCCATCCAACCGGAATTAAGGACATAATCCGCACATCGAGGAAAAGTTAATGATATTCTCATGTATATCTCCCTGCTCAACCTATCCGAGCGTCGTGACATCAGGTTAAACGGATCTAACTAGGTCAAAGTTTGTCAAGTCCTTAAATTCATTAGGTTCAACTTTCCTAGTCAAGTCCATTTAAAATCTTTCGTGCCTACCAGCACATCGAGTACAGAGCGTAGACGATTCAACTTAGGTACATTACGCCGATTTAGGTTGCCCTTTATCACTTGTTAATTTCATTTCCCATCACAGTACTTACAACCGAAGTTGTCAACAATAAATTTTAAAATGCTGAACAGAAATGACACTATTTTTGGAATTTTTATTTTTTAATTTTTTTGTTGTTTTTGGATTTTTATTTTTTTATTTTTTTGTTGTTTTTGGATTTTTATTTCTCCCCTTAAATTTGTGCATGGGTGAGAATACGAAACAAAATAATGCGCAAATTTAAACTATCCTAAAACAAAAAAAATGAATATGTAAACTAATAAAACCAAAAATAAGTTGAGAAAAGAAAAAATAAAAAGAAAAAAAACTTAATCCTCAAAACGTATCATTTTCAGAAATCCGACAAGCACATCAAAACGATCTTTGTTAAATGGCTTTGTGAACAAGTCCGCCACATTGTTATCAGTGTGGACTTGTTCGATTCGAATTAAATATCGTTCATAACAGTCTCTGATAAAGTGAATTTTAATGTCGATGTGCTTGGTTTTAGAGTGTTGGACTGGGTTTTTAGCTATTTGAATTGCCGCTTCATTATCACAATAGATAGGGGTTTCGAAGTAATTCAAACCGTAGTCCAACAGCTGATGTTGGATCCAGATAACTTGAGAACAGCAAGCTGATGCAGCAACGTATTCCGCCTCTACTGTTGAAGTCGAGACAGTGTGTTGTTTCTTGCATTGCCATGAAACTAATCTGTCACCTAGGTATTGACATCCTCCTGAAGTTGATTTCATGTCAAGCTCACAGCCTCCATAATTACTGTCAGTAAAAGCATAAAGATCAAATTCAGAATTCTTCGGATACCAAAGACCCAATTTAGGGCTTCCTTTGATATACCGAAAAATTCTTTTAACAACAATAAGATGAGAAAGTTTAGGATTAGCCTGATATCGTGCACATTGACAGACTGCAAACATAATGTCAGGTCGACTTGTAGTAAGATACATCAGCGATCCGATCATCGATCGATAGAGAGTTTGATCTACGGACTCGCCTTCAGGATCTGGAGTCAGGAGAGGTCGTTCAGCCATCGGTGTAGAAGAAGATTTAGCATCGTGAAGCGTAAACTTCTCAAGAATATCCTCCACATACTTGGCTTGATGTAGCAGGATTCCGGTTGAATTCTGTTTAACCTGAAGCCCCAAAAACATGGTCATTTCTCCCAACGAACTCATTTCAAATCTTTTCTTCATTACACTTTCGAACTCCTTGCAAATCTTTTGGCTCGTTGATCCAAGGATTATGTCGTCGACGTATATTTGTACGAGTATCTGGTCCTTGTCGACATGCTTTATGAACAGTGTTTGATCGATAGTGCCGCGAGTGTAACCATGTTCGAGCAAATGTTGTGTTAGGGTTGCATACCATGCTCTAGGAGCTTGATGCAGCCCATATAACGCTTTGTCCAACTTGTAGACATGATTAGGATACTTCGAGTCGACAAACCCTGGAGGTTGATCAACATAGATTTCTTCCTTCACCTTGCCATACAAGAAGTCAGTCTTGATATCCATTTGAAAGACAGTAAAGTTCACTAGGAAGATACAAATAGCCTCCAGGCGAGCTACTGGAGCATAAACTTCAGTGTAGTCAAGATCCTCGACTTGTCGAAACCCACGAACTACCAGTCTAGATTTGTTTCGCATAATAACCCCTGAATCTTCCTGCTTGTTACGATAGACCCATCGTGTGTCAAGAGACTTTTTGCCCTTCGGTAACTCAACTAACTTCCAAACACCGAGTTTTTCAAATTGGTGCAATTCCTCATGCATTGCATCCACCAGCTAGGTTCGTTTAGAGCCATTACTACATTCCTGGGTTCAATTTGAGAAATAAAGCAAGAGTACATACATTCATTTATGTCCCCACTCTGACTTCTAGTTTTAACACCATCATCTAGCTGGCCAATGACATTTTCGATCGGATGATCGCGTTGAACTCTTGAAGGTATTTCTTGGCTGATATCATTTAGAGAAACAGGAAGAATATGAATGTTGATACCTCCTTCATTTGCTGGTTGGGCAGCACCAGATGGTTCTGCGACATACTCATCTGCAATAAGATCAGGAAAGAGTAGTTCCATAAATGTTGAGGAGACAGCGGAAGCATCGTTTGGAATGAACTATTTCTTTATAGATATATGAGGTGTATTTCTAGCATAAGAAGAATCAGTATGGGCTGATTTAGGACTATCATGTTCCAAGAACGGGCTCTCTTGAGGAGTAGAAGAAGACTCTTCCGAGAATGTAGAAGAAGACTCCCCCTCAGGTGCAGCAGAAGGCTCCCCTCAGATGCAGCAGGAGATCCTCCCTTATGCGAACCAGAGGTCTCTCCCTCAAGTGAAGCTTTAGCTTTCAATAGAAGCTAGTTCAGTTTCAGTGATTTTCAAGCTTTTCAGAACAAGTTTGTGTACATTAGGGTTCATGTTTTAGATGATATCAGGAGAGTGGATACTCCTGGTTTTGTGAAACTTGGGCATTTCAAGTTTCATACTGTTACAGTCCAACGTCAGGAATAAAAATATTTTCTGTCAAAATATTCCAGGACTATAAATAGTTTTCTGAATTAAATTAATTCATTATTCACAATTCCAAATAGAGAAAAGCCATATTCTCTCTGACGGATCTTCGGGTTTTTCATCCCAGATTGTGAGTCTACTCTTCCATATGTGTTTCAATACTTGTTTAATGCATATTAACAACAATTACTTGTCTAGATATCAAGATCCGGGAGTTTACCGCCCAAGAACGTTCTTGGGGAGTAAACTCCAAAATGAAACTTTAATGCTTTCTAGACCCATCCGCATGTTAGGGGACTTATCAAGGACATTGTGTATGATCTTTATAGGCCAAAAAGCATCCCAGAAACACAAGTTCTAGGAGTTTACGGCCAAGGAACTCCCTTGGGCCGTAAACCCCTTTTCAAGGGCTTAAATGCCCTAAAACTTTCCCCAAATGCTTAAGGACTTTAACTACTAGTACTTGTGCTTGTTTAGGACACCAAAAGCTCATCAAAATCACAAGTTAGTAGGAGTTTACGGCCAAGAACCCTTCTTGAGCCGTAAACCCCTTTTGGTGGGACAAAAATCATTCCAAGCTACCCTTAAGCCTTTAGACAATTTACCTTGCACCTTTGGGACTAGAATGGAGAGTAGAACACATTGAAATCACTCCTTGAAAGGAGTTTACGGCCAAGGAACATGACTTGGGCCGTAAACTCCAAGTGAAGGCACCAAAGTGTGCCTCTTGTCCCCATTAGCCTTAGATAAATTCATGGATGCCATTCTTGATGTTTAGGTGCCTCAAATCAATTAATTTCCTAGAGTTTACGGCCGTAAACTCTAAGGTGAAGGACCTTAGGCCGTAAACTCCCATATGGAGTGTTCTAGAGCCTTAAAACTACTTCATGCATTATTCCAATAAAGATAGAAGTGTTCTAGATGCAAGATAACACCACAAAACACCCAAAAACACCATTTGAGGAGTTCACGGCCATAAGACTATGAGTTTACGGCCGTAAACTCCAAGGTGTGGGGTTTGTTGGACGGTGAACTCCTATACAAGGCCCTTTGATGTTTCAAACCCTTTTGCCTTGTCCCGTAGCAACTTAGATGCAACCATTTGAACCCTAAACACTCATAAAAGTGTTTAAATGTTTTCTAAGTGCCTTAACTTATTTATTTAAGTTATTATATGTCTAATTAGTTATATATATGTTTATTATATGATAACTAGGCTCGTGCGTGTAAACCAGTCTCCGTTTGTCACCTAGCACGGTAGCCGTAACTGCAATTCAAACGACTCACCACAAGTGAGTTCATACCCCTTGAATCAACCTTTGAAATGATTTTAAGTGTTTTAAATACTTTATGGGGGGGGATACAAGTCAAATACTTATAAGTTATTGCTTCAATCACATGTGATTGCATTTAATCACATGTGATTAATAACTAGGAAAACAACGATTTTTACAACTGTTCAACTGTTTTTCAAACTAATTCACTTAGAAATGTTTTACAAACTGTTTTACTATCCAAACTTACTTATAGACTGTGATTTAAACAAATGCTTCTTATACTTGAACTGTTTTATTTTACTTATGCCTTACATTGTGTTATAGATCGACATCAAGTCGATCTCCTCTTGATATCATATTTATGTTTCAAATGTTTTATAAAACTTACTTATGTTTTATATATTCAATTGCATGCCCATATATGTATAGACGTATAAATAATGTTTAAAGGACTTAGGAAGGCCATCCGCCCTATTTCCTTTTCGCGCCTTGAGATGTGGTCTGGTGGGATTTCGGGTGACCATCCGAAGGTCGTTTCAATATTACTTATACATCATATATACATATATAGACATAAAAGTACTTCCATATTCATACTCATCAGTACATCATTAGCTGGTTACCATCGGGGTAACGCAGGACAATACATATACAGATATACTAGAAACAATACATATACAGATATACGAGAAAAAATACATATACAGATATACTAGAAACAATACATATACAGATATACGAGAAACAATACATATACAGATATACGAGAAACAATACATATACAGATATACGAGAAACAATACATATACAGATATACGAGAAACAATACATATACAGATATACGAGAAACAATACACATACAGATATACGAGAAACAATACATATACATAAATACGTAATAATTGTGATCCACTGTATCGGGCATGCCTTAAATGTCATGGCCCGAGTTGTAGCCAGAATTCTCTTGGAGGGAGAGCATGAGTTTGCGTATAGATCTATACTGGATTGACTATCCTACACCTTGCTGCTAGCTACAGCCGGACCTGCAGGTCTGCGGGTGCCAAACGTCATTTCTTTTATTACGACCATTCATTATGTCGTTGTTACCAGTCGATAGCATGGTGCAATTTATCACATTATGCCTTAATATAAATCCGGTTTAAGGTAGTAGTATTTAGTACAATAGTAGTCTTATTATACAAAGCTACAGTACTACAATGATTTACCCATTACATATTTTAGTGATAATCTCACTTGAGCATTAGTGTACAAACTATATTTTTAACAAATGATAGTTATACTTGGGTAATTACACACTTTTACAACAGACAAGTTTACAAAACAGTTTAGCCTTGGTAGAAGGTTACTTTTTATAGAAAATATAGGATTTTCTGAGGGATTCAGACTTTTACAAACACTTTTAAACATTTGCTTACATTTTTACAAACTTATACATTGAGTCAGATTCAAACGTTTTTTACAAGAAACATTGACACTAAAATACTTATGAACTCACCAGCTTAATGCTGATAAACTCTTTCAAAATAACTTGTATTCTCAGGTCATCAGTAGTCAGGTACCGAGGCCAGCTTTTGAGAAGATGGAGTGCATTCAAGACTCATCTCATATTATTTTGTGTTTCATTATTTTTGGTGTCTATAACTGTACAGAACACACTTGTATTAAAATTATATATTTAATGCAATGGATGATGTTGTTTGCTTATTTACATTTACTGTGTTGTGATACTATACATGACGTCCTCTACCCCAGAACGTTTCCGCCGTTCTTGGTTTTGGGGTGTGACAGATTGGTATCAGAGCATTGTTTATTGTGAATCAAGTATATCAACCCATAAAAGATATACTAATCTATAAACCCAAAAGGGACTAAAACACTCTGACCAAGAGTCTATACTTTAAATAATAAAATATTTAATTAAGTATACTAGTCTACATTATACTAAAATCAGTGTCACAATGACAAGAACAAAAGTATTACGATTGTTGAATATCACAAGTGAGCTCGGGGATGTATGGTCAGTCCTGGGAATGGCATAGCCTGATCAACTATGCTGGTCCTAGGAGTGATTAGCATATGCCCTAGAATGGTTGTGATATGTTAACAAGTCTAAAAACTTACCAACAATACCACAAGAAGATCAGTAGAACTTAACCTTAAAATACTATAGGAGTATTTTCTGCTATTAGTTACACGTATACTATATTCTTATACCTCTCTTCTCGCGTAGATCTAAATGGCTGGATTCCATCATGGCGACCCGTACTTCCCCATTGAAGGCAATGTCGGGTGGATCGATGAAGAGCCCGAAGATGACCATCCAATCCCTTTGGATGATCACCTCGCAGAAGGCTTTTCGGATGGATCTGACTCCGAGCCTGAAGTCAACAACCTACCGCTTGTAGGTCAAGCCCCAAACAACAACCCTCGACCAGCGTTTCCAGGTCCTACTCCCATGTGGGCAAACAATCTGAATCGCTGGAGTGATGAGCAGGGTCAGCCCTTACCATATTTTGGGGACCGAACCTTTTACAATGTTAGCGATGGTGGCTCTGCTGACAGAGCTCTGCCGGTAATCATCCGCAGGATAGCTCGTAATGTCGAGCAAGGCCGAGCAGCCATCGACCGGGTCATGGAAGTTGATGCCAACTCAGGTGTCAACACAGTCCGCATTCGCCGTCTTGAAGAAGACATGGAACGAACCTGGAGAACCAACGAAACTCTGCAGCAACAGTTGGCTGCCTCCCGTGCTGAAGTCTTAGAACTTCGAGCTCGTCAGAGAGCTCAGGACCGACACCTTCAAGAGGTGTTTCGCCAAGTGTCTGACCTCAGGGATCGCCCGAGGAATTCCCATCGCCATTAGATGATGTCTAGTACATATCTGTCTTTTGAATTAGGGATAGCCTTGAACTTATATGCTCTAAGTGGCATTTGTCTGTAAAATATTCCTAACTTTCGGTACTCTAATTAGGAATCTAGGACTGTCAGTATTGTCCTTATGGTATGATGTAAGACCTACTGTTAGGTCGATTTTTCCTTGAACTTATTACATCAGTAATACCCGTACTATTGAAATCTACCTAATCTGTGGGAAAAATTTGTACACTTGTGTATTCCTACTAATATTTCTTATTGTGATTTCAAACACTCATTCAAACTGTTGGGCTATGGTTAGTTAGTCCATGGGTCACTCTCAAGTTGCTTACAAATTGATTCTTAACATCCTTCTTGTCTTTATAAACTTATAGCTGAAGGATGCCTCCTCGCAAGTCTCCCAGAAATAGGAATAATCCTGTACCTCCACCGCCTCCACCACCTGCAGTCATCGATACTGCAGCTCTGAATGCTGCCGTAGCTGCAGCAGTGGCAACTGCCATGGCTCAGTATCACTCGTCTGATGCTAGCAGAGGTGGAACCCCTGTCGAATCTATTCCAGTTGAAATCCCAGTGCGCTCCAGGGAGTGCTCTTACAAGGATTTCACAAACTGCAAGCCGAAGCCTTTCTATGGCACCGGCGGAGTCATTGCTCTCTCGCAATGGTTCGAGAAGACTGAGTCAGTCTTCGAAATATGTTCATGCCCGGCTGCATTTAAAGTGAAATATGCCGCGTGCACCTTCGAGGATAAAGCCCTAACGTGGTGGAACGGCCACGTCAAAGCCCTAACTCTCGTCGTGGCTAACGACATGGGCTGGGCAACGATGAAGGACCTCATGACTGAGGAGTACTGCCCTAGGGGCGAAGTCCAGAAGTTGGAACATGAACTCTGGAATCTGACAATGAAGGGCACCAACGTGATCGCTTACACTGCCCGCTTTAGCGAACTGGTGGCCCTATGCCCCAATATGGTTCCCACTGAAAGGAAAAAGATTGAGCGGTATGTATGGGGGCTAGTGCCTCCGTACCAGGGGAACGTCTTAGCATCCAACCCTGCTACTTTCGACAGTGCCAAGCGATTGGCACAAAGACTTATTGACCATGGAGTCAAGACCTCTGCAACTACAACCACTCTAGCCTTCCCAGAACCCTCTAAACCCGCTGGCAACAAGCGGAAGTTTTGGGATGAGAAGAAGAAACAGCGAGCTTCAAAGAAACAGCAAATCGTAGCAGTACATGCTGCGGTAGCCCCTACTGCTGTTACTGCTCCGGGGAAGCAGTATTCTAGAAGTTTGCCTAAGTGCAACAAATGCAACTTCCACCACAACGGTGCCTGCCGTGAAATGCAGTGTACTAACTGCCACAGGAAAGGACACACCGTCCGATTCTGTAGGTTCCCGGCGCAACCGATCTCCCAAGTTCCTGGCTCTGGTGTGAGCCCAACTTGCTATGGATGTGGCGAAACAGGCCACTTTAAAAGGGACTGCCCTAAGGCGAGGAATACTGGAGGAGCAGGGAGGGTACTAGCAATAGGCCACAGGGAAGCAGTTGCTGACCCGACAGTGGTGACTGGTACGTTCCTCCTTGATAACTCCTATGCATGCATTCTGTTCGATAGTGGAGCGGAGCGAAGCTTCGTAAACCACAAATTTACTCGCATGCTTAAGAAACAACCACACGCACTTAATGAACAATTCACAGTAGAAATGGCCAATGGGAAAACTGAAAGTACTAATAGCATATACTTAGGTTGTCTTCTAACCTTAGATAACCATTCATTCCCAATTGACCTTATGCCGGTCTCGATAAAAAGTTTCGATGTTATTATCGGCATGGATTGGTTAAGTCTTCATCGCGCCGACATCATGTGCTACGAGAAAGCAGTCCGACTAAACCTCCCGTCTAACGAAACTCTTATAGTCTACGGCGACAAACCTGGTGCGAGTCTTCGCATTATTTCTAGTATTCGGGCTCAGAAATATCTGCGCAAAGAATACCACGCATTTCTTGCTCACGTCGTCGACACGAACCTAGAAACGAAAGAACTGAAGAACCTCCCAGTAGTGAGCGACTTTCCCGACATTTTCCCAGAAGAACTACCCGGGTTACCTCCGCAACGACAAGTCGAGTTCAGAATAGACTTAGTCCCAGGAGCTACCCCAGTAGCCAAGTCGCCCTACCGTCTAGCACCAGCCGAGATGCAAGAACTCTCTGGTCAACTTAACGAACTGCTCAGCAAGGGCTTTATAAGACCAAGTTTCTCACCTTGGGGAGCACCGGTCCTGTTCGTTAAGAAGAAAGATGGATCATTCCGTATGTGTATTGACTACAGAGAACTCAACAAATTGACGATCAAAAATCGTTACCCTCTGCCACGCATAGATGATCTATTCGACCAACTGCAAGGGGCGAACTATTTTTCCAAGATTGATCTGAGATCCGGATATCACCAGTTACGAGTGCTCGAGGAGGATGTGCCGAAGACAGCCTTCCAAACTCGTTACGGACACTACGAATTCGTGGTGATGCCATTCGGATTGACCAATGCGCCCGCAGTCTTCATGGATCTGATGAATAGAGTATGCCGGCCTTACTTAGATCAGTTCGTCATCGTTTTCATTGACGACATCCTGATCTACTCCCGAAGTAAGAAAGAGCATGGTGATCATCTACGACAAGTTCTAGAGACATTACGGAAAGAGAAACTTTATGCGAAGTTCTCGAAATGTGAATTTTGGATCCGAAGAGTCGAATTCTTAGGACACGTGGTGAGCGAAGAGGGAATCCACGTGGACCCATCCAAAATAAAAGCCATTGAGAACTGGTCAGCACCAAAGACACCTACAAAAATTCGTCAATTTCTAGGTCTCGCTGGCTACTACCGCAGGTTCATTCAGAACTTCTCACGAATAGCAAAGCCTCTTACGACCCTGACCCATAAAGGCGTGGCCTTTGACTGGGAAGAGAAGCAAGAAAGAGCGTTCCAAACGCTCAAACGAGCCTTGTGCACCGCACCAATACTATCCCTTCCGGAAGGAATAGAAGACTTTGTAGTCTATTGCGATGCATCCAATCAAGGACTCGGATGTGTTCTGATGCAGCGAGGTAAGGTCATCGCCTACGCCTCGAGACAGTTGAAGACACATGAGGTTAACTACACGACCCACGATCTTGAACTAGGAGCAGTAGTGTTTGCTCTGAAGATCTGGAGACATTACCTGTATGGAACGAAGAGCACTATCTTTACCGACCACAAGAGTTTACAACACATTTTCGATCAGAAGGAGCTCAACATGAGACAACGACGGTGGGTTGAGCTACTCAGTGATTACAAATGCGATATTCGTTATCATCCGGGTAAAGCCAACGTAGTAGCAGACGCCCTAAGTCGGAAAGAATATTCTGGTCGCAAAGTCAAGTCATTATCAATAACCATCCATTCACACTTGACTGAGCAAATTCAGGCGGCTCAACTTGAGGCCATGAAACCTGAAAATGTGTCGAGTGAAGCCCTTAGGGGAATGGACAAGAACTTTGAAGCAAAGGGTGACAGAGCTTTATATTTCATGAACCGGATCTGGACACCGAAACACGGTGGTTTCCGAGACTTGGTCATGACCGAGGCACACAACACTCGGTATTCCGTCCACCTAGGTTCAGATAAGATGTATCTGGATCTGAAAAAGCTATACTGGTGGCCTAATATGAAAGCAGAGATTGCTACCTTCGTAAGTAAATGCCTTACTTGCGCAAAGGTTAAGGTCGAGTACCAGAAGCCCTCTGGTTTACTGCAACAACCAGAGATCCCGGAATGGAAGTGGGAGCGGATCACTATGGATTTCATAACCAAGTTGCCCAAGACGACGGGTGGACTTGACACCATATGGGTCATCGTTGATAGATTGACCAAGTCTGCACACTTCCTACCTATCAAAGAAACCGACAAGATAGAGAAACTTACGAGAACATACATTAGGGAAATTGTACGGTTGCATGGTGTACCTATTTCCATTATCTCCGATAGAGATAGTAGGTTCACTTCAAGATTTTGGCAATCCCTACAACATTCCCTAGGAACAAGGCTGGACATGAGTACAGCCTACCATCCACAGACCGACGGACAGAGTGAGAGAACCATTCAAACATTGGAAGACATGTTGCGAGCCTGTGTGATTGATTTTGGGAAGGCATGGGATACTCATTTACCCCTTGTCGAATTTTCCTATAATAACAGTTATCACACAAGCATCAAGGCTGCTCCATTCGAGGCTCTCTACGGCCGCAAGTGCAGATCCCCTCTGTGCTGGGCTGAGGTTGGTGATACCCAATTAGCGAGAGGGCAAGCTTCCGACAGTACTCTCACTGGTCCAGAAATCATTCGGGAAACGACAGAGAAGATCGTTCAAATCCGTGAACGATTGAAAGCCTCTAGAGACCGACAGAAGAGCTACGCCGATAAACGAAGAAAACCTTTGGAATTTCAGGTGGGAGACCGAGTCCTTCTCAAAGTCTCACCCTGGAAAGGCTTGATACGCTTCGGCAAGCGTGGGAAGCTTAACCCAAGGTACATAGGGCCTTTCGAGATTCTTGCCAGAGTCGGCCCCGTAGCTTACAAACTAGATCTACCCGACACACTGCGTAACGTACATTCTACATTCCACGTGTCTAACTTGAAAAAGTGTCTGTCTGACGAGACTCTCGTAATCCCACTCGACGAGATCGAGATCAACGAGAGCCTCAACTTCGTGGAAGAACCTGTAGAGATCATGGACCGTGAGGTCAAGCAGACGAAACAAAGCCGTATCCCTATCGTGAAGGTTCGCTGGAACGCCAAGCGAGGACCGGAATTCACTTGGGAACGCGAGGATCAGATGAAGTTGAAATACCCTCATCTTTTCGCTTAATTGTTTGTAACTTTTATTTGCTTAAATTCTAATTTCGGGACGAAATTCCCTCTAACAGGGGGATGATGTGACAACCCGAAATTTCCAATTGTATGAACATCATCTATTCAATAGAAGCTAGTTCAGTTTCAGTGATTTTCAAGCTTTTCATAACAAGTTTGTGTACATTAGGGTTCATGTTTTAGATGATATCAGGAGAGTGGATACTCCTGGTTTTGTGAAACTTGGGCATTTCAAGTTTCATACTGTTACAGTCCAACGTCAGGAATAAAAATATTTTCTGTTAAAATATTCCAGGACTATAAATAGTTTTCTGAATTAAATTAATTCATTATTCACAATTCCAAATAGAGAAAAGCCATATTCTCTCTGACGGATCTTCGGGTTTTTCATCTCAGATTGTGAGTCTACTCTTCCATATGTGTTTCAATACTTGTTTAATGCATATTAACAACAATTACTTGTCTAGATATCAAGATCCGGGAGTTTACCGCCCAAGAACGTTCTTGGGGAGTAAACTCCAAAATGAAACTTTAATGCTTTCTAGACCCATCCGCATGTTAGGGGACTTATCAAGGACATTGTGTATGATCTTTATAGGCCAAAAAGCATCCCAGAAACACAAGTTCTAGGAGTTTACGGCCAAGGAACTCCCTTGGGCCGTAAACCCCTTTTCAAGGGCTTAAATGCCCTAAAACTTTCCCCAAATGCTTAAGGACTTTAACTACTAGTACTTGTGCTTGTTTAGGACACCAAAAGCTCATCAAAATCACAAGTTAGTAGGAGTTTACGGCCAAGAACCCTTCTTGGGCCGTAAACCCCTTTTGGTGGGACAAAAATCATTCCAAGCTACCCTTAAGCCTTTAGACAATTTACCTTGCACCTTTGGGACTAGAATGGAGAGTAGAACACATTGAAATCACTCCTTGAAAGGAGTTTACGGCCAAGGAACATGACTTGGGCCGTAAACTCCAAGTGAAGGCACCAAAGTGTGCCTCTTGTCCCCATTAGCCTTAGATAAATTCATGGATGCCATTCTTGATGTTTAGGTGCCTCAAATCAATTAATTTCCTAGAGTTTACGGCCGTAAAATCTAAGGTGAAGGACCTTAGGCCGTAAACTCCCATATGGAGTGTTCTAGAGCCTTAAAACTACTTCATGCATTATTCCAATAAAGATAGAAGTGTTCTAGATGCAAGATAACACCACAAAACACCCAAAAACACCATTTGAGGAGTTCACGACCATAAGCCTATGAGTTTACGGCCGTAAACTCCAAGGTGTGGGGTTTGTTGGATGGTGAACTCCTATACAAGGCCCTTTGATGTTTCAAACCCTTTTGCCTTGTCCCGTAGCAACTTAGATGCAACCATTTGAACCCTAAACACTCATAAAAGTGTTTAAATGTTTTCTAAGTGCCTTAACTTATTTATTTAAGTTATTATATGTCTAATTAGTTATATATATGTTTATTATATGATAACTAGGCTAGTGCGTGTAAACCAGTCTCCGTTTGTCACCTAGCACGGTAGCCGAAACTGCAATTCAAACGACTCACCACAAGTGAGTTCATACCCCTTGAATCAACCTTTGAAATGATTTTAAGTGTTTTAAATACTTTATGGGGGGGGGGGGATACAAGTCAAATACTTATAAGTTATTGCTTCAATCACATGTGATTGCATTTAATCACATGTGATTAATAACTAGGAAAACAACGATTTTTACAACTGTTCAACTGTTTTTCAAACTACTTCACTTAGAAATGTTTTACAAACTGTTTTACTATCCAAACTTACTTATAGACTGTGATTTAAACAAATGCTTCTTATACTTGAACTGTTTTATTTTACTTATGCCTTACATTGTGTTATAGATCGACATCAAGTCGATCTCCTCTTGATATCATATTTATGTTTCAAATGTTTTATAAAACTTACTTATGTTTTATATATTCAATTGCATGCCCATATATGTATAGACGTATAAATAATGTTTAAAGGACTTAGGAAGGCCATCCGCCCTATTTCCTTTTCGCGCCTTGAGATGTGGTCTGGTGGGATTTCGGGTGACCATCCGAAGGTCGTTTCAATATTACTTATACATCATATATACATATATAGACATAAAAGTACTTCCATATTCATACTCATCAGTACATCATTAGCTGGTTACCATCGGGGTAACGCAGGACAATACATATACAGATATACTAGAAACAATACATATACAGATATACGAGAAAAAATACATATACAGATATACTAGAAACAATACATATACAGATATACGAGAAACAATACATATACAGATATACGAGAAACAATACATATACAGATATACGAGAAACAATACATATACAGATATACGAGAAACAATACATATACAGATATACGAGAAACAATACACATACAGATACACGAGAAACAATACATATACATAAATACGTAATAATTGTGATCCACTGTATCGGGCATGCCTTAAATGTCATGGCCCGAGTTGTAGCCAGAATTCTCTTGGAAGGAGAGCGTGAGTTTGCGTATAGATCTATACTGGATTGACTATCCTACACCTTGCTGCTAGCTACAGCCGGACCTGCAGGTCTGCGGGTGCCAAACGTCATTTCTTTTATTACGACCATTCATTATGTCGTTGTTACCAGTCGATAGCATGGTGCAATTTATCACATTATGCCTTAATATAAATCCGGTTTAAGGTAGTAGTATTTAGTACAATAGTAGTCTTATTATACAAAGCTACAGTACTACAATGATTTACCCATTACATATTTTAGTGATAATCTCACTTGAGCATTAGTGTACAAACTATATTTTTAACAAATGATAGTTATACTTGGGTAATTACACACTTTTACAACAGACAAGTTTACAAAACAGTTTAGCCTTGGTAGAAGGTTACTTTTTATAGAAAATATAGGATTTTCTGAGGGATTCAGACTTTTACAAACACTTTTAAACATTTGCTTACATTTTTACAAACTTATACATTGAGTCAGATTCAAACGTTTTTTACAAGAAACATTGACACTAAAATACTTATGAACTCACCAGCTTAATGCTGATAAACTCTTTCAAAATAACTTGTATTCTCAGGTCATCAGTAGTCAGGTACCGAGGCCAGCTTTTGAGAAGATGGAGTGCATTCAAGACTCATCTCATATTATTTTGTGTTTCATTATTTTTGGTGTCTATAACTGTACAGAACACACTTGTATTAAAATTATATATTTAATGCAATGGATGATGTTGTTTGCTTATTTACATTTACTGTGTTGTGATACTATACATGACGGTCCTCCGCCCCAGAACGTTTCCGCCGTTCTTGGTTTTGGGGTGTGACAGACAGTCTGCTTAGAGCATGTGTGACTTCTACCAGAGTTGGTTGAAGACTCACTACTGCTTTGTGATGAGCTTGACCTTGGCGTGGCTATGCTCCTTTTCGGCAGACTGCTTGGGACATGGTGATTAAAAACCTTTTTATGTCTGTGAAAAACTTCCCGTTTTCTATTTCGTTCATCTGCCCAATCATCATTTCGAGAACGACTTCTAGAGGAGTTTCTATTCAAGGACCTTCCTCTGAACTCGTTCTCCCCTCTTGGAAGATTATAACTTACAAACATTTGATTAAGACAATTTCTAGCAATATGACCACTAGTACCACAATTAAAACAAATCTGCTTGTTATTGTTAGAACTAGTACTGCATTGATCAAATTTGTTCTCCCTACCAACACCCTTGCTTCTCTCACAAGAACAAGCAACATTATTATGTTGTGAGGCAAGTGAGGGTGCTATACTGGTGGAGGGTTGTGAAACTAGTGGTGTCTCAACATTTTTATCACAAACATTCAAATTGTCAACCAAAATGTTCAAAAATTTATCAGACATATTAGAAGCACTCAAAACAACATCAGAAGTGACAACTACTGTATCAGAAGAAATAAAAACAGTATCAGACGAGTCAAAAACACCACAAGAACTATTGTTACTCAAAACATTTGAAAAAGAATTGTCTTTGTTTGAAACTAAAACTTCAGGTTCGGACTCAGTTTTATGTTCAGACACAGATCCTTTAACTTCGTGTTGTGACTGATTCAAGGATTGATCTGCAAGAGAAGTAGAAATGTTAGTACTTTCAACATTAACAAATCCTCCTGAAACAAAACCATAAGATTTGCCATAAACCATAGAAGATTCATTAGCAATTTCTTCCTTGGACAGTGGCTTATGTAGATATGAATGATTGAAGGGAGGTGGCACATTATTATATCCTAGACCTTTTGATTGATTTCTCTTAAATTTCATGATGTGATCTATCATATTTGCAACTACCTCACTTGAATGATCATATTTTCGAACATCAAGCTTGGCAGTTTCAAATTGGCCACTTAAGGATTCAATTTCAGCCACTAGTTCCGCGTTTTGTTTTACTACATAATCATAGTTTTCACATTTATTACTGTAGTCCTCCTGTAGTTTTCTAAAGTCCTTTATTTTTTATTCTAGTTGAGCCTTAAGAGGTTTCTGACCTTTCCTAAGTTGATATCCTTCATATCTAAGGTCTTCTACGTCCCTTTTTAATTTGTCATTTAATTCACGGAGGATTTTAAGGCTATCTAGTTCGCTTTCTAAATTTTCAATTTTATCATGTAGGGTTTTCACATAATCAATACAAGCCTGAGAACATGACGGTAGACTTACCTTGGATGAGTTGGGTTCATTGGAAGAGGATACCATCAAGGCAAACTGAAGCTTCATCACGTTGTCCTCATCTGCAACAATCCCTGCTGGTGTATCATCCCTTACCTGTGCCAGGTGAGCATTTTCTGGTCCAGAGATGTTGAGAGCTTGTATTTGATCTTCCCAGTCAAACGATTGTGCAACCATAGCCTTCTTATTGTTCGGTTGCCCACTACTTCGGCTGTTTCCCACTGCAACAATTGTTCTGTCACTATTAAGTCTTCTATCGGGATGAGGACAATCACGAGCAAAATGCCTTGGCTCGTGGTAGTTGAAGCACCGAAGCTTTCCTTTATTGAACCCAACCTTCCTATCAGCGCTCATCCCCCAATTATTCATTCCTGTCTTTTTGGCAAACTGTTTTGCCTTGAAGACTGCCATGAGAATTTGCCATGTGATGTCCATCTCCTCAACGTCCTTCGGATGGATTTGATCAAGATCTGCAAATGACAATTGAGGAGGAAGCTCCCCAGCTACAAGTGCATTGTAGCAATTGACTAGCCCTGCAGCAAAGACAATGTTTTCATCAAGCTCCTTTCCCTTTGAAGAAGAAGCCACATTTGAAGGAGCTGTCAAGAATGATTGGTCCTGTGACTGGGGCATAGCTGAGACAGATGGAGCAGATGGATGAGAGAGCATCTAAGTATGAGAAGGTACATTGAAGGATAAGCCTGCAAATGAATAAGAAAATAAAGAGAGAGCATTATTAGATGAGATGCCAAGGTTTGCAGTCGAGTATGAGTTGACATGATTTATCTCTCTTTGCTTGTCATCAATATCACATGCTTTGATGACAGCCATCACTTCAGCTAGGGTAAGGCGATTGAGATCTTTAGACTTTTTGATTACAGCCACATTCATGTCCCAAGATTTTGGGAGAGCATTCAGTAGCTTCTTGTTAATCTCAGACTTTGTATAGATGATCCCTGCTACAGTCATTTCTGTGTTGAGAGTTGTAAATCGCTGCAGCTGGGCTTCAAGAGTCTCTCCGGGCACATAGTTGAACATGTTAAACCGTTGCCTTAACATGTCTTGGCGACTTTCTCGCATGTCCTGGTTTCCCTCATACACCTCAATGAGCGCCTCCCACAATGCTTTAGCAGAAGTGTATTCCCTGAAACCTTGTGCAATGTCCGGTGAGAGAGCCATAGTTAAAATGGGCAATGCATTCTCTTGTTCCTCGATGGTCTCGAAATCTTCATCGGTATAATTTTCGATTTTCTTATCCACCACCTGTCCTGCGACTGTAGTGGTGATTCTGATCGGGTCCTTTATTATGCATTTCCAGACTTTGAAATCCTTCATTTTTATATACTTTTCAATCCTGTATTTCCACTCGGGGAAACCATCAGCGGACATGAGTCTTGGAATGTGCGTGGTTGTTCCTATCACAACATCGAGTTCTTGATATTGATTAGGATTTTGTGATTCCATTTTTTTATTTAAATTAAAGTTAATTAATTATTAAATAAAACTTAATTTTCGATTTAAAAAGGATTTAATTAATTTTTTTTAAAAAAAGTTTACTGTTTATTGTGAATTCCGAAAATTAATTAATTAAGCTTCAAGACAAGTTTACTGCCGAGAGATGTTTACGGCCGTAAACTCCTTGTTTACAGCCCGTGAATTTTTTTTTCGAATTCTGAAACAGAAAGTTAAAGACGCAATTTATCTAAAATCGATTATCAGATAATCGATTTACGGCCAATGATTTTCTGTTAAAAGTTTATTTTATCTTTAAGAATTAAATGCAGTGAAATATGATTATTTAAGCCTTAAATCAGGAACTCGATTTACTGGAGAAGAAAATCGTTTGCGGTGATTGAGCCTTGAATAGCTTGCGGCCGTGAACTTGGTGTTTACGACCGTAAGTTAGGACCATGAACTTCTGAACACACGAAATTCGACTGGAATAAAACCCGTCTTTCGCTGTGAATATAGTTTTGAGCAAAATCGCAACTGTAGGACGTCTTTGACACTGGTCTCGCTCTGATACCAATTGTAAAGCCCGAAAATGGATCTACCAATGATCAAAGACAAATAATAGAAGCAAAAGATGAAATAATGAGCAAATAACAAACGAACCAAGCTTGCATACGCCTTAAAGCAATTAAACGTCAGATACAACTTGGAGAAAACACGAAGGCATCAACAACCTAAAACATCTGACACAACACCCTATTTATAGTCCTCATGACCGTGAGTAGTTTACGGCCGTAAACACATAACAACCGTAAACTAGACAAAATCGGTTTTTCCTACACAATCACTACCACTAACTAGTATGCCTAGACCAAACCATTATACAGGGTCTTTCATAGACTATGTCATCCTATGATACTCTCAGAAGGGCAGAAGTCCATTTTACCCCTCTCACAACTCATAAGGCCCCACAATAGACCATACCCTAAAAGTCAACCAAAAGTCAACTTTTCGGGTTACGCTGCGCGTACCAAATATGTACGCTGAGCGTACCCGGCTGCCTCTCAGGATCAGGAAACACCACCCAGTACGCGGTGTGTACTGGGATTACGCTCGGCGTACTCCCCTACTTTAGCCTCTTAGCTCTTGAAGTCTTAAACAGTTAAGACCCACGTCCAAATTCTAGATTTGACCACATCTAAGCCTCTTAATCCATAAAGTTGATGACTTTAAGCCTTTTCATGGCTGAACAAGCCACCAAATCCCATAATATTCCATCCTCAAACTCTAGAAAGCTTATTACTCAAGCATGACCTCAAACTAACAACCAATATGGAAACTTTATGGCTCTAAATCACTAATACTACTGAAAAGGGACAGATCTCGGACCATGGAGCACCTTACACTCATAAAGTCTCCACCTTTGCGGTTTTTAACTGTGACATCCCCAAAATCACGGCCAGAAAAGACCGATTTGTTTATGCTTTATAAAAATCAGAGTACTTCTTTAATAAAAGTGTCGCGGAATTTGTCCCCAGAAAAACATGATAAATACGTTATTAAAACATTTTCGATGAAACGTATTTTATTCGTTTTAAAACGTTTGGGATGTCATCGTCAATACAGGAACATAAGCATAAACAGAACTTACATTCATTTACACTAATGATTTACATCTCCTTTATTCTCTCAGTGAATTATGTCTTCGTATTGATACCTGTGATACAAAGAAAACTGAGTGGGTCAGGCTTGGGAGCCTGGTGAGCATATAGGGTTTTCAACCCACAATAATACATTTATTATATTCAATTACCAACAATTGACCCAAATACCCATCCCCATTATCTTCTTTAAGGTTTTACCCTAAGAATCGATGATACTTCCTTTATCCATTCCTAAGGGTTTACCTGAGGAACTGGCTCACAGTACATTTGCTACCACGGTTCATACAATAGGTACTACGTCGCATAGTCACCAGGGTTCGTACAATTGGCACTACGTCTCATAGTCACCAGGTCTTACACAATAGGCACTACGTCTCATAGTCACCTAGGTTCATACAATTGGCACTACGTCTCATAGTCACCAGGACTTACACAATAGGCACTACGTCTCATAGTCACCTGGGTTCATACAATTGGCACTACGTCTCATAGTCACCAGGACTTACACAATAGGCACTACGTCTCATAGTCACCTGGGTTCATACAATTGGCACTACGTCTCATAGTCACCAGGACTTACACAATAGGCACTACGTCTCATAGTCACCTGGGTTCATACAATTGGCACTATGTCTCATAGTCACCAGGACTTACACAATAGGCACATCGTCACCAAAGTTTATCAAATAGGCACAAAGTCGCATCGTCACCAACTATTCCATCTACCCATGTTCTACCCAACATTTTTGTAGGTATAAATACAAACACAATTTGAATCATTTAACAGCCGTATAAAAACATCAATTCCAAATCCATATCAAATAGATATATAACACCTAGCACGTATTTCATAGCTAATACTTTATATTTATGTATTAGAAGAAAGTGCTATGCACTCACGCATATAAACAACAATATATATATGTATACACATAACACGTATTTTATAAAATACTTCATATTTATGTGTAAGATGAAAGTGACTATACACTCACTTGATCAGAAGATGATCTATCAGCACTACGTCTTGCAGAAGTAGCGCCTCTCCGCAGATCTGGAAGATCTCCACAAAAACCGGCTCCTCGCGGGCATGGCTTCGGCTCGGGAATAACGCTCTTCGGGATTCTCGGGGCTTCGGATCTCGCTTCGGGGCTCGGGAATGATACCGGGGCTTCGGGATATGATTGGCACGCAAATCGAGGCAAAACTTAGAGAGAGGGAAGAGTTTGAACAAGAGAAAATGGCTGATTTCGAGTTCTATTTATAGGCTGAGGGTCTGGGATTACGCGGGGCGTAATCTCAAATTACGCAGGGCGTACTCAGTACGCGGGGCGTACTCGGTTACGCGGGGCGTACTTTGACGTCACTGCATGCGTCGATCTGTGGCACTCGAGTATTGGTCAGACAAGTTGCATCCGACTGAGTACGCGGGGCGTACTCAATTACGCGGGGCGTAATTGACTCGTCGAACTTCTAAATTGCGTAACTTTCGCATACGAGCTCCGTTTTCGACGTTCTTTATATCCACGCGAAGGTCAGACCATACTCTACAACTTTCATTTAGACTCCGTCGGCTAATTTTGACTTTTATTTTTATTATTTATTTTTAGAAGGCCGGGACAGAAAAACTTCGTTATAAATTCATAACTTCTTCGTCTGACGTCCGTTCTCGCCTAACTTTTCATCGTTTCGCTACTAACAACGAGATCTTCGATTCTCATTTAGATTGTTTCGGCTAAAAACCGCTCGATCTCAAATCGAGTATTTGGGCTGCATACTGCTAAGTCAAAACTTAGAAAAATCATAACTTCCTCATACGAAGTCAGATTTGGGCGTTCCTTTTATGCACGCTATCGGTTTAACGAAATCTACGACTTTCGTTTAGATCGTTAAGGCTAAATATCACTCTATCTTAAATTCATATTTTACGTCACTCGACGTCGTGCCGGTTCTGTCGCGAAACTTCGACAGGTCATAACTTCTTCGTTATAACTCAGATTTTGGCGTTCTTTATATGCACGGAAACCTTGTGACATATACTACAACTTGGTTAAGATTAATCCTTCTAAATAATCTTCCATCAAAAAGTCATTTTGATGCTTATCGTCTCTAAATCGACTAGCCCTGATCTACGGGCGTTACAATTATCTCCCCCTTAGGATGATTACGTCCCGGAATCATCAACGAAATAGGACTTGCATAATGATTCCACACGTTATTTATTCATCCTAGGTAATAACCGTAACTTCTATGTTTCCTCGAAAGAGTATTTAACTCTATGGCTTTCTTGACCGCAAACGATGCCCAATCTTGCATCTGCTTATCGTACTATGTTGTACCTTCAATCGTAACCTTCAAGTTACCAAATAAGTCCTCATTGTGGACTCCTTCTTCTTCTCAGGATAAATACTTTCCCTTATCTATTGTAACAAACCGATGGGTCGTGCTCTACTGACCTCTCATCGAATGATGCAATGCTTAGACTCAGGTCTCTTAGAGTTAAATTCCAAAATGGAATATACCTTCCTTCATATTCTAATGCGATATAATCACATTTCAGCATGTAGCATTTCTACCTACAAACTTCTTTTAACAACGGGAGCGACACTATCAATCGCATTAACTTCAACCATTTGACTTAAGTCAGATGTTACATCTAACTTGGTCCTCTAGACCACGTAACATACTCCTCGTAGTCGAACTCAAATTTAAACATGACCACTAGGGTCGGAACAAAAACCATCTTACTAGTCATTACCGAAACAATGGTAATGACATACCAGAATAAAGTGGAATCAATCACTAGCTTCTTGGTAACCTTGTGACTTTCCCTGATCCAAGTGCGAGTCCTGTGCTTCCGGTAGTATATGCATCTACTACCTTTCACACCTACTCATACTCGTCCCAAGTATTGTCTCTCAGTCGAACCAAGTCACTATACAAAAAAAAAAATCACGCAATCATTTAACACATCATGTACTAAAACCATAAATATCACATAAATACCAAAACCAGGGTTTACAATATAACTTGAAATGGTTACACAAAAGTTCAAGTTCACCCTACACTATGCCTTTAATTGGCTACATCATAAGTTGATCCTTGGATATAAATTCCTCATTCTTGATTCGCCTCGTCGAGGATCATGTGGAATGCCTTTGGCTGTGGTGGTGCGTTTTTCTTTGGGCAGTCTCTAGAAATATGCCCTTCCTCGTTACATCCGTAGCACACCCTTTTGTTGGATGCACACTTGTTGGCGTAATGCCCCGTCTTCCCACATTTGTAGCAAGTCATATCCTCGCTACACTTCCCGAAGTGTTTCTTTTTACACTTCTCGCACCACTTAGCTTCATCTCTTCCTCCATATTTCGGGAATTTGGTTTCTTTGTTGATTATTGAAGATCCTTCATGTTTCCTTTTCTCTCCAACTTCAGCTCTCTCCAGACCCTTTTCTTTTATTTGGGTTTCAACATTTTTGGCTGCCCAGATGGCGGCTTTCAAAGTGGTTGCTTGCTTGACTATCGGACCAAAGTCCGCTGGTAATCCATTGGCAAACTTGTTGACCTTGGAAAGTTCAGTTGGAACTAGGTATGGAATAAGCTTCATCTTTTCCGTAAAGCTTGTGGCATATTCAGTGATGCTCAATTTTCCCTTCTTTAGATTCTGGAACTCATTGTTGATTTCCAGGAGATCCTGCTCAGAGCAGTATTGCATTTTCAATTGTACCACGAACTCCTCCCAAGACATCTTGCTAGCTTCCCCCTTGGGCATCGAACCTGCCAGTAACTTCCACCAGCTCAGTACTCCAGATTTTAATAGAGGAATTGCAAGAGCGGTCTTCTGCCTGTTGCTACATTCGCAACTTTCAAACATAGTCTCCATTTCGGAGACCCAATCCATAACTTGCACCGGCGTCGGGCTTCCGGATAGACATGGTGGTTTGGATGCCATGAAATCCTTATACTTGCACCCACGACCATCATTTCCTCCATACTGGTTATTGCGTCTAACCACTGGTTGTTCGACTTGACCAATGATCCCACTAAAGTTTTCTCCTTCAGACTGCCCTCCATTCTCCTCGGGCTCTTCTGCTTGAATTGACGGTTCTTCACGATTCTGCCTAAGCAGGCGTCTTGTTTCTTCCATCTGACGATCCAACATCATTTGAATCATCATTTGTACACCAGCCATTGTTATCGGCTCAGGTGCATTAGCTACGACAGGCACTTGTTGAATTACAGGCGGTTGATTCCTGTTTTCATCAGCATTTCCAACTCCGCTTCTTGTTCTCACCATTTTTGATCTACACACCGAATAATTTCACCTTATTACTCCAAACGATTACATGCTAGTTCTAATATCGTATACATACGCTTAGAATCCTAAACACATAAACCTTCAGATCTGGTTGGCAACAAACCGTAGATCCGAACAAATAATATTATATATGTCAACATATAACATTTAGCACATAAAAGCATTTTAGGCAACTTTCCTAAAATAAACTAGTGCTCGTGTCTAAAATTTATCAGACTCACATCTCACAATCTCCACTTAGCATCTTAAGTTTAAGTCTAGAAATCCTACAAATTCCTAGTTCGCTTAAACTAATGCTCTGATACCAACTGTGACATCCCCAAAATCACGGCCAGAAAAGACCGATTTGTTTATGCTTTATAAAAATCAGAGTACTTCTTTAATAAAAGTGTCGCGGAATTTGTCCCCAGAAAAACATGATAAATACGTTATTAAAACATTTTCGATGAAACGTATTTTATTCGTTTTAAAACGTTTGGGATGTCATCGTCAATACAGGAACATAAGCATAAACAGAACTTACATTCATTTACACTAATGATTTACATCTCCTTTATTCTCTCAGTGAATTATGTCTTCGTATTGATACCTGTGATACAAAGAAAACTGAGTGGGTCAGGCTTGGGAGCCTGGTGAGCATATAGGGTTTTCAACCCACAATAATACATTTATTATATTCAATTACCAACAATTGACCCAAATACCCATCCCCATTATCTTCTTTAAGGTTTTACCCTAAGAATCGATGATACTTCCTTTATCCATTCCTAAGGGTTTACCTGAGGAACTGGCTCACAGTACATTTGCTACCACGGTTCATACAATAGGTACTACGTCGCATAGTCACCAGGGTTCGTACAATTGGCACTACGTCTCATAGTCACCAGGTCTTACACAATAGGCACTACGTCTCATAGTCACCTAGGTTCATACAATTGGCACTACGTCTCATAGTCACCAGGACTTACACAATAGGCACTACGTCTCATAGTCACCTGGGTTCATACAATTGGCACTACGTCTCATAGTCACCAGGACTTACACAATAGGCACTACGTCTCATAGTCACCTGGGTTCATACAATTGGCACTACGTCTCATAGTCACCAGGACTTACACAATAGGCACTACGTCTCATAGTCACCTGGGTTCATACAATTGGCACTATGTCTCATAGTCACCAGGACTTACACAATAGGCACATCGTCACCAAAGTTTATCAAATAGGCACAAAGTCGCATCGTCACCAACTATTCCATCTACCCATGTTCTACCCAACATTTTTGTAGGTATAAATACAAACACAATTTGAATCATTTAACAGCCGTATAAAAACATCAATTCCAAATCCATATCAAATAGATATATAACACCTAGCACGTATTTCATAGCTAATACTTTATATTTATGTATTAGAAGAAAGTGCTATGCACTCACGCATATAAACAACAATATATATATGTATACACATAACACGTATTTTATAAAATACTTCATATTTATGTGTAAGATGAAAGTGACTATACACTCACTTGATCAGAAGATGATCTATCAGCACTACGTCTTGCAGAAGTAGCGCCTCTCCGCAGATCTGGAAGATCTCCACAAAAACCGGCTCCTCGCGGGCATGGCTTCGGCTCGGGAATAACGCTCTTCGGGATTCTCGGGGCTTCGGATCTCGCTTCGGGGCTCGGGAATGATACCGGGGCTTCGGGATATGATTGGCACGCAAATCGAGGCAAAACTTAGAGAGAGGGAAGAGTTTGAACAAGAGAAAATGGCTGATTTCGAGTTCTATTTATAGGCTGAGGGTCTGGGATTACGCGGGGCGTAATCTCAAATTACGCAGGGCGTACTCAGTACGCGGGGCGTACTCGGTTACGCGGGGCGTACTTTGACGTCACTGCATGCGTCGATCTGTGGCACTCGAGTATTGGTCAGACAAGTTGCATCCGACTGAGTACGCGGGGCGTACTCAATTACGCGGGGCGTAATTGACTCGTCGAACTTCTAAATTGCGTAACTTTCGCATACGAGCTTCGTTTTCGACGTTCTTTATATCCACGCGAAGGTCAGACCATACTCTACAACTTTCATTTAGACTCCGTCGGCTAATTTTGACTTTTATTTTTATTGTTTATTTTTAGAAGGCCGGGACAGAAAAACTTCGTTATAAATTCATAACTTCTTCGTCTGACGTCCGTTCTCGCCTAACTTTTCATCGTTTCGCTACTAACAACGAGATCTTCGATTCTCATTTAGATTGTTTCGGCTAAAAACCGCTCGATCTCAAATCGAGTATTTGGGCTGCATACTGCTAAGTCAAAACTTAGAAAAATCATAACTTCCTCATACGAAGTCAGATTTGGGCGTTCCTTTTATGCACGCTATCGGTTTAACGAAATCTACGACTTTCGTTTAGATCGTTAAGGCTAAATATCACTCTATCTTAAATTCATATTTTACGTCACTCGACGTCGTGCCGGTTCTGTCGCGAAACTTCGACAGGTCATAACTTCTTCGTTATAACTCAGATTTTGGCGTTCTTTATATGCACGGAAACCTTGTGACATATACTACAACTTGGTTAAGATTAATCCTTCTAAATAATCTTCCATCAAAAAGTCATTTTGATGCTTATCGTCTCTAAATCGACTAGCCCTGATCTACGGGCGTTACATTAACCCTAGAAATGGCACATGCAACAACAACCAAAAGAAGAGCAAAGTTTTGAACTTTATACCTCTAAGTGTAGCCCCTTTCTCTGTAGATCTCAGATCCAAATTGGCACTTCTAGCTTTAGCTTCCAAGAGCTCCTTTCCTTCTTCTTCACTAAGTCACCAATGCACAATTAGCTCCAACAACACCCACACAAACTAAGGATGATAGGAGGCTCTCTCTTAGGGTTTCACTCACTGATATGTAGACTGAGAAATGAGCCTTAGCACCCTTTAAATAGTGCACAAGACAGATTAGGGTTTTGCACCTGGGCCGGGTACGCCCGGCGTAACTCTGGGTACGCCCAACGTACCTTGGCGACTCCGCGTCCAAACTAAGTGCATGAGTACGCACAACGTACCCCTCTGGTACGCCCATCGTACTCACTTGCTAGGTTCCCTACACTCAAGGACCAATCATGACCAATTGACAAAGAATAAGGGTGAAAGAAATGCACCTGAATCTCAGGGTGTTACAAAATTGGTGAATCGTCATTCACCTACCTTCAAATATCTTATAGCTTATATTACGACATCCCTCTTCTAAGCTATAAAATATTGTGTTGGGTCCTAGCCTTAATACTACATTTGGGTGTTTTATTAAGGACTATATCTAAATCTAATCTAATCTATTCCCTCTTCTTTTCAGATGTCTTCCAATAACAATGCTTCTGGCTCTAACCCTACTAGCTCTTTCTCTCTCATGAATTTGTGTGGGAGAGTCATCTTCGATGGATCCAACTTTACTGATTGGATTAGAAACATCATGATGGTCACTCAGTATGAGAACAAAGAATATGTTATCGATAAGGAGCTAAAGGTACCCGAGCCGACTGCTACTCCTGAAGAGCTTGCTGAATATGATGTATATGAAAGGGATGCTACAAAAGTAGTATGCATCATGATGGCCACCATGACAGCCGAGCTCCAAAAGTCCTATGAGGACTATTATCCTTTTGAGATGCACCAGGACTTGATGGACCGTTACCATCAAAGTGCTCGTCAAGAGCGATATAAAATAATCTCCTCCATGATAACAACCTAAATGAAGGATGGTGAACCCATCACGGGCCACATGCAGAAAATGCAAAGGTATGTGGACCGTTTACTGAAGCTGAATGTGAACTTCCCCGAGGAGTTAGCAATAGACATGATTTTGCACTCCTTACCATCGTGTTATGATCAACTCCACATGACATATCACATGAACAAGGAAGAACTCACCCTCAGAAAACTTCATGGACTCTTGAAGACCGCGAAAAGTGGTCTAAAGGGTAAGTCAGTTGTTACTACTCCTATTCCTACTCCAACTGCGGCCAATGTTTTGGCAATCGGGCATGGCAAAGGGAAGAAGAGAAAGAACCCTTCTAAGGGTACCAAGGGTAAGACCCTTGAAGGCTCCTCTTCAAGCAAAACCAAGAAAGGTTTTGTCACTCCTTCTGCTAACCCTAATGAGGCTGAATACTTCTATTGTCATGAAAAGTCGCACTGGAAGCGAAACTGCCCAAAGTACCAGCAAGATGTGAAGGATGGGAAAGTAAAACCCAACCATGCAGGTATATACACTATATTTTCTAATAACTCACCTCATTCTAAGTCTTGGGTCCTTGACACAGGTTCTGGTATTCACATATGTTGTGATTTGCAGGGACTAAGAAGAAGTGAGAATGTGGAGCAGGGAAAGATAAACTTGATCATGGGAAACAGGAAAGCTTCAACTGTCACCAAGATAGGAGTTTATTCCTTAGTGCTAAATAGTGGGTTTACATTAGATTTGAATAAGTGTTATTATTCTCCAGAAATGGCAAGAAATGTTATTTCCTTTCATGCATTGTATAAACAAGGTTTTACCTTCTATTTTGATAATAATAATGGTAGTATTGATGCTTTCTTTAATAATGTTCATTATTTTAAAGCATTACCTTATGGTGGCGTGTATGAAACTGTATCTATTGTAGATAATCTAGGAAATAATGTATTGTATATCGACTCTTCCACTAGCATGGATAAAGCATCTTTATGGCATTGTCGTCTTGGACATGTAAGCAAGAAACGCATAGGCCAACTCCAAAAAGATGGAGTCTTGGAGTCATTTGACCTAAAGTCAGATGATAGTTGTGAATCTTGTTTGCTTGGTAAAATTACAAAGTCACCTTTTACTGGCACTTGTGCTAGGGGTGAAGGTTTGTTGGACCTCATACACACGGATGTGTGTGGACCCTTCAGAACTGCCACAAGAGATGCTAATCGTTTTATGTGACTTTCACTGATGATTGTAGTAGATATGGATATGTCTACTTAATCAAGCATAAGTCAGAAAAGTTTGAGAAATTCAAAGAGTTTAAGCAAGAAGTGGAGAATCAGTTGGGCAGGAACATTAAGATGCTTCGATCCGATCGTGGTGGTGAGTATCTTAGTATTGAGTTCCTTGACTATCTTAAAGAATGTGGGATTGACTCACAATTGACACCTCCTAGGACACCACAGTTGAATGGTGTAGCTAAGAGGTGCAATCGGACCTTGTTGGACATGGTTCGTTCCATGATGAGTCGAGCTTTGCTACCAGTCTCATTTTTGGGGTATGCCTTAGAGACTGCCGCCCATATCCTTAATCTAGTCCCTACAAAGAAGGTTGCCAAAACACCTCACGAGATGTGGACTGGAAAAGTTCCCAATCTAGACCACATCAAGATTTGGGGTTGTGAGGATTTCGTGAGACACGAGACTCACGATAAGCTCGAACCCCGAAGCGAAAGGTGTATTTTCATCGGCTATCCACAGAAATCCTTTGGCTACATCTTCTACAGACCCAGTGATAATGTGGTGTTTGTAGCAAGAAGAGGATTCTTTCGAGAGAGAGAATTCATGAGTCAAGGAGACAGTGGGAGGCAAATTGACCTTGAGGAACTTCAAGATTCAAGTGATGAAGGAACCTCAAACCCTAGCCCTCAACCTGAGGAGGAAACTCTTGTTGAGCCAACTGAAGAATCTATACCTCTGAGGCATTCCACCAGAGTTAGGAATGCACCTGAGTATTATTATGGTTTCCATATTACTGCAGAAGGTGAGACGCTTATCAGTGATAACACACTGGTAAATCTAGATGAGCCTAATAGCTACACGGAAGCCATGGCAGGCCCTGAGGCTGCTAAATGGAAAGAGGCTATGGATAGCGAGATACAGTCCATGTATGACAATCAAGTTTGGAACTTGGTTGACAACGTACCTGATCGTAAGATAGTTGGGTGCAAATGGATCTTCAAGAAGAAGACCGACATGGATGGTAATGTACACACTTATAAGGCACGTCTGGTTGCAAAGGGTTGTTCTCAAACTCCGGGACTTGATTATGATGAGACCTTTTCACCAGTGGCCAAGATTAAGTCTATTAGGGTTCTGTTAGCCATTGTTGCATTTCATGACTATGAAATATGGCAAATGGATGTCAAAACCGCTTTCCTTAATGGAATTTTGGTTGAAGATGTTTACATGGTTCATCCAGAGGGTTTTGTCAGTACAGAGTACCCCAATAAAGTGTGTAAACTCGAGAAATCCATTTATGGATTTAAACAAGCACCTCGTAGATGGAATCTTTGCTTTGATGAGAAAGTCAAAGAATTTGGCTTTTCAAGGAGTGAAGATGAATCTTGTGTCTATATCAAGGCTAGTGGGAGCATAGTTAGCTTTTTGGTATTATATGTGGATGACATACTACTCATAGGAAATGACATCCCAACCCTGCAAGAAGTAAAGTCCTGGCTTGGGAAGTGTTTCGCTATGAAGAACCTTGGTGAAGCTGCCTATATCCTAGGGATAAGGATTTTGAGAAACAGGAGTAAAAGACTAATTGGACTTAGTCAAAGCACCTATGTGGACAAAGTGTTGAAAAGATTCAACATGCATAACTCCAAGAGAGGTGAGTTACCCATTCAGAGTAACGCCAGATTGAGTAAGACACAAAGCCCTAGTACAGAGGCTGAGATAGCAAAAATGAGTCGAATACCTTATGCTTCAACTGTAGGATTGATCATGTATGTTATGGCGTGTACTCGACCTGATGTAGCCTTTGCTTTGAGCATGGTTAGCAGGTATCAGGGGAAACCTGACAAGGCACACTGGACTGCGGTAAAGAATATCCTCAAGTACCTGCGAAGGACTAAGGAATGGGTCCTTACCCATGGTGGGAGTGATGACTTGAGAGTTGTAGGGTACAGTGATGCTAGCTTCCAGACTGTCAGGGATAATTTCCACTCTTAGTCGGGCTGGGTCTTTACCCTAAACGGAGGGGCAATTACTTGGAAAAGTTCCAAGCAGGAGACAGTGGCTGATTCCACTTGTGAATCAGAGTATATAGCAGCAAGCGAGGCAGCAAATGAGGCTATATGGCTAAAGAACTTCATCGGAGACCTTGGAGTTGTACCAGCTATAAAGGAGCCAATGGAGATTTTTTGTGACAGCAATAGTGCGGTTGCCTTAGCCAAGGAACCAAGAGATCATGGGAGATCCAGACACATTGACAGAAAATATCACTTCATTAGACATCGAATAGAAGAAGGATCCTCGTGGCAAAGAAGGTATCATCGGATGAGAACCCAACAGATCCCCTCACAAAAGGACTGACTCGGGCTAAGCATCTCCAGCATGCTCGGAGCATAGGGCTGAACGATGATATTAGTTTTAGTAGTTAGATAATCTCAAAATTTGTAAAATGTAATTGACATTTGATGATAAATAAAAGCTATTATTTATGAGTAAAGTGTTGCTATCACTTGTCAATCGTTTACTATATTTCTTTTACATGTTTTGACTTCCAGAATAATTATGTTTGGTACATCATATTATTCGAACCTCCACATTCGGTCATATGTCGGAAGTAGGTATGAATCAAGACTGTCATGATTGGTTGCAGAGGTCTAAGATGTTGGACATGGCTACAACAATCATGAGTGCTCATAAGTTCTGAGCATTGGACTCAACCCACGCTCACTGGAATCACTTCATGGAATTTATCTCGAGTGATCGTGAGACGGTAATATCATATAAGTCTTCAAACCTAGAGATATGATTTGTTACCTATGAGTTGGTTATGCATTGATTGTACGAAAACGCATTGGTAACTCGATGTTATAAAATGTACCTTTGTGTGTAATTCAACAAGTAGTAGAGCAAACATATGAGTCGAAGTTTATCTTTTCCTTCTAGGATTAGAAGCGATATCTGGAACCCTCGATGATTTTGTTTTGACCTATGTACCGGGCCCGGTCAGAACTAAATTGATGTGTTCAGTTCTATGTCAAACAAATTGGAAATCGGGAAACAAATGCTGGACAATAAGTAAGACCATGTTCCATGTATTTGTCCGGCTGATATCTAGAACAAAGGTTTATATGATCACTTATCTAAAATGACGCGTTCTAGTTCAACAGAGTTTAAAGAGCTACGATTGCTGATCGGTTCCTGAAGTCATACTTGCAATCATAGTTATTAGGCTTATCCAAGTGGGAGACTGTTAGATATAGTGTCTAAGTCCATAACTATATTTGGTATGTACTTGACCCGACCCGGCATGGTCCATTTGGGTTGCACTTCACCCGAACAATTTATGGATAATCTCTGGAGAATAGTATAAGTTATGATTTATTAATATATTATAAGTTCTAATATATTAATATAAGATCATATTATTTAATTAGTATTGATCTATAATTAATCTAGGATTAATTTAGAGATCAAAAAGTATTACTAATTAAATATGGGCTCTTATATTTATATAGTGTGGGCTGATGCTTATTTGGAATGGGCTAGGCTTGCATGCAAAGTCCATGGATACTCCATGGAGCTTTAACCCATGGATCTCATGGAAATGAAGAGACATGGGTATTAGGGTTTACATGGATGTAACCCTAATCCATCACACTATATAAAGGAGGCTTTGGTTCTTGAAATCAAACTAGGTGTGGGGAGTAATGCAAGAGGGCCAATTTCAAGATAGTTGTGACTATTCTCTCAAAGTTCCAAGTTTGTGGTGATTTGTGATTTCCATTTGAGGCATCCACACTATTGGTGCTAGGCTCTAAAACTCCAAGCAATCAACTACAACTACAAGGTAAGTAATTCTACTAGCTTTATTTGATTCATGTTCCCCATGCCATGCTAGATAGGATAAGAACCTTGGAAAATAATTATTTGCATGTATCTTAGACAAACATAGATCCAATGTTTATTAGGGTTGCATGTACACTTAGGAAGTGTTAGAATGCTCAAAACCCATCATACCCCACCCAGTCAATTCTCACGGATCATAATCCACGATCATTAGGAAGAATCACCTTACCTGACGAATCGTTTAAAGCAACTGTTTGACTACACAACTAGGGGATTTCTTGGCCAGTGTAAGTCATAAAAGGCAACCCTGAGGAGGACAAAGTACTCAAATTGACACACAATCCTTTCTCCAGGATAACATGATTCATTAACTCCTATAAGTAATGAACTTGTTGGTGTTCCATAAGACTGTCTAGAATGGTTAGTGGTTATCGTCTTACTCCGACAAATGACTTCTACGTAACCCGCACCCAGGCTAGTAATAGTGTTGCAGAAACAAAGAGCTCCTCTCTATTACAATCTTACACACTCCATATCGAGACTACCTAATATCCAACTTATCAACTAATTATAGTATGTAACCCATACCCCGACACATGATAGTGCCATATAACATAACTCTACTAGTTGTTCCAATATCGCTTACATCCTTTGTATGATTACTACAAATTTATTCAATTTACTTTGAACTGGGCATTTTTTATAAGTATTTGGTTTATAAGTATACAAGACTATCATATATTGTAATTAATTCTCAATATGCTTCCTTATTTAAGGAATACTTATCATAAATGCAGATATACATTTACCACAAAATTCAACTGATAAGTATTTAGCATACAATTGATCTTTTTAAGTAATAATACTTATATTAAGGTTGTCACGTAGTACTACCAAAATTACTTTTAACCCATATAACCATATATGGCTAGTACTATATATTTTATGTAATATACCAAGTATACATATAACACATATTCTAGATAATAAGTATTTAATTCACATATAAACCTTCAACTAACAATAAATACTTTTATTAAAATTATGCTTACGAAAATAACTACATATTCGCAATACAAGACATACTTTTAATAAACATTTGTATTAAAATCATATTCATGAAAGTAGTTATGCACCCATATGATTGAGGTGGAAGATCCACGAGAAAGTTAGCTCCTTGATTAACACTTCAACTTTCCCCCTTTAAACGACCTAAATATGAATATTACTGTGTTTCAGTATTTGTTCGTATTTATAAGGTTATATTAATCATTTCCCAAATTCTTCAGTAATCCAAAAGAATATCGAGTTCTATCAAATAAGGAATGACCATGTAAGATCACTTTGGAGGTAGGATCCGTTTGGTATACAAAGTATATTGTTTGGAAAATCCACTTTATACACCTCACAGATTTAGCCTAGACTTCACTCCCCCAAGTAGATCAATCAGTATTTTAACTGGATCTGCTGATAAATCTTATTTATAAGTTCATAATAACGATTATGAATATAAATATAAGTTACACTTAAAACGTAGTAAGTGCAGCTAATTTAGACGTGTCATGCCTTTGCGTAGGTAGCAAGGCTATCTCCCGAGCGTGACACGTTGCACGATATGGGTGGAGTTGCATCACCTTAGCAGGTAAAATTTTGCATTCTTTGAAAAATTATAATTTGTGCATACGAGCTCCGTTTTCGACGTTCTTTATATCTCTAGTTTCGTATCGACGAGCACTACAACATTCCTTTAGACTTCAATGGCTAATTTGCATTTTATTTTTTAATTTACAGTCTATAATGATTAGACTATAAAAGACTTTGCAAAAATCACAAATCTTTCATACGAACTTCGTTCTCGACGTTCTTTATATCAACATATTCATATTTACAAGGACGTCAACCCTCGTTTATATTGTTTTGCCAACGAACAACCTATTTTCGTTTCATATTTTATGACACACATTGTCATATCTAGTTGAATGCAAAACTTTGAAAAATTATAATTTTTTCATACAAAATCAAATTTGGGCATTTTTTATACTCACCAGTTCGTGCCCATGACTACTACAACTTTCGTCAAGACTATTTATCCTAAATAATCTTTTTATTTATAAATTTTATTTAACGTAATTCGTTCAATTTATAATAAGATTTTATACAAATATTATAAGCCCATAATATTTGTCCATAAAACATGTACGCAATATATAAATATCATTTATACAACAAATATCGCGTACAATTGATTCTTATTTATTTACGATTATCCTATTCAATGGTTTTTATTTATTCAATAAAACGAATAATCATAACTAAAATCTCTTAAATGTTTAGCCATAACTTACAAGCATTACAGCAAGCAAAAACATGAGTGGGCACAAAAGTAGTGGCAATAGAAACAAGAAGTGAGGCCTTCTATCATTTTATATTTCTAGTCTTATGTCCTTCTATCTTATCTCATTCTATCCTTTTAACCTTCATCCTTCAACCCTAGAGGTTATTTGGAAATAAGAAAAAAGATGATGAAATATAATATTTCTTTTCAACTTTCTTTCCAAATTGGAAGATTTAAGGAGAATGAAATTGGGTCTTGAAAATAAGACTTCAAATTAATTTATTTTCTCGTATTTTCTACTCGGAAACACATAAATTGTTTATTTACCTTTCATTTCTTCCAAACACATGAACACGAAAATAATTTTTTTTATTCCATTTCTCTTACCTTATATATATTTTTTTCTTTTTTTATTTTCTTTGCTAAAACTCAAAAATTAAGTGTAAGGGTGGTGAGAGTGGCATCATTCCATCCCTTCATCACTCTGTCTTTGCTAACATCAAATCTGTTTTTTCGACTATAAATTTTGGGTTAACTTAAAATTTTATACGAATTAAATTAAAAATAATAAATAAATAAATACACATGTTACAAAAATGAGAATAATAAAAATAAATTCATAATAATAATTCAAATGATAGTCGAAAATGTTGAATGTTGAAGTTATAGTAGTGTTAGTTCAAGGGTTGAAAGTGTCAAATTAAAGAAAGTGTTTGACCCAATAGTTGACCCACTTAATGGAAGGTGAGACTATTAAAGCATAATATAAATGAGAATGACTATTTGGGTTAAACTCCAAAATTAAAAGTCATGACTATGTGGAAGGGGTGGTTCTGGTTAAAATATGCAACCTTAAGGGCAAAATTAAAAAATGTAGGAATTAAGATGCAACCTCTCCCACTCACTTCCTCATATATTGGTTTTGAAAATTAGAGTTCTTCATATGGAGATTTTCCCCTCCAATGGTGATTTTAATAAATATATGGTGATTTCCTCATCAAGTTCTAGCTTAAGGAGTAACATCTTCAAGATACACCAATAACACTCCAAAGCACTTAAAACCCTTCTTTTTGCTTACAAGGCTCAAACTAGGGTTAAGGTTTCAAGGGAGGGTGTTCGAGAGGTGAAGGCAGATAATGGAATGGGTTTGGGGAAGTTAAGGAGCTTAAATATGGCTCAAACCATGAAAATAGGGTTTGCGCACTGATTGTGTACACCCAACGTACTCAATTTACGCCCAGTGTACTCAATTTATGGCCATCATACTAGACTAAGCCCAAAACATTCCTAACTTCAAACGGTCATAACTTCTTCGTTTCAACTCCAGTTTTGACAATCTTTATATCCACGGAAAGGTATTGAATAGCTCTACAATATTATCTAAATATTTTGGACTAAAAACTTCTTAAACAAAAATCCATATTTCATGCAAGAAGTCTGAAACATCATTTTTCCTGTTTTTCCCCTTTGACTCCAACACACACCAAGGGCTTAGATCGCATAACCAATATTATCAACATACAATAGGGTCTAAACCCTATTCACTTGAAGCCCAATGGCTTTACTTGATCCATTAGTTATTACAAAATGTTTTCAAAATAGTTTAAACATCAGAGTATTCCCCATAACCATATCGTAAAATATGAGGAGCGGTACGATCACGCCTTCGCCTTGCCACGCTCTCCTGAAGTACCTGAAACAAAACACTGAACTGTAAGCCCGAAAGCTTAGTGAGTTACCCCCAAAATACCGATACACATACAGTCCACATAACTATGTCAATAATAACATATCATAACAAACTGAACAGAACAGCACATAACGGGTCCATAGCCCTAAATACTGTAATACCCATGAGCCCACAGTACGAGTCTCCCTTAGCCCGTATCTGGAATGCTCCCGAGCCCACAGTACGAGTCTGGAATGCCTACCAGGCCCTCAGCTCATATTTGGAATGCTCTCGAGTCCTCAGTATGAGTCTGGAATGCCTACTGGGCCCTTAGCTCATATCTGGAATACTCTCGAGTCCTTAGTATGAGTCTGGAATGCCTACCGGGCCCTCAGCTCATATCTGGAATACTCTAGGGTTTGTTGGCTACCGCACGAAACAGTACAACCTCAACCCATTCCACATAACATGTCGACATGTATCATAACTAATGCACATACAGATAATCATACAGTATCACAGGTAGTCCTACAGGTCTACCCAACTAGCATATCAACTGGCATACATCACTAACTCAAACTCAACATATCAATAACTACTAGGATATCAAATCCAATGGGACGGCCTTGGTGCCTTAGACCCCTTAGTATAGTGAGGATAACTCACCTGGCACTACTGAAGTCTTGCAGATACAACCCTAGCTGCTGGTTGACAGATTCCTGCACTGTCAACATAAAACAATACCCAATTAATGATTGGGTTCCAAGCCCAAGGTCTAACTCACACTACAAAATCCCAAAAGTAAAATAATGGGCCAAAGTCCAACATATGGCCCAATTTTTCTAAATTAGGCCCAGACCTCTACATGGTCTTTCCTTAAGGCCCATCCCATTATTCCAATCCAATTCCCATGATCCAATATCACATAATCATGAAGGCCCAATTATGGCCCATCTATGGCCCAGTTTTCCAAATTGGGCCCAAGACTCTTACATGGACATTATCCTAAAACCCATACAATTATTTAGTCCATTTACTTATTCTTGAAAAGCCCATTAGTAGTCCATTCACCAAAACCCAATAGGAAGCCCCAAATCAAGGCCCAAGTGAGATTAGGGCTTTCACATGAAATGATGATTAGGGTTAAATGTTCCTATTTAACCCATTAAGGACTTAATCTACTAAGGACTTAGCTTTTAGGTTAATTTTGCCAATGATTATTATTTAATACTTCAAGTTATAAAATAATCTCGTGTGTGTCCCGATTAATTCTCAAAATTAGGGTCTTATGCCATTAGGGTTTTCCAAACCCTAATTAAAGTTTTCCAACCCAATACTAGCCCATTAGTCCATTGGTCGGGCTTTTAGGTCACATTGGGCCTTATTGGGCCAATTAGGGTTCCATTGGGCCCACTAGGTTTTCTTTGGGCCCATTAGGGTTTCATTGATCCCACATTGTCCAAACATCCCCCAAACGAGGTCCAAACGCAATCAAAGCACACCGCCACCCGACATGGCGGCCGGTGGCGGCAGCCACCACCTCACAGTGGTGGTTGTAGGTTTTTCTATAATTATTCCGGTTACAATTACAATAATACTCAAAATGGCCCAAAAATAAACTTCCAATAATCACACCTACAAGCATCTTGTGGCGGCAGACGGTGGTAGAGAGTGGCAGCCACCACCTCATGGTAGTGGTGGTGGTCCTCTTGTGACTCCGGCCAAGACAACTACAAACCCTAATTAAAGTTTTCCAACCCAATACTAGCCCATTAGTCCATTGGTCGGGCTTTTAGGTCACATTGGGCCTTATTGGGCCAATTAGGGTTCCATTGGGCCCACTAGGTTTTCTTTGGGCCCATTAGGGTTTCATTGATCCCAAATTGTCCAAACATCCCCCAAACGAGGTCCAAACGCAATCAAAGCACACCGCCACCCGACATGGCGGCCGGTGGCGGCAGCCACCACCTCACAGTGGTGGTTGTAGGTTTTTCTATTATTATTCTGGTTATAATTACAATAATACACAAAATGGCCCAAAAATAAACTTCCAATAATCACACCTACAAGCATCTTGTGGCAGCAGACGGTGGTAGAGAGTGGCAGCCACCACCTCATGGTAGTGGTGGTGGCCCTCTTGTGACTCCGGCCAAGACAACTACACACACGACACACACATGACACACACTCTTCTGTTTGCGAGATAAGCCCGACAGCCCACCTGGTGGCGCATGAAGATGACAACAGCAGTTGTTTCACGATGCCAGCCACCACCTCACGGTGGTGGCGGTGGTTTCCTTTGGTTTCCAAACATGCAGCAACACACCCAAGCTAACTGGATACCCACGAACCGACGACACACGTATTCAACATAAACAACAGTAGCAACACCATTGATTGGAGACGGCAGCGATAGTTCATGGATTACGACAGAACAAAAAGGAGAAGAGAAGAGGGTGGCGTAGCAGTGGCGAGGTTCTTGCTCCTCTAGCTTCATCGTCGGCGGCGATGCTTGCGCTCGTGGGGATTCGATGGCGGAGTAGCAGCAACCAAGTGGCAATCTCCCCACCAAGGCGACAGCTAGAGGGTCTCGGCGCTTCTAGTGGTCCCATGCTTCCAACATCGACGACAGCTCCTCCAACAAGGCTCACTCGACTGGTCACGACGGTTCCTCTCCATCTACGTGCGACATCCGATGACATGAGTGGTGGTGGCGGCGTCTGAGAGCAAGGAATGGGGGTTGGCGGATGAAAAGTCCCGATGATGGCGGCTGTAGAGGTTTAGGTAGGGTTAGGGTTTCGTAGCTTATATACCCGACACATCCAAACTCATTCCCATAATAACAACTATGGTCCCTCCTTGTATTATTCCTTTCAAAACAAGGCCACAATTTACCCTTTTAACCCTGCCTCTTGAAACCCTTTACTAATCAAGTCTAAAATGTTACCAATCAACCTCTGCCTCCATAAATCCTTACATAATAAGTCCCAATAGTACCAAACACCCCCATGACTTCTAAAATCCTTTGCAAAACAAGTTCCGAAATTACACATTAATCCCCCGAATATTCAAATATCACCATATGGTTTCCCGAGACCGACACCCCACTAATTATTATTTGGTTTTGGACTATAATAACATAAAATAATGATACAAGTTGCTCCTCGGGTTCCAAGTTTATTATTTAATTATTATTTTTTTTAAATGGGATGTTACATTTTCATCTGGATCCGAAGTAGGATAGAATAGTTTTCCATAGAAATGTTATACGTGTACCCCTGTGACCATATACACAGAGCAATAACTGTCCCTTATCACGTTTTGCATCAACATCTTGATAAATTTTCAATTGTTTAGGGTTTAACTGTGATACCTTGGATGCATGTTAGGAGAGAAGTAGTCATGTGTTATAATTAGTCTCTGAAAGCATAAGGCGACTCCTGATCATGGAAATAACGGATGGAGATGATATGGGTAATCCAAAATCTGTAAGTGTTTTTGATGGCATTGATGCAAGCAATATCCTTTGAATCTCGAGAAGTATATGTTGTTCTATTATTGTTGCATGTACAATAGTATTGGAATATGAGGTGTCACAACTATACGCATAGGTTATGTCATAACCCATCTTCGACTTTGTTATCTCCCACAATAGAAGTGGATTTACTACTTCATAAAATAGAAGTAGGTGACAGAAGAAAGAACGTAGCTCTGGCGAAGTTGCCCAAGTGGCCACCTCATTGAAAGTCGTTAGCCATTCCTTATCATCGTTGGTTAGCCCTAAAGCTTCACATGCGTCTTGATATGTTTGGCATGTTGTTCCATAAATGGTTCAGGCATCACAGAAATACTTACATCCATTTTGATTGCACAACAAAATTCACAAATAAAACAATTCCCCAGCATTCGGATTTATATATACAAGGTGGCCGATACCAGTGTTAGTTGTGATCATATTTTCTGTAATAGCCTTATAAATCCATCCCTTAGCAGTCGCATCCCACTGATATTTTCTTGGATATTCACTGCATGTCAAAGCAAGCCCACGTCAATCTAGTTGGTTGTTTCGCATCCATTATGTTAGTGTTGTAAAACCAAAACCTAGAATGTCAATAACAGAACTTAAATGAGTGTTCTTTTTTAAAAACGGTACATTGCATATCCCTTCCAAATGAATAACGAGAACCTGGAAAAGTGGATGACATTTGTGTATGGAAAAATTATGGATTCTCCATGCATCCTCATGTAAACATATTAAGCGACCATCATGAAAACATTTGATATCATCAACAACAACCGGTGGCACGGAGGAAGAAGATGCAATATATCTCAACTCCCTTCGATACGTCTTTGAATAAATACCCGATCATCATATTCCAACCACAATGTTCAATATTGATTTGAACATAAACGACTGCACAAACGTTTGTTGTATGGTACCATATAGCCATTATTGAGGCGTATACCACTATGTAAAACTCGATACAAGGCAGGACATCTTTTGTAATGAACGCACCCATTCTCATCAAAACCTGTGAAAGAATTGAATGGTTTGGGGAACCATTTTTTTTACATTTGTTGTCTTGCATACATTGAGCACCACTCTTTAGCCAACCGCATGGACTGTGAAACATACATGTCGTAACAGTTCTATACAGTGCGGGCTCGAGAGTGGGATCAGGCAAATCTGTAGTTATATACTTATCTATGTCTCCGCTTTTGTGAATCTTAGAAGGCAGTGCAACCCATAATAGGGCGTGACAATGCATTAGGCCTCTCTTTTGAAATTCGACAGTGTAAAAATCTATGCATGAAAACGAGAGACATGAACAATAGTTAACACTGGAGAAATTTAAAAATACAACTTTAACAAAAAATCGAGACAAAAAGACAGTAAATTACACACATCGATATCCCCGAAAGTCTTGTCCTCCTTAAGAAAGTTTATGAAAGCATGTACCTTTATCTTGAATGCCCGTGCAATGATATTCAATCTATTTTGAATATCATTTTGACCAACAAAATTCATGTATCTTATGTAGCAGGCCACCGAACATTGCAAGTGAAGGTGATGAGATGTTGTGGCTTACCATGGACTCTACTGTGACATCCCCATTTTCACGGCCAGAAAAGACCGATTTTGTTTATGCTTTATAAAAATCAGAGTACCTCTTTTTAATAAAAACGTGCGGAATTTGTTCCCAGTGGAACATGATAAATTCGTTATCAAAGCATTTCTGAAGAAATGAATTTTTATTCATTTTAAACATTGGGATGTCATCGTCAATACAGAAACATAAGCATAAACAGAACTTACATTCGTTATCACTAGTGATCTATATCTCCTTAATCTCTCAGTGTAATGTGACTTCATATCGACACCTGTGATATAAATAAACTGAGTGGGTCAGGTTGGGAAACCTGGTGAGTACATAGGGTTTTCAAACCACAATAATATAATTATTATGTTTAATCATCAAACAGTTAACCCAATTACCCATCCCCATTATCTTCTTTAATCTTAAGGATCTACCCTAAGAATCAACTATTTATCGTTCATTCATTCCTAAGGATTTTCCTAAGGAATAGGTAAGATGTCCATCGTTGTCAATGACACAGCTGCCAAGCACAGCTGCTAGTTCTATCACTTAGGCGCAGCTGCCATAGTTGTGACATCCTATATGAGGCGCTTCTGTCGGTATTGTCCTTCAGACGCTATTGTCAAGGTTATAATGTTCTCTATTAGGCGCAACTGCTGATATTATCCTTAGAGCGCAGCTGCTAGGATGTTTATTGTAGATCAATAACATCTACAGGTTGTGGCGTAGCTGCCAGTGCTCATCTATAGGGTACTAGGTCCATTGCTGCCAATGTTCACCTATAGGGCACTAGGTCCATACCACTATTATTCCTCTGTTTCAGCTTTCACCCCTCTTCCTTCATCTACCCATGTTTTACCCAACATATTTTGTAGATATAAAAATACGTATACAGTTTAAAACATTTAAACATGTATAAGAATCTCTCACCCAGCATAGACAGCAAGTATTCAGACAATATGCACACATAGCACGTAATTTATATTAAATACTTCATATCTATGTGTAAGATGAAAGTAACTATGCACTCACTTGGGAAGGTGGTGACTCGGCACTCGGACAACACTTCGTTACTCTTAAAACAACTTCCTCGACAAAACCTAGTATCAATATCACTAGGGTTTAGTCTAATATTCGCTGAGACTAATTAATAGTCTGGCTGTTATTACTATTATATAAGCGTTAAACAATACTTATATAACCCAAAATAATAGCCCAAATACTCCTTATAAGGTCCTAATAACATTACTATATTGAAACATAAGCTATACTAAAGATAGGGTAGACATAGCTCACTTACAGCGGGTTTTCTCGAAAACCAGGCTTCGCTGGAGCAGCGTTCCCGAGCCGAAAGGCTCTTTTCTCGAGGCTTCAGGAGCCTTGGGGCTTCCTTCGGGTGTTAGGGGGTTTACCTAGACTTTAGGGGGCTTAAGGGAGCTTAGAGAGAGAGAGTGTAGAGAGAGAAAGAAGAGTTTGAAGGTATGAGGAAGTGAGGGAACCCAACACCTCTATTTATAGGGGTGTTGACTGATGGACTTGCCGAGTAGGAGGACCTACTCGCCGAGTTGGGGCATGTGGCAGTCTTCTGGTGGTGCCACGTGTCCAATTCTGGTGGTGCCACATCACCCCCTATCGCGTATCAGCCTTCAAACTTAGAAAAATCATAAATCTCGCATACGAGCTCCGTTTTCGATGTTATTTTTTTCAACGCGAAGGTAAAAACAAGATCTAAAACTTTCATTTAGACTCAGTCATCTAATTCTCAACCGATCTCAAATTTAACAGTAGGAGGCGTTTAGACTGTTAAATGATCGCGAAGAATTCGTAACTCCTTCATACGGACTCCGTTTTCGTCTATCTTTTTACCGTTGAGTTCCTATTAATGAGATATTCAACTCTCATTTAGGTCATGTAATCCAAAAACCGCTCAAACTAAAATTCGAGTTTCGGGCCATGCACTGCTAAGCCGAATCTTAGAAAAATCATAACTTCCTCATACGAAGTCAGATTTGGGCGTTCTTTTTATGGATGTTCTTGGTTTAACGTATACTACAACTTTGGTTTAGATCACTAAGGATAAAAAGTCCTCTATCTTAAATTCACTATTTACGTCTCCCGGTGTCGTGCCGGTTTTGCCGAAAAACTTCGACGGGCCATAACTTCTTCGTTATAACTCGGATTTCGGTGTTCTTTATATGTACGGAACCCTTGAGACATATTCTACAACTTGGTTAAGATTATTTATTCTAAATAATCTTTTTTCGAGAAGTCGTTTTCGACCCCTATTATCTCCAAATTGACTAGCCCGGATCTACGGGCGTTACATCTACACATGGGCAACGCATCTTGGTAGTGTTTATACATGTACATAGGTCCGCCAAAAAAAGATGAAGGAAGGAATATACGCTTACCGATGTCACGACTATCCGTGTCTCCCTTAGATAAAGCATCACAAACACTGCTTATGTACTCATTGCACAACCGTTCTTGATGGTGTTCAAAGTAATCATGACTAGATTGATCAATGCAAGTGTACGCGTCAACCAAAAATTGATGAAAGAGGCGTCGAACATGTAAAATAAGAGAGTAAATATGGTGACACTCATGAATCTAATAACTATAAAACATATTGTTTGATAAATTCCTATCTCCTGAGTCAGAATTGGTGCGCATATGCAATGTATGACACCGACCATCCTCACCGTACGAAAATAGAAGTGAATAATGCAAAGACATGTAACTTACGTGAAACTTGCTTACCCGCTGAGCAAAACCTGACTTTGAAAACACAACAATGTCATAAATGGCTCTACTTACATCGTCACCACTAATAATGCACCTCAAACTACCAGGAACTAGCGGCCCATATATTCTATCCGGGACAAAACTAAATAATCTAACACCATAAGAGTCCAAATTCATGGATTCGGCCATATCCTTCGTCGTTCTAAAGGTACGCACATATTACTTATGTGTATTCAACACATGACTTAAAGATTCCACAACCTTGGAAGACAACAAGACATCATCCTCACCACGAAACGAATGGAGCCTATTTGAAATTTCATTTTCCGTGTCTAGATGTATATCTGTAGAAAACACGGACGCCGACCTGATTCGGGGTAAAACGACCCAATCCAATGTGAAATCTGGCCATAAACTTTAAATACATAAGGTGCACAACTCTTATTGATTGACTCATCCACCCGTGGACCAAAGGAAGTCATAACGAACATACAATTATAGGCTCTCACATTACGTATAAAGTGACCATTCTCGAAATAATGTACCAACAAAGGCATGGGGGACATGATATGGAAGAACAACAAAGGCCGACTTGCAATGCTTGGAAAAAGCATGTTAAGTTGTTAACTAACAAGATTTTTGAAAAATAAATGTTTAAAAAAGCTTCCATTATAACCTTTTATTTTTACATAAGTTTTTTTTTTTTTTTTTTTTTTTTTTTTTTTTTTTTTTTTGATGAAAAAGCCATTAAAAAAACTCATATTATAAATATTTTTGGAGTATTCAAATTTGAGGGCTCTCTACAATTATAATGATAAAAGGTAATTGTTAATTGGGATAATGACTTAAAAGGGTAACATATTTTTTGATTTGTACACATTTAATCACTAAGTTTTTTTGTCCATATTTTTCTGTTGAACTTGTTGAACCGTTCAAAAACATCCTTATGACCTGCTATGACAGGTTTCCAACATATTTGGCAGCTCCGACAATCTTTGCAGCTCCAACGAGACTCCAGTCATCTTCTCTGACGAGTCTTCGACAAACAATGTTTTTTTTTCTGGCAGTGAATCTGATTTTCATCTTTTGAACCATGAAGCCACCATGCATCAATGGTTTCAACACTTCCATTCAACCCATCATATACAAAATCACGAATAGTCTTAAATTTCCCGTTTCGTTGAACATGGTAGTCACCGAAAAACATGCATAATCGAATCATCTACCACCACCCGTTTTCTTTCCAAAACTGCCATCACTGGAGAAAGCTTCATTTTGACTCCAAAATCCTTAATACTCTGAGGAAGTCTTCCAAATAAATATGGAATACCGAGTTCTACATGGTGTATCATAGAAAATAAACTTGGATTGGATTAAGCAACATTTAATCTGGAAATCAAAGATTATTTGAGAACATTTGATGGGGGCTAAAGTGGTGACATGGTACAATCACGTGATGTGCATGTGAGTTTCACATGTGATGGTTGGTTCCAATAAGCAGTGCATCATCGGTTTGTACATAGAAAAGAAAATAGAGTCCATCAGACTGTTGCAAGCAACACCCACCCTTTTCGATTACTTCACTGCAATTGACATACACCCCCTTCAATTACTTCTTTCCCTTAATAGATATGTGTCCGAAGACCGACTTTGTTTCATTCACGGGATCTCTCCCTGGTACAGGTCAAGAAGCTTCTTCTCCCTCTTGTTTTACTTGATGGCTGGTAAAAGATCAGAAGGTTGGGATTAACTGATTGATTGTGTTGGTAATTAATAGAGTAGGGGAATTCAATGAAAGATTGTTGACAGTGTAGGCTGGATGGGGATGGTGGCACATGTATGATGAATGATGATGGTAAAGGTAATGGTGGAAGAAGGGTGATGTTCGGTTTGTGAGATTCAACCCAAAAATTGGTGGAGATATTGGTGTATGGTCTCCATTTCTTTTTCTTATTTTTACAGGTGCATGGATGGTGGGTTATTTAGGATGGAATCGAGAAATAAGGGTGTTGTTAGGGTTGCTCGTCGGAGCTATCAAATACGTTGAAGAAGGTTTAAGGTTGTGGGTTGTGGCTCGTGAAGATGATTGAGGTCGATCTTTTTAATTCCATAAATCCCCAAAAGAGTTCAAACTCAACAAAACTCGTCGGGGAAGACTAACAGAAACTCGTCTGAACTGTCAAATACTCCGGTAACCGGCTAAACCTAAAATTACAGGTTATAAGGATGTTTTTTGAACAATTCAACAAGTTCAATGGGAAAATGTAGACAATAAAAATTCGACTAAATGTGTATGAATCAAAAAATATATTACATTTAATCATTATCCCTAATAATTATTGTATGTTTTAATGTTGCTGTAAGCCTATAATAAATAACTAAAAATAAGATATCACGATAAATAAATAAATTAATAACAGTACGTTCTTATTTCTCGATATAAATGAAAGGAAAATCTTCAGAAAAGTCCTAAAATTTTAGTATAATTTATGAAAAAATCTAAAACTAAATTTTATTTACAGAAAAGCATAGAATACCGGTTAAAACTTCGAAAAAACCCTTTTCGGCCGGTTTCGCAGATTTTGTCGGTATTATGTCATTTTTCGTTAGTTTGCTCAAAATTTTGGGGCTTTTCCAAAAATTACATAGATTTTTTTTGAAAATTACCATGAAATTAATGAATATTATTATTAACAAATCATTTATAAACATAAAAAATATTTTTATTATAAAAAAAGAAAATACATTTGTTGCTAATTTCTAGGAATAAATTGGTGGTCTAAGTACTCTATTGCTTCCTGACCACTTAAACTCTATACGTTCTTCCTATGCATTGTTGTGGGTATGATGGTGAGACGAACTTAATTAGCATTCCTCTAATGTTGGTGTTCCTCTTATTTTGTTTAACCTAACTACCAACCAACATTCATACCTTACATGTTAACAACCATCGGCTAACACACATCTATAAAATGTGAAAAGTGAACCGTTAATGATAATTTATATGGAAACAAGTGAAGGGTTATTATCTATTTAAATTGTCATTCAAAGTTTACTTTTCACTCTCGATAGATGTGTGTAATTTTATGGTTGTTACCGGGTAATGTTTGGATGTTAGGTGGTAGTTAGGTTAAAGAACATAATGAAAGATCTATATGTTCGTGTAATGATACTTTATGATAACACATGATCATATAGCATTGTAACACTCTAAAAATTCAAGCCAATTTAAACTTTTTCAAAAACAACCAGTTTCGTTAAGTCGTTACAAAAAGGTTTTCAATATAATTATTATCAGAGTCTTCCCAGAACCATATCGTAAAACATAAACATGAGGAGCGGTACGATCACGCCTTCCCCTTGCCACGGTCTCCTGAAGTACCTGAAAAACATTAAACCACAACTGTAAGCCCGAAAGCTTAGTGAGATACCCCCAAAATACCAACCACATATACCACACATAACATATCATAACCGAACAGAACAGCCATGCACTTCGGGTCTACTGTGTGACTGGTCTGCCCTATCGGGCCTTCAGTCCACCTGGTCTACCCTCCGAGTCTAGCCATATCCATCGAGTCTGCAGTGTGGTTGGTCCGCCCGCACTGAGCCTTCAACCCACCTGGTCCACTCTCCGAGTCTATAGTATGACTGGTTCGCCCGCACCGGGCCTTTAGTCGGCCTGGTCCACTCTCCGAGCCTCGGCACGTCTGGTCCGCCCTCGCGGGGCCTACAGCTTATCCAGACCACTCGCTGGGCCTTCGGGTTAATCGGTCCGTCTTGGGTATGTTGGCCTACAACACAAAGCAGGACCCGCCTCAACCTAACCCCAGTACAACAACCATGTGCACATAAACATACAATCATACAACCATTCACATCTAATCAAATCGATCTAGCATATCACATAACATAACATCATCCTAACCAGGATACCGACCTAACCGGTCACTATCATAGTATCATCCTATATACCAGGATACCGAACTTAACTAGGTCTCTAACATATACCATCCTAACTACCAGGATGCAAACATAGTAAAGCAATAACATAACAACGATACCCGGATTACTATCCGATAAAGGGCCGGCCTTGGTGCCTTAGACCCGGTTGATATAGTGAGGATAATTCACCTCGCAACTGCTGACTGAAAAGATAAGATCACGCTGCTTCAACCTCCGACACGAAATCCACCACTGATAATACCAAAAGACTGAACTCAATACATACCAATAATTACCAAATTACCCCTGGAAGCCAACTGGTCAACTCTTGGTCAAAGACAAAGTCCTCAGTCAAGGTCAAACTTCCTGACTGACTCTACTCGCCGAGTCAGCCCGCTGACTCGTCGAGTCCCTATGCTCTGAAAACTCCCATATCGCGACCCAACTCGCCAAGTCACCCCAAGACTCGTCGAGTCCCACGAACTCCGAGTCACTTCCTGCTCAACTCACTGAGTCGTCCCTCGACTCACCGATTCACAGCTCAACCAGGAAAGGTGAGGACCTCACGACAGACTCGCCGAGTCCAAGAACAGACTCGCCGAGTCCAAGGCTATCTTCAACCAACTCGCCGAGTTGTTCTTCCAACTCGTCGAGTTTCTGCCTATCTTCAAGTAACTTGCCGAGTACACCCATGTGACTCGCCGAGTACCACTAGCTCTTAATCCATTCAGTGGCTTTCCAAGCCATGCAGGGGCTCCAATCCATAGATCTACCCTTCTACAAGCTGTTCCTCATGTAAAGTTGCAAACTTTACGTGAATCTAAAGAGATCTAAGCATAATACACTCTTGGGCTAGGGTTTGGGACCAAAAGGCTTCATCAACAACTCTTGAACAGGGACTTTATGCTCTTTTGGATCATCACTACTCTAGATCTGAGGTAGCAACCACAGATCCAACCTCCAAACTCAAGATAGCACTAGATATACTCCCAAAAATCCCACAAATGATAGATCTAGATGGATAACAGCTCAAGCAACGAATCATTACCTCAAGAGAAGACTCTAACAGAAGAATAAGCCAAAGCCTTGCAAAGCCCCTTGCTCCAAGCCTCTTAATCTTCAAGGATCTCTTCAACAACACTCCTTCAAGATCCAAATGCTCTCTAATTCTCTCACAAACGAATATTAGGGTTTCTGGACTTCAAGGGAGAGTAAAGAGCTTGGGGAGAGGGTATTATGTTCTTTATATAGGGCTCAATCCCCGGGATTAGGGTTTTCTCCACACAACACCAACTCGCCGAGTCCACCCATGTGACTTGTCGAGTTGGTTACTTAACACGCAATTCGTAACACGACTCGACTTGCTGAGTCTATCCATCGACTCGCCGAGTCGACCTTCTTATTTACACCTTTAGCCCTTCAACTTCACTTCTAATTATTCGGGATGTTACATAGCATCATGCCTAATAGCAAGTAGAAACTTATTGATTGTGTATTAATAAATATTATCAACTCTTGTATTGGTCACGCCTAACAGAGTACTTCTCACTATGACACTCACAACGATAGATAGGAAGAACATAGAGACTTGAAGTGGTCAACAAACAATAGAGAAGTACATAGTCGACCATTCTATTCCTACAAATTAACAACAAATGTATTTCCTTTGTTTATAATAAAAATATATGTTTATAAATGATTTGTTAATAACAATATCCATTAATTCCATAGTAATTTTCAAAAAAGTCTCAATATTTTGGTTATCGGGTAATTTTTAGGAAAATCCTAATATTTTGAGCAAACTAACGAAAAATGACAGAATACCGCCTAAATCTACGAAACCGGCCAAAAATGATTTTTTCGAAGTTTTAGCTGGTATTCTGTGCTTTTCTGTAAACAAAAAATAATTCGAGACTTTTTCGTTAATTAGACTAAAATTTTAAGATTTTTCTTGAGATTTTCCTAAATGAAATTTAGTTTAAAAAAAAAAAAAAAAAAAAAAAAAACCCTGGACAAACGTCATCTGATATATTTTCTACCGGTTCCATTTTAACCATTTATTCTGTTGTGATTGATAGTCTTCCCTCTGACGCCAATAGTTGCCGACGACCAAGACAAAAGTTAAATCGAACTAGAGAGCAGTTCCAGATTCTGGCGTGGTGACGAATCGATACCTTGCTTCTAATGCATAAATCAGTGATCTCATAGACGATCCAAAACCAGTTCGATTAGTAGGGGTCTTAGGGTTTTCATCTGAGCGTGTGTCATGGATTTCCAGAAGAAGAGAATCCAATTTCTTAGTTTTATTGTTGGCGTTATCGTCCTCAGTTTCACAGGTACAAGCCTATTCCAGTTTTCTTCTACTGTAGTGTTTAGATTCTTCTCTTCAATATCTGTTAGATAATTGCAAATTTTTGGTCTGTATTCCTCGTTATTAAAGTTAAAAGAAGGGGAAAAAAGTATTGGTTGCGGAAGGAATTAAGAAAACAATACACCTTGATCTGAATTAGTAGGGAACTCATCATATAAACAGAAACCAAATTCGTTATAGTAACTCAAGATTTGATATGGTTTGGTGCATTTTGTGAGAAAATAGAGAGTTATCATTCCACTTTTGAGGTCATACTATGTGATTCAACTTCTAAAACGATATAAGTTTCATAAAACTTTAACAGTTGTATAAACTCTATAATCCGGTGGCAAGATTACTGCAATTAGAATATTCTAACTGAATTTAAACATGTCTTTGAACTTGAGAAGTACAAGGGTTGACCTCAGAAGTCAAAGATTTTGAAAATTTATAAAGGAAGTCAAGGGTCTTGGTTCTTTTAGTATTTGAGTTTCCTTCGATGTAGGGTTAAATGAATCATAGATTGGGAAACTAGATGGAAATATTATAGTAGATCCAGGCATTCACTTGTTACATACACATCTTAATAAACCCCTTTGTTTGAATCAACACCTGTGGATTATGTTTTCCATAAACCCCTTTGTTTGGATAATGGATATCAATCTTTTGTAAAATATCTTATTTGATTGTCTGTCGGTTTTTTGTATCCAGTTTTTTATGTGATTTATCAAGTATCAAGGGAAGTATTCTTTATTTTAGTAGTTCATTATTCCCTGTGTCTCATATATTCCTTTTTTTTTTCAGCTGAAAAATGCAGACAAATGGTTGGAGAAACGGGATCATCCCAAAGTGGAAAGTTCACCATCTTCAACTGTTTAGATGGGGGTTCAGGAACATTAGCATGCATAGTAAAAGAAAGTGTAAAGCTTTACACATACAACATCAGAACACTTCATGTTGAAGTAGCAAGAAACAAAGCAATCGAAGCATCACTAGCAGATGCAATTTCACAAGGCATGGAAGCCAAAGCTGCTGCAAAACAAGCCCAAAAAGATGGAGCCAAAGCTGCAAAAATGGCGACCCGGAAAGCTAAACGGATCATAGGCCCGATTATTTCATCCGGGTGGGATTTCTTTGAAGCCATTTATTATGGAGGAACTGTGACTGAAGGGTTTCTCAGGGGTACAGGAACATTGTTTGGGACTTATTTTGTTGGGTATTTAGGGGAAGAAAGGTTTGGGCGATTTGGGTATTTGGTTGGAAGTCAATTTGGAAGTTGGATTGGTGGAAGGATTGGGCTTATGGTTTATGATATTGCTAATGGTGTTCATTTCTTGCTTGGGTTTGGTCAATTTGAGGAGAATGTTGGTCAACGGGAGGAGAATGTTGGTCAAATGGAGGAAATTGTTGGTCAACTGGAGGAAAGTGTTAGTGAAAATGGGTATGGGGGTTCGTTTCTTGAAATGGTCATGGGTTATGTGGGTTCGTATTTGTCTGAAGAATCTCAAGTGTCTGAGGAGGCTGATGTTTTTGAAGCTCCGGTTTATGATAGCTTTGAGTCAACTGAAGAACTTTGATAAAGTAATTGTACTTTTATTGGTTCTATGTATGTGTAGAAGCATTGGAACAGTTATTGCAACTTGTTAATATGCAACTGGTTGTGTATGGAGTGGCATAAGTTTTTAAAATTCTAGATACATTAACTGCTTAGTTTGTATTGTAACATATATAATAAGTTATGAAGGGGTGGGGTGGGGTGGGGTGGGTGTAATTGGGGTATAATTTATTGGTGATTTGTTTATTTATTTTATCATAACAATGAGAGGTATATTGTTGGTGAGGCAGGGGCATAAATAGAGATGTTCAATTTGTTTCTTTTAAAATTTTAATTTCTTGAACAATGGTGACACGAACCTTTTTCTGTGGAATATGTTGGGTTCATTGGTCTAAATCCTAGTATAAACACAACAAAAATAACAATAAACCACCCTTTCCATTCTCGAGGATTGCTTAATGCTTTATGCTTATACGCTTATCATCTAAATCACAATGTCATGAATATTGAATCACTTCACTACACCAAATCGAAAAGAATATGGAATATCCAAAATTAAAATTTGGAAATATAAAAATGTCAAAGAAACATCGAAAACATGGAAATTATTTACAGTAAACGACTAAAGTCTTGGTTAATAAACTAAAGTCTAGTCCCAACTCCCATCTATTTAGGGATGTCAAAAAGTCCTATGGGACCCCGTTCATGTGGGGGTTCCGTCCCGTTTGAGGGAATTTTTTTAAAAAAATCGGGGGCGGGGGGAAGGTTAACCCTCGCTTTAATTTCAGGGGCGGGGACGGGGGTAGGCAATTCCGTCCCGAAATTCCCATGTGGACCCCGTTAATAAATTACACGTATATTTACATATACTAATTATATAACTGTAATAAACTATAACATGATTTTGAGTTTCCAAAATTCATAAAAAAACATGTTTTCAATTGTTAGTATAATGTTTTTATGATGCTATAACTTTTTTATTTTTAACATGTAAAATTTTACTATAAAAAATTATTTGTTATCTAAAAAATAACTTATTTTAGCGTAAATAACAACTTTTTTTAGCAAAAAAAAAAGGCAACACAAAATTAATCGGGGGCGGGGGCGGGAGTAATAAAGGTATTCGGGGGCGGGGACCGGGGATGCACTCCCCGTCATGTTTGCCCCCGTTGACATCCATACATCTATTAACTTTTCGAATGGATAATATATGTTTAGATATCAAAAAATCTAAAATATACGAAATTTTAGATATTTTTGCATTGAAATTTCGGATTCATATATTTTTGGACATTACAACATGACTAAACTAAGCATGAACAACTTCACAATCCTAAACTTGTTATCCGCACATTTATTCTCCGATCGTTGGGAAATTTCTAAAAAAGTCTCAATATTTGGAGAAATTTTTTAATAAAGTTTTAAATTTTATTTTTTTCAACAGAAAAATTCCGATTTTTTAACTTTTTGAATACGACTAATTTATTCACTTTAGCAATTTTTGACATGTTCAGCAGGTCATGAGACCAAATTGTTATTTTTTTCAAAATAATGATATTTTTCTGTAGATTTCGTCAAAATTTGTATATAATGTATAAACGTATTTTTTACGTATTTATATGTATTTTTATATATTATGTATTCTTTTAAAAGTTTTTATATAGATGTTTATGTATATTTATGTATTTTAAATGTATAAACGTATTTTTTATGTATATATATATATATATATATATATATATATATATTAAGTATTTTACATATGTTTTGTGTATTTTTATATATTACATATTTATATTTATTTTTACATATTTATGTATTTTTTTAGTTTTTTATATAGATGTTTATGTATTTTAAATATATAATCGTACTATTTTTATGTATTTTTTTTACTTCAAGTCGTCTTCACCATTTTATCTAATTCGCACAGCTTATTCAAATATGTCTAGATAGTTTTTCTACATACTCACATATTTTAAGGTTTTCTCATTCGATGCTTAATTTCAAGATAAGCGAAAAGAAAAAACTTAGAATATCTGGGTATGTAGGAAACCATCTAGACATACTCGAAGAAACTGTACGAATTGGATGAAATGGTGAAGATGATTTGTAGTAAAAAAATACATAAGTACGTAAAAGAAAATACAATTTTACCATTAAAATACATAAAAAATACATAAACATCTATATAAAAAACTTAAAAAAATACATAGATACATAAAAATATATAAAAATATATAAAAATATGGAATACAAAAATATGTAAAATACTTAAAAGTGCATATAAATACGTAAAAAATACGTATATACATTTAAAATATATAAACATCTATATAAAAAACTTAAAAAATACATCAACAACAAAAAAATAACACACACACACACACACAGATATATATATATATATATATATATATATATATATATATATATATATATATATATAATACTTAAAAATACATATAAATACGTAAAAAAATATGTTTTTAAATTTAAAGTATATAAATAAAAATATAAACATATACATATAAAAACTTAAAAAAATATATATAAATACGTAATAAATAAAAAAATAACACATACAAAATATTTAAAATACTTAAAAATACATATAAATACATAAAAAATATGTTTATACATCTAAAATATATAAAATACGTAAATATATACATATAAAAACTTAAAAAAATTCATAAATATGTAAAAACAGATATAAATACGTAAAAAATATGTTTATACATTATATATAAGTTTTGACGAAATATGCAGAAAAGTCTCATTATATTGGAAAAACTAACGATTTGGTCATATGACCCGCTGAACAGGTCAAAAGGGGCTAAAGTGAACAAATTAGTCGGTTTCTTGAGTTGTTTTATTTAAAAAGTTAAAAAGTCGAGATTTTTCTATTTAAAAAATAAAATTTAGGACTTTATTTAATTTCTTTCCAAAATATTAGAATTTTTCTGGAGATTCCCCATTGTTTGTTGTATAAGGTTAGCCTTCACATATTCTTAAAAACTGTTTTGTACCAATTATTTTACCGTGATTGTTTAATCCATTTGAAATAAATGATAATGACTTACTTAGGTAGGTAATTTATTTTTAATTTTATATACATTTAGTCACCTTTTTTATACATCATTGATCAATGAATTTGTTTTTATATTCAAAAAATATCATTACAACTGATTATTAAAGATTGTAAAATTATTTTTTGAACACCAAAGATATGTTCACAAGTAAATTATTTACATAAAAAGAAAAGTGAGCAAAAGTAAAATTTTGTTAGCTCATAATTCATTATCCATTCTTCATCTTTCGTTATAATTTTTATTAACAAGTTCTATTAATCGTAAAATATTCATTTTTATAAAATTTTATTTTGTAAATCTAGTTTTAAATCTCTTTCTTATATTGATAAAAAATAATTAATTATTAAAATATGATTTACCAACCAACATAAATCTATATATAAATCTATTTTTGTTCATATTTAATCACTTTTTTTTACATAATTACCAGTGAAATTAATTTTGGTGTTCACAAAATAGCTTTATGACCTAATTGTATTTTTTGAACACAAAAAATAAATTCATTGATAAATAATATACAAAGAAAAAAAATGATTTAATATGAACAAAATAAAAATTCTATACCCTCCAAAATCATTATCCCTTTGAAATAATTATAGTTCATGGTAGCATTCTAGATACAAAGAAAGAAATTTAGCTAAAAACCAACCTTTAACAATCAAAATGTCAAATCTTCGAAATTGCAATAGTTTACCCGAAAATTAAAGCACCCAAGAAATCTTCTATTGGGTTGTTAGCGGTCCAAAAAAGTCCAACCCATATGCTTGACTTCACATCAACACAGAAATTTCATTTAATCGGGCCCCAATGTTCCATCATCACATCAACATACATTTCTTCTATATGTAGCAAGTAAATTATTTACATGTCAATAGATAGTCACAACAAATGCCAAAATACTCACCAAAAATAGATTATGATGTATTCATTCGGCAGATATTAAGTACAAAATAACCTTAGCAATATCAGTCTTGTTGGAAACAAGGGAATCTGAAAGAAAATGAAATATCCTTGTTGGGTTAAAAAACATATAAATTTGTTGATAAATATGGATCTAAAGATACGAGACGATGCCTTAATTACTATAATTAGCCAATAAAAATGAGACTTAGCATTATGATAAAAAGGTAGCCAATGAGTACGAGTTGTACGGGAGTGTGTGGTGCAATAAACGTTGAATTTGAATTCTAACGTGAGTAGTGGTATTATAAACGTTGAATAACATGTTTTCCTTAGGATTAAATTATTGTTTGAATATAAAAAAGACTTAGTTAGAGGTCTCCATACATAGTAAAAGGGACCACATTAAGTAGGAAAGAAAGATGATAGAAATTAAGAGAGCTAAAAATAAAGCATCCAGAGAAAAGTATTAAGCACGGCAAAAGATTAAAGTCAGTATTCTAGAATTGTTTGATCAGGACAGAAACAAAGTAAGCTTTCATGTTTATTTTTTAGAATTAAAATATGTTCTAAATATGATCTGTTATGTGTTAATGAAAATGTATTTGCCCAAATGCCATGAAATGTTATGTGCATGAAATTTACAAAAATAAATATTACGTGAAAATGTTTTTATGGGTACGTATGTGGATAATTTTGAAAGACAAGAAACCACAATGAGTAGCAAAACAAATGCCTGATTCCTATTTATCCAAAATATTATATAAATAAATTAACATTTTTATTTTTGGAAAACAACTTAAGAGGGTAATTAACTGTTGATATTGTTCACATTTAGTTTATTTTTTTGTAATTAATATACCATCCAATTTATTGTTTGTGTTAGCATATTACCTTTGTGACCTGGTAACATAGATTACAACTTAGTTGATGTATACATGACAATATGTAGCATCTACTTGATAGATTAAAGTCAAGTGGTACGTTATTAGAATATCCTATACTTCATTCTCCTCAATTGTACCCTAGATTGGTGACTATGGCTTCTTCTTCTTCTATCTCTTCCAAACGGGGTGAATAAATTCAACCTGAACATCCTTGTAATTGTGGGTTACCATATCGAGTGAGGACTTTGTGGAATGAAAATAATATTGGAAGAAAGTCCAGATTGTGCCCTAACTCCATGGTAAATCAAATGTTTTGACTTTTTGGTTTAATCTTCTTCCTTTAACCAATTTTCTTCTTTTCTAAGAACTAACATAAAAAGAAATAACTTATAGAAATGGATGGATCTTGACACCCCTAAAAAGAAGTTCAAGTCCACTAAAACAAGTGAAATGGAACCCTAAAATCTTACCTGAAAGTCTCTACATTGGAAAACAAGATCAATATATATGAAAGATGAAGATGAAACGTAGAAATTTGGTTGCTATACTAGAGTTAGACAAACTAAAATGGAAATTGTTTACTCACAAAGTTGTCTTGTTTGTGTTTAATGTAGTTTAATGACATCATGTAGTTTTGAAAGTTTGATGTATTATGACTAAATGCTGTATTTTTTTGATGTATTATAACTAATGAAAGTTTTATGTTTTGATTGTGTAATGTCCCAAAAATCAAGACATAAAATTTTATTTATTTATTTATTATTTTTTGTTTTTAGGTTAATAAACCGTTAATACATATCTTTCCCATAAGACCAAGGTAAACAAGTTTTATCTAAACATCATTAAATCAGAGCGATTCACAAAATGCTGAAACATGTGGTGTGTGCTCTACAATCATCCCGAACCCTTCCATTTAAAAACTTGTAGAGTCTAAGTATTGTAAAAGTCGAAGTGTTTGTTTCTTTGTTTTCGCATATTAGTTATTTTACCAAGTTTCTGTTTTGTGCGAAGCGTATTGTAATAGACTTAGTATATTTTTTGTACACTCAGGTTTCCTATAAATAGGGACTGAGGTTAGAAGTAGAAAAAGCTTTTGAACTCGAGTATTCTTTCTGCTTAAGCATTGTAATCAGTCTTCTTCAATATAAGATCTGATTAATATTTAGTCATCGAGTTCTTACTTTTCAATCATTCAATCATAATTGCTTTCATAATTTCGAAAACAATTCTCTTCAATTGGTATCAGAGCAGGATTCAAACTGCATTGATCTGATTTTAGTGTTAGAATCATTTGCTTTTTGAGTAGTATCTTTACTCAAAAATTCCGCGCATTTTGGTTTTGAAAATCACTTTTGATTTTCAGATTTGAATCGATTCTGCCTTTGAATTGTTTAATCGAGTGATCGATTAGCAATTTGTGATCATTTCATTTGATCAATTCTCAAATTCATCAAGTTTTTCAAGCTTTCTAAAATTTCTCGTGTTCATCAATGGCAAACTTCAACATGAATACGATGACTTCTTTCTCTCACTTGCTTGGTTCTTCAACCAAAATTCCGATGTTAATCCCTGAATACGATGATCAGTGGGCTGACAGAATGGAGGATTACTTAAATGGAATTGATGAAGAACTTTGGAATTGTATCAATGGAACAGTTCAAGCTCCTGCAAATGTTCAATCAATTGGATCATTTGCCACTTCAACTGAAGTTGCTGAACAACAAAATCGCTTGAAGAAGAATGAAAAGAGATGCATGAGGGAACTAAGAAGTGCTTTACCTCCTGTGGTTTACAATTACATTCGTAGTTGTAAAACAGCGGAAATCTGGATCACTCTGAAAGAGAAGTATCAAGGTAGCGAAAAGACGAAGATCAACTCTGTGAAGCAATGTCTTGTTGAACTTAAGGAATTCAGACAAAAGGATACTGAAACTCTCGAAAACTACTATGATCGTCTGAATGAGCTTGTTTTTCGCTGCAATAGGTATGGAATCATGAGGTCTCTCATGGAATTCAATTTAACATTCATCATGGGCCTTCGCAAGGAATGGCGAAGTGTGAGTATGATGATAAAGAATCAACAAAGTTTTGATACAACCAGCTTGAATAATCTCTACAACCAGCTGAAAACACACGAAAGTGAAGTTTTAGAAATGTTTGAAGAATCAAAACAAAGTCTAGGAGGTCCTTTGGCTTTGGTTTCAAAGATTTCAGAAGTTGAAATTAATGAAACAAATGGTTCAGACAATGAAGGTTTCTTAATGAACTCTGATGATGAAGCTGTGGCATTCTACTCAAACAATAAAGTTAAGAATTTTTTCAAAAAGCCTTTCAATCCAAAAGGAAAGGCAAATGATGCGAAGAGTGGTGTCGCAAAAGCTGGAGGTGAGGAGAAGAAGAAGTTGGAGAAGAATGATGAAAAGCAAAAAGATGCGAAGGATGTGAAGAAACTGAAAGGTGATTCTGGAATCTATTGTCACTACTGCAATGGTGCAAATCACTTCGCAGCTGATTGCATGTTGCGAAAGAAAGAGGAGAAAAAGAGCAAAGTTAAAGATGAAGCCTACTATTCGGAAAAGATTGAAGAGTTGCGTGCGAAGACAAAAGGAATGTCATTAGTGTCAAAAGGAGAGTATGATGAAGGAGAGAGTGGAACATATCAGATCTGGTCTTCAGGATCTGATGATGAAGAAATGAGGCATCCAACACATGGAGCTATGTTTGCAAGCTTTGAAGAGAATTGCGAAGAGGATGTTTCCGGTCGATGCTTCGTGTCCAAATCCACAGACAAATCTCCAACGACCACCAAGGTACGTGCTATTCTTGAATCTTTTAATATTCCTTTATCTGCTTATGATGCTGGAATTACTTCATTTGATGATACTGTGGCTTATTTTGATTCTGTTATTGTGTCTGCTAGTACTGAAGCTCAAAATCTAAATATGCAACTAGTTGAGACACGGAGAGAATTAGAAAATAAACGAAGCAGAGTAGATAAACTAGAATTACTGATGCAGAATGTAAAATGTGATAGGAACAATCTTGAAAAAGAAGTTAGATTGTTACTTGCACAAAGAAATATATACTGTAACTCTGCTAAGCATTTGTATGCAAAATTAACAGCTTTACATCATTTATCTGAAATTAGCAAAGAACAACATAGGAAACTTTTACCTTTTCTTGAATATGAATGTGAAAAAGTTGTTGTTGTTTCTAATGACTGCGAAAACACAATTGCACAATTTGACAAAATACCTGATGATAGATTCGCATATGGTATTGTCAAAATTGATGAATTCTTGAATGCTGATGAGTTGGTTAGTATTGTAAATGAAAGTTTGACAAAGAATGAACAAGTGAAAATCTTAAAGAAAACCAAAACCTCCACTCTTGATTCTCAATTCAATTATGCTGATGTCAATGACAATTCAGATAATGTGAGTGAAATCAGTGAGATTGAAAAGGAAGAAGAGGTTGATTGTTCTCAATTGTCAATCATTAATATCACATCTAAGATCAAAAGTAAAGAAATTATAGTTGATTCGATAGTAAAGGATGAAAATGATATACCCTCTACTTCGCAACATTGTAATTTTGATAATGTGGAAGTTGAAAGCTGGAAGACCGATGACACTGATGAAAACAAAGAAGATGTGAAGGATTCACATGAAACACCTCAAAGAGTTGTTGTTGATCAAGTGTTTGGTGATACAAAAGAATTCGACAAAATTCTTAATGACAAAGGTGCACATTATTTGGAAACTAACACTGTGGTTTATCCAAATTTTACATGCACAAATAATACCATTTTTCCAAATCAAGTTTTTGTCACAAATGGAAATGTTGAGAAAATTAAACCTGAATTCAACAAAATGGTTGAAAATGATAATAAAAGGTCGACTACTGAAGGTTTTTTCGCAAATCAAAATACAGTAGAAAACAATTTAACTCAAAACTCTTATGTTTTTCAAAGACAAAAATCATCACAAAAATGGGTGGTTAAAGGTGAAAAAGAAAACAAAATTTTTGAAAGAGTTGAAAAACCAAAGATTGAAATGAAATTAATTTCTCATAAATTTAAATTGATGGTTGGAAATTATTCAACAGAAAATAACGTTTCAAAAAGAAAAGCAAGAAAATCAATCTTTTGGCAAGTTGTGTCTAATAATAAACCAAAAGTTGAAAAAACACAAATTTCAAAATCAAAATCATCAAAATTTCAAAGAAGATATAAACAAAAAGATACAAGTTTTCATAATCCAATAAATTCTGTTGACAAAATTCCAATGCAAAATAATGATAAATTTGTTCGGAAATATAACAACAATCGAAAATTTGAGACTTCGCAAAAATTTGTGAATGATCAAAAGTTTCACAATGTTGGAAAATTAACGAATAATTCATCAACTTTAAATGTCAAAACTCAAACAAAAATGAAATTTTCACCAAAACAACCAAATTTTCCAAATCCTTCAGTCTCAAAACCGACCAAAGTTTCGTATACAAAAGGAAAATCTGATGTATGTACGATCAACCGTTGGCTTGAAGGGAAAGAACGACATATCAAAATGGGAAGTTTTCAGAGAAACAAATAGAAACTGCATTTGAAAAGTTCGTGAATAACTCTTCTACTGGTAGTTCATCATCTCATGATTTGCAAGTTCTGGTATAAAAATGGAAACCAGTTATCAAAGTTGCGAATGCTGTGAAGGATGAGATGAATGTCAATGGAAATCCAAAACTGTTGAACAACTATATTTCAATATCTAGATCTAATGATGTTGATATAATAGATAGTGTCACAAACAAAGTAAAAACATGGTTTTTAAAATCAACGCATTTGTTCAAAACTACTAATGTAGGACCCAATAAGTCTTGGGTTCCTAAATTTTTTCAATAAATGCAAGTGATGTGTGACGAGCAATATGATGCGAAATGGTATATTGATAGTGGTTGCTCTCGTCACATGACTGGAAGAAAGGAAAACTTGCGAGATTATCGAAGCTTGGAAAATGCAGGAGTAGTTAAATTTGGAAATAATCACAAGTGTCAAGTGAAAGGCTATGGGAAAGTCACAAATGGACAATTCACCGTTAACAAGGTTGCTTATGTTGAAGGTCTTCAACATAACTTGATCAGTGTTTCGACCTTGTTGTGGGTATTGGAAATCAGGTTATGTTTAACGAAGAAGGAAGTATCATTTCAAATGCGAAGACAAATGAAGTACTTCTCAAATCCAAAAGATATGGTGACATGTTTACACTAGACATCAAACCAATCGTGGGCAAACCTGCAGTGTGTTTACTATCAAAAGCCTCTAATGATGTTAGCTGGCTTTGGCATAGAAGATTGTCGCATTTGAACTTTCGCAACATTAACAAACTTGTCACTGAAGATTTAGTTCGAGGTTTACCTATACTAAAATTTGACAATGATACTTTGTGTGCAGCTTGCGAACAAGGAAAACAACATAGAAAAGGTCATCCAATTGTGATAGATTCAAAAATCATGGAACCATTGGAACTTCTTCACATTGACTTATGTGGACCGTCGACTGTTGTTACAATCAATAAAAAGCGGTACATTTTAGTTATTGTTGATGATTTTTCTCGATTCACATGGGTATTTTTTCTCAGGTTAAAATCTGAAGTTGCTCAGACGATGATTGATTTTATCAAAAAGATTGAGATTAGTCTTAAAAAGAGTGTTCGCAAAATTAAAAGTGATAATGGTTCTGAGTTTAAAAATCAAACACTTGATTCCTTTCTCACAGGCAAAGGCATTTCGCATAATTTCTCATCACCATATACTCCACAACAAAATTGTGTTGTTGAAAGAAGAAATCGATCTCTATGCGAAGCAGCCAGAACCATGTTATCATATGCGAATCTACCTCAATATCTTTGGGCTGAAGCAGTTTCTACTGCATGCTTTACTCACAATCGATCATTCATTCATCGAAGATTCAATGTTACTCCATATGAAATACTCAACAATAGAAAACCTAATGTCAAATTCTTTCATGTTTTTGGTTGCAGGTGTTTTATAATGAATCTTAAAGATAATTTGACCAAGTTCCAAGCTAAAGCTGATGAAGGCATATTCTTAGGATATTTGCACAATTCAGTTGCATACAGGGTGCTAAACAAGCGAACAAGAAAAGTTGAAGAAACTTTCAACTTAACCTTCGATGATTACTATCTTAAACAAACGGATAGTAAATTTGAAAATAAATCAATTCTTGTTGATTCAGATACTCAAATTGATAATTCTAAAATAAATGATTTTGATTATGACTTAATTTTCGGAATACCTGACAAGGCAATTGATGCGGAAACTAATGCTCCTGATAATCAAACATCAGAATCCTCAAAATATACTGATGATTCAACAATCACTACAAGGTCAATATCTTGCGAAAGTGTGCCTGAAGTTCGTATGGAGAGGGAGCATACGATCGACAATGAACACAGACATCAAACTTTCGAGGGGGAGAATGAAAATATGAATCATCAACTTGAGGGGGAGCATTCACAAATTCAACAGGAACATCATTTTGAGGGGGAGCATCAAGATGAACATCATGCTGAGGAGGAACATGATACAACAGAGAAAAATAATCTTGATGAAAATGATGAATTTCATGAAATTAATGATAATTTTTCTGTTACAGGATCTGAAAATGAAGATATGTATGAAGATGCACCATTGGAATTTGATCCTGATTTTCCACCACTTGAGAAATGGACAAGGAATCATCCCAAAGAATAGGTAATTGGGAATCCACAAGATGGTGTGTTGACAAGAGCTCAAATTCGTGCGAAAAATGAGGTACTGAATGCGAACCAAGAATTGTGTATGTTTAATGTCTTTATTTCGAAAATAGAACCAAAGACAGTAAAGGATGCTATGGAATACTTAGATTGGTTTGTTGCTATGCAATCTGAACTGGCTGAATTTGAACGAAACAAGGTTTGGAGATTAATTCCTAAACCTTCTGATGTTTCAATTGTTGGATTAAAATAGATTTTTAAAAATAAAACCGATAAAGATGGTGATATTATTCGAAATAAGGCTAGGCTAGTGGTTAAAGGTTATTCGCAACAAGAAGGAATAGACTATGAAGAAACATTTTCTCCTGTTGCAAGACTCGAAGCAGTTCGCATATTTTTAGCTTATGCAGCTCATAAAGACTTTGATGTTTTTCAAATGGATGTTAAGTGTACATTCTTAAATGGAGAACTTGAAGAAAAAGTTTATGTTGAACAACCACCAAGATTTATAAATGAGGAACATCCTGATCATGTCTACATTCTAGACAAAGCAGTGTATGGGTTAACACAAGCACCAAGAGCCTGGTACGCAACACTTACAAATTTCTTGAAACAATCTAAATTTAAACAAGGATCGGTTGACCCCACTTTGTTTCGCAAGAAAGTTGAGAATCATCTTATGCTTGTTCAAATTTATGTTGATGATATTATTTTTGGCTCAACTGACCCAACATTGTCAATTGAATTTGAAAATCTAATGAAGAGTCAATTTGAAATGAGTATGATGGGAAAAATTAATAATTTTCTTGGATTGAATATAAGACAGAACAGGGATGTAATTTTAATCAATCAAGAAAAATACATGAAGAACTTGCTTGAAAAGTTTGGAATGACCAACAGCACGAAGCTGGGAGTACCACTGGCAGTGGGAACAAGACTAACTCCTTCATTAGATGCCCCTGCTGTTGATTTAACACTTTATCGAAGCATGATTGGGTCTTTATTGTACTTAACTGCAAGCAGACCTGATATTATGTTTTCGGTATATAATTGTGCTAGGTATCGAGCTAATCCCAGAGAACCTCATTTAACTGCAGTGAAAAATATTTTTCGCTATCTCAAGGAGACAGTTTCATTAGGACTTTGGTATCCTTCGAAATCGGGGTTCTTTATTCAAGCTTTTTCAGATTCTGATCTAGGAGGATGTACATTGGATAGGGAAAGTACAAGTGGTGGATGTCAGCTATTGGATGGAAAGTTGGTGAGTTGGCAATCGAAGAAGCAAACTTGTGTTGCTATATCAACTGCTGAGGCTGAATACATTTCAGCTGCTGCTTGCACTTCGCAAATAATTTGGATTCAGAGTCAACTTCGTGACTATGCTATCAATATGAAAAAGATTCCTTTGTATTGTGATTCTCAAAGTGCAATTCGCATTTGTCATAATCCGGTACAACACTCAAAGACAAAACACATCGCTCTTCGATATCATTTTATCAAAGATCATGTGGAAGATGGGAATATTGAAATCCATTTTGTTAAAACCACTGAACAACTTGCTGATATTTTTACTAAACCTCTTGATGAAAAATCATTTGTAAGAATTTTAGCAGGTTTGGGAATGATCGATGCGAATTCAGTTCCAAAATCAATAATTCAAGAATGAAAAGGCCATTCAGCAGCTCTGAGTCGGAATCGTTCAGAAGTTACTGTTCATTCAGAGGCTTCGCATGGCTTCGCATCCACATTTTTTTCGCATTCGCACATATGATAACTAAGGTTCAATTTAAGGTTCATTATGTGTTTTATTTTTTTTTTGATATTTTCATTTTCAAAAATACAAAAATCCAAAAAGATTTTATTTTGTTATGTTTTTATTTTCGAAAAATTCAAAAATCACAAAAACATTCTTTTTAACTTTGTTCCTTAAGTATTGTGTGTTTTTAGTTTAGTCCAGAACTTAATGCGAAGAGGTCATGCTTGTATGTTTCTACGGGAAGGTATCATTTCTTTAAACTTTGTACTAGTTAGGATATTCCTAGAAGCATGCTGCAACATGTTGACTCAAGCCTCGTATGACTCTATGTGTGAGAAAAGAAAGCCTTAATGAAATTATCACATGAAAATTTCTTCCCAATAAGGCTTGTATTCGCATAAGTCAAAAGAGCTACCTTACTCTTGTTACATGAGTTAAGAGTTTTCTGTTTGGTCCACAAATAACAGAGGTACATTTGATCTTATCACCAATCTTTTTCATCACAAAATTCTTCACACAAATCACACACAAAGACGTATGTCCGAGAGGTCTCTGATCGAACCCATCGAGACTTAGATATACAAAAATTCTGTGTTTATGATCTGACATCATGAGTCCGTGATGAAGGTGAAACCCAAACATCTTCTAACATTAAGGAATTGACGAGGAACATTGTTCCAGATATTAACGAAACTATTGTTTCAGTACCAACAATTCGAAACTCCAAATCATATTCAATTCGCATGAGTGGTCTTGATCAAACATTCGCAACCCACGATGTTTGTTAACCAACAAGATCCAGTACATAAATTTTTTCATGAATATGATTTCTGTGTGAGTTTCATTCGCATATCCTAGTCATGTTAAATATTTTCAAAAGCCGACTTGTCACTGACTACACTAGTCATACAAGTAATTTCATTTACAATTTCTCACCTTATGTTAAGGTTGATATGTAATGAAATTTTAAACCAACCCAACACTCACTTTTTAAAAGAAGCCCTTTGATACTTATCAAAAAGTATTCGATTGTAATTCATAGGAACATACACAAGCTGTTGATCATCTCTCTTGATGATTAATGAAGCAACCTTTGCCTGGGGTTTACCTGCCTTTGTGTCAAATTGCATTTTTGACATCACATAATTCAATTTTTTTTAACTTTCTTCTCATCTTATTTCTTTGACTCACATGCACTCACGAAATCCTTGAGGTTCTAAGTAATACCAACTTAGGCTGAAGATTTCACAAGTCTAGCATATGACTTCGCTTCTCATCCCAAAAGCGAAAGAGCCTAGCCTCCATGCGAAGGGTTCTAACGGTTATAATTCAATAAAGGGGATAATGACAGGCTGTGTATCCATGACGTCTGGTATTCTACCCGGTTTTCTAGGAGAAGTGACAGCTGCTTTTTGCCGCATGGCTAACTTTTCACAGTCATGGTCCGATTTTCAAGGTGCCACATCGGATATCATTAAATGCATCCCACTTCAAATTCAAATCATTCATGGTTACATATAAAAAGGGATTCAAGAGTATCTTAAATAGTTACGCGATCAAACACAAACACTCCTAAATTCTCTGATTCTTCATCTTCTTCAAACCCTAACAATGGATACTACTCAATCCAACATTGACGAAGTTCTCTCACAATCTCTCATGAAGATCCAAAGCACCAACTACCAAGTCGATCCAAATGTCTCATCCTACCCAGAAGGATTGAAAATGTTGATTGTTGCACTTAAAAGGTCACCATTGTCAACCACAATGTTCAATTCTTTTCCGGTTCCGATGACATGGTTGTCCATAGCGGCATCAATGGCATCCTACAACTATGCCACTGATGTTATCATATTCAACCTGATGAACAACAAGAGGGTTCGACTTACCAAGAAACTATTCATTGAGTTCTTGAACATTCCAAATAACCCTCCTTTCTTTAAACCCATCAATTCCCAAATCATTTTCATGTTTAATGAGATGGGACATCAACCATCTCTTGAGAAGATCAGTGATTTCAGGAAGTCCGGTTTGCCCTGCATGTGGAATTTTCTCTTTGGTATTTTTCTAAGATGCTTAACAGGGAGGAATGTTGGTCTTGATAGGGGTCGTATGGAAGTGTATGCAATGGTGATGGGTCTGTACTATGACATTAGTGTTGATTATGGGACTCAATTGTGGAAAGAGTTTGTCAAAAGTCTGGAAAACACCAATGCTGAGAAGGGTATTTCGTGTGCCCGTTACTGGAGTTTAATTCTTCAAAAGGTGTATGAAAAAGAAGGAATCCAGGTTTCTGAAGGTGGAGAGGTTGCATAATTCTCATTGTATTAATTTCCAAAAGTGGTTGAAGACGATGAAAATATCTTTACAAATGTAGCTCGCATTCCGGATGCGATGCTTCGCAAGGTATCCTCAACACACAAAGTTTTGGTCAGATATATGAAAACTTTTGATCCTGCTGTGCAGACTGGAATGTTATTGGAAGTTACTGCAGAATCCTCCAAGAAGAAGAAGAAAATTCAGAAGGCAGAAAAAGTTCAATCTTCTAAAGTCTCCCAAGCTGAAGAGGTTGAGAAAGAAGAGACTTTTACAAAAGCGAAGAAGGAGATAATACCCTCAAAATCTGGGGTATTAAAGAAGCTTCTTAAATCTTTGACAACGACTTCTTCTCCTAATATTCGCAAGACGGAGGTTAGTAGTAAGGGGGCAACATTTCACGATGTTCCAGCTCCTGTTTCTCCAGGTTCAAAGCGAAAACGAGCTCAGGATGTTGCGAAGCATATGCAACAAACACTTTCCAAGAAACGCAAGTTGATCATTTGCAATGAATCCTCCGACGAAGAAGTTGTTCCAGAGACTCCACCTGTTTCTGTTGTGGTAACTGTTTCTCTTCCACCTGTTTCCATTCCTATTACTTCGCAAATTTCCACAACAACCTCTATTCCACTTGAAGTAGTCACTACCAAATCAGTTTCAAAGGAGGTACCTACTTCCGATATGGTTGTCAACGTATCTGATACGGGGGCACCTATCACAAGTGTAGAAACCACACTACCTATCAACCTATCTGCTTCTTTACCTATCTCTTCTGAGAATATATCTACTTCATTACCACCATTTTCTCTTCCAACCACTACAATCACTACTTCATCAATTTTTGACCATCCTCTACAACATCCATTTACAACCTTATTTCCATCACAATCACCCGAAACTCCTCAACCTTCGCAACCTATGTCCGATGATGAAAACGAAGGAGGAGGTTTTGGAGGGACTTTTGAGGCCCTACATTTCGATTCAGAGGAGGAGGAGATACCTGATCATATGCTTATGTCAGGTAAGCAATTCAAAATCCTGAACCGAAAATTAAATGCCATTATTCAGTCACAAGTTGATTCTGGTTCAAAATCAACAATGACGGGATTGGAGGTGGAATATCTGCTTAAAGAAGTTAAGAAGAGAATACTTGACAAAGTAGATCAATCAGACAAGAACAATGAGCTTCGCATTAAAGCTCAAGGGAGTTCGTTCAATGGAGTTGTCAATGAATTGAAAAATATTGCAAAAGAACGTCATGTTCTTCTTGTGCAAGATGTCAAGAAGGTTAGGGAGGATGTGAATTTTAAAATTGAAGAATTAAAGCAGGAACTTGCGAAGGAGCTTCATGATATTACTTCTCAAAATTTGGAAGTACAAAAGAGGGTTGATGTGGTTGCCACGGCCCTGAACAAAGTTATCACTGATTCTCAATCTCCTAGTCTGATTCTTGAAGCCAACCAAAAAGAAAACAAGGAGAAATTTGATAAGTTAATTCAGTTGGTGACTGAATTGAAAACTTTGGTTTCGCAACCTACCTCTCAGACAATTCTCACTCTTGAATTCTTGTCTCTCAAAGTCAATACTTTGGAACAAGCTATTCAGAAGGCATTAGCCCTAATTGCGAACTTTACTTCTTTATTGCCAAAGAATGCCCCACCTGCTTTCATAGGGGTGCAAGGGGGAGAGAAGAAAGCAAGTAAAGAGGATGATGCGAAGACAGTGGGGAAGGTGATATCCACTCAACTCAAAACTACTCTGCCAGTATTCACGAAGCCAATTTCCTCAACTGTAACAACAACAAAACCAATTTCCGAAGGAATCACAATTGGTTCAAAAGATGGAGGTAGTTCGAGTGCGAAATCATCAACTGAGAATACAGGAAAAGGAGAAGGGATAGCATATGAAAAATCGAAAGAGGAAAAGAAAGCAGAAGCAGAGGCTGAGATGGAAAGGTTGAGACAGGTTCAGAGCATCATGAGGCAGAGGGTAAGTGATCCACCAACGATGAATAAGGGAGATCCTGCAAAGTTATATTCGTATGAAATAATTGAATCCAAAGTGTTGGGGAATCACTTGTATGAGTTCGAGAAAAAGCCAAGGAAGAGTTATGATGTTGCGAACTCAGATAGAAGCCAACTTGATTTTCCAATAAACGAAATGATGTTTATTACGGCGCAGTACAAGATAAGTGAAAAGCTTGATAATGTTGATGAATACACTTATTTGAAGATAAGATTTCATGCTGTACTTGCGAAGGATCAAGAGGAGGTGTGGTCATTAATGAAGATCAAGAAAGTTTTAACAATTAAGAAGGATGTGATGTTCGAAGACATGCTTCAAAACTTTTGATATTTTGTGGTTCGAGCAGACAACAAGGCATTCGACTTCACCATTGCTGATTTTCCCTTAATGAATCTAAATGATCTCATTCAAGTGGCATCCATTCTCAAAGACATGCAAGAAAACAAGCTGAAAGGACATGATACTGATGTGTTTAGATTTGGTTTCGCACATATCAAAATTTTCATAGATAACTACTATGATTGTTTGGCATTGACTGATGAAGAACTTGCAGTTGGTCTTGGAAGAAAAGTTACTGTTGCTTGGGAATCAACCTTACCTCAAATAGAGTTAAGGAAGTATGCTGATGGAGAAATCTGCCTGGAACCTTTTGGAATGGTTTTCGCAGGTAAAGATACGAAAGGGAAGCCCAAGAAATTTTTGTTTAAGGTCTCGGAGATTGAAAGATATACTTCTTCGCAATATACGAATTTTATTGTTCGTATGAATAACCGCAAGAAGAATAATGAAGGAGACAAGAAGGAGTTTAAGAAGATAATTACTTGGTATTCTGAAATTCGAAGAACAATGCACTCAGCTATTCAACATCTTACAAACTGAATAGTTTCGACTGTTTACAAAGGGGGAGAATGTAGAGTCTAAGTGTTGTAAAAGTCGAAGTGTTTGTTTCTTTGTTTTCGCATATTAGTTATTTTACTAAGTTTTTGTTTTGTGCGAAGCGTATTGTAATAGACTTAGTATATTTTTTGTACACTCAGGTTTCCTATAAATAGGGACTGAGGTTAGAAGTAGAAAGAACTTTTGAACTCGAGTATTCTTTTTTCTTAAGCATTGTAATCAGTCTTCTTCAATATAAGACCTGATTAATATTTACTCATTGAGTTCTTACTTTTCAATCATTCAATCATAATTGCTTTCATAATATCGATAACAATTCTTTTCAAAACTGGAGTACCTGAAACATAAACTGAAAATTGTAAGCACGAAGCTTAGTGAGTTCCCCAAAATACCATATAAAATACAACCACAAAATATCATGTAACATACATATAGTTGCCATGGGCTCCACCCTCCATGGTCTTGACCTGGAATGTTATGGGTTCCCCCACATGGTCTGATATCCAAGTGTCATGGGCTCCCCAATGGTCTTTACCTGGAATGCCATAGGCTCCCCCACATGGTCTGATATCCAAGTGCCACGGGCTCTTCCCGGGGTCTTCCATACAAGTATCATAGAGACAAATAGCATACCACATAACACGTAATGGACCGGAATTGGTGCCTTCGAACCATATATATAATGAGGAGACTCACCATATTGAAGAACCCTGAAACACTACGACACAATCCCTTCTATGCATTGCTTGCACCCGCAAGTATACTAATACCACAAGCAGATAAGATATTAATTAATAGGCCAAAAACCCTCAAGTTTGGCACAAGGTAAAACTTGATCAAAAGTCCACGGTCAACAGAAGTCAAAGCCAACAAGTCAAACTTCAGGCAGATCGTACGCATGGCGTACTTCCCAACCAGAATTGGGACCCCATACTAGTACGTGTGACAATTGCCAATTTCCGGTCAAGTCAAAGTCAACAAGTCAAATGGGTAAACTCAGCTAATCCTTGTATATTATGGCTTTTCATTATGTTCCTATTTCTCAACTCACTATCTCAATACAAAGTATCACTTAGAGTTTTCATGTGTCCAGAAATTTTAAACCCCAATCGGGGTAAGTGATGAAACTACTCAGTAAAACATTATTCCATACCTCTCGGGAGCGTATAACAATCATAAAGAGGCTTAACAAGGTGTACGAACCTTGCATTACGAAGCCAAACACTCAATAAGGTCACAAACATAGTCTCTATCAACCTCTCTCACTCTATCTCTCTCTACTCAAATCTCTCCCAAATCTCTCCAAGTATGTGAAATCTCTCCCAAATCTCTCTAAGTATGAGAAATCTCTCCAAGTATGTGAAATATCTCCCAAATCTCTTCCAAATCTCTCTCAAAAGTTCCTTTAACTTTTTATAGTCTTTCGGGTCATCCCGACCCTTAACCGGGTCAAAAACCGCTTAAAACAGGGTAAAAATAGGCAAAATAGCCTTAAGGAACCGAAACCCCTCTTTAAGGGGTGAACCCTCTTAGAGCCGAAGGTCCCTTAAGGGACCGAACCCTGCTAAACCGAAGTGATCAGGACCGAACCCGAAGATAAGAAGCACCGAACCCGAACCTCGCACCAGGGACCGAACCGAGCTTCGCCTCTAGCCTTCGGACTGAGCCTTCCTTTCTCCTTCGCCCCATTTCGCTCCTGACCACCTTTGCCTTTGGGCTTAGCAGCAGTATGGACCAAACCTCGGCACAGTACCGAGAAGTCTCGCAGATAGGCCAAATTCACCCGGTTTTTGGCTATGACTTCATTTTAGGCCCGTTTTACATGATTTTAACACGAGATTTTCACCCAAAATTATATTTTAACATATATAACCCCATACTTCATAATTAATCACGTTTTTAGGGTATAATCCTTATCCAAGAAAAGTGGGTGGGATATTATTGGTGGAGTGTTGACTTTACTTTAGTGTATGACACAAGCAACCACCCATGCTCACTCCATGACCAACCCTTGTCCTTCCACCATACCTAGTCCTTTCATTGTACTCTTTCCATCATTTTTCCAGCCACATCCTTGATCAAAGGCTGGAAAACTCCCTTATATCCTCACATTTCTCTCATTTTCCACCAAAGAACAAAATTCATTCTCTCTCACTTTCTCTCTATAAATTTCGAGATTCAAGACTATTCTCCAAGCTTTTCTTCTACTTTTGGTAAGTATTATCATCCTCCATATGATTATTTCACTCCTTTCTACTCAAATGATAGATTTCTTACACAAACTCCTTCATGTTTGTGTTAGATCTTCGAATCTTCAAGCAACCTTCCAAGTGTTCTTGAGTTGAACACTTCCCTTCTTCAACATCCAACCACTGAAACCACACAAAGTGAGTTCATACCCCTACATTTTATGTTTTCTTCAAGTTTTAGGGGGGGGGATACAAGTTAAATCACCATAATATAACTTAAACTCTATCATCCGCTTTCAACACGAAAGTTGAGTCCCATTCACGGACTATTTTGACCTTCATAAAGTTTTTATTTTCCAAAACTGTTTAATATACGAATAGTTCAGGTTAATTTTAAAATGAATACTTGCACATCTCCACACGATTTTTCTACAATTTATGGCGATTTTTACAAAATAGCCTATCATTTCAGAAACCACTTCGGACCAGTCTGTGAAGTTGGACATTTTTACACAAGTTAAAGGTCACTAAAATCATGATAAAAATTATGAATAAAGTAGACACATTTTCTAAGCTCTCAGAATTTATGGATTCTGATTTCGACTTCAAATGATTTTTCTATGATTTTTGTAAGAACAGGAGCAATAAGGTTAAAACTAGAAAATGGTTAACAATTTCATTTGCACCTTGTAGCTTGCTGAGCAAGGTGTGTGTTATTATATATATATATATATATACATACATGTTGTTGATGGTACGTATTATTACCCTAGTCTAAAGGTACGAATCATATACAAGGGGTTACTATCATTACAAATAATATTAATAAGTTAAAATAGGTATAGTTAAGCCTATTATACACCACAAACAAATATGATAAACTATAATCGGTATAGTTAGGTTGCATATGCATTACAAACATTATGATAAACTATAATAGGTATAGTTTATGTTACAATTACATTTCAAACTCATTATGAAAGGTTTTCATTTCATATAAATGGGGTACAAATACAAAGTACCGGGTCTATACAAAGGGGTACATTACAAAGTACCGAGTTTTCATATAAAAAGGGTACAAATACAAAGTACCGGGTCTATACAAAGGGGTACATTACAAAGTACCGGGTTTTCATATAAAAGGGATACAAATACAAAGTATCGGGTCTATACAAAGGGGTACAAATACAAAGTACCGGGTCTATACAAAGGAGTACATTACAAAGTACCGGATTTTAATATAAAATGGGTACAAATACAAAGTACCGGGTCTATACAAAGGGGTACATTACAAAGTACCGGGTTTTCATAACTAAAGGGGTACATTACAAAGTATCGGGTTTTCATAAACTAAAGGGGTACATTACAAAGTACCGGGTTTACACAAAATGGTTTTATGATATTAGAACTACAATTCATCTAGAATTTGTTAGTTTTCGGTTATAATTGCTAAATGTATATGTCAGAGTTATATAAGAATTTAGTTGCGATCGACTTAGAATTGGTGGGTCCACCTTACTTCTTGTTCCTTGTTTGGTTGTGGACCTAGGGTAGACCCATTATATTCGATGGTTTATTTAACTTAAATTTTATATAACTTATATACATTGGGTGATTATAGAGGAAATCTATGGGTCCTTCTAGGGTACATTATTGCATAACATAGGAGCTTTCCTTACACACTTTATAAAGAAAATATTGGATTTTGTGGAATCATACTCATTCGCTTTTACAAGGAAAATGACATCTTTGTCAAATAAAACTCTTATGAATTCACCAACTTAATTGTTGACACTTTTTCAAAACTACTTGTATTCTCAGGGAATCAGTAAAATCGGAAATCAATGGCTTTTGAGGATGGAATGCTTAGGCGTTAAACATTTCATTTTTGTCAACATAATGTAATTGCTTTAGAAACATGTAAACTCATAGTATGGTGTAACTTTTTCAATTATATTTATGTTGGTTGTTTTTACTTTGAGCACTATTATACTCGTTGTTGTGATACTATACATGAAGTCCTCCACCCCCGGACGTTTCCGCCATCCTTTGTTTCAACTCCGATTTTGACAATCTTTATATCCACGAAAAGGTACTGAGGAACTCTACAACCCTATCTAATTACTTTTGACTTAAAACACATTGAACTAAAATCCATAATTCATAATAGAAGTCTGAAACACTACATTCCCATTTTACCCTTTGACTCCAAAGTGCAAACCAAACTATTGGATCACATATCTACATTACCCACATCCAAATGGGCCTAAATCTTACATTTTCAAAGGCCCCGATCCTTATGATGACCACTCTTCGGGCCACAACCTCGAATAAAGAATCGATTTGGAATAAGGTATTACAACTCTCCCCTACTTAAATTAGATCTCGACCTCGAAATCATTCACTACCATCCCCGACATACCGGGCAACCTGAGCAACACGACCACAATCCTGTGAATACCATATCCTTCCCAAGGCAACCGAAACCAACCCTAACAGAACTCTCCAAACCCAAAGAGAAGGAATCCTTAATCCTTTACGGAAAACCACATCTACCCTTCTGAGACCTGAAATCTACATTGGTCTGACTCCACGACAGACCGACCCCGCTGAAACATTACCATGCCACTTCCTTATCGAATAACAGACTAAACAAAACACTTCCAAGCCTGATTATCTTGATGCGACCAATGGAAACAAAGTCACCGAACATAAACAACTACATGATACTAATGATTGACAGAAGGCTCAGATAATCGTTCAAGTAGAAAATTCATCTGAGAGCTGTGCAACAAGGTCAAATTTCTTACTCTGAGATTGTTTAATCCAAACTACAAGTGAGTAGCATATCCCAAACAACAAGCTACTCCACACACACGAATCCCAAAACACTGATACTGCCCGAAACATCACACTGCCTCCTATCTGCTTTCCAAAGGTAGCCAAGACATCCTTGGTCCTAACTTGTCTACCAACTATCTTAAACACTAGAATCCTACCCGGTTGCCGAGTCGAAAAACACACACATACACACTCACTCCAGCCGACTCCCGAGAGAAACCTTATCAGGCCCAAATCATCTTGTCACCCAATCCACTACTAAAAGAAGGCTACCTGACCAACTGTAGTCTCATATCGTATCCGGTCTCCCACGACCTACCATTTCCTAATTCCAAACATGTTATGGCTCTCCCACAGACATGACCATCCCAAGACACCACACAATGGCTTGATCTATCATCGAAACTAAACCCATTCATTACCCTTGAACCCTGCGATTGATGCCCTTGGCATATAGATACCCCAATTCTTATTCCACTTAAATGAAAATCCTACACAAAACAATTGCGATACCTGACTCGAAGTCTTACTTAAAAACTAATTCGATACTCAACTAATAACCCAAGATCCACAATCTGCACTTATACCTCCCACCAAACCTTCTGCTTCCCGGCGACCCTCACTTGACCAATACATAAATGGTTCCAAACCATCGTTGAGACTACTAGTCTCGCTCCTGGTCCAACCACCAGGTGCCCAAGAGACCAAAAACAAGGCTACCCAGCCTATAAACCCCTCTGCGCTACACATTGAGCACCCACTAAACCTTGAAACTGAAGATCCAAAACCTTGACCCAACGGTCTCTACCACGACCCACCTGAACTACCATAATCACACGGGCCTTGCCCACAGGTCCTACTCATCTAAAGTTATAGAACCGATTCCACCCGGACCCTAACAGTCCTAATACCAAAACAGAGAAATAATTCTCGACAATCCTAACCAGCGCGCCCAATGCACGAATTGATTCCCCCTCACGCTCAACCATCTCTAACAATAGTTTACCTCAAACTGGTGAATGCCATGATCCCATCGCAGTCTTATAGTACATCAACCAACCATGGTTACTACCCATGGCATTGCCACACCCTGACCATCATAACTCCACACATCCTGAGTCAAAACTGTTGGATTGGTGTCTAAGCTCGTAACTATATTTGGTAAGTACTTGACCCGGTTGTGTGTGGTCCTTTTGGGTTGCCTTCACCAGAGCAACTTGACAGGGTGATTTATAAAGAGAGAGGTTATTATGGTTTATTAATATATTATATGAATAATATATTAAAGGATAAATCATATAGTTTAATTAATATTACACAATAACTAATTATGTGACTAAAAGACATTAATTAAATAACGGGGACTTAAATTGTCAAATGTGTGATACTTGAATATTGGGCTGATAAGCCTTATGGACTAGACATGGACGAAATTAGGGATGTGCCCATCCTAATTTCAGCCATAAGGGCCGTATCCCAGAAGCTTCCTTGGATTGCTTAAGGCCTAAGCTGTCCATTAGGGTTTTGACTGAAACCGTAGCAGCACAAGTATAAATAGAACCCTAGGGCATCATATTTCGGCCACTTGAAACCCTAGAAGATTTCGTAGCCGAAATTATGCCTCTCCCCTTTCTCCAATATCATTCTCTTGCTCGTGTGGTGTTTGTAAGCCATCAGAGGAGTGACATTTGTGACTCTAAGCTCCAAGACAAGAAGATTCAAGCCATTGTTGAAGAGGTAAACATCTAGATCTGTTTTCATATGATAATTTCAAAATATGTATGATAGATATAGGGTTCATAAGTCTTGGATGAATTGCGTGTATAAGAGAGAGACCTAGATCCAAGCTTTAGGGTTTGCATGAGCATATATGATGTTCTTTTGGCTCAAACCCATCAGTGGTATCAGAGCCTTGATTGGTTTCTATTGTATTTGATGCCTAGTATTTCATTCATGCCTTGAAAATTCGTTTTTGGCCCTCTGACTGAAGAACTCATTGAGTCCCAATGAGGAACTCGACGAGTCCACATTGGGAACTCGACGAGTTTAGCAGTCAGACAGAGGATATCTCAGGATTTCTTGTTATTTTGCTGAAGGATAATTACCAAAACTGTTTTTGACTAATAAAATCTGATTTTTATTGTTATTATATAATTATCCTTACAAAAAAAAAGATAATTACCAATTAATTGAATAATAAATTCCTTATGTGATAAAATTTGATTATTTGAATTATTTGATGAATTATCTTGTGATTAAAATAGAATAGATTAAATTTAGATAATCATTAAATTAAAATTTTAATTTAAATTATTTGCTATTTGATCCTATGTGTTTTGAAACGTTCAAAACGTGCCCTCAAGTTTTGAAATTTAAATTTTAATTAAAAGTTTAATTTGAGTTATTTAAATTTCAAACCCTAGAATTTTACAAGTTTAAAATTTAACCTTATACTTTATTTATTATAAGATATATATATATATATATATATATATATATATATATATATATATATATATATATATATATATATATATAACTTAAATGCTAGTCTTACCGTTAGTAGACCTCATTCACGAAGCCGATCTATAAGGAGGGGTATAAGGTTATGACCTATAAAATAGCCGTTTAATGGGTGTCCACTCTCACCCACCGCTTCATTGATTGGTGGAGTGTCGTTAGCTGAAAGGGTAGGATAAAGCAACCCTTTCCTCATTAAAAGTACAATAAATTAATAAAGTAACTAAATGTTTTTACAAAATTCCCAATCTTAGTTACTTTAGGAAAAAGTGAATTGATGCAATTCCATGAAATTACACTTTGTACCCTTGCTAAGACGTTAGTGGAACATGTGTGGATAACCATCACACTAGTTAGGCTCTAAGAAAAGGTGGCAAAGGGTGACTCGATGTTTGTCATAGTTCGATGGAGTGTGTGTGGTTAATCGACACGTCGAATAGGTGACCATAACATTGAGGGTACCATGTACATTTGCATGGTTATTCAGACCCGCTTTGTGATCCTCGACATTCCAGTCACAAACTTGAGGGGCAAATCGAGATTTAAACATGCCATTTAAAAGTTTAATGAATCTCAAAAGATCTAGGAGTTTCCAATACATTTAAAACTTTGCTTTAATATGTTTTTCATGGTGAAAAATTAATGAATCGTCATTCACTTACCTTAAAATTATTTGCATGTTAGATTACGACATCCCTCTTCTAATTAGTAAATAATGTTGTTGGATCCTAGACCTAATTTCAGATTTGGGTGTTTAATTAGTAAATAACATCAAAAACAACGCTTCCGACTCAAATTCCTCTGGCTTGTTCTCACTCATGAACTTGTGTGGGAGAGTGATCTTTGACGGGTCCAATTTCAGTGATTAGATATGCAACATCCGAATGGTCACTCGTTACGAGGACAAAGAGTATGTCCTTGATGAGAAGCTGAATGAAATCAATATTGACGCTGCCTTTGGTGAAGAGATCATGACTTTAAGGCCCATGAGCATGATGCTACGAAACTCCATTGCATCATGCTGGCGACTATGACTGCAGAACTCCAGAAGTCCTATGAGGACATGTATCCCTATGAGATGCATCAAGATCTGCTGGATCAGTACCACCAAAGCGCTAGGCAAGAAAGGTATGAGATCATTGGGGCTCAGAGTCTTCCCCAAGGTATTCCACCAACGTACAACGCCTCCTCGAAACTGACGCACTGCAAACGTGGTCCTTTGTTTTCCTCTGCAACCGCACGTCATGAAAGCTAACTCCATCTCCGAGATCCAATCCATGACCCCGATCGGATCTTCCTTTCCATTGAAAGTCGATGGCTTGCAAGTTAGAAAATCCTTGTACTTGCATCCATTCCTCTCGACTTCGTCGTCTTGGTTGTCTTGTCGAACTATTGGTGGGTTGACTTGACCAACAGTCCCACTGTAGTTTCCTTCCTCAGTCTGCCCTTCGTTCAACTTGGGCTGTTCGATCTGAATAGTCACTTCCTCTCGATTTTGCTGGAGCAAATGTCTGGTTTCCTCCATCTGACGATCCAACATTGCCTGGATCATCGCTTGCACTCCGACCATTGTTATTGGCTCAACAGTGGCTTCCATAACCGGTATTTGCTCATTCATTGGGGGTTGGTTTCTGTTTCCATTTGCATTCACGTTTCCGCTACGGGTCCTTGCCATCTTGATCTATACACCAAATAAGGTGAATTTAGATCATTATTTAGGATAGACGTTTAAATCATCCTTATCACTCCGAAACGTTTACATGCTAGTTCTAATATCATACTCGTACGTTTAGAATCCTAAACACATAAGGTTTCCAGATCTGGTCGGCAACAGACCATAGATCTAAACAAAGAATAACATGTCAGGCACAAAGCATTTAGCACATAAAAGCATTTTAGGCATAATTCCTAAAATAAGCTAGTGCTCACACCTCACAATCATCGCTTAGCATTCTAAGTTTAAGTCTAGAAATCCTACAAATTTCTAGTTCGCTTAAACTAATGCTCTGATACCAACTGTGACATCCCCAAAATCATGGCAAAAAAAGACCAGTTTTGTTTATGCTTTGTTTGAAAATCAGAGTAACATTTTAAATAAAGTGTTGCGGAATTGTCCCAAAACAAAATATGATAAAATTTATCAAAAGCATTTCCATAGAAATGTATTTTCATTAAAAAACTTGGGATGTCATGTTTGTACACATCAAAAGCATAAACAGTATAATATAAGCCTTACTACATTATTTCATATCTACAGGCCTATATCCGTAATCCCTCGTCCAAACATCATATCTATGCTCAAGCGCCACTACCTGTAATACATAAAATTGAGTGGGTCAGGCTTGGGAGCCTGGTGAGCACATAGGGTTTTCAACCCACAATAAATAAGTTATTTATTTTCATCAATCAACAATAACCCGATTACCCGTTCCCGTTATCCTCACTTTATGTCCCTAAACACCTATCATAAGGGACCTAGCCTAAGGATCATCATCGGGACGAACACTACTGCTAAAGGGATTCCTCAACAATAAATGTCCTAAAGGCAACCATGTGGGGGATGGAGTACACCGGTGAACACATCGTTCAGAAACACCTACAGGTTGCGAGCCTGCTAGCGTTCTACCGGACTGTCTAGAAGAGCCCGTGGTCGTCATCCATACTCCGCTAGATGACAGAATCAACAACATCAACATCGAGACCTCTCATCATTTTATCACACATCACCTATTACATCTACCCATGTTTTACCCCAACATTTTCGTAGATATAAAATACATATACAGTTTAATTCATTGAAAACATGTATAACAATGTTCATCCAGCATAGATAGCAAGTATTCAGATAATATGCACACATAGCACGTAATTTATATAAAATACTTCATATCTATGTGTAAGCTGAAAGTAACTATGCACTCACTTGAAAGGTGGTGACTCAGCACTCGAACAACGCTTCGATACCCTCAAAACAATTTTCCTTCGTTAAAACCTAGTATTGATACCACTAGGGTTTAGTCTAACGATAACTGCGACAAATTAATTAGTCTGACTATTATTATTATTATACAAGCGTTAATAACACTCAATATAACTCATAATAATAGCCCAAATAATTATTTTAAGGACCTAATAACATTCCTATAGTTATTTGAAAGCTATATTAAAAATTGTGTAAGCGTAGCACACTTACAACGAATTTTATCGAAAACCAGAACTTAATTGGAGCAGCGTTTCGAAACCTAAGGACTCCTTTTTCTCGGGACTTCGGGAGCCTTGGGGCTTCCCTAGGGTGCTAGGGGGTTTATCTAGGGTTTAGGGGTGTTTAGAGCACTTAGAGAGAGAAAGTTTTTAGAGAGAGAGAGTGAGTTTTGGTGTGAAAATGAAGGCTGCCTTCGGCCCCTTTTATAGCCTGCGAGGCCTCGGTACGCTGGGCGTACCTCGGACCTACGCTGGGCGTAATGGTTCGGATAAGGTCAGCAGGTGGTATCCTCCGAAGGGCGCGACGTGGCTCAAGCTGGACCGCAGGGGCTGAAGTATGCAGGGCGTTCCGTCCTCGCATGCGGCGCGTAAGGAGAACGCTGGGCGTCCGAGAGGCGACGTTTCGGCCATCCGAAGCGAGCCGTGATCAACAAGCGACGGTCAGGATCTTGCCACGTCATCGTTCTAGCATCAGATTTCGCAATTTCACTTTCCAACTTTAAAAATTCGTAACTTTCGCGTACGACCTCCGTTTTCGACGTTCTTTATATCCACGCGAAGGTGGGAACGTACTCTACAACTTTTTTTTAGACTCCGTTGGCTAATTTTGACTCAATTTTAAATTTTATATTATTAACGGGTCGGGACAGGATTGGTCCGTTAAATCCTCATAACTCCTTCATCCGACATCCGTTTTCGCCCATCTTTTTCTCGTTACGCTACTCTTAACGAGATCTTCGATTATCATTTAGGTCGTGTCGGCTAAAAACCGCTCAATCTAATATTCGAATTTCAGGCTGTACACTGCTAATCCGAAACTTCGAAAAATCATAACTTCTTCATACGATGTCAGATTTGGGCGCTCTTTTTATCGATGTTCTTAGTTTAACATATTCTACGACTTTTGTTTAGATCGCTAAGGCTAAATCTCGCTCTATTGTAAATTCACTATTTACGCTTCCCGGTATTGTGCCGGTTCTGTCGCGAAACTTCGACGGGTCATAACTTCTTCGTTATAACTCGGATTTCGGCGTTCTTTATATGTACGGAAACCTTGAGACATATTCTACAACTTTATGTAGAGATATCGGGCTTATCTCACACTTTAATTTTGACGCTTATTTTTATTCTTTGTTAATTATACATTTATAATTAAATAATAAGCACATAAATACACATAATTCACATAATACTCAAATATCTCATCTTTATTATCTGAAAAAGGGTTACAATAGTTGACCTAGACTATTACATTGACAAATATGCTTAGCCCTGAAACCCGGGCGTTACAGTTTGGATAAAGCATGCTTTTGGCATTGTCGTCTTGGACATGTCAACAAGAAAAGCATATCCCAACTCCAAAAGGATGGAGTATTGGACTCTTTCGAACTTAGGGACTATGACGTGTGCGAGTCTTGTTTGCTTGGAAAGATGACCAAGTCACCCTTCACTGGCACTTGTGCGAGGGGTGAGGGTTTATTGGATCTCATACACACCGATGTGTGTGGGCCCTTTAGATCGACTACAAGGGATGAAAGCCGCTTTTATGTGACTTTCATAGATGATTATAGCAAATATGAGTATATCTACTTAAACAAGCTCAAGTCAGAAACCTTTGAAAAGTTCAAAGAGTTTAAACAAGAAGTGGAGAATCTGTTGGGCAGGAAAATCAAAGTGCTTTGATCCGATCGAGGTGGAGAGTACCTAAGTCTTGAATTCCACGGCTACCTCAAGGAATGCAGAATTGTTTCGCAATTAACGCCACCTAGGATACCGCAGCTGAATGGTGTGGTTGAGAGGCGTAATCGAACCTTGCTAGAAATGGTTCGTTTCATGATGAGTCGTGCTTAGCTACCTATCTCATTCTGTGGGCATGCCTTAGAGAATGCCGCCCATATCCTTAACTTAGTCCTTACAAAGAAGGTTTCAAAAAACACCTCACGAGATGTGTATAGGGAAAGCTCCTTCATTGGCACATTTGAAGGTTTGGGGTTGTGAGGCTTTCGTAAGACGAGAGACTCATGAAAAGCTCGAGCCTCATAGTGAGTGGTGTATTTTCATCGGCTACCCGCAGAAGTCCTTTGGATATCTCTTCTATAGACCGAGTGACAATGTTGTCTTTGTTGCGAGGAGAGGGGTTTTCCGAGAACGAGAACTCATAAGCCAAGGGGACAGTGGGAGGCAAATCGATCTTGAAGAGATTCAAGAGTCGAGCGATGAAGAAACCTCTAACGCTGGCGCTCAACCCGAGGAGGAAACTCCGGTTGAACTGATTGACGAGTCCTTACCTCTTTGTGACAAGCCAAAATTTATTCCGTCATTTTAACCCCTTGTTCCGTTAATAAGACTCGCTCTATTAAACCGTACGTTAACCTTTGGATTGATTAAATTAATTTGGGACTTTTATAATGACTTAGTAAGGGTTGAAACAAATTAGAAACACCCTCATTAACCCTTTGAAAAGTTTTAATTTCAACCAAGTCAATATATGACCCTTTAATCGGGTGTGACCAAAAGCCCCATTTAACGGCAGTATTGGGTAGATTTCCACTGAGCCCCAACTCAAGCCCCTATATAAAGGGGAGTAAACTTCATTTCCACCCTTTTCCACCCTCTCTCTACACTCTCTCTCTACAACTTGCTTTCGAGCCAAAAACGCCCGTTTCGAGCCCCAAACGAGTAAGTAATCTACCCTAACTTGTTGTATAGCCTAGCTAACATGAAAATTCGTGTTTAAGACATCAAATAGGGGCAAATTCATGTGTTTACGGCCCAAGAACACTCTTGGACAGTGAACACCCTTAAGTGGGGTTTTTAAGCCCCAAAACCCCTCTAAATTACCCCTAAGGCTTAGATACGACTTGTGGACTTACACCTTCGAGTTTAGAACACCAAAACCTCACCATATGAAGAGTAAACATGAGTTTACAGCCCAAGAACATTCTTGGACCATAAACCCCTCTTCAAGGGCCGTGAACACCCTTTTAGGTGTTAGAAATGCCCTCAAACACCTCCTATGGCCTTGGAAAATGTGTAGAAGCAACCCCAATTGTAGCAAAGACATTAAACATCAATTAAACCAAGGAAATAGGAGTTTACGGTCGTAAAACCCCCCTAGGAATGGTCCATGGGCCGTAAACTCCCAAAAGGTGGCCAAATGATTCCCTAAGACCCCCATTTGACTTGGAAAAATGCATAGAACTTTATTCTCTACCATTTTAGACCTTAATACACCAAAGGAATGTGTATATAGGAGCTTACGGCCGTAAACTCCTTGTTTAGGGCCGTAAACTCCTAAAATGGTGCTTTTGTGCCTTAAATCCATTCATGTGCCTTATATTTGGACCTAGCCAAATTCTATGAGTGAGATAAGACCATTTAGCATCCTAGAACACCCTCACCATGAGTTTACGACCGTAAACTCATGGGGGTATGGTCTTAGGGCCGTGAACTCTAAGAGTAAACTCCCTATCTAGGCGATACATACCCATAGACGTTACTTGGGACACTTCTAGCACTTGTAACAAAGTGTTTTTATGTCGTAAGACATCCTTACTTGCTTAATTAGTTATTAAATGACTAATTAGATACTTAAATGTATCATTACATGTTAAATAGGATTCGCGTGTGTGGTCAGGTCCTCACTTGACACTTAGCATCCTATACCGGCATCTCCGTCGGAGCCACTTACAACAGGTGAGTTCATACCCCTTAATGAACCTTTTCAACTGCTTTTACATGTTTTTTTTGGGGGGGGATACAAGTTAAACATGCCAGTTATCATATCAATCACATGTGATTGGTAACCCGCATGCACAAGGATTTATTACACTGTTAACTGTTTTACCAAGTATGATAATGTAAAAGGTTTTCTAAAAGGTTTTTACTTGTTCAAGCTTTCCTCAAATTGACTCTCGCGCTGAATGTTTATCAAAGTTTCATTTAAAACTTGTTTATGAAAGGTTTTCAAAGGATTTCTAAAGGTTTTCAAACTTATTTTACAAAAGAATACCAAGTCGTGATTTTCTAAAGTATAAAGGTTTTCCAAAGTTTTCATCAAAGATTTCTTCCATGTTTTTATACTCCTACTTTGTTAGATACTACTGCTTCATTATAATTCCACTTAGTTAAATGCTATTACCTTGTTAACGCTTCTACTTCGTGATACGTTTTTACTTCGTGATACGCTTTTACTTCGTGATACGCTCCTACTTCGTGGTACGCTCCTACTTCGTGATACGCTTATACTTATTAACGCTTCCACTTCGTGATACACTTATACTTGTTAATGCTTCTACTTCGTGAAACACTTCCACTTCGATAAACACTTCCACATCGTTAAATGCTTCTACTTGGTTAAATGTATGCCTGTACTTATATAGTTATATAAATAATGTTTAAAGGACTTAGGAAGGCTAGTCCGCCCTATATCCTTTTCCTCGTTGGGATGTGGTCTGGTGGGATCGGATATCCATCCGAAGGTCGTTTGATCATTAATTATATATCATGTATGCATGTATAGATATATAGGTTTACATTAATCGGTTCAGTTATGAGTCTCTACTGCTAGTCCATCACTTACCTCAGAATCCACTGTTCGAGATACATCTTCAGGACACGGCCTTCTCTGTTGTCTAGTTGGTAACCAGAGTCTATTGTAGGGAGAGCGGACATTGTGTGTATAGATATATACGGGATTGACACCCCCGCACCCTGACTGCTAGCTACAGTCCATGGCCTACCAAGCCAAGGGGCGATAAATGTCATACTTACACCGACGCTTGTAGGGCGTCAAGTACTCTAGTGTCGATTAGTATGGTTACGAGTATCTCCATGTTACCTTATAATTCATGGCCTTAAGGTGACGATGTTTAATACTATATGCTGGAAACACACTTACACTGTTTTAGACCTTGCTAGCTGTATCTTTCATTTGATACTGTCTGGGGTCTGTATTCACCTTGCTAGCTGTATCTTTCATTTGATACTGTCTAGGGTCTGTATTCACTGTTTTAGACCTTGCTAGCTGTATCTTTCATTTGATACTTTCTGGGGTCTATATTCACTGTTTTAGACCTTGCTAGCTGTATCTTTCATTTGATACTGTCTGGGGTCTGTATTCACCGTTTTAGACCTTGCTAGATGTATCTTTCTTTTGATACTGTTTGGGGTATGTATTCACTGTTTTTGGACCTTGCTAGCTGTATCTTTCATTTGATACCGTCTGGGGTCTATATCTCCTTTTGTTAGACTGAGTCAGGCATGTCGTTCATTCGATACTCTCCTGGAGTCTATGATTTCTTTTGCCTTAGTCAGCAGTCTTCATTGCTGAGGCATATGTTATTTTCCCTGATATTCTCCTACTTTCTTTAAAATCAAATACCGTATTTTGGTAATGATAGTGTTTAAGGGAAAATTTCTTTTACAACATAACTCTGTCAAGTCTTGGTAGAAGACTGATTTTAATTAGAATATATAGGATTTTCTGGAAAGGATTCTAATCCACTGTAGACTCTAAACTACTACTTTTTATAAAGTTATTTTGAATAAAAGGTTTACTTACACAAATGACACTAAATACTTATGAACTCACCAACATTTATAAAAATGCTGATACTCGCTTTCAAAATAACTTGTATTCTCAGGTCAGCAATAGACAGGTACATCTCAGGAGCTTTGGTGAAGACAGCTTAGTACCAAGCTGCACCTATATTATTACTTGTATTACTTTAATGTCTCTATGAAATGTAAACTATGTAAAACTATTACTATTAATGCAATGGTTGTTGTACTTTGATTACTATACTGCATATGTTTTGATACTTGACATGACATCATCCACCTCAGAACATTTCCGGTGTTCCGGTTTTGGGGTGTGACACTCTTAGACGTTCCAAAAAAGTTAGGGTTTAACCCCACTTTTATGGTTTTCATATTACTACAGAAGGGGATACGTTCATTAGTGATAGTACACTAGTGAATTTGGACGAACCTAACAGCTATAAGGAAGCCATGGCAGGCCCGAAGTCTGCAAAATGGAAAGAGACTATGGACAACGAGATTCAGTCCATGTATGACAACCAAGTTTGGAATTTGGTTGACAACGTGCCAGGTCGTAAGTCGGTCGGGTGCAAGTGGATCTTCAAGAAGAAGACCGACATGGATGAGAATGTACACACCTATAAGGCGCGATTGGTTGCGAAGGGTTTCACTCAAACACCCATAGTTGACTATGATGAAACCTTCTCAACGGTTGCGAAGATAAAGTCTATTTGGGTGATGCTAGCCATTGCTGCATTTCATGACTATGAGATATTGCAGATGGATGTCAAAACCGCTTTCCTTAACGGAAAGTTGGCTGAGGATGTTTACATGAATCAGCCAGAGGGTTTTGTCGATGCAAAGCACCCCAATAGAGTGTGTAAGCTTGATTAGTCCATTTATGGACTGAAACAAGCATCTCGCAGATGAAATCTTTGTTTCGACGAGAAAGTCAAAGAGTTTGTTTTCTGCGAAACGAGGATGAATCGTGTGTATATGTCAAAGCCAGTGGGAGTATAGTTAGCTTCCTCGTATTATATGTCGATGACATACTACTAATAGGACACGACATCCCGACGCTGCAGAAAGTCAAGTCCTGGGTTGGGAAGTGTTTCGCTATGAAGGACCTCGGAGAGGCTGCCTATATTTTGGGAATAAGGATAGTGAGAAACAGAAGTAAAAGACTAATAGGACTTAGTCAGAATACTTACTTGGACAAAGTACTGAAGCGTTTTAGTATGGAGAATTCTAAGAAGGGGGAGTTACCAATCCAAAGTAATTCCAAATTGATTAAGACTCAAAGCCCGAGTCCCGAAGTCGAGATAGCACAAATGAGCCGAGTACCATACGCTTCCGCAGTTGGCTCGATAATGTATGCTATGACTTGTACTCGCCCTGATGGGGCCTTTGCTTTGATCATGGTCAGCAGATATCAAGGGAATCCTGGCAAAGCACATTAGACCGTAGTCAAGAATATTCTTAGGTACCTTCGTAGGACCAAGGAATAGTTTCTAGTCCTCGGTGGGAGTGATGACTTAAGGTTGCGAGGGTATAGTGACGCCAGTTTTCAGATTGATAGGGATAACTACCGTTCGCAGTCGGGCTGGGTCGTTACCCTAAATAGAGGAGCAGTGACGCGGAAGAGTTCCAAGCAGGAACTGTAGTTGATTCAACGTGCGAATCAGAGTATATATCGGCGAGCGAAGCATCAAAGGAGGCGATATGGTTGAAGAACTTCATTGGAGACCTTGGAGTTGTGGCAACCATAAAGGAGCCCATGGAAATTTTCTGTGATAATGAAGGAGCGGTTTCCTTGACCAAGGAACCGAGGGAACATGGTAGATCTCGACATATCGACAGAAAATAGCACTTTATTCGACATCGGGTGGAAGAAGGACTCCTCATAGTGAAGAGGGTTTCGTCGGAGGATAACCCAGCAGATCCCCTTACGAAGGGACTGAGTAGGGTTAAGCGCTTGTAGCACGCTAGGCGCATTAGGCTGAAGGACAATATTAGTTTAGATTAGATAGCTTCGAAATGTGTAATAGTTAAATGTAATTGACATTTGATTATTAAATAAAATAGTATTATTTATGAGTAAATTTACTGTCTTATGTTAATTATTTACCTATTGTTTCACTTTGCATGTTTTGACTTCCTGAATAATAAGATTATTCGAACGTTGCACAGTCGCTCATACTTTGGGAGTAGGTATGAAAGAAGATTGTTATGAATTGGTTTGTAGATTGTCGAAAGTGTATTAGTCATAGCAAAGGGTTGCTGCAACGTTCATGAGTGCTTATGAATAAGATTTGAGCATTGGATTAAACCCGCGCTTGCTGGTATCACTTCATGGAATTTATCACGAGTGATCGCAAGACGATAATATCATATGGTCTTAAAACCTAAATATATGGTTTATCATTTGCGAGTTAGTTGTGCATTGATAATGCGTAAACGCATCAGTAACTTGATGTTATAAAACACATTTTTGTGCATGGTTTGATGAGTGAGTGGTAAATGCATATAAGTCAAAGTTTATTTGTTCCTTTTATCCTAAGAGGGTAAAAACGATATTTGGGCCCCTCGATGATTTGGTTTGACTTATGTATCGGGCCCGGTCAGGACTGAATTGATGTGTTCAATTAAGTTCTATGTCAGATGAATCAGAGATCGAGAAACAAACTGCTGGACAAGAAGTATGACTATGTTCCATGTAATTGTCCGCATGATATCTAGAATGGTGGACTATACGATCCCTTATTTAAAGGGTAGGTTACTGATAAGATCAGAGTTCGACAACGTCTTTGAGAGTCACGATTGCTAATTGGATCGTACTTGCACTATAGTTACTAGACTTATCCAAGTGGGAGACTGTTGGATTAGTGTCTAAGCCCGTAACTATATTTGGTAAGTACTTGACCCGGTTGTGCATGGTCCTTTTTGGTTGTCTTCACTAGAGCAACTTGACAGGGTGATTTATGAAGATAGAGGTTATTATGGTTTATTAATATATTATATGAATAATATATTAAAGGAGCAATAATATAGTTTAATTAAAATTAGATAGGAATTAATTATGTGACTAAAAGACATCAATTAAATAACGAGGACTTAAACTGTCAAATGTGTGATAGTTGAATATTGGGCTGAGAAGCCTTATAGACTAGGCATGGACGAAATTAGGGATGTGTCCATCTTAATTTTGGCCATAAGGTCCCTAATCTAGAAGCTTCCTTGGATTGCCTAAGGCCTAAACTGTCCATTAGGGTTTTGACTGAAACCCTAGTAGCACAAGTATAAATAGAACCCCTAGGGCATCATATTTCTTCCACTTAAAACCCTAGAAGATTTCATAGCCGAAATTGTGCCTCTCCCCTTTCTCCAATATCATCCTCTTGCTTGTGTGGTGTTTGTAAGCCATTAGAGGAGTGGCATTTATGACTCTAAGCTCCAAGACAAGAAGATTCAAGCCATTGTTGAAGAGGTAAACATCTAGATCTGTTTTCATATGATAATTTCGAAATATGTATGCTAGATCTAGGTTCATAAGTCTTGGATGAATTGCATGTACAATAGAAAAACCTAGATCCAAGCTTTAAGGTTTGCATGGGCACATAGGATGTTCTTTTGGCTCAAACCCATCAAAAACCTATATCCAACTGCATCCCCACATATGTTCTGGACAAACTTCAAATTTTGAAGCCCTCAACTTGGACTCAAACACAAGTCTACTATGCATAATAAAGGAGACGCCAACCAGTGGCTGGAAGTTTCCTGAATTCCCATGTAACGACCTAAAATCAAGGGTAAAAATTTTATTTTTATTATAGTCAAAACACATATATCTTTTAAATCCAAGAATTCCAAAAACATTGCTAATTAAAAACATTTATCAGAGTTCATCCCAAAATCACATATTGCGGAACACGGGTGTGTGAGCTGCGATCAAGCCGGACCCTTCCTTTCCAAACCAATGATACCTGAAACCATAAACAAAACTGTAAGCATGAAGCTTAGTAAGTTCCCCATAACATACCCCATATAATCCACATAATCACATAAACAATCTCAACCATATAAGCTACATAAGCCACATCAACCAGATAAGCCATGCATGCAAACATATAAGGATGTCATGGAAACCCTCCAAGGTCTTACACCGGGTGCCATAGGAACCCCCACATGTTTTTAGCCCATTTCCATGGGAACCCCCACATGGTCTTAACTAAGGATGTTATATAAAGCATAGAAACAAACATATAAGGATGCCTTGGAAACCATCCAAGGTCTTACTCTGGGTGCCATGGGAACCCCATCATGGTCTTAGCCCGATGCCATGGGAACCCCCACGTGGTCTTAGCCTGGAATGCAATGGGAACCCCCTACATGGTCTTATATCTAATTGCCACGGGAACCCCCCGGGGTCTTCCATGCAATTATTACAAAGACAACTAGCATACCACATACCACACAATCAACTAGCATACCACATATAACTAATTGCCATGGGAACCCCTACATGGTCTTCACATAAATACATAATGTATCGATAACACATCTGCAACAATCATCACAACTAAATAAATAGGCCGACCTTGGTGCCTTCAACCCGTTGGTATGGTGAGGAAACTCACCTTACACTACGGAAGTCCTGCGAATAAATCTTTGGCTGCTGGCTGACCGATCCCCGAGCTATCAATCATCAAGAGAAAACTCAATTAACCAAGCCCAAGTCCTTTCACAATGGCCTAAGAGTCTTTCCTTACTAATGGGCCCAAAGTCCATATCCAAAACTATTAATGGGCCACATGGCCTAGTAAGGCCCAACCAAAACAACCATGGCCCAAAACAGATTAATCGGACCAGTAACCGAAAATATGACTAGGACCAAAACTGATTAAGGTCCAAAGAGTTTACAAGCCCACACGAAGCCCAAAACCAACTGGGGTGCGTATGCCAAGTGTACCACTTCAATACGGTTAGCGTACTGAGTCCTTGGTTGTACGCGCTGAGTACGCTATATTACACCCATCGTATAAGCAGATTAAGCACCACATCCATTAAGTGCCTAATACTTGTGTCCAATATCATATTTGAGCCCATTAAGATATCCTAGGGCATAAAGTTGGTAACTTTATGCCCTTGCATGCTATAAGGGACTTCAAAACTTCATTCTTCACATTAGGACTTCATATAAAGCTTCAAACTCATGCATGGAGTCTAGATAACTTTCAAGCTAGCACCTTTATGCATCTAGAATGCTCACAAAGCTCAGATCTAACCATCTTAGTCTCTTGAGTTGCTCAACTCTCAAGAGAAGATCCAAGAACCAAAAAAAGGACAATATAGAAAACCCTAATTCAATCTAATGAACAAGATGGCAAAATTAAGACTTTATACCTCCATAAGCTCCTTAAGGTGAACTAGATGCAGGTTCTTGAAGCCCAATGCCACACCAAGCTTGCTCACTAACTTCTTCTTCTTGCATAAGCTCCAAAATGGCCACCAACACACTTCTATGCTCCAAAATCACACTCTCAAAGGAAAACTGAGGTAAAGGGATGAAATGAGACTCTAGAGGATGATTAGGTTTGGTCCAAGTGGCTTAAAGATGAATAAATAGGTCTCAAGTCCGAGTTTTAGGGTTTTGGTCCTCAGTCGCGTACGCCCCGCTTACTCAATATTCCTTCGTGATCCTTCCTCCATAGTACGCTAAGCGTACACTTAGGTACGCCCAACATACAAAAGGGACCATTTTTGTAACACCGTGATTTCCAAAAACAAAATTTTCATTTAAATAATCAATTTAATATTAAAAACACTTGCTTAAAATCTTATTTACATTCGACTTTCCAAAACATAGTTTCTTTTTCATTATAATAGAAGACCAGGATCCTCCAAAACATAACTCTTTCTTCGGTGTGTACAATCGAACCGTTGCCATCCCGCGTTACTGTAAGAACCTGAAACAACATAACATAAACAACGTAAGCACGAAGCTTAGTGAGTTCCCCAATATACCTTACGCACATACGCCTTCCGGCCCGGATCTTTCGATCCACATAATATCGCCTTCCGGCCCGGATCTTTCGATCCACATAACATCGCCTTCCGGCCCGACCTTCCGGTCCATGTGTCTCAGGGGACTTCCGTCCCTGCTGGGTAAACCTTCCGGCCTTACCTACGCCGACCTTCCGGTCCATCACACATATGTAACACATAATACAAATACTCTAACACATAAAGCACATATATCATATATCATACGTGACCTTTCTGTCACATAATACATTGCCTTCCGGCCCATATATAAGCATGTATATCACGCGTAGCAACTAACTTTCCATTCATAGCATATAAACATAACACACAACATACTTGACCTTCCGGTCACACAATCATACCCTTCCGGGTGAGGTATAGTGAGAAGACTCACCTCGCGGTCACTAGAAGATAGCAACTCCTAAAATCCCTTGCACTTGATCCTTCGAGCTGCAAGCTCCCTGTAACATCATATATCCCTTATTTAATACTTCTATCTTCCACGTTAACTGACCCTAAGAATCACACCAGTCAACTCTGGTCAACAGTCCAATGTCAGCTCGACTGGACTCGGCGAGTTCCCTGGCGACTCGGCGAGTCTGGTCGTCCTTCAATCCTCTGAGATTCCCTTTCTACTCGTCGAGTATCCTCTTTGACTCGACGAGTCACTCCTGGAAGAATCGCGGGGCCACCCCGACTCCACTCGCTGAGTCTGAAGAACAACTCGGCGAGTCCCAGTGAATCTTCAAGCTACTCGCCGAGTCTGATCATCCGACTCGGCGAGTCCACGCCATGCAGTCGATCCAACTGCTTCCTGAGGTACGTTTTTCCTGAGATACACACTCATGGGGACTTCTGGACCTCTAATCATCCTATTACTAGGGTAGAAACCTTCGTATAACAACATAATAATCCATCAAATCTCCAAATGGGTTTCATAAACCCTAAATTCGTGTACACATCAAAATAACAGAAATGATCCGAAACCTTACCTGAAAACATACTCTCTGTGTCCCCAGCCTCAGAACTCGACCCCCATGCTCTTCCTTTGGCCAAAATCCTTCCTCTTCTTGCACCACAATTCCTTCAAAGTCAATAATGGCCTTCAAGTTTTGCTCCAAATGCCACAGTCGTCTAGGGTTCTCCACAATCGGCCAAAAGACGTGAAATGACGACATAACAACCCTTAAATACGACCCAGTACGAAACGGCTAGGGTTTCTGCTGAACAGCGTCGACTCGCCGAGTCCATACCTGGACTCGTCGAGTCCAGTCGCGAACCCACGATCAAATCTGCGACCCTACTCGGCGAGTCTGGCTCCAACTCGCCGAGTCCCTCCTTTAAAACACCCTAAAATGCAATTTAACAATACTTGAGATTTTGGGCTGTTACAATTCTCCCCCACTAGAATTAGACTTCGCCCTCGAAGTCTCGCTCTGAAAATAATTCTGGATGCTGCTCCCGCATCACACGTTTCGGCTTCCCTAGACACTTTCGATCTCTTCCGAGGTTGCCACTGAATCAATACTAGAGGTATCTCCTTGTTCCTCAGAATCTTGATCTTCCGATCTCCGACGGCCACTGGCCTCTCGACGTAACACAGGCTCGCATCCACCTAATCGTTCTCTAGGAGGACCACTGCTGACTCATCTGCTATACACCTCTTCAGTTGCGACACATACAAGTGTCATGGATCCGTCCCAATTCCGTTGACAGCTCCAACGATAGGTCACCCTTCCTATCTTCATACCTTCACGAAAAGACCCAACATACCGGGGCCCCCATTTACTCCTCCTCCTAAATCGAAACACCCCGCCCGAAATACGAAGTCGCTGACCTGAATCACATACTCGTAACGGCGTCTGCCTGCATAACTTTCCTGTTAACTCTAAACGATCATTAACTCTCCTTAACCTGCTGAGTCTGCTCTGTCGACTGAAGCCCAAACTCTGTACTGTCCATCTCTCCCTGTAACCGAGAACCACCCAAGATGCAACTCTGCTCTTAAACCCCAACAATCACTCGAAATACTTTAACCATAACTCTGCTCTGCAGCTTTCACTTTCGTGAACTTGCACCCCCTTCGGAGTTACATACCCTCCTCTTTTCCTTTTCCACGGAACTCTCTTGAACATAACGCCACTCCAACCGGTTCCACGGTGCTCGCCCCAAGCGACACCACCCTTTTTGCGTAACTGCTATTCACATACTTTGGTTCTCATTGCAGGGACTCTCAATCCCATGCACTCTCTCCACTCATCTAAATCACTGCCTCCGCTAAACAAGATCAACAACCCAGGGCCAGACCTTCCAATGCAATCACACTGCAACATACGTGATCCGCAAATCTCAAACTAATCCAGCAATACCAACAGAGTCTCCAGTATGACTGGACCGACTCTCATAACACATACTAGCCACTCGAGGCTATATCTCTGTGGGTCCGTACACCCAACTCTGCGAACCCTCAGGTTCTAACTCTGGGAACCTTCCGGTTCCAGCTCTAGAAACATGCACAACATAATCCCGTGGGATTAATGCAGTACAACCATCACGTACCCCAAACGTACCAATACTCTGATCGCAAAATTTCGTTTACTTACTCAAGCTCGATCCCGACCTCCTCTCAGGCCTCCACAATCAAATGCCCTAGGTCTGTATCTCGCCCTGCATATCCAACACTCGCTCTCGTCGGCCTATACTTTGCGCTGACAAACCCTGCTGAATCCCGGCAGCTAAGCACCCTCACATACTCATCGATCTCCCGGAGAATTTTCTAATTCTCCCCCACTAAGACACTGACTAACTGCCACCGATCGTCATTAACGACCTCTCAGAACAATCCTGCACAAGGAGAACATTTACCCACTGACTGCTTTCCACAAGCGTAAGCAACCCTCAGCAAAAACACATCTCCTCCCTGATCAATCCGCTCAAAAGAATCCGATCTTCCAATTATCCACTCCACAACTGTAGATGCTACCCGTCATTCAACCCAGTGCCGCACCTCCACTATCAACCCTCACGAACGATGACCAACGGAATTCCCAAGCAATAACCCATAACCAAACCCACAATCTGCCAAAGGTTGAATATCGCATCGAAAACCGCACAAAGTTACCGGCACTAACACACCAGACTGCAACCATACCAAACCATCAGGGAACAACGAATGCCAAAACGAAACCTGAAGCACCAATCCATAACCATGCCAATCCCGCGAAACAACGAATACCGCATCGAATCCACACCAGACACCAGCACAAACAATACGCCACAATCAACGCAAGCTACTCAAGACATCAAGAGAGCATCATCCCTGCAGCTGCCTCCGGCACTGCTCCGTCTCCCTCTGCCGCAAGCCGATAAGCACGACCCTGAGCTCTTGGGCCCTACTCCATCCTGTCCTCCTCCTGAACTCCTCAAGATGGCCGGTGCTAGAGCCTGCACCGATCCTGCAAAAGCTGTGGACAGTTGACCCTCAAATGTCCAACCTGCCGACACTGGTAACAAATCCTGGAATCCCGAATTGGCACTGACTGCCGACAACCCCGTGCACCATGCCCCTCCTTTCCGCACTCGCGGCATGCACCATTGGGCCAACAAGCTCCGGTGCCATCTCTCTCACACTTCCCACAAGTGTGACCGCTCCGATTCCCCCATTTCAACGTCCACGGTCCTGAACCGTTTCGGTGCCGACTGCGACTGCATCGGGGCCTGTCCCAGCTCACGCAACTGCAACTTATCCTCTAACTCACGCCACATGGCGGCCTTCTGCAACTCCAACAGGGTCTCGCACCTCCGCGCAGACACGAACTGTCTGATACCCCCTTGAGCTTACTCGAATATCGGGCATCTGAGCCTGCTCCGGAGCGAACTCAGGGCGAAACATCGCCCTCCCAATAAACATCCTGGTGATCTCAGTCACCGACTCCAAATCCTGCTTCAGTTCGAGGAATTCCCGAGCCAATCTCTCCTTTTCATCTCGCGGAACATAGCGAGTACTGAACATCCCTCTGAATTGATCCCATGAAACCGCAGCCCTCTGCGCATCGGAAAATGATCTCGTGGTCAATCTCCACCAACCCTTCGCCCCGAACCTCAACAGGTTCAGAGCACACCCCACCCTCTGATCAGCAGGGCATAAACTCGTGGAGAAACACCTCTCCATGTCTGATAACCATCTCATAGCAACAATCGAGTCCTGAACTCCATCGGATGTGGGAGGCTTCGCATAATAGAAGTCCCGATACCGAAAACCCCGACTAGTCCCTTTCTTAGCCGATGCTACAGCCGCTGTAACCGCCGCGGCAGCCGTCTCTGCGAAAGCCACATATCGCTCATCAAACTACTTCAATCATGGTGGTCCTGATCGACCCAAACAATTCTGGCGACTCAACCCGCAACAATGCAGCAACCTCATCACGCCGGATCTCGCGAATCCTCGCATCCCGCTCGCTCGTGCTCGTCCGATCGATAACCGGATAACAAGATAGCCACAAGCATCATCCACTACGAACCATGGTACCCATCCCATGACATCCTTCCCCAACATGCTTCGGTGTATGGTACCTGAACCATAGCACCATTCCTCAACCTGCTCCAATGTATAGCACTCGAACCACAACATCTATCTCAATCTGTTCCGATGTATGGTGCCCTGACCATAACATCACTCTGTATCCGCTCCGATGTATGGTATCCGAACCATAACATCACCCCTCAATCTGTACCTTAGGACCTTCAGAATGCCCCCTGTATCAAGTATGGGTCCTCTGCTTTCAGTAGTACGGGCCCATACTACCTGCCACATCTACCCATACTTTCCACACGGACCATCCCAGAGTTCCTAAGTAGCTGATAAACCTGCTCTTTCACCCATCTCATCGCGCGTGCTCGCTTCCCAGCGAAATCTTCTACTCTACCCGCGCACCCATCTGGCTAGGTTTACTTCCTAGTCCCTTCCGCCGTCCTCCCACTTCTTTGCTATCAGCTGCTGAAGAGTTCCTAATGATGCCAGCCCTCTACCTCCTGAGTATCGTCATACTCACTTAGTAGCTGACTCCCATCATCGACAACTCCACAAAGCACAAAGCAAGCAACATTCGAGCATTGAAGCATACATAGGACTTCCCATCTGTGGTAGCTCCACCTTCTCGGCTCATCCTCGGAAGTACCTCTGTACTCCGTAGCTTTACCCCTTGTGCGTTCTAACTAGATACTCTCACTCATCACATACACATAAAAGCATAACGCACATATAACAGCAAACCCTAGACTAAGGCATCACAAATCAGGCCACTCTAGTCCTAAGATGTGAAGTACCTAGCCTGTCTCTAGCATGCAATAATGTCTCATAAAGTGCATAATAGATATTTCATAATACAAAAGTAAGGGTATTTTGGGAAATCACCGTTTGGCTCTGGCTGATTGTACACACTGCTCTTTCTTGCTTTCTCTTTGAACTCTTATTCACTTTTAGAAAACCATTTATTCGGAGAACTTTTTCTTACTTCCTCAGTTTGAGTCCAGATTTACCCGTAGGCGCGTCCGAATCCCTCAAACCAAGGCTCTGATACCAATTTGTAACACCGTGATTTCCAAAAACAAAATTTTCATTTAAATAATCAATTTAATATTAAAAACACTTGCTTAAAATCTTATTTACATTCGACTTTCCAAAACATAGTTTCTTTTTCATTATAATAGAAGACCAGGATCCTCCAAAACATAACTCTTTCTTCGGTGTGTACAATCGAACCGTTGCCATCCCGCGTTACTGTAAGAACCTGAAACAACATAACATAAACAACGTAAGCACGAAGCTTAGTGAGTTCCCCAATATACCTTACGCACATACGCCTTCCGGCCCGGATCTTTCGATCCACATAATATCGCCTTCCGGCCCGGATCTTTCGATCCACATAACATCGCCTTCCGGCCCGACCTTCCGGTCCATGTGTCTCAGGGGACTTCCGTCCCTGCTGGGTAAACCTTCCGGCCTTACCTACGCCGACCTTCCGGTCCATCACACATATGTAACACATAATACAAATACTCTAACACATAAAGCACATATATCATATATCATACGTGACCTTTCTGTCACATAATACATTGCCTTCCGGCCCATATATAAGCATGTATATCACGCGTAGCAACTAACTTTCCATTCATAGCATATAAACATAACACACAACATACTTGACCTTCCGGTCACACAATCATACCCTTCCGGGTGAGGTATAGTGAGAAGACTCACCTCGCGGTCACTAGAAGATAGCAACTCCTAAAATCCCTTGCACTTGATCCTTCGAGCTGCAAGCTCCCTGTAACATCATATATCCCTTATTTAATACTTCTATCTTCCACGTTAACTGACCCTAAGAATCACACCAGTCAACTCTGGTCAACAGTCCAATGTCAGCTCGACTGGACTCGGCGAGTTCCCTGGCGACTCGGCGAGTCTGGTCGTCCTTCAATCCTCTGAGATTCCCTTTCTACTCGTCGAGTATCCTCTTTGACTCGACGAGTCACTCCTGGAAGAATCGCGGGGCCACCCCGACTCCACTCGCTGAGTCTGAAGAACAACTCGGCGAGTCCCAGTGAATCTTCAAGCTACTCGCCGAGTCTGATCATCCGACTCGGCGAGTCCACGCCATGCAGTCGATCCAACTGCTTCCTGAGGTACGTTTTTCCTGAGATACACACTCATGGGGACTTCTGGACCTCTAATCATCCTATTACTAGGGTAGAAACCTTCGTATAACAACATAATAATCCATCAAATCTCCAAATGGGTTTCATAAACCCTAAATTCGTGTACACATCAAAATAACAGAAATGATCCGAAACCTTACCTGAAAACATACTCTCTGTGTCCCCAGCCTCAGAACTCGACCCCCATGCTCTTCCTTTGGCCAAAATCCTTCCTCTTCTTGCACCACAATTCCTTCAAAGTCAATAATGGCCTTCAAGTTTTGCTCCAAATGCCACAGTCGTCTAGGGTTCTCCACAATCGGCCAAAAGACGTGAAATGACGACATAACAACCCTTAAATACGACCCAGTACGAAACGGCTAGGGTTTCTGCTGAACAGCGTCGACTCGCCGAGTCCATACCTGGACTCGTCGAGTCCAGTCGCGAACCCACGATCAAATCTGCGACCCTACTCGGCGAGTCTGGCTCCAACTCGCCGAGTCCCTCCTTTAAAACACCCTAAAATGCAATTTAACAATACTTGAGATTTTGGGCTGTTACAATTTTTTTCCAAATTAAATCAGTTCAAGGGGTTAGAACGGTTTACCTGATTTGGAGTGTTACAACTCTCCCCCACTTGAATTAGATTTCATCCCTGAAATCCATCCTTACCTTCCCCAGCACATCCAACAATCTGGTCAATACCTCCACAATTCGGAATAAATACAGCCTTCCCAAGGCAACCAATACCAATCCTAAAAGGACTTACCAACCTAAAAAGGAACAAACCTTAAAGCATCTTGCATAAAACCACCTCTACCCTTCCGAAACTCGAAACTTCAAGTTGACCTAGATTCCTGACAAATGCCCATCATTGAACTTATTCCATAAGAAAACCAGCCTAAACAAAATACTTTCCACCCGTAATACCTTGATGCTTACAAAAGAACAAAATCACCGGTCAAATGCAGTTACAGAACGCTCTATATACCCCGAATAACAAGCAAATCCACACACGAATCCCAATCACTAAACCCACTTCGACTGTTCCTGCTACCACCTGATGCTTTTTAGAAGTAGCCGAGACCTCCCTGGTCCCAACTTGTTTGCCCACTACTCGAAACACCGAACACCTAACCGATTGCTAAGCCAAAAGACACACATACAACAGTCCCAAGCGTCCCCCGAAAAGAAAATTGACTGACAAGACTTGCTTACACACCTTGCCATCAAACTTCTGCTAACAGAATGAACGCTACATGACCCACTGCAGTCTCATCTCCTACCCGGTCTTCAACAACCCATCTTTTCCTCACTTCAAACACATTATGGCTCCTTCACCGATAAAACCAACCCAAGACACATCATAGTAACTCGGAACTGCCATCAACTAAACCCATCCATTACCCTTGAACCCTACGATTGATGCCCTCGGCATATAAATATCTCCATCTGTAACAACCCGTTATTTTTCAAGTCAATAAAAGTTAAACCCTTTAAATAAAAATTCGAGTTTTGTTGATTTTGTTAAGATCATAAGGGTTAAATATGATTTCAATTATATAAATAATGTTTTTATATAAGTATTTTTATGTTTGGTATAAAATGCACTTAAAAATAAAAATTTTCTCTTTGGAACCGAGAACCTTTGCACCGAAAACCCTTCTCAGCCGAAAACCCTCGGACCGCAAACCCTACCGATCGAAAACTCCCATCAGACCGAAAACCCTCTCGATATATATGATTTCCCTCGAAAACATGATTCATTTCTCACTTTTCCAACCGAATACACACTCATTTTTCTCTCAAATATCATCCAAGAATCTTCAAATCTTCAAGCAAAATCCTTCAAATCTTCATAAAATTCACCAAGAACACCAAGAACACCAAGAACAATCTTCAAATCTTCAAGCTGACTGAAAACCACTAGACCGAAATCCTCCTTGACCGAGAACCCTTCCTGGACCGAAGACTGATTTCGGTCAATACCGAAATCATCCAAAAACTCTCCTTTTGGACCTACTTTCATACCGAAAACACCTAGAAACACTCCAAATAATTCTCGGTAACTTTTGTAAGTATTCCTTATGTAAATTAAGTGTTGTCTAACACTTTAATTAATTATTTTGCTAATTTAAATATGATTGCGTGTTTAAATAATACTAGGATACCGTTATTTCCACGTACACTAGCCCGATGATCATCTCTACAATTTCGCTATCCAAACTCGAACACGCACTAGAGGTGAGTTCATACCCCTATGTTTTCACTAGTTTCTTAATGTTTTTAAGGGGGAATACAAGTTAAAAACAAGGACTCTTGTGTTAACATTCAAACAATTTCAAAACATTTCAAACCATTTGCAATTGTTTCAAACCGCTTTATCGATGCATTTATCAAAATATATTTATACATATTTTTAACCCTTTTGTAACATGCCGATCAAAAGGGAACTTTATTCAAATCTTTTATTACTGCTTTATACACACTGATAAATTGCAAAGGTTTTCAGTTCATTACAGACTATACATTCAAACTATAATAGGTATAGTTTGTGAATCGCTACACTATTTTGCTAAATTCAATAAGTGATACAGGAAGCACACGTTTAAACTATAATCAGTATAGTTTGAGAGCCACTACACTATTTTACAAGCTCAAGAACATTATACAGAAACAAGTATATAAACTATAATAGGTATAGTTTATGGAACACTACTCTATTTTGCTAAATCGGGGATACACTACTAAAATAATTATTTAAGTATAATTATTTTACATTACAAAGTACACTATTACCAGGGTAATACATACAGTTTCAAGTACAAGAGAACACTACTACACTACACGTAAACTAGTTAATACATGGTTGTGAGGCACTACTTCGTTGTACCCATCAGGGTATAGGTCTAAGTCCTATAAATTATAACCAGAGTCTCTTGGAGGGAGAGCGTGAATTTGTGTATAGATCTATACGAGATTGACAATCCTGCACCTGAGCTGCTTGCAATAGCTAGGCCGGTAGGCCTGGGGTGACCAATGTCATAACATTCCGACGCCTGAAGAACGTCGTAGAGGCCACTAGGTCATATCAGCATGGTTATATGAAACTCACAACAATATCAACTAAAACATTTGTTTACAGGATTAACACTACTTAAAGGGTTTTATTTTAAATAATAAAACTAGAATACATTATTTTACACTTCCATTGATGGATTCCAGGCTCTCATACAAAAGGTTTTATTTTAAATAGTAAAACTACAGTACACTATTTTACACTACAACTGGTGGATTCTAGGTACTCATACAAGAAAAATTTCATACAAACACTACTACACACACTACTACAATACACTAGTTTTCTAGTACAGAGTACACTAGTATAATAAACAATTTCAGGGAAACATTCATGATATAGTTTTATTTATTAATAAGACTACAGTTTACTATTTCGGAGTATAGTAACAAACATATATTTTGGTCTTAAGTCTTAAGACTACATTTCATTTCACCAAAGAAAATATTGGATTTTCTGGAAGTACACTATAACATTTTCAAAGAACAAAGACAAGCTTTCCCTCTCAAAAACATACTTATGAAATCACCAACTTAAATGTTGATACACTTTCAAAACCACTTGTATTCTCGGGGAACCGGTAGACAAGTACCCCCACCGATTTTGAGAAGACGGAGCTTATAGAGTCGCGTCTTTTATACTTTTGCTATACACTTTTGATGTCATACAAAATATGTATTGAATAGATGTAAAGACTATATTTTATCAATGTAATGGTTGTGTTTGTTTTGATTAATATTATGCAATTGTTGTGATACTATACATGACATCCTCCGCCCTCGAATGTTTCCGCCATTCCGGTTTGGGGGTGTGACACCATCCTTATCCTGTTGGAACGAAAATAATGCACAAAGCATGAATGATACCCGACTTGAGATCTTACCCAAAACCGATTCGATACACACTCATAGCCCAACATCTACGAATCTACACCTGCATCTCACACGACATCCTCCTAATTACCAACCCCTTTACGTAACTAATGGATTGGTATACCCAAACTATCTTTGATACTTTCAATCTCGCGCCTGGTCCAACCACCAAGTTCCTAAGAGTCAACAACCAGGCTACCCAATGTGAACCCCTCTGCGTCACACACTGGTTACCCGCATGTCCTGCAACTCAAGATCCAACCCTCGACCCAACAGTCTCTACCAGTTCCAACCTAAATTTTCATAATCACCCAAGCTCGCCCGCATATCCCAAAGGCCCTCATCCTAGAACAGAGAATAATTACCTGACAACTCTGGTTGGCGTGCCCCAAAGTACGAGCTAATCCCCCTTCCATGCTTGTGACTAAATCATAACCTTGCGAACTGGTCCACCCTGGCCTAAGCCATCTGAATGAATCTGTGAATGCCACGACTACCCTGCAGTCTTTCTGCACATTCCATACTATCTGGATGCTTGTGAATGCTACGGCTCCCCCACAGTCTTACAACACGTTCCACACTATCTGACCGCTTGTGAAAGCTACGGCTACCCCGCAGTCTTACAACACTTCCTATACTATCTGACTACTAATGAATGCTATAGCTCCCCAGTAGTCTTACAACACTTTCATCCCAACTGACCATTAGTGAATGCTGCGTCTCCCCCGCAGTCTTACAACACTTTCACACTAATGGACCAGTAGTGAATGCTACGACTCCCCCGTAGTCTTACAACACTTTCGCCCTAACACAACATCAGCCCAATGGCTTACCCCTAATCTATGCATTCGCATCGCACACATAGTCGAGCACGCACTCGACCAAACACCCAAATTGAACTCAATTCATGACCGGAACCCTAACCTGATTCCCCAAATTCTGATATCTAGCACCAAGAAGATGCGATTCACATGCTAGGGAGTTTTACCAAACTCCCAACTCACAGAATCCTCAAACCAAACAGCCGCTTGGGCCGCCTTCCTCCCTAACGGGGATGCGAAACTCATCCTAGTTCATAACCGCTCCTACTTCTGAATACCTGAATGATTCTCCCCCACTTTAATCTGACAAGTACTCATGAAACACGAGAATTGAAAGATTTCCCCAATCCTCTTTACCCCCTAACGGTCTATTGACAACTCGTACTTACCAATGCTAGTGTTCCATCATTAACCATCCCAAAAGATGACACAATCCCTGAAGAAATGCTGACCACTTTCTGAAGCCCAACAACACTATTGATCCAAATACTTTAGATGATACTACACCCCACACTTGCAGCCCTCAGAGTTCTTGCCGAAACTAAAACCTTAACAACGGACCACCTTTCTAGTCGCCCCTAAACACCAATCAACATGACTGAAAAAGCTATTGAATCCTAATGACACAGGAGAGTTAATCCGCTGAATCCGGACCATGAACCCTCCACACAACGCCTCTGAACCGATCTCGACTACCACCCAACATGCAATTGAACACTTGGAGCTCGCTATACGAGAAATGACCCTTCGATGACCCACTAATGATTCGAATCATGAAAAAGACGTAACATACTCCTCGAAGATACAGCCCAATGATTATATAATCACAACCTAAAGATAACGCGAATCCAACATACTATATGATTCCAGGCAACAAGAAACCAATAGCAACCGAAAGATTCATAAACGATAACACACCCACCGAACCACCCGTTACAACACTGGCTTCCCTTGCCTCCATAGGGAATAATCTCTACTAACATGATCAACCTGATAAGCTCGTAGCAAGTCATACTTCTGGATTGGCAAGCTCCATTGCGCCTTTCTCGCTTGCGCTACACCGACCCCAACCCCTGCTGGCCTCTCCAAACCTATTCAAAAATATTGGGTCTCTTCCCGAGTCCCTCCACCAAATGCACCTGACCTGATCCTCTCTACCCAAGGCACCCCAAATTGATTTCCCGCCCTCGGACTCTGGGTTTCATATCATTCAGAGTTTGGCACCATCGTACCCTCACTAGCTCAATCGCCAACTGCTGAACTGAAATAGCGGGAGAAAACTCTGCCCTAACCCGGGCTACAAACTACTCCCAATACATAGTCTCCAATCCCAAAAGCGTAATATATCGCACAATCAATCCCAACAAATCTTTGCCGCCCAATAAAAGAGATCCAAGGTGAACCAAACCTTAGCTCCTAAGGGGTAAGACTAGTGCGGAAAACACTTTCCATCTCCTTAGTCCAACACGAACTCAAAAACCTGGCATTCCTTCCACTAATAGGCTCACCAGCGGAGCTGGGACCAAACCCTAGTCCTTCCCCATGCGTGCTCATCCTTATCTTGCAAAACAAGTATTCCCACGATCAGAGCATAACCAAGAATTCTCCTTCCCATAAGCTTCATAGATTCTCCCAGACTCTCACCGATTCAAGTATGGATCCCGTGTTTTCAGTAGTACGGACCCAATACTACCTTCCACACCTATCCATTTTTTCCTCAGCAATCCTCCCGAATCCTCTAAGTCACCTACTCCACTGATGCACCACATACCTACTAAACAGCAGCACGATACCCACTGAAGCAACTCCTAGGCTCCCAACCTCACTGAACCGCCCCGCTAACTCACTGTAGCATATCCTAGGCTTTCCTAGGTTCCCAACCTCACCCTGCCATCAGTTGCTGAAGAACTCCCCATTATGCCAGCCATCTACCTCCTGAATATCGTCATATTCACTTAGTAGCTGACTCCCATCATTCAAGAGTTCCACAAAGCACAAAGCAAGCAACATTCGTACAGTAACCCTACAACCCTTGAAACTATCATAGAACATTCAACCCACATACTACAACTCATGCTATCCACATCCACCCTCACTGTCGGCTGCCTTATGCATAAAAATTATACACAGAACATGATCTAATAGACTGTTGAATAATAGACTCTACCCTAGGACCACAACCAAACAAGGAACAAGAAATAAGACAAAATCAATTATTCTAAGGCTATAAAATCCTAACCATATACAATTTTTAAAGCATACACTTAGTAGTTACTAATACCAATAGTAATTCCCATTCCAACATAGCATACGATATCCCTAAGGCTACAAGCATCACATATTAGGCCAATCTATCCTTGACTAATCAACACTAGCATGCAAGTCTACCAGCTCATACAACATACATACAAAGGCATCTCTCCTATCCCTAAATAACATATGATTCACAAATTCATAAATCAAGTCATAACAGATAACATATATGGGTATTATGGGGAAAACTTACTTGAGCTCGACTGATTGCATGCACCACTCATTTTCTTGTCTTAGAAAACTCTTTCCTTGAAAACATTTTTCTTTTGAAAATTTATAGATCCTTAGTTTGAGTTCAGACACACTCGAAAGTATGTCCGAATCCCTCAAGCCAAGGCTCTGATACCAACTTGTAACGACCCAAAAATCAAGGGTAAAATTTTTATTTTTATTATAGTCAAAACACAAATATCTTTTAAATCCAAGCATTCCAAAAATATTGCTAATTAAAAACATTTATCAGAGTTCATCCCAAAATCACATATATCGGAAACACTTGTGCGTTGCGATCAAGCCGAGCCCTTCCTTTACAAACCAATGATACCTGAAACCATAAACAAAAATGTAAGCACGAATCTTAGTGAGTTCCCCATAACATACCCCACTCAATCCACATAATCACATAAACCATATCATCCATATAAGCTACATAAGCCACATCAACCACATAAGCCATGCATGCAAACATATAGGATGCCATAGAACCCTCCAAGGTCTTACACCGGGTGTCATGGGAACCCCCACATGGTCTTAGCCCATTGCCATGGGAACCCCCACATGGTCTTAACTAAGGATGCCATATAAACCTTACATAAAAACATATAAGGATGCCCTGGAAACCCTCCAAGGTCTTACTCTGGGTCCATGGGAACCCCCACATGGTCTTAGCCCGCTGACATGGGAACCCCCACATGGTCTTAGCCTGGAATGACATGGGAACTCCCTACATGGTCTTATATCCAATTGCCTCGGGAACCATTAGGGGTCTTCCATGCAAGTATGACAAAGATAACTAGCATACCACATATAACTAATTGCCATGGGAGCCCCCGCATGGTCTTCACATAAATACATAATGTATCGATAACACTGTTGGGTTTTTGGCCATATGAACATTCCTATGTGCACATGCAAACCCTAATGCTTGGATCTAGGTTTCTCTAATTAAACATGCATTGAATCCAAGACTTCTAATGACTAATTAGGTATAAGAACAATACAAAATCAGATCTAGAAGTTTACCTTTGAATCTCTTGTTTGATCTTGTTGTCTTGGAGCTCTAGAGTCACAATTGTCACTCCTCTAATGGCTTACAAACACCAACTAGCAAGGAGGATGATTTGAGAGAGAGGAGAGGGATTAGAAATCGGCCAAGGTTTCTTTGCTTTTGCAGAGGTGCTGATTTCCCTTGCCCTAGGGGTCTATTTATACTTGTAAGGCTCCTAGGGTTTCACCCTTAAACCGTAGTTGGATAATCTTTCCTTAAAGCAATCCAAATCCTTACCAAAGATAAGCCTTGGACGAATTTGAGGCTATCCCAAGCCCTAGAATTCGTCCAACCTCTATCCCTTAAGGATTTACAGCCCAAAGTGCAACTATCAAACAATTGACAATTTATACCCTCTTATTTAATTAATCTCTTTAAGTCACCAAATTAATACTAATTAATCTATGACTTATATTAATCAAAGAACAATATCATTATTCATTATATTATTCTCATAATATATTAATAATATTTATTCTCTCATAATAAATCATCCTATCAAGTTGCTATGGTGAAGGCAACCCAAAAGGACCATGCACAATCGGGTCAAATACTTGCCTAATATAGTTGCAGTCTTAGACACTATTCCAACAGTCTCCCACTTGGATAAGTCTAGCAACTATATGCACAAGTACAATCCGATTAGCAATCGTAGCTCTCAAAGACGCTGTCAAACTCTGATCTAATCAATCTTGTCCTTTAGATAAGGGATCGTACAGTCCTCTGTTAGATATCATGCTGACAATTCTATGGAATTATTAGTCAAGCATTTAGGTTTCTCGATCTCCGATTTATTCGACATAGAACTTAATCGAACACATCAATTTAGTTCTGACCGGGCCCGACACATAAGTCAAATCAAATCATCGAGCAGCCGAGATATCGCTTTTACCCTCTTAGGATAAAAGTTACAGATAAATTTCGACTTATATGCATTTACTTATTCATTAATCAACTATACACAACAATGTGTTTTATAACACCGAGTTACTGATGCGTTTTCGCATTATCAATGTACAACCAATTAATAAATAACAAAACATATATCTAGGTTTTAAGACTATATGATATTATCGTCTTGCGATCACCCTTTTATATCATATTCCATAAGGTGATTCCAACAAGCGTGGGTTTGTTCCAATGCTTAAAACTAGTTCATAAGCACTCATGAACGTTGCAGCAACCCTTTGCTATGTCTAGAACCATTTAGACAATCTACACACCAATTCATGACAATCTTCATTCATATCTACTTCCAACATATGAACGATTGTGGACAATTTGAATAATTCGATTATTCTTAATAAACTCAATTATTCTGGAAGTCAAAACATGCAAAGAGAAACAATAGTTAATCAATTAACATAAGACAGTAACATTACTCATAAATAAAACTCCTTTATTTAATCATCAAATGTTAATTACATTTATCTATTATATGTTTCTAATACTATCTAATCTATGCTAATATCATCCTTCAGCCTAATACTCCTAGCATGCTGCAAGTGCTTAACCCTACTCAGTCCCTTCGGAAGCGGATCTGATGGGTTATCTTCTGATGATATCCTCTTCACTACGATTTGTCCATCTTCTACACGATGTCTAATAAAGTGATATTTTCTGTCCATATGTCGAGATCTACCATTATCCCTTGGTTCCTTGGTCAAGGCAACCGCTCCTTCATTATCACAGAAAATCTCCATGGGCTCCTTTATGGCAGGTACAACTCCAAGATCACCGATGAAGTTCTTCAACCATATTGCCTCCTTCGACGCTTCGCTCGCTGCAATGTACTATGATTCGCACGTTGAATCAGCTACGGTTTCTTGTTTGGAACTTTTCCAAGTTACAACTCCTCCATTCAGGGTAAAGACCCAGCCCGACTGCGAACGGTAGTTGTCCCTGTCGGTCTGAAAGCTGGCGTCACTATACCCTCGCACCTTCAAGTCATCACTCCCTCCGAGGACTAAGAACCATTCCTTCGTCCTCTGAAGGTACTTAAGGATATTCTTAACCGCAATCTAATGAGCTCTGCTAGGGTTCCCTTGATATCTGCTAACCATGCTCAAGGAAAAGGCTACATCAGGGCGAGTACAAGTCATAGCATACATGATTGAGCCAACTGCGGAAGCGTATGGTACTCGGCTCATTTATGCTATTTCAGCTTCAGTACTCGGACTCTGAGTCTTACTCAACTTGGCATTACTTTTTATCGGTAATTCTCCCTTCTTCGAGTTTTCCATACTAAAACGTTTTAGTACCTTCTCTAAGTAAGTGTTCTGACTAAGTCCTATTAGTCTCTTACTTCTTTCTCTTACTATCCTTATTCCCAAAATATAGGAAGCCTCTTCGAGGTCCTTCATAGCGAAGCACTTCCCAGGCCAGGACTTAACTTCCCACAGAGTCGGGACATCGTTTCCTATGAGTAATATGTCATCGACATATAGAACGAGAAAGCTAACTATACTCCCACTGGCTTTGACATATACACATGATTCATCTTCGCTTCGTACAAATCCAAACTCTTTGACTTTCTCATCGAAGCAAAGATTCCATCTGCGAGATGCTTGCTTAAGTCCATAAATCGACTTCTCAAGCTTACACACTCTATTCGGATGCTTTGGATCCACAAACCCCTCTGGCTGAGCCATGTAAACATCCTCAGCCAACTTTCCGTTAAGGAAAGCGGTCTTGACATCCATTTGCCAAATATCATAATCATGAAATGCGGCAATAGCTAGCATCACTCTAATAGATTTTATCTTCGCAACTGGTGAGAAGGTCTCGTCATAGTCAACTCCGGGAGTTTGAGTAAAGCCCTTCGCGACGAATCGCTCTTTATATGTGTGTACGTTTCCATCCACGTCGGTCTTCTTCTTGAAGATCCATTTGCACCCAACGGTCTTACGTCCGGGCACATTATCAACCAAATTCCAAACTTGGTTATCATACATGGATTGGATCTCGCTATCCATTGCCTCTTTCCATTTTGCAGACTCCGGGCATGCCATGGCTTCCTTATAGCTATTAGGTTCATCAAGGTTTATTAGTGTACCATCACTAATATACGTGTCCCCTTCGGTAGTAATATGAAAACCATAAAACTGGGGTTAAACTCTAACTCTTTCGGAACGTCTAAGAGGTAAGGACTCGTCAATCGGTTCAACCGAAGTTTCCTCCTCGGGTTGAGTGCCAGCGGTAGAGGTTCCATGAGTAGAAAAGGTCCAAAAGCTAAAACCTTAACTTATTAATCCATTAAGACATCATGACTCTCTCATGCACGGTATAGAAGGATCAAGATTACATTTTTATGGACCCTAAAGGCTCCATAATGGATAAATTTTCCTACCTTATCCATTAGAATGATCCAAACCACCAAGATCTAGCCTTTAAGCATCAAATGGGACCAAAAGTGCATCCTTTTCAACTTAATCCATTAAGTCCAAGTCTCCAACCTTTAGATTTGAATCACAATGATGTTTATATGGATAAAGTATCCAACTTTATCCATAAAAAGGTCACAAACTTTCAAGATCTAAACTTTATGCACTAAAATGACCAAAAGCTCATAAAATCAAAAACTAGCTAGATCTAACAAATGCATCATTAAGATTCAAACTTTATACCTCTAGAAGATAGATCATGGTGAACAAAGTCTAGATCTACAAGCTCCAATGCAACCAAAACTTATACAAGAAGTTCCTTCTTCTCCAAGATGCACTATGCACATTCTAAAACACTCAAAATCACCTTCTTTTAGCTCACAAGGCTCATATATGGTTAGGGTTTCATGAAAGGGGTGTTGGAGGGGTGGAGGCTGAGAATGGAGTGGGTTTGGGGGAGTTAAGGAGCTTAAATAGGGTTCAAACCATGAAAATATGGTTTGGGCACTGGTTGCGTATGCTCAACATACTCAGGATTCCATTAGTATGACCAACGTATACCTCTTTGTACGCCCAACGTACTCAACTTGGCTCAAAACCATCCAAACTTCAAATGGTTATAACTTTTTTTGTTTCAACCTTTATTTCGATGATTCTTATATCTACATAAAGGTATTGAGGAGCTCTACAACCATATCTAATTATTTTTGACTTAAAACACATCAAACTAAAATCCATAATTCATAATAGAAGTCTGAAACACTTCATTCCCATTTTACCCTTTGACTCCAAAGTGCAAACCGAATTATTGGATAACATATCTACATTACCCACATCCAAATAGGCCTAAATCTTACCTTTTCAAAGGACTTGATCCTTATGATGACCGCTGTTCGAGTCACAACCTCGAATTAGGAATCGATTCGGAACAGAGCGTTACAGATTGCTTTGAAACAATTGCTAATGTGTCAAATATGTTAGAGTACTGAACTTGACCAGGTGAGGTTGGGACATGGGTAAAATCTTAACAAGGGGTAAAATGGTCCAAATTGCCCAAAATAATCAGAACTATATAGACTACACCCTAACACACTCTATAACCGGTGAGGTTTGGGACAAAGGTAAAATCTTCAACAAAGTGTAAAATGGTATAGATTTCCCACAATAACAACAAAAATATAATCCATGATAGAGAAAAAATAATCAAAACACATCTATTTAATCTTCAATGTAATGCAAATAAACATGTAATCCAAGATAAAAGACAAAGTTTAAAGATGCCATGACATTTACAAAAGCTGTAGCGTATGGAACATTACAAAATATGTGCCCAAATGTGCCAAACATTGAGCCAAAATTTGTCCTAATATGTCAAAATATGTGCCATGACAATTACATAAATAAAAGAACAAAAGTTTGTCTTCCCAAAAAAATATTAAAGACCATAATCAATTAAATACTATTAGTTGTTGAGGTTTGCTTCTTTATTTCTTTAGGACATTCCTACTCAACCTTATTTTTGTTATTCTTTCTGACCTCTTCATTAACTTTTTCAAAACTGCAACATGTTTCTCCACTTGAACATTTGCGTTAGGAACCTCCTACATGTGAACATCTACATCAGGTTCCTTCACTTGAATTGTTTCCTCAAGATCCTCTACTTGAACTGCTACAGCATAAACCTCCACTTGAACTGTTGCAACAATAACCTCCACTTGAACTGTTGCAACATGAATATCCGATATTGTTCATGACATTGAAAGTATGAATTGATTGAAAATACATGTTTACCATTGATTAGTGATCCAATTGATAGAATGTAGTGGAAAGTATGAAAATTTGATCGAAATTCCACTATAATTAAATAAAGAATTGTGTAACATACCAAAATTTACAGATAAAAAATTTCATTTTTAGTTCATTCCAAAATGTATGAAAAACATGTCAAAACATCCAAAGGTGCATCATAGTATAATTAAATTAGAATACAAATCCTAAAATCACATAATATAGAAAATACAGGCAGATGTGGTGTGATTAGGCTGGGCCCTTCCCTTTCGAGCTGGAAGTACCTGAAACATAAATTGAAAACGATAAGCACAAAGATTAGTGAGCTCCCTAAAAATACCCCATAAAATACATACAAAACAGTCAAAACATAATTGGGTCCATTTCACCCCCTTCGGTATCTTTCAATAGGTACTGGGTCTATTTCACCCCCTTCAGTATCTTTAAACTGGTACTAGGTCTATTTCACCCCTACAGCCAAGCATGAAAATATATCAACGAAAGTCACGAAGACAACAAACTTGAACAGGAATAACATGAAATTTTCACAAAGATAAACTTCATCCTACTAACATGATCTAGTGGACCGACATTGGTGCCTTCGACCCACGAGTACAGTGAAGGAAACTCACCTCAGACTGAAGGTATCAAATCACAGTCGAGTTGCTGACTCGCAAAATACCCTTGCTAAACCAAAAGTAAAAATAAACCCTAATTAGAAACTAGGTCAATAACCCAACTGGAGAGTCCAAAACCTAAATCCTGGCTTAATGGAAAAAGACTGCTTAATCCTTGCCTTATTGGGCCTAACACTCCAAGACCAAAATCCAACTAACCCAAGGCCCAAAAGAATATTCATGCTTACTATAGGCTGATGTCCAAAAGGTCCATCACAGAAAGGCTTGTGGCCCAACAAGGGCCTGAAGTCCCTAAGTCCAAAATGGCTCGAGGCAAAAAGCCAAAAGTTTTCTTGCTGGTGAGTACGCTCAGCGTACCCTCGGAGTACGTTCGATGTACTGAAAACCCTTGCAGCTTATGGGACCTCAGGTGTGTACGCCCCAGATAGCCAATCACCATTTTGAGGTCTTAATCGGTTAAGACATAATGTCCAACTTTAGATCTAGGCTCTTTAAAAAGTATTATGCCATAACGTTGTCAACTTTATGATTTTGCATGAATTAAAACGGTTAAATCTTGGACTTTATCATACTATATTCATGAAAAAACCTTCAACCCTTGCATAGTTGAGCTTAATCCATCAAGAAACCATTTTTATGATCAGGGGACCTTAGAAACCATAAGATCTATCATTATAACTGTAACGAACCAAAATTTCAATATAAAAATTTTGTTTTTAGTTCAACCATAAAAACACATTTAGTAATACCAAGCATTCAAAAATATATTAATGTAAAAACAGTTATCAGAGTACAATCCCAAAGACCAATATGTTGCAGAAAACATGGGTGGATGCGCTGCGATCACACCGAGCCCTTCCCTTTCGATCTGAAAGTAGCTAAAACCATAAACATAAACTGCAAGCACAAAGCTTAGTGAATTCCCTAAAATACCACAAACCATACATACGATAGAGAATGCTATGAGCCAATCATAGTGTTGCCATTATGCCACGAGCCATATCATGGTCTTTCCTTGCTAGGTTGGGGGCCAAAACCCTAGGTCTTACAGGAAAGTGCCAAAAGCCACCTCCCGGTCTTCCATGTAAGCATCACAAAGACAACTAGCATACAATCTATATCTAACTATCTACTTATTTTCCAGGGTCCGATCCCTGGTCTTGCATACAAATTTGCCAGGAGTCACCTCCGGGTTTTTCATACAAATGGCAAGGGCCACCCCCTGGTCTTCCTATAATACATAAGCCAATGGGTTGAAATTGCTACCTTCGACCCATAGTACAGTGAAGAGACTCACCTCTACTGAAGATAACTGAAACAAAACTCGATCCGTAGTGAACACTGCCCCTCATGCTAAACCAAAACCATAAACAAACCCAATCAATAATTAGGCTTTAACCCAAACCCATGGTCTAGTCCATTCCTCGTCATGACGAGGGAAAAAGATCATTTTTCCATTTATATACAAGCCCAAATAAAGTAAGCCCAAAACCGATAATGACCCAAGGCCCAAAATCAATCCATGTGGCTTTTGCTGAGTACGCCTGACGTTCCACCCTATGACGCCTGGCGTCTGAACCCCAAGCGCTCCCATGCAAACGCTTGACGTTTGCTTGCTGATTACCAACTTCCAAACCAATGTCTTAATGGATTAAGATCTCATGTCCAAACTTCAGATCCAATCATAATGCAATGTCTAAAGCCATAAAGTTGCAAACATTATGGCCGTGCATGGCTACAATGAGCCCAACACCAAGATCCTAACTCAAAATCAACTATAAGGCTCCAAAAATTTGCATTGAAGAGTATGAAGACCCAATATTGCATTTTTATGATTCTAGACTCACTATTATGCTTGAAAGGACTGTCCAAACTTGTGGAGCATTCCAAACTCACAAAGATCAAGTCTTTGGGACCAAAAAGAACATAAAACAGACCTAAATCAAGATCTAACAAATGAGACATCAAGATCTGAATTGTATACGTCAAAATGATGCTCTAAGATGTCAAGAGTCCAGATCCACAAGCTAGAGAGCAAATGTAATACTCCAAAGATCTTCCTTCTCTTATCAAGAACACTAAATGATACCACAAAGATGAAACAAGGCTTCAAACTCTCATACATACTTAGGGTTTTCAAAATGAGGATGGAGGATGGAGTGGCAATTGGTTTTGAGGCCATAACGTTCTTTAAATAGAGTGCAACCCCTAAAAATTAGGGTTTGGTCCCCGTGTGCAAACGCCTATCGCTCTACGCCAAACGTGTTGCACTTCTGCAGTAGCCCATACTTTCAAGGAACACGTTAAGGACAATTTTATGAAGAAATAAGACATAAAATAGAACTAATACATGGATTCATCAAGGTAGGAGATTTTTACCTCTAACCAGCTTGAAATAGTGAATAACTTCTGGATCTACAAGCTTCCTCTAACACCCTGTTTCAGACCGTTTCATAATTTGGGGCTGTGACCTAAGGACCAATTATCATAATGCTTAGGGCCTTTGGGAAAGAGAGCTAGTCCCCTTTAAGTGTGAATATATAGATTAGATGATTGGGGAGTTTATTTTGTGTTTTGGAGTCTAAGGGTATGTTGGTCAAGTGGTAGTTCGGACAATTTACGAATTTTGGATTTTAGTTCGGAAAGTTTTATGGCAATAGGGAGTCAAAAGAAGTGTCGAGCTTTTTGTTACATTTTAGTGGATATAACGATCATCAGAATCAGAACTAAAAATAAGGAGTTATGGTCATTTGAAGTTAACAAGCAATTGGGGAAAAGCCGAGTACGCTGGGCATACAGGGAGTACGCTGTGCGTACTATGCTCAAATGATCACGGAGCATCACCCTTGTATGCTGGGTGTACCATGCATACGTGGGTCATATGCAAACCCTAAGTTTTAGGGTTTGAACCCTATTTAAGCCTCATTAACTCTTGTAACCCTCTTATTTGCAGCCTCCATCCCTCTTAACCTATAATCTCAAAACCCTAAGTGCCTCTTGTGAGTTTTTAGCTTGTAAGTGTGATTTTGGTGGTGTTTTAGTGAAAGAAGAAGAAGAAGAACTCTTGGTGATTGCTTGGAGGGATAGCTTGTGCAAGTAGATCCATAATTACCTTCTCATTTGTGTAACGACCATAAAATTCCAACCAATTTAAACTTTTCAAAAACAACCCGATTTCATAAAATTATTACAAAAAGGTTTTCAATACAATTATTTCAGAGTATTCCCAGAATCACATCACAAAACATAATCATGAGGAGCGGTACAATCACGCCTTTGCCTTGCCACGGTCTCCTGAAGAACCTAAAAAACAATAAGCCATAATTGTATGCCCGAAAGCTTAGTGACATATCCCCAAAATACCAACCACATATACCATACACGCATAACATGCCATATGATAACAGGACATAGAATAGCCATGCACTTCGGGTCTACTGTGTGATTGGTCCCCCGTACCGGCCTTCAGTCCACCTGGTCCACCCTCCGAGTCTAACCACATACATCGAGTCTACAGTGTGATTGGTCCGCCCGCACCGAGACTTCAATCCACCTGGTCCACTATCTGAGTCTACAGTATGACTGGTCCGCCCGCACTGGGCCTTCAGTCGGCCTGGTCCACTCTCCGAGCCTCGACACGTCTGGTCTGCCCTCTTGGGGCCTACAGCCTATCCGGACCGCTCGCTGGGCCTTCGGGATAACCGGTCCGCCATGGGTATGTTGGCCTATAGCACAAAGCAGGTCCCGCCTCAACCCAACCTTAATCTAACAACCATGTGCACATAAACATTCAATCATATAACATATCACATCCAATCAAACCGATCTAACAGATCACATAGCATAGCATCATCCTAACCAAGATACCGACCTAACTGGTCACTAGTATATACCATCCTAACTACCAGGATACAACACAACAAACAAAACATAACAATGATACCCGGATCACAATCCGATAAAAGGGCCGACCTTGGTGTTGTAGACCCTGTCGATATAGTGAGGATAACTCACCTCGCAACTGCCGACTGAACAGATAAACCCAAGCTGCTCCGACCAATGATACGATCTCCAACACTGGCCAACACCAAAACTCTGAACTCAAAACAAAGGCCAACAATTACCAAAATGCCCCTGGAAATCAACTGGTCAACCCTTGATCAAAATCAAAGTCAAAGTCAACCACCGATTAAATCTACTCGCCTAGACAACCCGATGATTCGCCGAGTCCCCATGCACAAAACTTCCCCAATCCGCGACTCAACTCGCCGAGTCACCCCGAGACTCGCCGAGTCCAACAACTCTGATTCCTTTCACACTCGACTCACCGAGTCATCCCTTGACTCACCGATTCACAGCTCAACCAGAAGAAAGGTTAGGACCTCACGACCAGACTCACCGAGTCCAAGAACAAACTCGCCGAGTCCAAGGCTATCTGCAACCAACTCACCTAGTTGTTCTTCCAACTCGTTGAGTTCCTGCCCACCTTCATGCAACTCGCCGAGTAGACCCTTGTGACTCGCCGAGTACCCCTAGATCTGAAACCATACAGAGGCTTTCCAAGCCATGCAGATGCTCTAAACCATAGATCTACCTTTCTACAAGCCATCCATCACGTAAAGTGGCAAACTTTACGTTAATCCAAGCAGATCTAAGCATTTTACACTCTAGGGTTTGGGTTTGGGACAAAAGGGCTTCATCAACCATTCAAGAACAGGGACTTTAATGCTCTCTAGACCTCCTCCATTCCAGATCCGAGGTAGCAACCTCAGATCTAACTTCCAACTCACAAAACCACAAGCTATTCTTTCCAAATGCTCCAAAGATGATGAATCTAGAAGAATAACAGCCCAAGAAACGACATAATACCTCAAAAGAAAGCTCCAACAGAAGAGGAATCCGAATCCTTGCAAAGCCCCTTGCTCCAAGCCTCTTAACTCTCCAAGATCTCTTCCAAAATCTCTTCTCCAAGGTTCAAAAGCTCTTAATCCACTCACAAACGCGTCTTAGAGTTTTCTGGACTTCAAGAGAGGGTAAAGAGGCTGAGGAGAGGGCTTAATGTCCTTTAAATAGGGTTCATCCTCCGAAATTAGGGTTTTCTCCACTCAGCACCAACTCGCCGAGTCCAGCCGACGACTCGCCGAGTTGGCCACTTAACACGCGACCAGAGTCATGACCCTACTCGTCGAGTCCACTCATGGAATCGCCGAGTTTCCCTATCACACTTACACTTTTAGCCCTTCAACTCTACTTCTGATATTCCGGGATGTTACAATTCTCCCCCACTTAAATTAGGCTTCGTCCTCGAAGCCTGTGGCAATACAACTCCAGAACTACTCTCGCAATGCACCACCTGACATTAACCAGACCATGTTCCTCAAAACACAACCACCGAAACCCAAAACCCAACTTTCCTTCCCGCGGTGTTCTGACCACCGCTTCAAGCCGGCCACTGGCCTCTCCCTCTAACAACCACACTTACCAACTTATCAATTGAGTATCATTCCATGATACTTCACCTGCTCCAAATCACTATAATCACTCGACTCAACGAGCTAGAAATAACCATGAACCACCGGAATTCCCGGTCTGAGCCTAACTTTGTCCATTCCATGCTATCAGGATGACACATCCTTCAGCCTCAGAGCAACTCCCATGAGTTTCTCTACCGCAATCTCATACCCATGCTGAACTGGCTCTAGCATCTTCGGGTTGGGAAAACCCGATACACTGACAACACCTCCAAACATCCCCCAGGATGAATTTCCACCATATACATAAATCCTTGATCGAAATCAAACTAGAAATCCAAGATACCATTCCTGCATTCCTTCCGAGCCTCAACAAACATTCAACGCGGATGTGATTCCATACCATAGCCGCAGACACACTGCTCATCAACCATGATTGGAACACCCCAATCATAACTCTGCACTACTGGTTTCCCTTCCGTGAACTTACACTCCCTCTCGGAGCTACATTCCTTTCCCTTTCCTTACCAAGGAAATCCACTTGGCCGCCTTGTCACTATGACAAGTGCCACGGTGTTCACCCAATACTACACCATTCTCTTATAGCATAACCGCTATCCCATGCACCACACATGATCTGGATCCACTCGCAAGGAATCTCAAGTCCATGCTCTACCTTCCACTCACCACGATCAATACCCGTGGCCAGACCTTCTGACGCTAACACGTCACGACATACTCAATCCATTTCCTCTTACCGATCTCTCAACACAAGCAGAGTCTTCAACATGACTGGACTGCCTTTCTAGGCCTTCAGCCCATCTGGACCACTCTCGGAACCTTCAGCAGGTCTGGACCGCCCTCCTGGGCCTTCAGCCTGTCTGGACCATTCTCCGAGCCTTCGGCCTGACTGATACACCCACCGGCCTTCAGTCTATCGGACCGCTCAACCAGCATCCAACATCCTGAATTATCCCTCCAGGAAAACTCTCCCATGCATATTGTTCTAGCCCTCTAGGGGTTCCGAACTCTATCTCCACCCTACATACTCAATCCTGGCCCGATCCCAGGCCTTCCACAATCTACCACCCTTGGTCTGTATCCCGCCCCGCATACTTGTCACTTACTCAAACCAGTCTATACTCTTGGCTGACAGAACCACTGCTGAATCCCAAGTAGCTAAGCTACCTCTCATGCCTATCGACCTTCCAGAGAATTTTCAAATTCTCCCCCACTTAGGGCACTGACTATCAACCATCGGTCGCCATCACCGACCTCCCTCAACAACCCTACACAACACAAACACTTACACGCGAACTGATTCCCACTAGAACGAGCAACCTTCACAAAATCACATATCAACACAAATCATCTCGGCTCGAAAGAAACCCGACCTTCAGCAACCATTCCTCAGACTGCAGATGATACTCGACATTCGGACTAAAAGCCAAATTCCCACTAATAACCCTCATGAATGATAACCAATGAAATTCCCAACACCAAACCCTTAACCATACCATAACCCTCAAAGAACAACGAATACAATACCAGAAACCACACAACGCGACTAGCAGATATACAATACTCCACAATAATCATAAGATAACAAGACATCAAGAAAGAAACATACCCGCATCTTCATCCGGTACTGCCTTGACCTCCTCTGCTGTAAGTTGAATAACACGACCCTGAGCCCTTGGGGGCTCTGCTCCACCCTGACCTCCACCCATAATCCTCAAAGTGGCCGGTGCTGGAGCATGCACCGGTCCTGTAGCAAGCTGTGGAAAATTGGCCCTCAAGTGTCCAACCTGATGGCAATGATAACAAATCCTCAAATCCCGACCCGTGGCCGCCTGCCGACAATCCCTCGCATAGTGCCCCTCCTTTCCACACTTGCGGCATGCACCCCCAGACCTACAAACCCCGGTGTGATCCTTCCCACACTTCCCACAAGTGTGGCTGCTCTAATCTCCCAATCTAGAATCAATGGTCTTGGACCGTTTCGGCGCCGGCTGCGACTGCACTGGAGCCTGCCTCTGCTCTCGCAACTGTAACTCAATCTCCAACTCACGCCGCCTGGTGGCCTCCTGCAACTCTAACAAGGTCTCGCACCTCTGCGTAGACACAAACTGCCTGATATTCCTCTTGAGCATACTCGGATATTGGGACATCTGAGCCTGCTCCAAAGCGAACTCAGGGCAAAACATCGCCCTCTTAGTGAACATCCTCGTGATCTTCGTCACCGACTCCGAATCCTGCTTCAGCTCCAGGAACTCCTGATCCAATCTCTCTCTCTCTCTCTCTCTCTCTCTCTCTCCCTCTCTCTCGACCCGCGTCACATAACGAGTACTGAACATCTCCTGGAACTGATCCCATGAAACCGCAACTCTCTGCGCATCCGAATACGACCCCGTGGTCAATCTCCACCAATCCTTCCCCCCCGAGCCTTAACAGGTTCAGAGCACACCTCACCCTCTGATCAGCAGGGCACGAACACGTGAAGAAACACCCCTCCACGTCCCACAACCATCTCATAGCAACAATTGGGTCCTGAACCCCGTCGAAGGTAGGAGACTTCGTATTATCGAAGTCCTGATACTGAAAACCCCGACCAGCTCCTCCCTCTGTCACTGCTACAGCCGCTATAGCCGTCGCGGCAGCCGTCTATGTGAGGGCCGCATAGCGCTCATCAAAATACTCAACCATGGCGGTCTTGATCGACCCAAACAGTTCCGGCAACTCGCCCCGGAACAACGCAGCAACCTCATCATGCAGGATCTCACGAATCCTAGCATCCAACTCGCCTGTGCTCATCTGACCAATAACCTCGGGCGGTACTGATCCGCCCTGACCGCCCTGTCCTGCTCCCGATACCAATCCGGATCCACTCCCAGCATGCCTCGAAATCTCCATACTGAAAAACACTGCAAGATATCAGATACTTCCCACTAACCCGGGAACCAACCCCCAACCCATCCCTAGAGGTTATGGTTTCTTTGATACGCGTATGGGTCCTGTGCTTTCAGTAGTACGGGCCCATACTACCTTCCACACCTACCCATATTTGTATCAAGTATACCATAATACCCTAGTGAGGAACATGCATAACAAGCACTCAACCCCACTCCTAGAGGAACACCGGAAATCTCCCACAAAGGAAACTCTAGACTAACAGGCATCATAAATCAGGCAACATTATCATGAAATCCTGAAGATCCCTAGCCTAGTACTAGCATGTTGTTCTATCAAAGCTCAAAACAAATGTCATGTATGGTATTTTGGGGTTACTTACTGGCTCCGACTGATCGTACCTCCGCGTCCTCCTTTACTCATTTTGAAAACCATTTTAAATTCTCTTTTGAAAACCCTCCTCGATTTGAGACTGGATTCACATGAATGTTCCTCCAATTCACTCAAACCAAGGCTCTGATACCAACTGGTAACGACCATAAAATTCCAAGCAATTTAAACTTTTCAAAAACAACACGATTTCATAAAATTATTACAAAAAGGTTTTCAATACAATTATTTAAGAGTATTCCCAGAATCACATCACAAAACATAATCATGAGGAGCGGTACGATCACGCCTTGGCCTTGCCACGGTCTCCTGAAGAACCTGAACAACAATAAGCCATAATTGTATGCCTGAAAGCTTAGTGAGATATCCCCAAAATACCAACCACATATACCATACACACATAACATGCCATATCATAACAGGACCCAAAACATCCATGCACTTCGGGTCTACTGTGTGACTGGTCCGCCGCACCGGCCTTCAGTCCACCTGGTCCACCCTCCGAGTCTAACCACATACATCGAGTCTACAGTGTGATTGGTCCGCCCGCACCGGGCCTTCAATCCACCTGGTCCACTCTCTGAGTCTACAGTATGACTGGTCCGCCCGCACTGGGCCTTCAGTCGGCCTGGTCCACTCTCCGAGCCACGCCACGTCTGGTCCGCCCTCTTGGGGCCTACAGCCTATCCGAACCACTCGCTGGGACTTCGGGATAACCAGTCCGCCCTGGGTATATTGGCCTACAACACAAAGCAGGTCCCGCCTCAACCCAACCCCAATCCAACAACCATGTGCACATAACCATTCAATCATATAACATATCACATCCAATCAAACCGATCTAACAGATCACATAGCATAGCATCATCCTAACCAGGATACTGGCCTAACCGGTCACTAGCATATACCATCCTAACTACCAGGATACAACACAACAATCAAAACATAACAACGATACCCGGATCACAATCCGATAAAAGGGTCGGCCTTGGTGCCGTAGACCCTGTCGATATAGTGAGGATAACTCACCTCGCAACTGCCGACTGAACAGATAAACCCAAGCTGCTCCGACCACTGATACGATCTCCAACACTGGCCAACACCAAAACTTTGAACTCAAAACAAAGGCCAACAATTACCAAAATGCCCCTGGAAATCAATTGGTCAAACCTTGGTCAAAGTCAAAGTCAAAGTCAACCCCTGACTGAATCTACTCGCCGAGTCAACCCGATGATTCACCGAGTCCCCATGCACAGAACTTCCCCAATCCACGACTCAACTCGCCGAGTCACCCGAGACTCGCCGAGTCCAACAACTCTGAGTCCTTTCACACTCGACTCACCGAGTCATCCCTTGACTCATCGATTCATAGCTCACCAGAAGAAATGTTAGGACCTCACGACCAGAGTCGTCGAGTCCAAGGCTATCTGCAACCAACTCGCCGAGTTGTTCTTCCAACTCGTCGAGTTCTTGCCCACCTTCATGCAACTCGCCGAGTACACCCTTGTGACTCGCCGAGTACCCCTAGATCTGAAACCATACAGAGGCATTCCGAGCCATGCAGATGCTCTAAACCATAGATCTACCCTTCTACAAGCCATCCATCACGTAAAGTGGCAAACTTTACGTGAATCCAAGTAGATCTAAGCATGTTACACTCTAGGGTTTGGGTTTGGGACAAAAGGGCTTCATCAACCATTCAAGAACAGGGACTTTAATGCTCTCTAGACCTCCTCCATTCCAGATCTGAGGTAGCAACCTCAGATCTAACTTCCAACTCACAAAACCACAAGCTATTCTTTCCAAATGCTCCAAAGATGATGAATCTAGAAGAATAACAGCCTAAGAAACGAAATAATACCTCAAAAGAAAGCTCCAACAGAAGAGAAATCTGAATCCTTGCAAAGCCCCTTGCTCCAAGCCTCTTAACTCTCCAAGATCTCTTCCAAAATCTCTTCTCCAAGGTTCAAAAGCTCTTAATCCACTCACAAACGTGTCTTAGGGTTTTCTGGACTTCAAGAGAGGGTAAAGAGGCTGAGGAGAGGGCTTAATGTCCTTTAAATAGGGTTCATCCTCCGAAATTAGGGTTTTCTCCACTCAGCACCAACTCGCCGAGTCCAGCCGACGACTCATCGAGTTGGCCACTTAACACGCGACCAGAGTCGCAACCCTACTCGTCGAGTCCACTCATGGACTCGCCGAGTTGCCCTCTCACACTTACACTTTTAGCCCTTCAACTCTACTTCCGATATTCCGGGATGTTACAATTTGTAAGTCTTTTGATGCAAAAAGTTCTCACCTTGGTGGTCATTTGTGATGGATCTACTTTATGGTGTTATTTGTGCATTTTTTAGTCTTTTGAGTTAAAGTTGAGCTTTTGATCTACTCCAGATGCAATGGATGCTAGATCTTAGCTCCATTAAGGTCCCATGTTCATAAAAATGCAAACTCTATGGAGGATATTGGACCATGTAGGTATTAAGATCTTCATTAAGCTTCTTTTTGAGTATTGGTTCCCATTAAGCCATACATGAGTGTAAAGTTGCCAAATTTAAATGATAAGTGATTCTTAGGGACCAGATCTGAGAGTATAGAAAAAGGTCTTAACTGTATAAGTGTTTAATGAAGAGGTCTAGAGGTCTAGTGGTCAGGGGAGTACGCTGGGTGTACGAGCTGAGTACGCCCCGCGTACTCAGTAGATGGGCTTTTCGGCTCATCAATTGTCGGTGTCGGGCCATAGTTTGGGATTTTAAGTTTGGTCCTTGTTGGGCCATTATACTTCTGGTTTTAGGCTTTTGACTAGTATTTTGGGATTCCTTGGATTTAGGCCCATGATGGGTTTTGGGCCCAATTTGAAAGATTGGGCCATATTTGGGCCTTGGGTTGACGTTTAGGATTTAGGCGTTTTGAGTAGTTGGGTTGGGCCTTGGTTTTGGGCCAAGTAAGAAAAAGGGTAAATATGTATTTTACCCAGATTATAGGGCAAGTAACTTAGATTCATGGCTGGGACAAGATCTAGTTAATAATTGGATATTTTTTTTTGATGATGATAGTGCGAGGATTTTCTAGACCAGTAGGAAGAGATTCTCTTGCGTATTTCAGCAGCTAGAGGTGAGTTTCCTCAATGTTTTTAGCGGTTCGAAGGCTCCAATGTCGACCCATGGTTTGTTATGTTAGGGTGCTAGATGTCGGCGTGACTCTTGCATGTGTTATGTGCTTGTATGCTTACCGGGCGAGGCCTGATGGCTATTCTATATGCTATTATCTTTGTGATTGTTGCATTTGTTTGTGTGATTGTATTTTTATATGTTTATATGTATATCGGGTGGGGTCCGATGCCAGGCGGGGCCTGATGATTGACATATCTGTTTACCGAGCGGGGCCCACTATGTGTTTATTATGTGTGGTATGTGATATCTTAGGCAACTCACTATTCTTTATGCTTACAATTTTTTGTTTATGTTTTAGGTACTTCGGTTTCAAAAGGGAAGTGCTCGGGATGACTGCATTGTGCACACCACATTGTTCGCATTTTATATAAGTCTGATGTATTTGGATGTTTATTGACATACTCAGTGTTCACTATGGTTTTTATGATATAATTGTGATACTGGTTTTGTTAATTGTAACACTCGTGTTTCTAGCCTAGGCATTTATATTGAGTTGATAGTCTAGGTTAACCTTTGTAACTCATTCTGAAGAAATGAAAAGGAATTATGTGAATATTATGTGAATTATGTGTTTTATGCGTAATTATTAGGGCTTAATTAATTAAGAATAAAAATAAGTGTCAAAATTAAAGTGTGATATAAGCCCTATATCTTTACATAAAGTTGTAGTGGTCGAAACAAGGATTTCGGGGATATAAAGAATACCAAAATCCGAGTTATAACGAAGAAGTTATGACCTGTCGAAGTTTCGCGACAAAACCGGCACGGTGCTGAATGTCGTAAAAAGCGAGTTTTTGATAAAATACTTTTTAGCCTTAGTAATCTAAACGAAAGTCATAGTATTCATTAAACCGAGAAGTTTGATAAAAAGAACGCCCAAATCTGACTTCGTATGAGGAAGTTTTGATTTTTCGAAGTTTCAGCTTAGCAGTAGACAGCTAAAAACTCGAATTTTAGATCCAACGATTTTTAGCCGACACAACCTAAACGAGAATTGAAGGTCTCGTCATTAGGAGCACAACGGTAAAAAGTCTGACGAAAACGGACGTCGTATGAAGAAGTTATGAATTTTTAACGGATTTCCTGTCCCGGTCTGTTAAAAATAATAATATAAAATTTAAAGTCAAAATTAGACGACGAAGTCTGAACGGAAGTTGTAGAGCGTAATTTTAGCTACACGTGCATATAAAGAACATAAAAAACGGAGCTCGTATGCGAACGTTATGGATTTTAGAATTTTTGGCGCGAAAATCGAGAAAATTCGCATAGTCACGAAATGCCACGTCACCCTCGCTGAAAAAGTGCCATGTGTCCTGCTGAGTCACCAACCTGCTGAGTCACCAAGCTGCTGAGTCATCTGAGCTACTGAGTCATCCGAGCACATGGCCTAATCCGAAGTGGTCCAATAGCGGTGCAACACATACCCTCTTAGCACATGTCCGAACCCTCGTAGCATGCCACGAACCCCCCTACTTCGGACCCTAGACCTCGGTCCAATCACAGACCGCCAGCAGCCCCTTCGCATGCGCAACCCTCGTGCGAGCCACCCCCCTACGAAGCCTCTCAGCCGTCAGATCATAAGACTCTCAGCCCTTGGATCAGAAGCTTCACCCTATAAATAAAAGGCTGCCAGCCTTCTCAGATATTTTTAAGAAATTGCCATATTAGCCCCTTTCTTCATATTTTCTTCATCTTAACATCCCGAAAAGCCCCGGTATCGATTGTAAAGCCCGGAATACGCCACGAAGTGCCCGAGAAGCCCGGAAAATTTATTTTTTCGGTTTCGAAGCCCGACTTTTGCAAAGCCCGGTTTCTCAATAAAACTCCCAGTTTTATTAGAAACGATCGTTTTAGGAAACGAATTGCTGCCCGATTATCATCAAATTATGTGAGTGTATAGTCACTTTCATTTTACACATAGATATGAAGTATTTACCTTATAATACATGCTATGTGTAAATATATTAATTGCTTATTCGAGGTGACTGTTGTGTGGATGTTTTATACAAGTTTTAAATTGTATAAGTATTTTTATCTACAAATATGTTGGGTAGAACATGGGTAGATAGTGATGTGTGATAAAATAAAATTGATGAGAGGCCTCGATGTGTTTTGAGATCAAGTCATCTAGCGGAGTTTGGATGACGACCACGGACTTTCTAGACAGTCCAGTGGGAAACATTAGCAGGTCCGCAACCTGTAGGTGTTAATGAACTAAGAGGGTTCATTCGCTGTACTCCATCCCCCTCATGGTTGCCTTTAGGACATGTATGGCTGAGGAAACCCCTTAGCAGTAGTGTCCATCCCGATGATATTCTTTAGGCTATGTCCCTTGTGAAAAGTGTTTAGGGACGTAAAGTGAGGATAACGGGAACGGGTAATCAGGGTTATTGTTGATTGGTGAACTTAATAAGTTTATTATTATTGTGGGTTGAAAACCCTATATGCTCACCAGGCTCCCAAGCCTGACCCACTCAGCTTTTTATGTTACAGGTAGTGGACCCCGAGCATAGTCGGAGGACGACGAGAGATTTTTGGACTATAGGCCAGTAGTTGTAAATAACTGTTGAAAGACTTATAATGTCTTGTTTATGCTTTTGATCTGTATCGGAACATGACATCCTGAGGTTTTGATATATATGGAAAATATATACCTTCTTAATGAAGGGTTTTGATAAACTTTTATCATATTTTATTTGGGGACCAATTCCGCAATATCTTTTGAAAAGATTTCTCTGATTTTATTTTAAAAAGCATAAATTAAATCGGTCTTTTCTGGCCGAGAAATTAGGGGATGTCACAGTTGGTATCAGAGCATTAGTTTAAGCGAACTTAGAAATTGTAGAATTTCTAGACTTGAACTTAGAATGCTATGTGATGATTATGAGATGAGTGTCTACCATATTTTAGACACGAGCACTAGTTTATTTTAGGCAAGATGCCTAAAATGCCCTTATGTGCTAAATGCTATGTGTTTGCCATGTGTGCCATTATTTGTTCGGATCTATGGTCTGTTGCCGACCAGATCTAGAAACCTTATGTGTGTAGGATTCTAAGCGTATGATTACGAGATTAGAACTAACATGTAAACGTTTCGGAGTGATAAGGGAATTGACATGTCTAACAAGGAAAAGACCTAAATTCGCCTTATTCGTTATATAGATTGTAATGGCCAGAACTCGTAGTGGAGCTGCAAATGCAAATGGAAATAAGGATCAATAGCCTCAACCTCAAGTAGTTGAGCAAGTACCTGTTGTAGGAGCTACACCTGAGTCAATGACGATGGCTTGGGTACAAGCAATGATCCAGATGATGTTAGATCGCCAAATGGAGGAGACAAGGCGATTACTACAACAACATAGGGAAGAGACTACAATACCTGTTGAACAGCCCGTATTGAATGAAGGGCAATTAGTAGGAGGGAACTACAGTGGGACTCTTGGTAAAGCCAACCCACCGATAGTTAGACAAAACAACCAGGATGGAGGAGTTGATGGACGCGGATGCAAATACAAAGATTTCATGGCATCTAAACCGCCGTGTCTATCTGAGAGTCCGACACCGGTGGAAGTCATGAATTGGATCTCCGAAATGGAGACGATGTTTGAAAGTTGCGAGTGCAGCAACAAACAAAAGACCGCACTTGCAATCCCTCTGTTAAAGTCTGGTGTGTTGAGCTGGTGGAAGTTACTAGCTGAGTCGATGCCCAAGGATGAAGCTAGTAAGATGTCTTGGGAAGATTTTGTGGTACAACTGAAATTGCAGTACTGCTCTGAGCAGGATCTTCTGGAAATCAATAATGAGTTGTAGAATTTAAAGAAAGGAAAGATGAGCGTTACTGAATACGCTGCTAGTTTTATGGAAAAGATGAAGCTAGTTCCTCATCTAGTTCCAACTGAACTCTCTAAGGTCAACAAGTTTTCCCTCGGATTACCAGCGAACTTTGGTCCGATGGTTAAGCAAGCAACCACTTTGAAAGCCGCCATCTGGGCTGCTAAGAATGTTGAGGTTCAGATGAAAGAGAAGGGTCTGGAGAGGGCAGAAGTTGGTGAAAAGAGAAAATTTGAAGGAACTTCGGGTTCCAACAAGAAAAACAAATTTTCTAAGTCCAAGAAGTTTGGAGGAGGAGGAGGTGAAGTGAAATGGTGTGAGAAGTGCAAGAAAAAGCACTCTGGGAGATGTAGCGAGGAGGTTACTTGCTTCAAATGTGGAAAGACTGGGCATTATGCCAACGTGTGTCCGTCCGACAAGAGGGTATGTTTTGAGTGCCATGAAGTAGGGCATGTTCTTAAAGACTGTCCAAAGAGGAAGGATGCCGCAAAGCCCAATCTACCACCAAAGCCGAAGGCGAGAGCCTTTCAGATGACACTTGAAGGTGCAAAAGCAGAAGTCGATGTCGCTTCAGGTACCTTTCTCGTAAACGAATTGCCTGCCCAAATTTTGTTTGATTCTGGAGCCAATTACTCCTTTATATCGCATGAATTTGGTAGAAAGCTAGCTTTGCCTATAGATAGGCTAGTTAATGCCTTATTAGTTGAGATTGCTAGTGGCAAGTTTGTACCTGTTAGCCATCGTATGAAAAACATCCTCATTAACTTGGATGGGAATAAGTTCCACGAGGAATTATTGCCTATCGAGTTAAATGGATTCGACATAGTTTTAGGAATGGATTCGCTTAGCGCCAACGATGCAGAAATATTATGTAGAAAGAAGATAGTAAAAGTAAACCCGCCAGGGAAAGAGTCGTTTATGGTGTATGGAGAAAAAAGCAGAGTAAATTCTGGAATCATTTCCCTAATGAAAACCAGAAAGTGTTTGGCCAAGGGATGTACATCATATCTAGCGTTCGTGATCGATGCTAAGATGGAAAAGAAGGAGGTGCAGAATATTCCGGTGGTGTGTGATTATCCGGAAGTCTTTCCCGAAGATCTTCCCGGATTGCCCCCTGATCGACAAGTAGAATTTCATATCGACTTGTTACTAGGAACGATGCCGATAGCAAAAGCACCATATCGATTAGCACCAACAAAGATGAAATAACTTATGACACAACTTCAGGAGTTATTGGACAAATGTTTCATTCGACCTAGTTCATCGCCCTGGGGAGCCCCTGTGTTATTTGTAAACAAGAAAGACGGAAGCATGAGAATGTGCATCGATTACAAAGAGCTGAACAAAGTGACGATAAAGAACAAGTACCCGTTGCCAAGGATCGATGACTTGTTCGACCAGTTGCAGGGTTCGAGCTATTTCTCGAAGATCGATCTTAGGTCGAGATACCATCAACTAAAGGTGAGAGAGAAGGATATCGAAAAGACTACGTTTAGAACAAGATATGGACACTATGAATTTTTGGTTATGTCGTTTGGACTAACCAATGCCCTAGCAGCTTTCATGGATTTGATGAATAGGGTTTGTAAACCATTCTTAGATAAATCCGTGATAGTATTCATAGACGATATCTTGATTTATTCGAAAAGCAAGCAGGAGCATGAAAAGCATCTACGTGAAGTGCTAGAAGTCCTAAAAAAGGAGAAGCTGTATGCAAAGTTCTCCAAATGTGAATTTTGGATTCAAGAAGTCCAATTTTTAGGTCATGTGGTTAACCAAGAAGGAATAATGGTTGACCCAACAAAGATTGAAGCTGTAATGAAGTGGGAACAACCAAAAAGTCCTACGGAGATTCGAAGCTTTTTAGGATTAGCTGGATATTACCGAAGGTTTATCCAAGGTTTTTCTTCGATTGCTACTCCATTAACCGCTTTGACCCACAAAGGAGCTACTTATGCTTGGAATGAGAAGCATAAGGAAGCCTTTGAGAAGTTGAAGAAGAGATTGAATGAAGCACCGATTCTTTCGTTGCCTGAAGGAGTTGATGACTTCGCAGTTTATAGCGATGCGTTTGGAGTTGGGATAGGTTGTGTTCTGACCCAAAGGGATAAAGTGATAGCGTATGCATGAAGGCAATTGAAGGAGCATGAAAAGAACTACCCCACTCACGATTTGGATTTGGCAGCGGTAGTATTCGCCCTAAAGATATGGAGGCATTATCTTTATGGCACAAAGTGTAAACTTTTCACTGATCCTAAGAGTCTTCAATATCTCTTTAATCAGAAGGAATTGAACATGAGGCAACGACTCTGGCTAGAGTTACTCAAGGACTACGACTGTGAGATACTTTACCACCCTGGTAAAGCAAATGTTGTTGCTGATGCTCTCAGTCGGAAGGTAAAACTTGAAAAGAAAAGGCCAAGAGCGTTGAGAATTGAAGTTGTCTCGACAATTGTGGAAAGTATAAAGAAAGCCCAAGAGGAAGCTTTGAAGAAAAATGACCGAAAGGAAGAACGTTTGGGCACAACGTTAGTGTTCGGTACAAACAACCAAGGGTTGAAGGTATTCCAAGATAGGATTTGGGTACCTAAGACGGGCGGAGTAAGAGATCTTCTAATGGAAGAAGCTCACAAGACCATGTACTCGATTCATCCCGGCAGTACAAAAATGTATAGGGATTTAAAGCCCTATTATTGGTGGCCGATGATGAAGCTCGATGTGGCTAAGTATGTGGCCGAGTGTGTAACTTGTGCTAGGGTTAAGGCATAACATCAGAAACCGTATGGGAGTTTAGAACCTTTACCCATACCCATGGGTAAATGGGAAGACATCACCATGGATTTTGTGACTAAACTGCCCAGAACAAGGAATGGTCATGACATGATTTAGGTGGTCGTTGATCGCTTCACTAAGAGTGCGCATTTCATAGCAGCCAAAGAGAAATGGTCTATGGATAAACTTGAGAATTCTTACGTGAAGGAAATTGTGAGGCTTCACGGTGTTCCGTTAATGATTGTGTCCGATCGTGACAGCTGTTTTAACTCGAGATTTTGGAGAAGTGTACAAGAGGAATTGGGTACTAAGTTGTGTTTGAGTACAACTTACCATCTGCAAATCGATGGTCAGAGTGAACGAACGATTCAAAAATTGGAGGATATGCTGAGAGCATGTACCCTAGAATTCCAAGGTAACTAGGATGAACACTTACCTTTAGTAGAATTCTCCTATAATAATAGTTTCCACTCAAGCATTAAGATGGCACCTTATCACGCTTTGTATGGGGAAAAGTGTCGAACGCCATCATGCTGGCTGGAAGCTGGGGAAAAGCAGTTTATGGGACCTGAAATAGTCCATCAGACTGCTGAAAAGTTGAAAGTGATAAGGGAAAGGATGTTAGCTGCTCAAGATCGACAAAAGAGTTAAGCTGACAAGAAAAGACAACCTATATCCTTCGATGTTGGAGATTCGGTTTTACTTAAAGTCTCGCCGTGGAAGGGACTTATAAGATTTAGTAAGAGAGGGAAGTTGAGTCCAAGATTTATTGGACCATTTAAAGTTCTTTAGAGGATCGGGAATCAAGCTTACAGGCTAGAGTTACCGGAAGAACTAGAGGGTATTCATAACACCTTTCATGTGTGTTACTTGAGAAAGTTCACGGGAGATGTGCCCGACATAATTCCGATTTCTGAGTTAAGGTTAGATGAAAACAAGAGGTTGATCAAAGAACCCGAGGAAATCGTTGACCGTAAGACTATGAAGTTACGACGCAAGACAGTCGATTTAGTGCTTGTGCGCAGGAAACATACGAATGGACCAAATCTCACTTGGGAAATGGAGAGTGACATGATGAGTCGCTACCCGCAGTTGTTTGGTGATATGTGATTCCGGGGACGGAATCATCCTAAGGGGGAGAGAATTGTAACACTCGTGTTTCTAGCCTAGGCATTTATATTGAGTTGATAGTCTAGGTTAACCTTTGTAACTCATTCTTAAGAAATGAAAAGGAATTATGTGAATTATGTGTTTTATGCTTAATTATTAGGGCTTAATTAATTAAGAATAAAAATAAGCGTCAAAATTAAAGTGTGAGATAAGCCTGATATCTTTAAATAAAGTTTTAGTGGTTGAAACAAGGATTTCAGGGATATAAAAAATACCAAAATCCGAGTTATAACGAAGAAGTTATGAGCTGTCGAAGTTTCGCGACAAAACCAGCACAGTGCTGAATGTCATAAAAAGTGAGTTTTTGATAAACTACTTTTTAGCCTTATTAATCTAAATTAAAGTCGTAGTATTCGTTAAACCGAGAAGTTTGATAAAAAGAACGCCTAAATCTGACTTCGTATGAGGAAGTTATGATTTTTTGAAGTTTCAGCTTAGCAGTAGACAGCTAAAAACTCGAATTTTAGATCGAGCGATTTTTAGCCGACACAACCTAAACGAGAATTGAAGGTCTCGTCATTAGGAGCACAACAGTAAAAAGTATGACGTAAACGGACGTAGTATGAAAAAGTTATGAATTTTTAACGGATTTCCTGTCCCGGTCTGTTAAAAATAATAATATAAAATTTAATGTCAAAATTAGCCGACGAAGTCTAAACGGAAGTTGTAGAGCGTAATTTTAGCTACGCGTGCATATAAAGAACATCAAAAACGGAGCTCGTATGCGAAAGTTATGGATTTTAGAAGTTTTGGCGCGAAAATCGAGAAAATTCGCATAGTCACGAAATGCCACGTCACCCTCGCTGAAAAAGTGCCACGTGTCCTACTAAGTCACCAACCTGCTGAGTCATCCGAGCACATGACCTAATCCGAAGTGGTCCAATAGCGGTGCGACACGTACCCTCTTAGCACATGTCCGAACCCTCGCAGCATGCCACGAACCCTCCTACTTCGGACCCTAGACCTCGGTCCAATCATAGACCGCCAGCAGCCCCTTCGCATGCGCAGCCCTCGTGCGAGCCACCCCCCTGCGAAGCCTCTTAGCCATCGGATCAGAAGACTCTCGGTCCTTGGATTAGAAGCTTCACCCTATAAATAAAAGGCTGCGAGCCTTCTCGGATATTTTTAAGAAATTGCCGTATTTAGCCCCTTTCTTCATATTTTCTTCATCTTAACATCCCGCAAAGCCCCGGTATCGATTGTAAAGCCCGAAATACGCCACGAAGTCCCCGAGAAGCTTGGAAAATTTATTTTTTCGGTTTCGAAGCCCGACTTTCGCAAAGCCCGGTTTCTCAATAAAACTCCCGGTTTTATTAGAAACGATCGTTTTAGGAAACGAATTGCTGCCCGATTATCATCAAATTATGTGAGTGTATAGTCACTTTCATTTTACACATAGATATGAAGTATTTACCTTATAATGCATGCTATGTGTAAATATATTAATTGTTTATTCGAGGTGATTGTTGTGTTGATGTTTTATACAAGTTTTAAATTGTATAAGTATTTTTATCTACAAATATGTTGGGTAGAACATGGGTAGATAGTGATGTGTGATAAAATAAAATTGATGAGAGGCCTCGATGTGTTTTGAGATCAAGTCATCTAGCGGAGTTTGGATGACGACCACTGACTTTCTAGACAGTCCAGTGTGAAACATTAGCAGGTCCGCAACCTGTAGGTGTTAATGAACTAAGAGGGTTCATTCGCTGTACTCCATCCCCCTCATGGTTGCCTTTAGGACATGTATGGCTGAGGAAACCACTTAGCAGTAGTGTCCATCCCGATGATATTCTTTAGGCTAGGTCCCTTGTGAAAAGTGTTTAGGGACGTAAAGTGAGGATAACGGGAACGGGTAATCAAGGTTATTGTTGATTGGTGAACTTAATAAGTTTATTATTATTGTGGGTTGAAAACCCTATATGCTCACCAGGCTCCCAAGCCTGACCCACTCGGCTTTTTATGTTACAGGTAGTGGACCCCGAGCATAGTCGGATGACGACGAGAGATTTTTGGATTATAGGCCAGTAGTTGTAAATAACTGTTGAAAGACTTATAATGTCTTGTTTATGCTTTTGATCTGTATTGGAACATGACATCCCGAGGTTTTGATATATATGGAAAATATATACCTTCTTAATGAAGGATTTTGATAAACTTTTATCATATTTTGTTTGGGGACCAATTCCGCAACATCTTTTGAAAAGATTTCTCTAATTTTATTTTAAAAAGCATAAATTAAATCGGTCTTTTCTGGTCGAGAAATTAGGGGATGTCACATTAATATAAAAATAAAAAATTTTGGTTTTAATTTTTGGGACGTTAGAAGTTGGTATCAAAGTCTTAGTTTGAGGGATTCAGACATATTCTCGGGTGTGTCTGAACTCAAACTGAGGGTTTGGTAGATTTTTCAAAAATAAATGTTTTATAAAAAGAAGGTTTCTAATAAAAGAAGAAAAAAGGTGTGTGGTGCATGCAATCGACCGAGCTCAAGTAAGTTTTCCCAAAATACCCATACATGTTTTATGATATGATTTGATTTGTGAATCTGTGAATCGCATGCTAGTTAGGGATAAGGATCTGCTAGGGATTTGTATGATAGAATGCTAGGAGATATGCCTTTATATGCCTACTGTATGAGCTTGTAAACTTGCAAGCTAGTACTAATCACTCAATGATACTATGATAGGATGGCCTATTTAAGTTATGCTTGTTTCATTACTCGATGCTCGAATGCTGCTTGCTTTGTGCTTCTAGGAGTTTCCATTAACCTCAACTAACTAGCAAAAATGTATATCAAGTTACTTCACGGTTGAGACTAGATAATTTTTGAAGGTTAGGTTTTAACTCTATTGCACGACTCTTGTTTGAGTCCAACCGTTGTAGTGTAAGACCTTTCATTCGAAGATTTATTTGGTTTCGGTGATATGTAATTGTATTCGTGAGCTAGTTAGAGGATGTTATGGGGAGTTCTTTATGCCACTGATGGTAGGGAGTAGTGTGGTGGTTGACCTAGGTACATCAGTCCTTTTTAGGGTTTTATCCTGGGTGGGTCGGGTTGCTTATCGCCTGGATCTTCCTGAGTTGTTTAGTTAGATCCATAGCGCATTTCACATATCCCAGTTGCGGAAATGTTTGGTGGATACATTGGTCTGATATGTGATGCCTTGTAGCCTAAGAGGAATTGGATGTTATGCTAGATTTGAAATCTTTCTTGGTAGGTAGTGAGATGGGGATGTCCTATGGTTGGCTGTGACTTGGAGTGTTACTTCACGAATGCTGCTTGTTTTGTGCTTTGTGGGACTCATGATGATGTGAGTTAACTATTAAGTGAAACTGATTAGTCACATGTGTCATAGGTTAAATAATCTCAGAGTGGCGAATTTAACCCTACTGCACAACTCTCGTTTGAGTCTGACCGTTGTAGGGATGAGTCTTTCACTCAAAGGATTATGTAATCTTTGATGAATGTGATTGTATTCATGAAGTAGTTAACTAAAATTATTGGGAGTTCTTCAACAACTAATGGTAGGGTGAGTTCGGGAACCTAAGAGAGCCTAGGATGTGCTGTAGTGGGTTGGCCTACGCTGTTTAGCGATATGTATTCATTTGAGGTCAGGTGTATTAGAATGGATAGGACGGATGCAGACAGGAGTGTTTACTTAGAGGACCCGAGATGATTCTTAAGGAAAGTATGGATAGGCGTGGAAGGTTGTATTAGGCCCATACTACTGGAAGCACAAGATCCATACTCGACTCGAGGAAAATTTGGGGGATCCTTAGGAACTGGTTAAGAAAGGTGGCACAGTTTGACATCATGATTCATTGCTTTGTATTCCTGCATTAATCAGTTTATCGAGTATGATCGTCTAGGTTGAGGATGGGTAAGATGATTGTTCGAGCCTCAGTAGCCATGTTTTTTGGGTTTCAATGGTGTAGAAATGTGGAAGGTAATTGATTCCGAGGTTTGGAGGGCCTTGCTCAAGTTGTGACAACCCAAGTTGTCCCGTTACATTTCCCCATTACCGTTAACGGAATATTCCACTGTATAAAAGTTTCGTTAATTAGAGGGCATCAATTTAATAAACATTCCATTTGGTTACATTTAACATGCCGTTAAGTCGTGATAAAAAGGAAATAAAAACACACGACACACATTTCCATTTATTTGGAAAATGTTAAGCTTTATAGTTACGACCACTAAATCGGGTGCGACCAAAAGCCCCGTTTAACAGCAGTATCGGGTAAAATTCCACTGAGCCCCGACTCGGAACCCTATATAAGGGTGAGTGGAGTCCATTGGAGACTTTTTACACTCTCTCTCTAGACCCGTTTTCGCCCCGAATCCGCAACCCAACGTTTCCAAATTGTAAGTCCGCTTACCCTAGCTTGTTCTAAACATTACTAGCTGTAATTATAGCCCAAAAACCATCCAAGAAGGCATGGGATAAGGAGTTTACAGCCCAGGAACACTCTAGGGCCGTAAACCCCTAAAATGGTGCCAAACATGCCTTTAAACTTGCCCTTAAGCTTGGAAAATAATTAGGGATCTAGCCTAGGAGTGTTTAAACATCAAAACACAATGATTTAGGGCATCAAAGTGAGTTTACGGCCCAAGCACATGCTTAGGCCATAAACCCCTCAAAACCTTGTCAAAATGCCTCAAAAACACTCCCAAACCACACTAGGGCTTATCACATAAATTAGGGGCTTATTCTCTTGGGTTTAGATCACTTAAACAATTAGAATTGGAGGATTAATAGGAGTTTACAGCCCAGACATGTGTCAAGGCCGTAAACTCCCTAAACCAAGCCAAAATGTTGGTTTTTGTCCCCCAAATGACCTTAGACTATTTCCATAAAACACTAGGAAGGATTTAAGGACTTAAACACATGAAATGGAGGGGTAAAAAGGAGTTTACGGCCCAAGCAAGTGTCTAGGCCGTAAACTCCCCAAAACACATCCAAATGTTAGATTTAATCCCCCAAAATAGCATCACACTTCATTAGAAATTGCTAGAAAGGTAATAGGGGCGTGAAACTTCACAAAACACTAAGGGTGAGAGTTTACGGTCGTAAACTCTCTTAGGAGTGTCCCTAGGCCGTAAACTCCTAGTTAATGTGTAACATCCCAAAATTCAAGACCAAAAATTTCTTTTTAATAAAACGTTACTTTAACCAAAGACATCATTCCAAAACATAATCTGAGTATAAGTTTTCAAAACACATGTTTATTATCAGAGCAAACATTCCCAGGCTGACTAATCTATGGTGTGTGCCATGCGATCACCCCGAGCTCCTCCCTCCGCTACCGGAAGTACCTGAAAACAAAACTGAAAACCGTAAGCACGAAGCTTAGTGAGTTCCCCACCTTACCACATACCATGCAAAACCATATACTTCACATACTGGGCCACGCCCGCTATCCTGGGCCTCGCCCTCTACTTCGGGCCTCTCCCGCTACAACGGCCCCACAGCTCCAGGCCCCGCCTGGCTTCGAGCCCCGCTCGGATACAGATCTGTTTCACTTAGGCCTCGCCTGTCACAGGGCCTCGCCCACTAACATATAATAGCACATAAACATATCACATAACATTACATAAACGAAACATATCCTAACAACTCTTGCTCTAAGGCCTCACCTATCTCTGGGCCCCGCCCGTGTCCTGCTACTAATGAGTCATGGAACCTTGTCCATACTCCTGCTGATAGTGAGATACGGGCCCAGCCCACCCTCACTCCTTTCCTAACTTGGGCCTCGCCCCTGCTCTGCTGCTACTGAGATGTGGAACACCATCCACACTCTGCTATTGGTGAGATACGGGACCTCGCCCACACTCACCTCCCTACCAGGCACATACAAGTATCACACAGACAACAAGTATAAACTATCACATAAACCGCTCCTTAGGCACCCACCCTCTTTCATTGGACCTCGTCCGAATATCATACTAGCATACTGTGCCTAGGGCTAACCCCCGGGTCTTCTACTCATAACTACATGGGCTGGCATTGTGGCCGTAGACCCATTCATACAAAGGGAAACTCACCTGATACTGCTGAACTGCTGCTGCTAACCCCTTTGACTGCTACCTGACCACTGACTCCGAACTGCTGCTCCGCTAGCTCCCCGACCTACCATTATCAACATAACACTTAGTCTAACTGACCTTCAAAGGTCAACCAAGTCAACTTTGGTCAAAGTCAACGTCCTGGTCAAAGTCAACCTTCCAGGTCAACCCTACTCGTCGAGTCACCCTACTGACTCGCCGAGTTCATAAGTCCAGAGTCCTTCCACTCGCGACTCTACTCGCCGAGTCAGCCCCTGACTCGCCGAGTCTACTGATTCCCGATTCTTGTCCTGTCCAACTCACTGAGTCCTGGCTCGACTCACTGACTCAAGACTTAACTCGAAGGGTTTGGGACCACGCGACCTGACTCGCCGAGTCTAAGAATAGACTCGCCGAGCACACGACAATCTTCATCCAACTCGCCGAGTTGTTCATCCAACTCGCCGAGTTCATCCCTATCTTCATCCGACTTGACGAGCTGTTCATCCCACTAGTCGAGTTCCTCCTCATCTTTAAGCTACTCGCCGAGTCCACTCGAAGGACTCGCCGAGTCCAATAAGATCCTCTTACATGCTGAGGACTTCCAAGTCATGCATGAACTCCAAACTGTAGATCTACCCTTCCCAAGCCTATTCCCCACGTAAAGTTGCAAACTTTACGTGTAGAGAGGGAGATCTAGGCAAAATGCACCAATAACTAGGGTTTGAGAGCAAGAGGCTCCAAAATTCACCCAATGGCTGATACTTTACGGGATTCTAAACCAACACAAGCATGGATGTGAGGTAGCAACCTCAGATCTGGACCTCAAGCTTGAAATTGATCTTAGGCATGGCTTAAAAGCCCCAAAACTCATAACCAAAGAAGATTTAAAGGAGGGAAACAAATTAATACCTTCAAATGCTCTGAAATGTTCCCCAAACTTCAGATCCAAAGCCACTCCTTGATGCTTCAAAGATTCCCACTTCTTCTTCTTCTTCTTCTAAATCACTCAAAAATGGCCAAAAGTATGAATCATCACAATGGAGGCTTAGGGTGCGGCGTTCTGGGTGTGAGAGGCAGTAAAGGAGCCCTAGGAAGAAGATTGAGACATTTAAATAGGCTCCAAGCCCCGGATTTAGGGTTCTCCTCGCCGAGTCCACTTGGCCGACTCGCCGAGTCCACTTGGCCGACTCGCCGAGTTGGTCACTTACTCCTCGACCCGGATCCCGCTCCGACTCGCCGAGTCCTTCCTTGGACTCGCCGAGTCCCTCCTAAATTTAGGGTTTCCTTTACTTTCTTGGCTTTCAAAATCTTGGGTGTTACAACTCTCCCCCACTTAAACTGAACTTCCTCCTCGAAGTTTACCATGGCCCACCACCTGCGATCTGCCTCTAATACCCAACACCAGCCGCCTACCTACGCTGGTCTTCCACCTGGTCATCCTGACTAACATCAACCTCGCGGGTAAACCTCGGGTCAAACCTGACCCTGAATAACGTAGAAACAGAACTTACTCAACCGATAATCCTTATGGTACTCACCGAGTACTGCACTGAACCCGCAGAGGTTCTCCACTTCTTTCCTTGCTTCATACTCGCACTGCCACCGACTGGCAATTCTGCTATTCCTCGTCTGACTCCCTGATAAACTGGGACCGCCCGGGTCCCTACCAACCTATCAATGACTGGATTACCGGCTCCCACCGGTAGCTAGTCCCAACACCATCATTGGTCGCTCTCAGCGACTTCCAAAGAAACCTCGACCACCTATAACTGCTCAATCAATCATGCCATCCAGGCACTACAAACCTGGGATCCCCGATCCCCTAACTTGACACTAAGGTCCCTACCAGGTCCCACCTGCATTGCTAAAACTCACGGGCCTCGCCCACGGGTCCCAGCCGCCTCTATCCTCCTAGTCTCACTAGTCTAGTCACTCTCGCTCGGGCCTAGCCCACGGGTCTCACCCAACCATACTACTGAGCAACCCTGCTCCCAAGTCTCACCTGCATTGCTAATCTCATACGGGCCTCGCCCACGGGTCTCACCCAACTATATCCTGGAGCGGCCTCTCCCAAGGTCTCACCTCTCTAGAGCTATACAGGCAACTCCCTATCATTCTCATCCACTTACCCAATCTTGATCCCTACCTGGTCACTAGGAGATAAGGACCTCGCCCCAACTCCACTAACGGAGCTACTAAGGAATGCTACGGCTTACCCATAGGCTTATATCACCATCCATTGCTGACCTCTAGTGAATGCTACAGCTGCCCTGTAGTCTTACAACACTTCCACTACTGACTACTAATACGAAGGCACCCACGTGCCATCAGCTTCTCAGGATCCTTATTCCGACTCCCGCGAGTCCTTCGGGCGATCCACAACCTGAATTCTCATCCATAACTAACCATTACCATCACACGCACTAGCTGATGTGGAGTTTCTCAAACTCCCAACCCTGAAATCCTCACTCCATCAAACGCTGAACTACTTCTCTTCCCTCTCGGAGGTCATGTACTCATTCTGGGTCTGCGTGCTCCTCTCTAGGCACACCCGGAGGATTCTCCCCCACTTCGATCCTGCTTACCCCTTGCTGCTCAATACTCAAAGAGATCCTGATATTTGCTACCACTCCATAACCCATCTACTGAGGAATCCAAGCCCGCCATAGGTAAGGATTTAGCCAATCCATCACAATCACTGCACCATTCCGAACTAGCGAAACGTACCAAATCCCTCCCAAGCATGCTACAGTTACTGCATCCTTCGAAACCTTCTTCAATAGAGCACATCCCCTAACTACCATACAAATATCCAAGGTATGCAGATGGCATATAACTCGATCACAATCAACCAATCAAAATAAAATACTTTTACCGCTAATGATGCAGAACCGTAACAATGAAATCATGCACAAATAAAAGAACTGAAAATGGGAAATTGCATACCTGCAACATCCGGCATTGCTCGCGTCTCCTAGGTCTTCATATGAAAAGGCCTGCTCCCTGCCACAGGTGCCTCTACCCGACCCTGACGGCCATCTGTGATCCTCAAAGTTGCAGGGGCGGGTGCCATCACCCGTCCTGCCGAAGACAAACTGGGGCACTGGGCCTTCTTGTGGCCCCGTTGGTTGAAATGAAAACATATCAAGTCTGATCCCTGCGCGGCGGTAACAGTACAATCCCTGCTGAAATGACCAGTCTGACCGCACTTGAAACAGCCAGACTCACCACCGCTACCACTCCTGCATGCACCCCCGTGCGCCCTGCCACACTTTCCGCACCAACTACGGTCCTGATGATCCCTCGATCTCGAATCCGATCCCTTGGGCCTTTTGCCCGAACCTGTAGCTACCTGAACCTCATCCGGATTCCTCTTCCGGATCTGCTCCAAATCAATTTCCCTCTCTCTAGCCCGAGAAATCATATCTTCCAGCGTCTTACAGCTGGACCTGCTCACGAACTCCCTGATGTCATCCCTCAACATCTCATGGTACCGAGCCTTCTTCATTTCCTCATCCGCTACATACTGCGGTACAAGAAGAGCCCTCTCCCTGAACTTGGCGGTGATCTCCGCCACAGTCTCAGTAGTCTGCGTCAAATCCTGAAACTCTCGTGCCAGCTGCTGCACCTCAATAATCGGCAAAAACTCCGCCCTGAACCTGGCCGAGAAATCACTCCAAGCCATCGCGTCCAACGCGACATCATCCCCCAGAGCATGACCAATCTCCTCCCACCAGTCCCTCGCTCTATCCTTCAGAAGACAGGAGGCGAGTCTAACCTTGTCCCCCTCGGGACACTTGCTCGAACGAAAAGCGTTGGCTACATCCGCCAACCATCTGCTGCTAGCAATGGGGTCCCTAGCCCCATGATAATCTGGTGCCCCGCAGGCTCTGAACTCTCGAAATGTCAAGGTACGCTATCCCATCAATGCCATCATCTCAGTACGGAAGGCTCCCAGCCTCTCATCCAAAATCTCCAGTATACCCTCCTTGACCGTGCCAAAGATCACAGGAGTCTGAGCTAGAATACTGCGCGTAACCTCAGCTGATATCAACTCTCTCATCCGCTCCTCGAGCTGCTCGGTCCCTGAACCCGAGCCTGATCCCTCTCCGGCGCCTGATCCGCCCGCTGGTCTCTCTCGCAATGTCACCATGCTGAAAATATACCACAACCACTATCAGAATACTCATCACTAATGCGAGACCAAACATGCCCTACCAGGTTCCCAGTCTTGTCTCTGCCCTTCCCGAATCGAGTACGGATCCTCTGTTTTCAGTAGTACGGGCCCATACTACCTTCCACATCTATCCGTACTTTCCTCAGGAATTGCTTTGACTCCACCAGGTCCCTTATCCACTAATACTGCTCCCAACACTATCTCATCCTAGGCTTACCCTAGGGAAACCTATGACTCAACTCAAACCAGTCCTCAGCTGCTGAAGGTCTCCTTGTGATGCCAATTAGCCATCCCCTGGATACCATCACATGCGACGAGGCTCAGATAATCCTTCAAGTAAAAGACTCGTCCCTACAACGGTTGGACTCAAACAAGAGCTGCACAATAGGACCAAATCCAGCACTCTGAGATTATTCAACCCTGATCGTATGTGACGTGTTGTATCCACCTAATGGCTAACTCCCATCACTCAGAATCCCACAATGCACAAAGCAAGCATCATTCGAACAAGGGAAAAATCTAACCATAACATACTCAAGCAATCATATCCACATAGCAAGAATCTGAACTAGCATGCAACACAAACTCACAACTCAGGCATAACCTAAACAGGCTACCCTACTACTGTCTACTCAGCACTACTATACAGCTCAAAAGCACAAATAACAGGCACGTAAGGCATCATCCCTAGATCCTTAGTCCTATTCTAGCATGCTGTTCTATCAACTGATAATCATAACATAAACTTGTATGGGTATTTTGGGGTACTTACTTGAGCTTGGTTGATTGCATGCACCACACCACTTTTCTCTTTTCAAAATTCTTTTCTTTCTGAATTCTTTTTGCTTTTCTAAAACTGTTTTCTTTCTCAAAACTCTCTTTTTACAAAACTATCTTTCTATTTTGAAAACTTATATACCAATTCCTCAGTTTGAGTTCAAACACACCCGAGAGCATGTCTGAATCCCTCAAACCAAGGCTCTGATACCAACTTGTAACATCCCAAAATTCAAGACCAAAAATTTCTTTTTAATAAAACATTACTTTAACCAAAGAAATCATTCCAAAACATAATCTGAGTATAAGTTTTCAAAACACATGTTTATTATCAGAGTAAACATTCCCAGGCTGACTAATCTATGGTGTGTGCCATGCGATCACCCCGAGCTCCTCCCTCCGCTACCGGAAGTACCTAAAAACAAAACTGAAAACCGTAAGCACGAAGCTTAGTGAGTTCCCCACCTTACCACATACCATGCAAAACCATATACTTCACATACTGGGCCACGCCCGCTATCCTGGGCCTCGCCCTCTACTTCGGGCCTCTCCCGCTACAACGGCCCCACAGCTCCAGGCCCCGCCTGGCTTCGAGCCCCGCTCGGATACAGATCTGTTTCACTTAGGCCTCGCCTGTCACAGGGCCTCGCCCACTAACATATAATAGCACATAAACATATCACATAACATTACATAAACGAAACATATCCTAACAACTCTTGCTCTAAGGCCTTGCCTATCTTTGGGCCCCGCCCGTGTCCTGCTACTAATGAGTCATGGAACCTTGTCCATACTCCTGCTGATAGTGAGATACGGGCCCAGCCCACCCTCACTCCTTTCCTAACTTGGGCCTCGCCCCTGCTCTGCTGCTACTGAGATGTGGAACACCATCCACACTCTGCTATTGGTGAGATACGGGACCTCGCCCACACTCACCTCCCTACCAGGCACATACAAGTATCACACAGACAACAAGTATAAACTATCACATAAACCGCTCCTTGGGCACCCACCCTCTATCATTGGACCTCGTCCGAATATCATACTAGCATACTGTGCCTAGGGCTAACCCCCGGGTCTTCTACTCATAACTACATGGGCCGGCATTGTGGCCGTAGACCCATTCATACAAAGGGAAACTCACCTGATACTGCTGAACTGCTGCTGCTAACCCCTTTGACCGCTACCTGACCACTGACTCCGAACTGCTGCTCCGCTAGCTCCCCGACCTACCATTATCAACATAACACTTAGTCTAACTGACCTTCAAAGGTCAACCAAGTCAACTCTGGTCAAGGTCAACGTCCTGGTCAAAGTCAACCTTCCAGGTCAACCCTACTCGTCGAGTCACCCTACTGACTCGCCGAGTTCATAAGTCCAGAGTCCTTCCACTCGCGACTCTACTCGCCGAGTCAGCCCCTGACTCGCCGAGTCTATTGATTCCCGATTCTTGTCCTATCCAACTCACTGAGTCCTGGCTCGACTCGCCGAGTCAGCCCCTGACTCGCCGAGCACACGACAATCTTCATCCAACTCGCCGAGTTGTTCATCCAACTCGCCGAGTTCATCCCTATCTTCATCCGACTCGACGAGCTGTTCATCCCACTCGTCGAGTTCCTCCTCATCTTCAAGCTACTCGCCGAGTCCACTCGAAGGACTCGCCGAGTCCAATAAGATCCTCTTACATGCAGAGGACTTCCGAGTCGTGCATGAACTCCAAACTGTAGATCTACCCTTCCTAAGCCTATTCCCCACGTAAAGTTGCAAACTTTACGTGTAGAGAAGGAGATCTAGGCAAAATGCACCAATAACTAGGGTTTGAGACCAAGAGGCTCCAAAATCCACCCAATGGCTGATACTTTACGGGATTCTAAACCAACACAAGCATGGATGTGAGGTAGCAACCTCAGATCTGGACCTCAAGCTTGAAATTGATCTTAGGCATGGCTTAAAAGCCCCAAAACTCATAACCAAAGAAGATTTAAAGGAGGGAAACAAATTAATACCTTCAAATGCTCTGAAATGTTCCCCAAACTTTAGATCCAAAGCCACTCCTTGATGCTTCAAAGATTCCCACTTCTTCTTCTTCTTCTTCTTCTTCTAAATCACTCAAAAATGGCCAAAAGTATGAATCATCACAATGGAGGCTTAGGGTGCGGCGTTCTGGGTGTGAGAGGCAGTAAAGGAGCCCTATGAAGAAGATTGAGACATTTAAATAGGCTCCAAGCCCCGGATTTAGGGTTCTCCTCGCCGAGTCCACTTGGCCGACTCGCCGAGTTGGTCACTTACTCCTCGACCCGGATCCCGCTCCGACTCGCCGAGTCCTTCCTTGGACTCGCCGAGTCCCTCCTAAATTTAGGGTTTCCTTTACTTTCTTGGCTTTCAAAATCTTGGGTGTTACAACTCTCCCCCACTTAAACTGAACTTCCTCCTCGAAGTTTACCATGGCCCACCACCTGCGATCTGCCTCTAATACCCAACACCAGCCGCCTACCTACGCTGGTCTTCCACCTGGTCATCCTGACTAACATCAACCTCGCGGGTAAACCTCGGGTCAAACCTGACCCTGAATAACGTAGAAACAGAACTTACTCAACCGATAATCCTTATGGTACTCACCGAGTACTGCACTGAACCCGCAGAGGTTCTCCACTTCTTTCCATGCGTAATTTCCTTGCCTTCCCAAGGCAAAGCCTCATAACCGACTTTTCCTCTGACACTGTGAAGGTCCTATCCTTCACTAACTCCATCACCCCCCCACTATTCCTAGAACGGGTCATCACCATCAGTACTTACTGACACTCCTTTCTGCCAACACTTGGTGTCGAGCACCCCTCGACTCAACTAACTGAATTCCACCATACGCTTCATACTCGCACTGCCACCGACTGGCAATTCTGCTATTCCTCGTCTGACTCCCTGATAAACTGGGACCGCCCGGGTCCCTACCAACCTATCAATGACTGGATTACCGGCTCCCACCGGTAGCTACTCCCAACACCATCATTGGTCGCTCTCAGCGACTTCCAAAGAAACCTCGACCACCTATAACTGCTCAATCAATCATGCCATCCAGGCACTACAAACCTGGGATCCCCGATCCCCTAACTTGACACTAAGGTCCCTACCAGGTCCCACCTGCACTGCTAAAACTCACGGGCCTCGCCCACGGGTCCCACCCGCCTCTATCCTCCTAGTCTCACTAGTCTAGTCACTCTCGCTCGGGCCTAGCCCATGGGTCTCACCCAACCATACTACTGAGCAACCCTGCTCCCAGGTCTCACCTGCACTGCTAATCTCATATGGGCCTCGCCCACGGGTCTCACCCAACTATATCCTGGAGCGGCCTCTCCCAAGGTCTCACCTCTCTAGAGCTATACAGGCAACTCCCTATCATTCTCATCCACTTACCCAATCTTGATCCCTACCTGATCACTAGGAGATAAGGGCCTCGCCCCAACTCCACTAACGGAGCTACTAAGGAATGCTACGGCTTACCCATAGGCTTATATCACCATCCATTGCTGACCTCTAGTGAATGCTACAGCTGCCCTGTAGTCTTACAACACTTCCACTACTGACTGCTAATACGAAGGCACCCACGTGCCTTACAAAATAATACAAATTGTGATTTTCCCGAGTATAAGGGTTTTTCATCAAAGATTCCCTTTTCGACGTATACTTTACTTGTTAAATACTGCTGCTTCGCTTATACTTATTTTATACTCCTACTCTGTAACGCTTTCACTTATACTTGAAGTCACTTATACTTGATGACGCTTATACTTATTCACACTCTTACTTAGTGATACGATTCTACTTCACTTATACTTGATATCGCCTTTACTTCACTTATACTTGATACGCTCTTACTTCACTTATTGTCGTCTCTACTTCGTGATACGCTTATACTTGTTCGACACTCCTACTTCACTTGCTACCGCTCCTACTTCACTTATTAGACACTCCTACTTCACAAGAATCACTTCTACTTGATACACACTCAGTCGTAGTTAGATGTATGTCTGTGTTTGTATAGATGCATATAGATAATGATTGAAGGACTTAGGAAGGCTTGTCCGCCGTATTTCCTTTTCTTCGTTGAGATGTGGTCTGGTGGGATCGGATGTCCATCCGAAGGTCGTTTGATTCATTACTTATATATTATGTACACAAGCATAGACATACGGATTTACTTCAGTCAGTTCAGTTAAGAGTCTCTACCTCTAGTCTACACTTACATTAGAAACCCACTATTGGGAAGTCTCTATCTCTAGTTCAACACTTTCATTAGAAACCCACTATTTGGAAGTCTCTACCCACTATTTGGGATGCATCTTCAGGACACGGCCTCGTCTAGTTGGTAACCAGAGTCTCCTGTAGGGAGAGCGGACATTGTGTGTATAGATCTATATGGGATTGACAACCCCGCACCCAGACTGCTAGCTACAGTCCTGGCCTACCAAACCCACGGGTGACAAATGTCACATCTTATAGACGCTTGTAGGGCGTCTGGTACTCTAGTCAGTATGGTTACGAGTATCCCGGGTTACCTTTTAATTCATTGGCTTTAAGGTAATGGTATTTCGCCAACAATTTACACTGTATGCTGGTAACTCATTTTCAGAGTCACACTGTTTTGACCTTCCAAGACGTATCTTTCATTTGATGCTGTCTGGGGTCTGTCTCCACTGTATTCACAGAATCCACTGTGTTCACTGTTTTAGACCTCGCTAGACGTATCTTTCATTTGGTATTGTCTGCGGTCTGTATTCACTGTTGTAGACCTTACTAGTTGTACCTTTCATTTGGTACCTTCTGGGGTCTGTGTCTCCACTTGTTAGACTGAACCAGGCGTGTTGTTCGTTTGATACTTTCCTGGAGTCTATGGTTCCTTGCCTTAGTCAGCAGTCCTCACTGCTGAGGCATATGATATCCCCTGATGTCGTTTGCTTTCCTCAATAATCAAATTCAGTATTTTGATAATGATAGCAACTTAGGGAAAACTACTTTTTACCACACATCACTGACCAGTCTTGGTAGAAGGCTGCTATTATTAAAGAAAATATAGGATTTTCTGGAAAGGAATCTAATACACTGAAATCTCTTGAACTACTACTTTCATTAAAGTTATTTGAATGAAAATGTCACTAAATGCTTATGAACTCACCAACATTTGTAAAAATGCTGATACTCGCTTTTCAAATAACTTGTATTCTCAGGTTAGCATTAGACAGGTACATCCCAGGAGCAGTTGATGAAGATAGCTTATTACCTTGCTGTACTTATTATATTTGTCTGTATTACCTTGTTGTATTGTAATGTAACCATGTAAAAATTATTACTATTAATGCAATGTTTTGTTGTACTTCGATTACTATATGCATGTGTTGTGATACTTGAGATGACGTCATCCACCCCAGAACGTTTCCGCCGTTCCGGTTTTGGGGTGTGACACAAGTAGTGATAGTTGAGGCACATGACTCAAGAAGGAAGTGATTGTGATGAATGGCTCGAGGATTGCAGCCAAAGATTAAGTGATTGGCAGATGGATTGTGATGTCACCATCACCAATAAGGGTTATGTGCTTCCAACTTTCCACAATCGGAGGAAAGAGAGAGTGGTCATGTTATTTTCAGGGATGGGATGTAGTCCCTTCATGAGTCTAGAAGATTGGGGTTTCTTGTTGACGGGTATGGCAACATAAGAATTACCAAAAGGGTTTTTACGGTGTGGTTGCTTTGAGATGAGATCAAGAGTCTGCTTTCTTGAAATTAGATAGGTCAAGTGCTAGTTGATTGTTTCAGGAACCAAGGGAAGTGAATCAGCAAGACCAACTTTTGTTTCCTCTGATGTATCCTGACTAAGAGAATAATGCTTCTTATAATTATGAGTAATGCTTGTGATGAATTTTTTTCTGGGGAATTAGGCGAGGTGTGTGGTAGTTCATTTTTTCTAGATGGAGAATTGGTGTCATGAGTGGACATCATTATTGTTTGTGCATCTACATGGGATTCTGATATTAGAGGTGGTTATGATTGGGAGGTTTTCGAGGTTTCCATTTGAGATTTAGGATAACTTTGTGTTCGCTTGGTCATTAACTAGAAGACCACTTTGAGACATGGTATGTCTGCAATGTCATTTAGTGGTAGTTCGAACTCTAAGTGGGGGAGAATCGGCTATTTTAGTTGAAGGATTGTTGCTATGTTTCAGTTTATGATTTCAGCAGAATGGGTCTTAGGGATTTATTGTTCAGGTACGCGGAACGTCATTTCAGGACTTAGTTAGGATGGAGGTGCAGAGCAAGTTATCATTAGATGTATGTGTTCAGGAATGCAAGAGTCATCTTCTGGGTAAGAAGATGTTTGATGAGGAAGCTTGTTGTATCCATTGTTTCCTCGCAAAATGCCGCTGAATAGATCAAGAGGTGTTGGGACGCTCATGTTGAGCATCGAGTGCTGAGGGGTATTCCTCAAATCATTGTATAGATTGATATTCCTGTTCTAGGGTGGACAATGTTGATTGGTAAATCATCTTAAGAGTTTAGTGTGACTAGTCTCGCATGAGTTTTAGTGCAAGAATTGTATTGGGTTATTGGGTTAGTTGTGAATGCATTCTCGATCGTTGGTCTTCTTGTCATCATCAAAGTAGAGGTCCTTTGAAAGTCTCGAGTTGTGTCAGTTGAAGGTCAATGTATGCATCAACCTATTGTCAAGTTCTGTATGCATTACAATTCTTTAGTTTTTGGGTATGTTTACCCTCAATTATGGTGTGGAATTTTGGTTCATAGCAGGCTCAAGTTTGGCAGTTATCCTTGATTATTGGAAGTTCGGATGTTGGGGCAGCGTTGTTCAACTTTCCTGTTGGCAACATTTCTAGATCACCTTGGAAGTTTCCCGAGCTAGTACGAATTGGTGGAATCTGTTCGATTTCAATCAAGGTGTGGGATCTTGTATCGATCGTTCACGAGGATGTTTCCGTTAACGGTTGAGGTTTGTCATTTTGTTAAATCTGTTAGTACCTCACTTTTTGGGCAAGGATGTGAGGACTAGAGGATGCAATAGATCCAAGGTTTGGTATGTGTCTCCCCCTGGGGGCGTACATTGTAGTAGTGCCTCGATTATGGTCAGGAGGGGTACAAGTGTACTGATTAAGATACCTTGAGACATCTTGATTAGTATTGTTGGCATAGTGATCAATTGGGTTATAACTTTCGAATCGATAAAAGAGTATGGTTGTCTATCTCCTCCTCTTGTTGTATGTGACCATGTTTTTGTCTAGTTTTACGTTGTTCTCATTCTGTGTTGTGTAAGGAATCGTGTATGATAGAAGAGTATGTACCATGTTGTGTTCAGATAACATTGAGAAGGATGTTGTTTGGGTTCCTGCAAGTTGGTGGACGGCTAGTTGGGTATCTTTAGGTCCCTATGGGGGTAGTCGTGATTCTTCAGGCTATGGATGTGGTGTCAGCAAGATCGGTTTAGTATTATAAGCTTATCGTGTAGTGGATAACAGGTGTCACAATGTATCGTGAACCAGTGGCTATATGATTTAGATGGGTAAGACCCGATGGTCTTTTGTTTGAGGCTACTAGGTCTCAGATCGTTAGCTTTCTTGGCTTATTTAGGTGTTAGTGCGATATGGGAGCCAGGAGATTCGATGACCAACTGGTTTGGATTAAGTGAGCAGTTAAATGTTTTTAGTAATGATAGTTGTGCACCAGTAGCCACTTGCAAAGTGTTGCATTATGAAATTTAGGTGCTTGAGGGTTGTCTATCAGGAGTTTGGTTACCAATGTTGGGCATTAGTTATGGAATCTCGAGCCATAGCAGACATGGGATTTGGTTGAAGCGTGAGAATTTTTGGATTTACCATCCTTATGCCCGTGAGATCAGTAGGTTAGTGATGACTGTCAGGAAGTCGAGCACATATTTGAGGTTGTTAGGTGCAACCATTGAATTAGGGATTTGGTGTAATTCGCTATCAGTATATTTGGAGCTTCCTTTCTGCATAGTAGAATGATATTCCTAGTCAGGGACTATGGGTGGGTGTGATGAATGAATGATCAGTAATCCTAGGGAATAATCTACTAGGGTTTATATTGATGGGTTCAGGTTTTTGGAAGTTCCTGCTTTGAGTGGTTATCGCAGTGTTATGAGGTCTTCCAGTTGGCAAGAGTAAGGTAATTGTTATAGTTCTCGGGCAGAGCTGCTGAGATTCCTTCTCTTAGGTTGAGGGCAGAGTGTTAAGGTTCATCCTTTCGGAAGTATAAGTAATTACCGCCACGACGGGGTTTGGATGGCAGGTTTGGGAGACGGTCATCGGTATGGGATGATTCTTCGGTCTTAATCGGAATTCAGGAAGTTTAGGCAGGATCGTCTAGTGGTATAGGAAGTAGTAAGGAATGATTTTGAGAACAAAATCCAATTTAAGTAGGAGAGAGTTGTAACACCCTGTTGCGAATCCTTTCATAATTTGGGGCGTGACCCGAAGGATGGTTATCATAAGGCTTAGGGCCATTAGGAAAGAGACTTAGTCCCCTTTGAGTGTGAATATATAGATTAGATGATCATGGAGTTCGGTTTGTGTTTTGGAGTCCAAGGGTATATCAATAAAGTGACGGTTCGGGTCTTTTACGAATTTTTGATTTTAGTTCGGAAAGTTTTATGGCAAGGGGGAGTTAATAGAAAAGTAGAGCTTCTCATTATCTATCCGTGGATATAATGATCGTCGAAATTGGAATTAAAACAAAGGAGTTATGGCCATTTGAAGTCAACAAGGAATTGGGATGAAGCCGAGTATGCTGGGCGTACAAGGAATACGTTGATCGTACCAGGCTCAAATGATCGCAGAGCATCACCCTTGTACACTGGGTGTACCATGCGTACGTGGGTCAGATGTAAACCCTAAATTTTAGGGTTTGAACCCTATTTAAGCCTCTTTAACTCTTGGAACCCTCCCCATTTGCATCCTCCATCGCTCACAAACTATAATCTCGAAACCCTAAGTGCCTCTTATGAGTTTTGAGCTTGTAAGTGTGATTTTGATGGTGTTTTAGTGAAAGAAGAAGAACAAGAACTCTTGGTGATTGCTTGGAGGGATATCTTGTGCTATTAGATCTAGAATTACCTACTCATTTGCAAGTCTTTTGAGGCAAAAAGATCTCACCTTGATGGTCATTTGTGATGGATCTACTTTATGGTGTTATTTGTACATTTTTGAGTCTTTTGGAGTTAAAGTTGAGCTTTTGATCTACTCCAGAAGCAATGGATGCTAGATCTTAGCTCCATTAAGATCCGATGTTCATAAAAATGCAAAATTTTTGCAGGATATTGGTACATGCATGTATTAAGTTCTTCAATAAGCTTCTTTTTGAGTATTGGGTCCCATTAAGCCATGCATGAGTGTAAAGTTGCCAAATTTGCGTGATAAGTGACTCTTAGGGACCAGATCTGAGAGTATAGCAAAAGGTCTTAACTGTTTAAGTGCTTAATGACGAGGTCTAGTGGTCAGGGGAGTATGTTGGGCGTACGAACTGAGTACGCCCCGCATACTCAACAAATGGGCTTTTTGGCTCTACAATTCTCGATGTTTGGCCATGGTTTGGGTTTTTAAGTTTGGGCCTTGTTGGGCCATTAGACTTCTGGTTTTAGGCTTTTGACTAGTATTTTGGGCTTCCTTGGATTTAGTCCTATGATGGGTTTTGTGCACAATTTGGAAGATTGCGCTATATTTGGGCCTTGGGTTAACATTTAAGATTTGGGCCTTTTGAGTAGTTGGGTTGGGCCTTAGTTTTGGGCCAAGTAAGAAAAAGGGTAAAATTGTCTTTTACCCTGGTTATGTGCCAAGTAGCATAGATTCTTGGCTGGGACAAGATCCAATTAATAATTGGATATTATTTTGATGATGATAGCATAGGGATTTTCCGGACCAATTGGTAGAGATTCTTTTGCATATTTCAGTAGCTAGAGGTGAGCTTCCTTACTATGTTTAGCGGGTCGAAGACACTAATGCCGGCTCCTGGTTTGTTATGGTAGGATGCTTGATGTCAGCGTGACTCTTGCATGTGTTATGTGCTTGGATGCTTATCGGGCGGGGCCCGATATCGGGCGAAGCCCGATGACTATTTAGTATGCTATTATCTTTGTGATTATCACATGTGTTTGTATGATTATATATTTATATGTTTATATGTATACTGGGTGGGGCCTGATGATTGACATATCTTTTTACCGATTGGGGCTCGATGCTAGATGGGGCCCACTATGTTTTTATTATGTATGGTGTGTGGTATCTTGGGGAACTCAGTAAGCTTTGTGCTTACTGTTTTCAGTTTATATTTCAGGTACCTCGATTTCAAATGGGAAGAGCTCGGGATGACTGCATAGCACACACCATAATGTTCCACATTTTGAATAACTCTGATGTATTTGGAGTACGCCCAACGTACCATGTGTACTCCCCACGTACTCGATCCATAACATTCCTCTTAAAAGAATAAGATTGGTAAGGGTTTAGCTGACGAGTCGAACGTTACAAATTGAGCAACTCAAGATCAAAGAGCCTTTTATACCATGCCTACGTTTTATCAATGAGAGATATATGAATAATATTTGAGTTGACAATCAAATAAGTTGAAAACAAATAATAGGAAATAAATATATTACAAAATGATTCAAATATACCACATGCTATAGATATAATTACAACAATACGAAGATAACTATTGATAAGTGGAAGTACCAAACTGATTTAACGTGCTAACTATCCATTTTTGATGTCCTATAACATTAGGTCAAAGTAATCAAAATAGAGTTCAATGAGTCAACATTCATGATATCACAAAATAAATTATGGTAATGTTTGTTTTTTTCCTTGTAGATCTTCTTGGCATATTCTGTCTGTGCCGCGCAGACCACGCGCAAATAATAGTCTTCGCAGACTGTTTGTTTTTTTGAAGACTGCAGACCTAGAAAGGTCTGCGCGTCCTCTTCCTGGTGCAGATGTGGACCAGAGTCTTTTAACATCGTCTAGCCTTAAAAAACACATATATCTTTGTTTTTTTTTAAACTTAGATTTATTCCAACTTTATCTATGTTAAACAATTTGGAAAAAATATTACAATACTTCATGAAAAAAGGTTTGGCGACACAAACATGACCTTTATGACAACTTTATAAATAAAAATTTAATTACAATAATGGTCGTTATAACTGTTTAAATAGATAGAAAAAATCCTAATATTATCTTATATTTTTTGTGACTAATTTTATAAAACATCCTCCCAAATAAATAAAGATTTTTTTAACACATGTCACATTCTCATTTATTTTTCCAAATGTAATTTTGTGCTTATTTCAAATTAATTTTTATTCCACATGTTATTTTATGGTTTTTTTTCATTTTATTAAATTATAGATAAAATTTATATTCAATAATAAATGTGTATCAATTTCATTAATGAACTTTCCTTCTAATTTCAAAATTACCAAATTATGGTAATTAAATATTCATTAATTTTCTTTATTTATTTATCTAAAAGAGAAAAAAACACTTTAATTTTTATAATTCATAATTTTCTTACTTTTTTTTTTTATAAATTCATAGTTTCAAATGTTTAGAATTTTGTTTTTTTTTTTTGTTTTTTTTTTAAATAAACTCATGTAATACCTGGGTCTCACACCTAGTTAGTTAATGAAGTATCATCCATTTCTTGGGAAAAATATTTATAGTAAGTTTTTAATTGACTTAATTGAAAAAATAAAATGAAAATTTTCATTTTAAAATCAAAATTTATATCCATCTATTTTATGTGTTAAATTCTTTGATCCATAATTACAATGCTTATATATAACTTTGCAATGAAAACTTGTTTTTATCATAATATATACATTAATTCTTATAATTTTATTTTCACTTTTATACAATAATACATAAAAGTTGATCTACATTTGTTGATCGTATATAATAAAGTCATAAAGTATTGAAAAATCTTTTAATTTAAAAAAATCAATTTGTTTAGATTTTAGCAGCCTGCAAATGTTAAAAAAACAAACAATTTTCTTCTTTCAGACTGCATACGTTTGGTCTACCTCTTCTACTGAAGGGCTATGCAGTTGTGGTCCGCAGATTGAAGACATTTTGCCTCAGAAAAACAAACAACATCTAAGTGCTAAATACATAAGGCTAAGGGTGAGCGCGTTGCGACTATTGGCAAAAAACCTCACCACTAACCATAAATGCGGTTAATCCATTTTCAAAACCGCTTGGTGCGGTTATTTTTGAGGTGCGGTTTTATTTTTTTGTGTTTCAGATATTAATCATATGGATTTTGTGCGGTTATTTTGTGTGGTTTTTAACCGCAGTTTAGAGTTCAAACGGTTTTAAGAGTTCAAACATATTACTTGTAATAATAATAAAATAAATAAATAAGGTATAAGACAATTAACTTAAATCACAAACAACTAATATCTTAAAACATGAAATCACTAGTAATTAACAATAATATCTTAAAATTGTGAAATTTCATCATTTTCCAAAGTTAAACATAACAAAAGATCAACATTTTTTTCTTCTAGAATTTTATCATTCTTTCATCCATGAAACCTATCTTATTTTTAATATTTAATATATTAATAATTAATAAAAAAATTGTATATAATATATTCAGCATGATGTGGTTTATTTATTTATTTGTGGTTTTTGAAAACTAATAACCGCACTGCAAATTTACGGTTTTTGAAAAACAAAAAACATCACCATCGGTTTTATTGCGGTTACGGTTTATCGGTCGCGGTTTATGCGGTTTTACGGTTAATTTTAGTTGCGGTGTGATTTTTGTTCACCCCTACATAAGACACATCATTACTGGATGTTGTTAGGACGGCTCATTAGTTCCACACCTTAAAAATAGTTTCTTCATGTTAAGAGTAATTGCAAAATCATTTTCTTTGCCTTAACAAATGTTTATATTTTATAAATATAAAAATAATTAATTTAACAGATATATCTATTTTCGGTCTCCTGGGTATTTGAGACGAGGTACCTCACCTCAAACTTCTTTTATAAAAATACCTCCTATTTAGGCACAAGTCCTATTGCGTCAAGATGACACCCCTAAACACGATCCTCTCGATATCCAAGTTCTTTGTTATTATGTATCCTACACTGGTTGCAATAGTAGGTTCTAACATTATTTGTCAAAATCGTTTGAAGCGAGTCATGAAATCCTAGAAACAAAGCTCCTACCATATGTTCATGTAAATTCAGTAATTAAGAAGATTGGTTTGGATCCAAGAATAGTGAAAAAGTGTCCACCCCATAATTGTCTATTCAGAACATATTCTATTATTATAACAACCATAAATAAAAGGAATGAGGAATTTAGCATGAGTCTCTTCGATATTCCATTTTCAACTTTACAAATGATTTAATGATGACAGTAACAACGCATTACTAGATTTAGTAACTAACACAAGATCTAAGTTGCATAGTTTAATGAAAAAAAATCATAATTCAATAAAAGAGTTGAGTGATGTTGTAACATTTAGTTCCTCATATGTATTTAAAGTATAAGTTATTCATTTTTGAACAGGAACTCGACGAGTTGGAGGCCCCAAACTCGTCGAGTAGAGATGGATTTTGGCCGCGGGTGATGAAGTCTACTCGACGAGTTGAGACCCTCAACTCGACGAGTAGGCCTGGGAGAATGAAACCCTAATTTTAAGGGTTTTGCATCCTATTTAAACACCTTAACCTTTAAAGGCTGACCTCATTTACAGTCTCCTTCGTCCAAAACCCTAGCCAAGAAACCCTAATCCACTTTTGGAGAGTTTTGAGCCATTTTTGTGCATTCTTTGTGATTTTGAAGCTTGTGAAGGAAGAAGAAGCTTGGGGATTCAAGAGGAAGCTAGTACATCCGGAGTTTGAGTTACATTTCTGACTCATTTGAGGCATAAAGTTGATACATTGGCTTTTTATTACTTGGATCTTCATTTAGGGTTGTATGTTGTCACTTTTGGGCCATATTGAAGTCATTTTCGGGATTTGAGCATATCATGAAGTTGTGACTTTAGATCTAGGCACTCATGAGCTTATGAGGCTTAAAGTTGCCAGCTTTATCAAGCCTTGGCCCTTCCCCATGCTCTAGATCTCTTATATAGCTTTGTTTTGGTGTTTCTAGCTTCATGACACCATGCATAGATGTAAAGTTAGCAACTTTACGTTATATAGCAGCCCTAGGGGACCATATCTATGGTTTGGGAGCATTGAACTCGATTGGAAGTGACTGAATGGGTTTAGACAAGGAGAAATTGACGAGTTGTTTATGCAACTCGGCGAGTTGGATTGTGGTCCCCCAAATTTTCCGATTCCTAAGCAAACTCGGTGAGTCTAGGAGACAACTCAACAAGTTGGTTAAGATTTTTCGAGGTTTGAAGATTTAAGAACTCGACGAGTTCAAGGAAGGACTCGACGAGTTGTAACGAAAGGTCCCGACTCTATTATAGGGAGGAACTCGACGAGTTCATGAAAGAACTCGACGAGTTGGGTCGGGATTTCAGGGTTTATGATTTATGGCACTTGGCGAGTTGATGAACCAACTCGACGAGTTGAGTCAAACCAGAAAGTTAACTTTGAATTGGACTTTCACAAGAGTTGACCCTTAATGGGGTTATGAGTATGAAAGATTAATTAAAGGAGATATTTATGTTTAGGAGTTTGAGAGGAGTTGATTCCAGAGCCGAGGGCAGTTCAACTACTACACGACATTTGAGGTGAGTTACCTTCCAGTTGGAGTGGGTCGAAGGCACTAATGCCAACCCATTAGTATTGATTATAGTTGAGACGATTGTCTAGTATGCCACTATATGTTATGCTTTATGTGCTAGTATGTTATGTTATTATGTGATAGTGGTAGGGGTGAAATAGTCCTCGGTTACCAGTTGAAAGAGACCGAAGGAGAGGCCAGCACCCCGATATGCTAGGCAGTATATGATTTATATGTATATGCTAAGGTATTATTGTTGGATATATTGTCTAAGTCCATTACTTTATTTGGTATGTACCTGAACCGACTCGGCATGGTCCATTTGGGTTGCATGACATTACAATACTTGGATAGACTAGATGAGAGAATAAGGCACTTATGATTATTAATATATTATAAGTTCTAATAAATTAATAATAGTATTATTTAATTAGTATTGATCAAGTATTAATCTAGTATTAATTTGGTGATCAAAGTGAGACTAATTAAATATATAGGGTTTATTATGACAATCATCAATTCTTTTATGGTGGATTAATGATCCATGGTTTATGGGTTTGGTTATAACCATATGGAGCTCCATGGATAGTCCATGGGAGTTACAAACCCATGGGTCATGAGAAATGAAGAGTCATGAAAATTAGGGTTTACATTTGTAACTCCTAATTATGACACACTATAAAAGAAACCCTATAGTATGCAAAATCGGTACTAGGGTATTCATAAGAGGGTATAATCGATTTTGGAGGCTAAGTGACATTCTCTCAAGTTATTCCAAGTTTGTAGTGTTGTGTGAAGCATTTGAGGCACAACATTTGGGGTGCTAGGCTCACAAAGTCTTGAAGGAATCCAAGCAACAGCAAGGTATGTATTTCTACTAGTTTTTATGTTTTATGTAATCCCCATGCCATGCTAGTTAGGAAATAACCTTGAAAAAGAAATTTGCATGTATATAGAGAAAACATAGATTCAAGGTTATTAGGGTTGCATGTACACTTAGGAAGTGTTAGAATGCTCAAAACCCATCAGTGGTATCAGAGCCTAGGATTGTTTTATGTATACTTGATGCAATTTGCAAGAAAAATCATGTTTTTGGAATCTACCAGTTTACCACGAGGTGGTAAATTTTACCACGAGGTGGTGACTGTTCAGTGATTTTTTTTTGTTTTTGGCCTATTTTGGATTAGAATCATTGCCACAAAGTGTTTTTGTTCTTAAAACTTGATTTTGATGTTATGGTAATGTTTATTCTCATCCAAATAAATGGTTATTATCAAAATTTCAAGTTTTATATGGTTTATTTATGATTATTGAAATTGTTGATATGAATATTTGTTCTTATGAGTTTTAGAAGATCATAGGAATTGTTTGTAACTTGCATGGTTGATTAATTCATGATCTTAATGGCAATGATGATGTCCACAACTTGTCCTCAAGTTATGGATAACCAAAAGTCACTTCTTTAAATTGTGATTAAAGAACTAAAGAGGTTTCATAAAATGAAGAGTATTCATTTTTATGAACCATTAAAACTCATAAGTTACAAATTGAAGAGACTTGGAATAGTTTCAAATCTTGCCCTCAAGTTTTGGAATTTGAAAAGTCTTACTCTTTAATAATTTAATTCCAAATTAAACCTTAGATTTTTAAAAAGTTTAAAATTTTAAAAATCAACAGTTATACTATTATTATAATTTTATTATATAGATATGTATAAGAATATGTCATTCTTACCGTTAGTAGGCTTCATTCACGAAGCCGGTCTATAAGGGGGGTATCAGGTTGTTGCTTATAAAATGGTGACTTAACGGGTGTCCACTCTCTCCCACCGCTTCCTTGATCGGTGGAGGGTCGTTAGCCGAATGGGTAGGATACGACTTTAAATACTCATTAAAAGTATAATGAATTATAAAGTAACTATACATTATAAATTCCCAATCTTAGTTAGTTTAGGAAAATGTGAAATTGGTGCTAGCCCATAAAATTACCCTTTGTACCTTACCAAGTCGTTAGTGGAGTGTGTGTGGTTAACCGGCACACTAACATGGACTAGTAAGAGTGGCAAAGGGTAACTTGACTTTATTATAGATCAGTGGAGCGTGTGTGGTTAACCGTCACATTGATTAGGTAATATTGTTGAGGGTACCAAGTCAATTTGTATGGTTATTCACACCTTGTTTGTGATCCTCGGCATCCCAGTCACAAACTTGAGAGGGCACAATCGAGATTCAAGCATGCCATTGAAAAGTTCAATGTATCTCAAAAGATCTAGGAGTTTCAAAACCAATAAAACCTAATAATAAAATATTTCGTTCTTATGGTGGAAATTGGTAAATCGTCATTTACATAGCTTCAAATATTTTATAGTGTGGATTACAGCATCCCTCTTCCAACTATAAATAGTTTGTTGGATCCTAGCCTTAATATTTCATTTGGGTGACTTATTAAGGACTCTTAATCTAATGAAACTTGTCCTTCTTTAAGATGTCTTCCAATAACGTTGTTGGCTCAAACCCTACATGCTCTTTTTCCCTAATGAACTTGTGTGGTTAGGTCATCTTTGATGGATCCAATTTCAATGAGTGGATCAGAAACATCAGAATGATTACCCGTTATGAGGACAAAGAATATGTCCTTGAAAGGGAGCTTACGGTTGTTAATGAAGCCACTGCTACTCCTGAAGAGTTTGTAGAGTTCATTGCACATGAGAAGGATGCTACCAAGGTGTCCTGCGTCATGATGGCCATAATGACTCCGGAACTCCAAAAGTCTTATGAAGATTTCTACCCCTATGAGATGCACCAGGATCTTATGGAAAGGTACCATCAGAGCGCACATCAAGAGAGGTATGAAATCATTTCCTCCATGATAACCGCAAGGATGAAGGATGGTGAAACCATCACTGGTCACTTACAGAAGATGCAAAGGTTCGTTGACCGATTACTGAAGCTAAATGTTGACTTCCCTGAGGAAATGACGATTGACATCATTCTCCATTCCTTACCTACAATTTATGATCAGTTTCGTATGACTTATCACATGAACAAGGAGGAAGTCACACTTAGCAAACTTCAAGGACTCTTAAGGACAACTGAAAATGGCCTTAGGGGTAAAACAATTGCTACTTCTACTCCTTCAACAACCCCTGTTCTGGCTATTGGGCACGGAAAGGGTAAGAAGAGGAAAAGCCCTTCGAAGGGTACCAAGGGTAAGACTCTTGATGGTTCCTCTTCAAGTGGGACAAAGAAAGGTCCCATTACTCCTTCTTCAAACCCAAACGAAGCACAACGCTTCTATTGCCAGGATAAGGGACACTTCAAGCGAAGCTGCCCCAAATATCTGCCAGATGTAAAGGATGGGAAGGTTAAACCCACCCATGCAGGTATTTACACGATATTGTCTAACAACTCATCTAATGCTAATTCTTGGGTACTTGATACAGGTTGTGGTATTCACATTTGTACTGATTTGCAGGCACTAAAAAGAAGTGAGCAAGTGGAGCACGAGAAGATAAACTTAGTGATGGGTAACAGGAAAGCATCACCTGTTACCAAGATAGGAGTTTATTCTTTATTGATTAATAATGGGTTAATGTTAGATTTGAATAAGTGATGTTACTCACCTGAAATGGCGAGAAATATTATTTCTTTTCATGGCTTGTACAAAAAAGTTTTTTCATTTTCATTTGATAATAAAGATGGTGCTATTAATGTTTATTACAATGATGTATTTTACTTTAAAGAATTACCTTGTGATGGTGTATATGAAGCTGTGAATGTTGTAGACAATCTAGGAAATACTGTGTTGTATATTGATTCTTCAGATAGCTTGGATAAAGCATACTTCTGGCATTGTCGTCTTGGACATGTTAACAAGAAACGCATAGGCCAACTCCAAAAGGCTGTAGTCTTGGAATCATTTGACCTCAAGTCAGATGATAGTTGTGAGTATTGTTTACTTGGAAAAATGACAAAGTCACCCTTCACAGGTACTTGTGATAGGGGTGAAGGTTTGTTGGACCTTGTACACACGGATGTGTGTGGGCCCTTCAAAGTTGCTACAAAGGATGCTAATTGCTATTATGTGACTTTTACTGATGATTACAGTAGATATGGATATATTTACTTAATCAAGCATAAGTCAGAAACCTTTGAAAAGTTCAAAGAGTTTAAGCAGGAAGTTGAGAATCAATTGGGCAGGAACATCAAGATGCTCCAATCCGATCGGGGAGGAGAGTATCTTAGCATTGAGTTCCTTGACTATCTTAAGGAATGTAGGATTGTCTCACAATTGACACCTCCCAGGACACCACAGTTGAATGGTGTAGCTGAGAGGCGCAATAAAACCTTGTTGGATATGGTTCGTTCCATGATGAGTTGAGCTTCGTTACCAATCTCTTTCTGGGGGTATGCTTTAGAGACTGCCGCCCATATCCTTAATCTAGTCCCTACTAAAAAGGTTGCCAAAACACCTCACAAGATGTGGACTAGGAAAGTGCCTAATTTGGACCACATCAAGATTTGGGGTTGTGAAGCTTTTGTGAGGCGTGAGACTCATGACAAGCTTGAACCCCGAAGCAAGAGGTGTATTTTCATCAGCTGCCCACAGAGATCCTTTGGTTACCTCTTCTACAGACCCAATGATAATGTAGTCTTTGTAGCTAGAAGAAGAGTCTTTCGTGAGAGAGAATTCATAAGCCAATGGGACAGTGGGAGGCAAATTGACCTTGAAGAGCTTCAAGAGTTAAGTGGTGAAGGAACCTCAAATGCTGTCAGCCAACCTGAGGAGGAAACTCCTGTTTGAGCCGATAGATGAGTCTATACCTCCAAGACGTTCCACTAGGGTGAGGAACGCACCTGAATTTTATTATGGTTATCACATCACCATTGAAGGTGATACATTTATTAGTGATAGTACATTGATAGATTTGGATGCACCTAATAATTATAAGGAAGCCATGGCAGGCCCTGAGTCTGCGAAATGGAAGGAGGCTATGGACAGCGAGATTTAGTTCATGTATGACAATCAAGTTTGGAACTTGGTTGACATTGGAACTTGGTTGACAATGTACCAGGTCATAAGACAGTTGGGTGCAAATGGATCTTCAAGAAGAAGACTAACATGGATGGGAAAGTACACACTTATAAAGCGCGACTGGTTGTGAAGGGCTTTACTCAAACTCCAAGAGTTGACTATGTTGAGACCTTCTCACCAGTAGCTAAGATTAAGTCTATTAGAGTGTTGTTAGCCATAGCTGCATTTCATGATTATGAAATATGGCAAATGGATGTCAAAACCGCTTTCCTTAATGGGAAGTTGGCTAAGGATGTTTACATGGCTCAGCCAGAGGGTTTTGTCAATCCAAAATACCCTAATAGAGTGTGTAAGCTTTAGAAATCCCTTTATGGATTGAAACAAGCATCTCGCAGATGGAATCTTTGCTTTGATGAGAAAGTCAAAGAGTTTGGCCTTTCTAGGAGTGAGGATGAGTCTTGTGTGTATGTTAGGGCTAGTGGGAGCATAGTTAGCTTCTTGGTGCTATATGTGGATGATATACTTCTCATAGGAAACGACGTCCCAACTTTGCAGGAGGTTAAGTCCTGGCTCGGGAAGTGTTTTGCTATGAAGGACCTTGGGGAAGCTGCCTATATCCTAGGGATAAGGATATTGAGAGATAGGAGTAAGAGACTAATTGGACTTAGTCAGAGTACTTATGTGGACAAGGTACTGAAGAGGTTCAGTATGCAAGATTCCAAGAAAGGAAAATTACCAATCCAGAGTAATGCCAAGCTAAGTAAGACTCAGAGTCCGAGTACAGAGGTTGAGATAGCTGAGATGAGTCAGATACCATATGCTTCTGCTGTGGGCTCGATCATGTATGTTATGACTTGTACTCGCCCTGCTGTGGCCTTTGCTTTGAGCATGGTCAGTAGATATCAAGGGAACCCTAGCAAGGCACACTAGACAGCGGTAAAGAACATTCTCAAGTATCTGCGGAGGACTAAGGACTGGGTCCTTACCCTCGGGGGCAGTGATGACTTGAGAGTGGAAGGATATAGTGATGCTAGCTTTCAGACTGATAGGGATAATTTCCGCTCTCAGTCAGGCTGGGTCTTTATCCTAAATGGAGGAGCAATTACTTGGAAAAGTTCCAAGTAGGAGACAGTAGCAGAGTCAACTTGTGAATTAGAGTACATAGCAGCAAGCGAGGCGATATGGCTATAGAACTTCATCGGAGACCTTGGAGTTGTACCAGCTATAAAGGAGCCAATGGAAATTTTCTGTGACAGTGAAAGTGCGGTTGCTTTGGCTAAAGAACGAAGAGATCACGAGATATCTAGGCACATTGACAGGAAATACCATTTCATCAGACATAGAGTAGAAGAAGGACTCCTCGTGGCAAAGAGGGTATCATCAGATGAGAACCCGACAGATCCCCTCACGAAGGGACTGAGCAGGGTTAAGCATTTACAACATGCGAGGCGCATTGGGCTGAAGGATGATATTAGTTTCAATAATTAGATTCCTAAAACTTGTAAAATGTAATTGACATTTGATGATAAATAAAAGTTGTTATTTATTTATTAGTAAGGTGTTACTATCTTGTGTTGATTGTTTATTATGTTTCAATTTTGCATGTTTTTACTTCCAGAATAATTATGTTATTATTCAAACCATCCATAGTCAGTCAAACTTTGGAAGTAAGTATTGATTTAAGACTATCATGAATTTGGCTTGTATGATTTGTCTCAAGTGCTTTGGACAATGCAATGGTTGCTACAACATTCATGAGTACTCATAAGGGCTGAGTATTGGATCCAACCCACGCTCACTTGCATCACTTCATGGAATTTATCTTGAGTGATCGTGAGATGGTAATATCATATGAATCTTCAAACCTAGAGATATGAGTTGTTGACTATGAGTTGGTTATTCATTCATTGTACGAAAATGCATTGGTAACTCGATGTTATAAAACATGCCTTTGTGAATAATTCAATAAGTGGTTAGTACAAGCATATTAGTTGAAGTTTATCTGTTCCTTCTAGAAATAGAAGCAATATCTAGGCCCCTCGATGATTTGGTTTTGACCTATGTACCGGGCCCGGTCAGAACCTAATTGATGTGTTCAATTTAGTTCTATGTCGAAACAAATCAGAGATCAAGAAACAAATGCTGGACAATAAGTAAGACCATGTTCCATGTGTTTGTCCGGCTGATATCATGAGAACAGAGGATTATATGATCACTTATCTTAAATGGTGTATCATCATCATCTCGGTTCCCAGAGACTTTGAAAGAGCTAACATTGCTAGTCGGATTTTGAAGTCATATTTGCAAACATAGTTATTAGACTTATCCAAGTAGGAGACTGTTGGATATATTGTCTAAGTCCATAACTTTATTTGGTATGTACTTGACCCGACCCGACATTGTCCATTTGGGTTGCATGGCATTACAATACTTGGATAGTCTAGATGAGAGAATAAGGCACTTATGATTATTAATATATTATAAGTTCTAATAAATTAATAATAGTATTATTTAATTAGTATTGATCAAGTATTAATCTAGTATTAATTTGGTGATCAAAGTGAGACTAATTAAATATATAGGGTTGATTATGACAATCATCAATTCTTTTATGGTGGATTAATGATCCATGGTTTATGGTTTTGGTTATAACCATATGGTGCTCCATGGATAGTCCATGGGAGTTACAAAACCATGGGTCATGAGAAATGAAGAGTCATGACAATTAGGGTTTACATTTATAACTCATAATTATGACACACTATAAAAGAAACCCTATAGCATGCAAAATCTATACTAGGGTATTCATAAGAGGGCATAACCAATTTTTGAGGCTAAGTGAAATTCTCTCAAGTTATTCCAAGTTTGTAGTGTTGTGTGAAGCATTTGAGGCACAACATTTGGGGCGCTAGGCTCACAAAGTCTTGAAGGAATCCAAGAAATAACAAGGTATGTATTTCTACTAGTTTTTATGTTTTATGTAATCCCCATGCCATGCTAGTTAGGAAATAACCTTGAAAAAGAAATTTGCATGTATATAGAGAAAACATAGATTCAAGGTTATTAGGGTTGCATGTACACTTAGGAAGTGTTAGAATGCTCAAAACCCATCAATTATGTGGTAGAGGTAGGGGTGAAATATTCTCCGATTACCGGTTAAAAGAGACTGAATGGGAGGTCAGCACCCAGATATGCTAGGCAATTACCGAATGAAAGAGACCGAAGGGGAGGCCAACACCCAGATATGCTAGGCAATTACCGTTTGAAAGAGACCCAATGGGAGGCCAACATCCAAATATGCTAGGTGTTATGTGATTACATGGTATGTGGTATGATAGGGGAACTCACTAAGCTTTGTGCTTACAGTTTTCTGTTTTTTTTAGGTTCTTCTTCTTTGAAGGGAAAGGAGCCGGCTCGGTAGCAGTGCATCACACACATGATTTTCCGCACATGAGATTCTTGGGATTTGTACTCTGACATTATTTTCCTGTGATATGTTTTTGAGATAGTTGACTTATGGTTTCCATGATATGAGATAACATTGATGGCATTTTCAGTAATCTGTTTTATGAATGTTTAAATTAAAAATGAATTTTTTGGTCTTGAATTTTGGGATGTTACAAGTTGGTATCAGAGCCTTGGTTTGAGGGATTCATACACACTTTCGGAGGTGTCTGGACTTAAATAGAGGTTTTGAAAGATTTTTACAAGAAAATAATCTTTTCTAAAAATTAAAATAAAGAGTTTTCAGAAAGATGAAGGTTTATGATGTGTGCAATCGGCCGAGCTCAAGTAAGTTTTCCCTAAGATACCTATACATGTTATGTTATATTATGTTATGTTTGATGGGTTTTGAGCATTCTAACACTCCTATGGTGTACATGCAACCCTATAAACCTTGGATCTATGTTTTCTCTATTGTACATGCAAATATTCAATATTCCAAGGCTTCATCATAACTAGCATAATATGAAGCAACTATACTACAAGAATATAGTAGAATGACATACCTTTTGATGGAGCTTGAAGTCTTGAACCTTTAATAGCCTAGTGCCTCATGTGTTGCACCTCAAATGGTTCACACAACTCCAAGAACAATTAGAATAACTAGAGAATAAGGATACTTAGGTTTATACTCATGAAATCGGTTTGCCCTCTTTGTGTATACACACTTTAGTTCCCATTTCATGCACTAGGGACCTCTTTATATAGTGTGGAGGATTATGGTTACATTCATGTAAACCCTAATACCCATGACCTTTCATTTCTATAGGATCCATGGGTTAAACACTCCATGGACTATCCATGAAAGATTAGCCCACCATTTATATATAAGAATCCATATTTAATTAGTTCCTTTTTGATCACTAGAATTAATTCTTGATCAATACTAATTAAATAATACAATTTCATATTAATATATTAGAACTTATAATATATTAATATAAATCACTAGTATCCTTTTTCTCATTTTGTCTATCTAATTGTTCCGATGCCATGCAACCCAAAATAGACCATTCCAAATTGGGTCAAGTACATACCAATCATAGTTATGGACTTAGACACTAATCCAACAGTATCCCATTTGGATAAGTCTAAAACTATTATTGCATATGACTCCCAAACCCAACTAGCAATCGTAGTTCTTAAAGTCGCTGTTGAACTCTGACCTAGTTAATGACTTGTCCATTAGATAAGGGATCATATATTCCTCCACTCTAGATATCATATGGACTGAGACATGGATTATAATCATTCTCTCTATCCATTTGTTGTTTTCCGATTTTCGATTTATGACGACCGACTAATTGAATAAATCAACTCAGTCCAGGCTTCACCAAGCACTTAGGGGTGTCATCACTAAATCATCAAGGGGCCCACATATATCGCTTTTATCCCTTCAAGGGTAAAAGTAATGGATAAACTTCGACTCATATGCTTGTTCTTCTACTTGTTGAATCATACACAAAGGCACGTTTTATAACATCGAGTTACCAATGCGTTTTCGTACAATCAATGTATAACCAACTCATAGTCAACAACTCATATATCTCGGTTTGAAGAATATAAGATATTATCGTCTCATGATCACTCGTGATAAAATCCATGAAGTGAGTCAAATGAGCATGGGTTTAATCTAATACTCAGAACTTATGATCACTCATGAATGTTGTAGCAACTCTTTGCTATGTCCAACACCTTAGACACCCACAAGACAACTTCATGACAATCTTTCCTTAATACCTACTTCCAACGTATTATCGACTGTGGATGGTTTGAATAACTTAGTCATTCGGGAAGAATGACCTAGTTATTCTGGAAGTCAAAACATGCGAAGTGAAACACAAGAATGACCTAGTTATTCTGAAAGTCAAAACTTAGTCATTTGAGAGTAAATAAAACACTTTTTATTTAAACACCACATTTGATTACGCATTATTCATTGTATAATGTTTCAAATAATCAACTTTATACTTGAATCTGAAACAATAGTCATGCCATGCTCCAAACATGCACACTATGTTTGTCCAAACAATAGTTACGCCACACACCAAGTATGCACACTATGTTTGTCTATGATCCTTACTTTGTGGAATAGATCTATTGAACATAATTCCAATGATTCTCATTTCCCAATCCCCAATCCTCATCGTAAATGTAAGAATTCCAAATTCTTGCCTTTTACCGAAATCTATTAGATTCTAAGCTTATATGCATTGATCCTCTCGTAATGACTATGCACAAAGTCACAAAGACTTGTCAACAGACATTACAAAGTAATCCAATGGAGATCATTCCATGGAAATGAAGTCTCAAATTCAAAGTACAATGATTTGAACATCCTTCTTGCATTAAGTTTCCTAATCTTACATATATCCAATGAATAACTTCCACTTATGGGAACATTTCCACATTACCATTTTGACTATCACTTCTGAACAAGAGTTGGCTCTTTTCAGAATATGTCAATATGGTCCTCTCCAAAAATTTACACTATACTTCCAACTGTCCCTAAGCAACCAATCTTTGGTAAACCTTAGATTGTCCTCGACAATTGCTTAATCACTTTAGTCATATCCAGTTCTAGTACCTTTTCCCTCTTAATGCCATAGGCATTTGGAAGAATTTAGAACATATGAATATTATAGCACATGCAATAGATCCTATATCCGAAGCATATGGGACACGATTCATGATGTCTCACATAAAAACATGATACTAGACCAGTCTTTTGCTATAATATTTCTATTTCTATTTGCCATGTTCTCATAATTCAGATTATGAAAAGGGATGCCGTAATCGTAATTGAATTTTAGAACACAAATAATGTTCCCATATATAGAATTTCCTTATGTTGAACCATTCCAACATAACATTCGTATATATACTTGATTAATTTTGATTAAAATCTCATGATTTAAGCTTTTAGATTTGAAATGAAATATAATTTCCTCTCCCTTAATTATAGCAAAACAACTTTTCCCAATTGAAACTTTTGTTTTCTTGCAACACTTATTATAATTATTATGCTCCCACTTGCATGATGATTATTAGCATAACAGTTATGCTCCCACTAACTTTTACATGTACTCAGAAATCAGCTGGACTTCTAGAAATCAATACTTTATTGACTTTCTTACCAAAGTTTAGATTTCTTATACGAGATGTCTTGATAAAACTTTATCAAAATCATACACCTTTCCTAAGATAGCACATATGTGTGTCTAAACAATTTTATAACTATCAAAAGGGAAGCTGTAATCATACTCACAATTGTGTAGATCTTTTCCATTTCTCACAAGTCCATGTTAGTGTGCCGGTTAACCACACACGCTCCACTAACGACTTTGAGAATGCAAATATCACAATTGCTATCTACTTAAAATCACTTAGTGAAAGCGTTTTCTCACCATCATTTTCATGTATCGGAGACAAACCTTATGACACTTAGATTTTATGGTGTATGTGTTCCTATCCATGTGAATTTATCAAAACCATAATTACAAGACAAGGTTAGTGACAAACCCAAACTCTTATGGACTAAACTTGTGCAATCTTAACTTCTTGCCACCTGGCACCACAAGGGCCTGCCAATGCTTCCAAGTTGTTATGCAACCAATTGAGAACTCTTAGAGCTCATATGCAAAGCCAAATTTAACTGGAATGGGCATAGAAATAGGAATATGTCGACACGATAGGTTATAAACCTCAATTCGTGTGCTAGTGATAAACTACATGTTTTATTCTTGATTAGATCTTGAAATTCTTTCAGGATCTTTAAGACTCCCACTGTCCTCTTGACATATAAGACTCTCTTGCCAAATATTCAAGAGATAGTGTGGATTCTTTATCAAGACAAACACTTCACACAATTGGCCTTAGTTGGTCCTTGTTTTATCCAAAACATCACAACTCACTAATTTCAAATGTTCAATGGTAGAACACATTTTACTCTTACATTTGACAAGTGTTATAAAAATTCTTTATGATATGTCACTCAAGTTACAATATTGGAGTATGACTCTAAGAATTGTTTGGAATGATGTATAACTCATCTTCTTGATTTAACCAGTTCAACAATTCAAGATTCCTCTTCTTAGTAGGGGTGAGAAAACCCAAACCAAAAAACCGAGAAACCGATTAAAACCGATGAAACCGGAACCGAAAAAACTGAAACCGAAGCAAAACCGATGGTTAGGGCTTGATATTTTTAAAAACCAAAAAATCGGATTCGGTTTCGGTTTTTACCCAGAAACCGACCCATCCAACCCGAGAGACCGACCAATAATTAAAACCGACAAACTGCCCCAAGAAACTGACCCATCCAACCCGCGAAACCACCCATACTTGATTGTGCTTTGGTTGTAAAATACTATTTCGGGCTTTGGTTGTAACTTGTAATAGACTATTTGTTATAAGACTCACGTTTTTTGAAGTATTTAACTTCAATTTGGTGTTTTTTTTTTAAGTATTTAGCTTGCTGTTTCGTTTATAGAAAATGGGTTAAAACCCAAAACCCATGGGTTTAAATCCAGAACCCGTGAGTATATGGGTTGAACTCAATAAACCGAAAAACTGACCAAACCGACCTCAGAACCTGAGAAATCGAACCGACCAGAAACCGATCCTATTAGGTTCTGAAAACTAGAAACCGACCATTTATGGGTTGGGTTGGGTTTGGGTCCAAAACCGACCTAAACCAACCCATGCACAGCCCTACTTCTTAGTCATAAGAATGCACTAAGATGTCCTTAGAGGACTAATTGTGATATGGTTTCTTAATCATTTAGATGATCACAAAAATGATACTAAAGTACTCTCCCATCTTTTCAGATTTGTGAAACTTTTATCTTTCTGCCTTGTTTGATTCTTCTCATCCGTTCTGCCATACATCGAAACTTTTCCAATGTTTGAGAATTATACTTAAACCTATAAGTATAACCATATTTACTAAACTTTAGTAAATCATGACGAATAGTCTTATCGATCTTTTATGGTGGACCTGACCAGTGCACAACCAAGTGTACCCAATCCCTTTTTCCTTCACTTGACTCATATATACATGTGAACAAGGAATTAGTCTTAATTTTCCAAAAATTCTCATTCATCATACGACTTGCACGGTTCCAAGTTTCTGTCCAATTGAAACTTGGGTGATGAGAATCTTTCCTTATTTGGTAAATTTAGACACTACCACAAATGAAAGAATCAAATTCATATTTCCATTATTGCTAGAAACATACAAACATCAATTTTCCATAAATGCCATTGCAAGGAGATATAAAATAAAGTAAGACAAAATTTTATTTATTTATAAATGCAGAAAAAACTTTTTCCTTATCATGCAACTTTAAATGAAAACTATGCTATTACATATTTTCTAGCAATCTATCATAACTCCTACGTAGTAGCTCAAGAATCCGATCTTTGAACCATGCGATTGAAATCCATCTTCGCGATTAGATTCAGCATACTCTTCGTTTAAGTTTTCTTCCCTTTTGCTTGATCCTGCCAAACATCAAAATGTAACCACGTCACATTTTGTATTAAGAATCATCAATTAGGAACTTAACAGAGTTAGATAGTGGACTTACCTGAAGTAGAGTCAAACATTTTGATTCTTCCTTCTCTCAGATCCTTTAGGTAGTTAGGGCAGCTTCGCTTCCAATGTCCCTTCTCTCGACATTAAAGACATACAAACTTAACATTTCTCTTTACCTTTTGGTCAACCGGGTTGACCAAGGCCGATCCCTTCCCATTAGGAAGAGAAATTTTTTCTGGACCTCCAATGTTACCATTGTCAATGTCCATGGAAGTTTGAGAAATAGACCATCCACCAATATTTGCTTGACCATTGCACCAAATCATTGCTGATTCAGCAACAACAAGCAAATAAGAAAGCTCTATTAGGGTCATGTCGTGATCTATAGCATAGTAGTCTTTAACAAACTCACTATATGACTCAGGAAGTGACTGAAGAACCCAGTCCATAGCCAACTTCCTTGGAACAATGACACCCAACATTCTCAACCTTTCAATGCGTGACTTCATTCTTAAGACATGAGTGCACACAAGTCTTCCTTCTATATGTTTCATTGCTAGTAGGGCATGAGTGACCTTGAACTTTTCAATTCTTCAAGCTTGTGGGTCAGGGAGAATAAAAGGAGGAGGTGGAGGTAGAGAAGTATGATTTTTATGAGATTTAGGAAGATCATAGTTGTCTAAACCATACATCTACAATGGGAGAAATTCAAGTTAGTTGATTTAAAGTCCTTAATATATCACCCACTATGAAATATGAAGGCTAGGACCTAACACAATATTTTATAACTTGGAAGAGGGATGTCGTAATCCAAGCTATAAAATATTTAACGGTAGGCGAATGATGATTCACCAATTTCCACCATGAAAAACGAAATAATTTATTAGGTTTTAATTGGATTTCAAACTCCTAGATCTTTTGAGATTCATTGAACTTTTCAATGGCATGTTTCAATCTCGATTGTGCCCTCTCAAGTTTTGTGACTGGGATGCCGAGGATCACAAAACAAGGTGTGAATAATCATGCAAATTTACTTGGTACCCTTAATATTTATCACTTAATCGATGTGTTGGTTAGCCACACACGCTTAACCGATCCTATGATAAAAATTAAGTTATCCTTTGCCTACCTAAATCCAAGCTAGTGTGTCGGTTAACCACACGCGCTCCACTACCGACTTAAGCAAAGTGCAAAGTGTAATTTAATGGGTTAGCACCAAATTCACATTTTCCTAAAGTAACTAAGATTGGGAATTTATAAAAGGTTTAGTTACTTTATTTAGTAACTAGTGTGCCGGTTAACCACACGCGCTCCACTACTCCTTGTCCTACCCATTCGGCTAATGACCATCCACCAGTCAAGGAAGCCGTGGGTGAGAGTGGACACCCATTAAACTGTCATTTTATAGACAGTAACCTTATACCCCCTTATAGACCGGCTTCGTGAATGAGGCCTACTAACGGTAAGAATGACTTTGTTCTTATATATATATATATATATATATATATATATATATATATATATATATATATATATATATATATAAACTTATAATACTACAGAGTATAAGGGTTGAATTTTAACTTCTAAAATTCTAAGGGTTTAACTTGGAATTAAAGTATTCATGAGGGAAACTTTACAAAGTCCAAAACTCGAGGGCAAGTTTTGAAATATTCAAAAATTTTGGATTTTCATAACTTATGAGATTAATTAAGGTTTTAAGAACTTTCATGAAGAGACTCTTGAACATCCATAACTTGAGGACAAGTTATGGAGTTCATAAATCAAAAAGTCTCTCCAATTGGGTAACCTATGAATTTTAATGGATCTTTAAAAGAAATGACTTTTGGTAATCCATAACTTGAGGAAAAATTATGGACTCCATTAAAATACATTTAGATCAAGAATTAACTAACAAACAATTTTGCAAATAATTCCTATGATCTAGCAAAACTCATAAGTGTATGAACAATCAGATCAACAATTTCAAGAATTACATAAACATGCATAAAACCTAAAATTTTGATAACAACCTTGAAATTGGTTTACAATAATCAATACCACATCAAAACATGTTTTATAAGTCCAAAACAGTTTAAGGTAATGATTCTAGACCAATTCCAGCCTTAAAACTCGAAGATATGTTGTCAGGGGGTCCAACTCGTCGATTGCAAGAACCAACTCGACGAGTTGGATGCATTTATGCATGGACTTGTCGAGTCCCTTAATGGACTTGGCGAGTCAGCTGTCCAGACAACATATAAACTTCGATTTTCAACAATTTGCATCAAGTATAAATGAAAACAAGCCTAGGCTCTGATACCACTAAGAGGTTTTGAGCATTATAACACTCCTATGGTGTACATGCAACCCTATAAACCTTGGATCTATGTTTTCTCTATTATACATGCAAATATTCAATATTCCAAGGTTTCATCCTAACTAGCATAATATGAAGCAACTATACTACAAGAATGTAGTAGAATGACATAACTTTTGATGGAGCTTGAAGTCTTGAACCTTTAAAAGCCTAGTGCGTCAAGTGTTGCACTGCAGATGGTTCACACAACACCAAGAACAATTAGAATAACTAGAGAATAAGGATACTTAGGTTCATACTCATGAAATCGGTTTGCCCTTTTTGTGTATACACACTCTAGTGCCCATTTCATGAACTAGGGACCTCTTTATATAGTATGGAGGATTAGGGTTACATTCATGTAAACCCTAATACCCATGACCTTTCATTTCCATAGGATCCATGGGTTAAACATTTCGTGGACTATCCATGAAAGCTTAGCCCAACCTAAATGAACATTGCCCACCATGTATATATAAGAGTCCATATTTAATTAGTTCCTTTTTGATCACTAGAATTAATTCTTGATCAATACTACTTAAATAATACGATTTCATATTAATATATTAGAACTTATAATATATATTAATATAAATCACTAGTATCCTTTTTCTCATTTTGTCTATCCAATTGTTCCGATGCCATGCAACCCAAAACTGACCAAACCAAATCGGGTCAAGTACATACCAATTATAGTTATGGACTTAGACACTATGTCACACCCCTGGACCAGACAGCGGAAACGCCCGGAGGCGGGTGACTTAGACGTACACTAATATTTTTATATTTAGGTCTTTTTGAGATTTGTCTGACTAGAATATTAACAACCTTTTGAGAAATCGTTAGAGATTCATTATTTGTTAGATAAATAATGAAACTCGTACTTATCGAATAGAAATATCGTTCTCGTTCCATATCGTTGATTGTGCTCGTTAACTAGGTGCTCGTGTTCGTTCCTTTTCGTTTATTGAAAAATAAGTCATTTTAGTCAAGAGAAAAAAGTGTCAAGTTATAATTTATATAAATTTATAACTGCCGGTTATGACATGCATTTTCTGTTTTATGACATATATAACATTACTTATGTTCTTGGAAGTTTTATGACAGCAGCTTATGACATGCAAATGTTTCTGTAATGAAGGCTCTACTTGTATATTTTCTTGATGCAAACTTTGGTGTTGAATATTTATAGAATACTCCTTGATAGTTTGCAAAATAGTCACAAAGTTTCTATTTTCGAAAAATCACTAAAAATGTTGTCCACTTAGTAAGATCCCTTTTATAACTTTTTATCATTAGACATGAAAGCATATAGATAAAGGGGTTAAGTTGTACACACTCAATAGTTGAGAGGCTCTTTGGTTCAAAGTATCCTCTATTCTTTAGGAAATTTACAAATCATTCGTTCATGAGTATATTACTAAATAATAATTTAATAATATTTCACACACACATACAAACATATGTATATATGCAATCATTTAAGAATCTAGTCAAGATTTGACTTGTACTCTCCCCCAAAAACATTAAAACATTGAAAAAGGTGGGGTATGAAGCTCACCTTAAGTTGGTTGAGGAGTTGTTTGGAGTTATAGAGTGAAGATCTCAAGCTTGAACTCTTGCTGAGATGAGGAACTTCCATAGGAGGGATGCTTTCCTAAGGATGATCATCACATATTATTATGAATAAAATAATATGGATTCATCATGAAATATAATAAAATATTAGATGAGTGGAGGAATTTACCTTAAAATTTCTCAGGAAGAAGTTGAGAAATTTCCTTTCAGCAAGATCCTCTATTCTGGGTTGAAGATGAGTTTTTGAGAGAAAATGGGGAAAAGTGAGAGAGAAAGTGGAGTCTAAACTCCCTCACTATCTCTTCTTTGGAGTATAAGGAAAAGGGAGGAATCTTTGGTACATGTGTATTTGGTGGTCCATGCATGGATATTTGGTGGGTAAAGCATGGAGTACTGTGATTTGCATGGGAAATAAGGAATTTCATCAAATCACAAAGCCAATCCTTTTGTCCTTTTCTTGATTTAGGATAAGGTTTTCCTAAATCTCAACCATTTGTTTTTATGAAGAATATGCTTAAAATAATTAATTTTAGCATAATATAGGGGTCTAAGGGGTTTATGATAGGAAAAATACAAGTTTGGTGTAATTTCCGGCATCAAAATGCCTTAAAATGGTGAAAAAGTCCGAAAATAATGAAAATCCGGAGTAGGGGTTGGTTCTTGCGAGGGTCTGAAATGGTTAGGAAGGGTTCCGGAGTCAGCTCTTAATTTCCGGAGTCATTTGGGTCATTTCCGAAGCTGTTGGGTGAGTTCTGAAGCTCTTCTCCTGATTCCGGAGTCCACAGGCGAGATCCGGAGTGGCCTTCTCGGATCCGAAGTCGCGTGCAACCCAACAGTCCGGACCTAGGTGCGAAGCCGACTACAACTTCCGAAGCGAAGCGAGGCGAGGAAAGAGGCTTCCGGAGCTGCGAGATTTCGGAATGGGTGGTCCGGATAAGAGGCTTCCGAAGTGGTTCCTCCTGATTCCTTAGAAGTGTGTTCGGACTAAGAGGGTTCCGGACTAAGAGGGTTCCGGACCAAGAGGGTTCCGGACCAAGAGGGTCCTTTTGGGGTTTCCTCTTCCGGTTTTGAGCTGTTTTCGACTAAGGAAGGTATTTAGGGAGATTTGAGAGAGATTTGAGATACATGGAGAGATTTGGGAGAGATTACAAATACTTGGAGAGATTTGGGAGAGATTTCACATACTTGGAGAGATTTGGGAGAGATTCACTATTCTTGGAGAGATTTCGCATACTTAGAGAGATTTGGGAGAGATTCACTATTCTTAGAGAGATTTGGGAGAGATTTCACATACATGGAGAGATTCACTATTCTTGGAGAGATTTGCATTCTAACACTATATGGCTCCTTAGGAACTCATATCGAACACTTAGGAGTGTTAGCACAATCTCACAATAGACTTTACTTACCTGAGGACGGAATTTCCTAGCCAAAAGTGCTAGTTGTGACATCATCCCCCCGTTAGAGGGAATTTCGTCCTGAAATTCTTTCGAAGGGTAGGGTTATGAATGTGAAAATAGGTGAGGGTACTTTCGAGTTATTTGGTCTTTATGTTCCCAGGTGATTACCGGCTCACGCCTAGCATTCCCTTGAACCTTCACCATCCGGATGTGGCTTTGTTTAGTGTTCTTAACTTTACCTTTCATTGTCTCTATAGGCGGATCAATGATTAGCATGTTCTAGTTCGCCTTAGTCTTGTCTGGTGGGACTGGGATGGTTGTCCGATAGACACTTTGTAGGTTTGATACATGGACGGCAGGGTGTGCGTTACTAAACTCGGAGGGCAATTGGAGTTGGTAGGCCACCAGCCGATCTGTGCGAGGATCTCGAAGGGTCTGGTGCATTGAGAGTTTAGCTCACTTTTCCCTTTTGATTCGAGTTACTTACCCCCAAGGGGAGTTCTTAAATTAATACCCCGATTCCCTACTTGGGACTTCAAGGTTTTAAGATGTTATCAACATAGGTCTTTCATTGGTGTTACTATAGTCGGGGTCGTGTTTGGGTTTGAACCATCCTTTTCGTGGTTTGTCGAATAATCTCGGGTCTAGTGAGTGTGCTATTGGGCGTTTGTCATCTTGTCAGCTGGGTATCTCCCATCTCAACCTAATAGAGGATGATATGCACCTTTGGACACACAGGGCCTCGAGGGATGAAACTCCTATGCTAGAGTGGTAGTTGTTGTCATATGAATACTAGATTAGAAGCAAGTGGGCATCCAACTTTGTCAATGTACACTACACATGCTTCTCTTCGGGGTGTGGTTTCATGTTTACCTTGACCTCGACAGGTGAAATTTTCTAGAGTTTCGGTGGTCTGACACTTGTGAGTGTTGAACACATGGAAGGAGAAATATCCTAACCTGGGTCTTTGGTTAATCGGAGACTATGAGTTACCGGGCCCTTTCTTGGCGAGACCTTTTGAATGGTCTTTTAGGAATCGGGATCCTAGTGTCCTAGAAGTAGAGTTTTCTAGGTCTTAAGAGTTGGTACTATGGTCACCAAGGTTGAGTTTGCGTGATGTAGTTGACCTTATGAGTCTTAGATTATCTTGGGAGTTTTTTCCTTAGGGTCTTTCCAACTAATGGTAGGTCGGCCTTGGCCAGTTCCTTGCTGTTGAGTAATCATGTCTCCGATTCGGGGTAGGGAGTATCGATCCTTGAGGATGGGTTTTGTTTGGCTTAATCGTAGCCGGTGATGCCTATGGCGATTTTGTTTTTCTCCCCTTATGAGTTAGACAGGTGCCCCTGCGTTTAGGGACTGCGTCTAATGTTTCCTTTACATAATATGCCGATCTTATGATCCGACACTATTCGTCCTTGTGACTGTGCTAAGTGGTGTCGGGTGTTAGGTCATTGAGGTCATTCTAGGAGTCGAGGTGATTCTACCTCTGCTTAGCACATGGTTGAGGTTTTCTAAGAGATTTTGGGAATCTCTATAGGAATGTTGGAAGCTTTTTGGATCCCTTTTTATGCCCTTTGCTCCTTGATTTTTAATCTTTGTTGGGGCTAAGGAAGGGCGTGGTATTTCTTAAGCTAGAACTTAGGCGTCTGGTTGATAGGGATTTCGTCGTTAGCGACTGAACAAGTTTTGTTATTCGATTGAACAAGGCAAAAGACTATTTGCAGAGCTCGAGGTTTGTAAGGTGAGAATCAAGCCTATCCGTGTCAAGTGATGACATCAGACTCCTTGTTGCTACATCTATTTGAGGAGTATTGGTTGTTAGGAATGACAAGGTGTTTTATGTTCAAGCTCCTATCATTACTAGTTTTGTTTTCGTTGTTACCATTGGGTCTATCTCGTTTCTGCTTGTTAGGAGTTCTAGTGTTCGTGTTCTTATCGTTGCCAATTTCATTTTCGTTGTTACCATTGGGTCTATCTCGTTTCTACTTGTTAGGTGTTCTAGTGTTCGTGTTCTTATCGTTGCTAGTTTCGTTTTCGTTGTTACCATTGGGTCTATCTCGTTTATGCTTGTTAGGAGTTCTAGTGTTCGTGTTCTTATCGTTACCAGTTTCGTTTTCGTTGTTACCCTTGGGTCTATCTCATTTCTACTTGTTAGGTGTTCTAGTGTTCGTGTTCTAATCGTTGCTAGTTTCGTTTTCATTGTTACCATTGGGTCTATATTGTTTCGGCTTGTTAGGTGTTCTTGGAGACACGAGGGTTCTTGTTATAAGTCAACGGTATTCGTAATCTGACTTCTGCCAAGTTTTTCCACTATAGATGGATGTGACTCGACCGCACATACTTAGGATTTTAAAAGGTAATTAACTTGGGGTTCTGTCCTAATCAACATCAGACTAGGGCTAGGAAAAAGATGCGGTGTCGCACGTTCTTATTTTATGGAATCCTAACCATATACAATACCAACGTTCATATGGAACCATTCATGGTCCATTAGTAAGGATTTTCTAGCTTCTCCGTAATTTACGGATTCACTCGAATGGGGAAATAGTTTTTGATTATGTTTTTATTTTCAAGACCATTCTGTGAAAATTCGTTACATAAAGTTGATCGTTCGAAACGTACCAGAAATCTCGGTAGGGTTTCTTGTCGTCAACTCCTGTCTAGTCATTGACTCTTTTGTTAGTCGTCTCTATTGGACAATCTCTCTTGAGATGTCCTGTTGCACCGCACTTGTGGCAAACTGGGCTTACTTCTGCGTTGAGGGTTGGGGCGATGCATGGGGCCGGGGCCCTACAGTAGCGGGAGGTGCGCCCCATCTTGTTGCACCTTTTGCAATGAAATGTCTGGCAGACTCCCCAATGAAGGTATTTGCACTTGTTGCAGGGTGGATTGTTCCCAAGGTATGGTTATCTCGATGGGGAAGGAGTAGGGCTGGTAGGGGTAGGGACTGGTCCTACTTGTTGTCGTTCAGTAAAACTTTGAGTCGAACTACCTCCTTTTTCGTTCCCGAACTTTCGTTTCTTGTTCTTAGGTTTAGGTTTTTGAGTGCATGGGTGAGCTGTTCTTCGTTGGTCTCCTTCGTTATTGTTATGGTCGAAGTTACCGACGCTGTTTCCAACTTCGTTTATGTGTTGGCATTGAAGTATGCCATGACGGCTACCACAGCCGCTGTTACAATGGCTTGGAAAGTGGCGGAGTCTATTCGTAGGACTGGTGCATGTTCGGGATACTGGTTAGCTTCATGAGAAGACATAACTCTGTTGCGCACGAAAGTGAGCTTGTGAGTAATCATAGTTAGTTCCAAGTGAGTTTACTCATATAATCCTACCGTACTGGTGTTAATCGGTTCAACCTACATCCCCATGATGCAGTTATGGTGGAGGGTGGGAACATGTATCGTCTGATGTAAAGCCCGCCGTCATAGCACATAGCTAGCAATATGGTTAACGGGTCTGGTTGTATGGATTCTTAGAGGATGTACTCCTCTTGGTTTACTATTACTGGTTGCGACTAAAGGCATTATGAACCTAAAGCGAGTAGTGTGGTGATCCTCTCTTGGCGCACAAAGTGCTTGGCCATTCCACTTATATTAAGGGTGCCCTTTTGTGTTCCTTACACTGTTAAGGCCGTCCTAGCCTCGATTTCTATGAGCGGTGGTCTTTAAATGACCATCTCCTCTTTTAAGTAGTGTGCATGGTCTACATAGTTCTCTGGTCCTACTGGTGGGTTTTGTAAGTCATTTGTAATGGCGTTCTTGTTACTTGTGGGGGATCGGACTTACGCTGTTGCACAACGGGTTTTGCATATGGTCTCCATTACTCCATGATGGAGGGTTGGAAACTGGGAGTCAATTCGGGTTACTCGTGACCCAAACAGACATCTGATTCGTGAGGGTGTTAGCTACCGGAGTTTGGTGCACAGCGATTATGGATCGGATTGTCTTTTGTGGAGATGCACCCTAAACCGGGTAGGAGTTAATTGCTCAACTGGTTTTTGCGTGGGTATCATTTTGTTCTTGGTATGTTTATCCCAGGAGTACCTATATGGGGTGGTTATGTATCTGGGAGGGGAAAGATGAAAGGGTCTCGGGTCTACTCTCAGTTGGGTAAAGCTCGTCAAGGGTTTCCTTGGCGCTTTTATCCTTGTTGGGTTCATAATCGTAATTCTCCATTTCACAATTCATCTCTGTGTATCCCTTAGGATCCATTTCTAGATTTTCCTCTTGGGCTTCTTTTGGTCTCTCCTTACGTCACCCGCAAATCATCGTGATAGGGTAGTAGAAGTATGAGTGAGGAATGTCAATTATGTCGTTTGTGGAAGAGTCGCGGCTCGAGATATACATGGATGGTTTATGTGTGATGGGTTTATAGTATCCTAAAATACTCCTATAGTATTTTAAACATAATGTTCGAATTCTAGTAATCTCTTGTGTGCATAGTTGTTAGGTTTTAGGTTTGTTGCAACACCACCATCACTCCCAAGCACATGTTGGTCATATCTCAGATAAATACAGTTGATCAGGCTATATTGATCGCATATATGATTACATAACTGCCCAGGTTTGACTGTAGTGTTCAACCTTTAATTACTTTTGGTTTCTTCTCGTTATGATACTGGGTTAGTAATTGTGTATAAAATACTTATCTTTTTAAAGTATACTTTTAGGCAGAGTTTGTTTTAGTCCCATTGTATTTATAGTTGTATATCTCGTATGGCTAGATATACCAGTTCACTATAAACAATGCTCTGATACCAATCTGTCACACCCCCGGACCAGACGACCGAAACGTCCGGAGGCGGGTGACTTCATTGTACAGTATCATAATAATTGAATATAAATGAAACAGATCAATCCAAACATCATACATTGAGATAACAACCTTAAATTGTTTACATATTGTATTTGTTCTTCGAGTTACACAAAAGATACATAATTAGAAAAGAATCCAAACTACGGCTAAATGATCTTGCACCAGTGTCCCTTGTTTCCTGCTTACTAGATCCCTGAGAATACAAGTCGTTTTGAAAAGCTTCAACTAAAAGTTGGTGAGTTCATAAGCATTTTTGTATAAAATCGTTTACAGTAGTTCAGAATCGTTCTCGTTTTACTTTCAGAAAATCAGATATTTTCTATGAAATCTTTTGAAGTCTTGCCTTGAAAATCATGGATATATGTGTGCATGTCATTACTTTTTTTCATCCTTATAAGGAGTGATTTTGAAAAGTAGTGTGATTTGTAAAAGCGAGCTGTGTCCGGGAATAGTTCTTTTGAATAGTAACAATCAACCGTCTAAAGAAAAATCCCTTATTTTCAAAAAGGAAATATGGTTGAAAATCATGTTCCTCTTATCGAGTAAAATTGAGTGTGTGCGTTCTAGTTTATCGTTATCGAAATCGTAAAAGAATCGTTTTCCCCAGAAAATCCTATATTTTCTGCTACAAAATAATCGTAAGTTCTGGTTTATCGTTATCGAAATCGTAGAAAATCATTTTCTCTAGAAAATCCTATATTTTCTGCTATAAAATATTCGTAAGTTCGGGTTTATCGTTATCGAAATCGTAGAAAATCGTTTTCTCCAGAAAATCCTATATTTCCTACTATGAAATATTCGTATGTTCTAGTTTATCGTTATCGAAATCGTAGAAAATCATTTTCCATAGAGTCCTACGCTTTTTACTTTGTAAAATAGCAGTATTTCGACTCTATGCTCGTTAGGAGAAAGAATCATGGCAATTGTGGACATTTTATACGGTGAAAAGAAAGGACAGTCAATGCAACAAATGCGGACCACCACCTATCACGTATAGGACAGTCAACCCAACGTGCCAAATTTTATTTATGAGGTTTTCCTTACATAAATTTCTAGTTAATATAACATATTCTAGTGAGTCGTTATAACCATACTAATCATGATGGAGTGCATGTTTTGGCGTTTCTCAGGCGCCCTCGGTTTGGAAAAGATATTTGTCACCCTAGACTGGTCTGTCTAGCTGTAGCGAACAGCGAAGATGCGGGGTGTTAACCCCGTATAGATCTATACACAAATTCCCGCTCTCCCTCCAGGAGACTCTAGCTATAACTCCTTACAGGACTTAGACGTACACTAATATTTTTATATTTAGGTACTTTTGAGATTTGTCTGACTAGAATATTAACAACCTTTTGAGCAATCGTTAGAGATTCATTATTTGTTAGATAAATAATGAAACTCGTACTTATCGAATAGAAATATCGTTCTCGTTCCATATCGTTGATTGTGCTCGTTAACTAGGTGCTCGTGTTCGTTCCTTTTCGTTTATTGGAAAATAAGTCATTTTAGTCAAGAGAAAAAGTGTCAAGTTATAATTTATATAAATTTATAGCTGCCGGTTATGACACACATTTTCTGTTTGATGACATATATAACATTACTTATGTTCTTTGAAGTTTTATGACAGCAGCTTATGACATGCAAATGTTTCTGTCATGAAGGCTCTACTTGTATATTTTCTTGATGCAAACTTTGGTGTTGAATATTTATAGAATACTCCCTGATAGTTTGCAAAATAGTCACAAAGTTTCTATTTTCGAAAAATCACTCTAAATTGCGTGACAACCCGAAATTTTCCATCCAATTCAGCCTAACACTTCTTTGAAAGTCAAACTCATTGCTGTTATCTTTTAGCACAATTAGGAGTTTATTTGAGCGTTCTGAGTCTTGTCCACTTAAGGAATAAGTCTCAGGGTTTATCGGCTGAAGTTATAGCTCAAGGAAATGACCTTAAACACCCTTGCAAGGAGTTCACAACCAATACATAGGAGTTTACGGCCGTAAACTCCATGTGGGCCGTAAACTCTTGCCTATATGGTGAAATGGTGGCCATTTGTTCATTTCTTCCTTCCATTTGGCCCAAATCCTCTCAAGTATCATCCCGATCTTCGACCCCGATCTTCAAAACTCGTAAGCTTATTGTCTTAACTAGTTGATATATTGCATGAACTAGTAATCTTACATGATTTCATCCGTGAAATCATTCCATTTTGTAGATCTTCAAGTTTCACCAAGAACACACACTCGTGTTCTTGGCAAGAAACGACCATTCAAGCTTCTAGATCGTAAGTACTCTTGTTCTAACTCGTTGTACACTAGGTTTAACATGTTTATAGCCTAGAAATCATAAGGAAACACAAGAACAAAGGAGTTTACAGCCAAGACATGTTCTTGGGCCGTAAACCCCAATAAATGGGGCAAATTGCACCCTAACTCCTTCCTTATGCCTAGAACCCAGCTTAGATCATATCCTTGAAGTGTTAAGGACCTTAAGCATCCAAGAAACCATGTTCCCATAGAGTTTACGGCCGTAAACTCATAAGGATTGGTCCTTAGGCCGTAAACTCTATAAAGGGGTGATATTGTGCCCCTAATGCTTCCACATGGATAGAACTTAACATAGAACCAATCACCAATGAGCTAGGAACCTCAAAACATCAAATGGTACTTCCTACCATGAGTTTACGGCCATAAACTCATGGGGAAGTGGTACTTGGGCCACAAACTCAAGTTAAGGTCATTCTTGGACCTTAAACTCACCTATCCTCTTGTTTAAGCCTTGGAACACTTAACCACTTAAGCCCTTAGAGTTTTAAGGCCCTTTTGGTGACCAAATGAGAGTTTACGGCCAGAAGTTTACTCCCCTGGGCCGTAAACTCCAACAAACATGGTCTTTGGACCATAAACTCCCGTATGAGGCTTTGCACTCCTTTGTTGCAACCCGATAGCCTCCTAGCACTTGACCAAAGTGTTTTCCTCGCAATAGGATGTTTTTACAAGTTTAAATAGTGTTATAATCACTAATTGTTTATATACATATGTCTTCATATGTAATTAGGATCATTGTGTGTGTCTAAGTCTTCACTTGACACCAAGCACTTATCCGACACTTCCTTCCGATCCGCTCACTGCAGGTGAGTTCATACCCCTTGAATTAACCTTTTAAATGTTTCTACATGTTTTTAAATGCTTTATAGGGGGAATACAATTTGAAACATGCTAGTTATTATATCAATCACATGTGATTAATAACTAACATGCAAAAAGGATTTACTATACGTTAGCCGTTTTACCAAATGGATTTCTTCAAATGATTTTTATAAACGCTTTATATGTTTAAAACTCTTTATTAAACTGTTCATTATACACGGTATGTTTCATTTAAAACTCTTTTACAATTATGTTTCAAACAAAGGTTTCTTTATACTTAAACTGTTTTATCAAACAAATACTTTCCACCTGTTTTATAGACTGACATCAAGTCGATCTTTTCCTAGATAGTAATCTTTTATAAAGGTTTTACAAAACTTCTTTTATGATTTTATATTATCAATTGCATGCCTGTATATGTATAGTTATATAAATAATATTTAAAGGACTTAGGAAGGCTAACCCGCTTTATTTCCTTTTCCCCGTTGGGATGCGGTCTGGTAGGGTATCGGGTATCCGTCCGAAGGTCGTTTAACTATCAGTTATATATCCTGTATACATATAGAGACATAAAAGTGTTCCTCAGTCAGTTCAGTACCTTTGGGTAGCAAAGGCATACTTCACTTATACATGTACCCCATTAGTAACTATTATAGGTATAGTTAGGAGATACTACTTACCATTCCAAGTACAAGGAATCACACAAGAGTCAGTTCATTCATGAGTCTATATTAATACATTACATATTACATGAGTACATTTACATAGATACGCTTACATGAATACATTTACATAGACACGCTTACATGAGTACGTTTACATAGATACATTTATATGTGTATAGTTACATGGATACATTTACATGAGTACGTTTACATAGATACATTTACATGAGTACATTTACATAGATGCCCTGTTAAAAGCATGCCTATATATGTGTAGTTGTATAAGTAATGTTTAAAGGACTTATGAAGGCTAACCCGCTCTATATCCTTTTCCCCGTTGGGATGTGGTCTGGTGGGTGTCGGGTATCCGTCCGAAGGTCGTTTAGATACTTAGTTATATATCCTGTGTACATATATGGACATAATAGTTCCTTTCAGTCAGTTCAGTACCTTTGGGTAGCAAAGGTATATGTTCATATACTCTTACATGGATACTTTTACATAGATAATATATGATGAGTTACTATTACATTTTATATGTATAGATTCTGTTATATAATTCTCATTCTTATCTTTACTTTGTGATACAATCACATAATCGATGAGATAGATTGGATTTAATATCCTAGTACCAAACGATACGTTGTGGTATTAACCATTCCTACAATCTCTGTTAGCTACAGAGGTAAAAGCACATCCACGGATGTCAACGGTTGATACCATTACATGTATACTTTAAGGGACTAACTATTCCTATACCCAACTATTAGCAACAGAGGTAAATGTACATCTACGGATGTCTTCAGTTAACACTATTAGTTATCCTAGTACAAAAGGATAATACTTAGGTTATTTATATTATTACCTTTATCTTGTGACTCATTCACATAACCGATGAGGTGAATTATATTTGAGTATCCTAGTACCAAAGTATACAATTTCTTATAATAATAATAATAGTAGCACAGTCGGGTCTTGTTAGAAGGCTACATTCAGAACAATTAGGTCTTGGTAGAAGGCTACATTCAGAATAGTTAGGTCTTGGTAGAAGGCTACATTCAGAACAGTTAGGTCTTGGTAGAAGGCTCATTCAGAACAGTTAGGTCTTGGTAGAAGACTCCCTTTTATACTAGTAGGAATCATAGGGATTTCTCGGGTTTTTCAAACGTTTATAGTTGTTTTACAAACATTTTCATACTTATACAAACTTTCTTTCAAAATAATTTCAAGTCTTTCATTACAAGTTTTACAAATTAAAGACACATTAATACTTATGATACTTGCTTTCAAAATAACTTGTATTCTCAGGTCACAAACAGACAGGTACGACGACCAGGTTTTGTGAAGACGGAGCAGTTCAGACTCGTCTTTCATTTTGATTATTCATAATATTGTTGTATACTATGAAAGAACACGCTTGTAATTAAAATTATACTATTAATGCAATGGATGATGTTGTTGCTTGTTTACTACTTTGCATTGTTGTGATACTTTACATGATGTCCTTCGCCCCAGAACGTTTCCGCCGTTGTTGGTTTTGGGGTGTGACAAATGGTATCCACTTAGTAAGATCCCTTTTATAACTTTTTATCTTTAGACATGAAAGCATATAGATAAAGGGGTTAAGTTGGACACACTCAATAGTTGAGAGGCTCTTTGGTTCAAAGTATCCTCTATTCTTTAGGAAATTTGGAAATCATTCGTTCATGAGTATATTACTAAATAATAATTTAATAATATTTCACACACACATACAAACATACATATATATGCAATCATTTAAGAATCTAGGCAAGATTTGACTTGTACTCTCCCCCAAAAACATTAAAACATTGAAAAAGGTGGGGTATGAAGCTCACCTTGAGTTGGTTGAGGAGTTGTTTGGAGTTATGGAGTGAAGATCTCAAGCTTGAACTCTTGCTGAGATGAGGAACTTCCCTGAGAGAGATGCTTTCCTAAGGATGACCATCACATATTATTATGAATAAAATAATATGGATTCATCTTGAAATATAATAAAATATTAGATGAGTGGAGGAATTTACCTTAAATTTCTCAGGAAGAAGTTGAGAAATTTCCTTTCACCAAGATCCTCTATTCTTGCTTGAAGATGAGTTTTTGAGAGAAAATGGGGAAAAGTGAGATAGAAAGTGGAGTCTAAACTCCCTCACTATCGTTGCTTTGGAGTATAAGGAAAAGGGAGGAATCTTTGGTACATGGGTATCTGGTGGTCCATGCATGGATATTTGGTGGGTAAAGCATGGAGTACTGTGATTTGCATGGGAAATAAGGAATTTCATCAAATCACAAAGCCAATCCTTTTGTCCTTTTCTTGATTTAGGATAAGGTTTTCCTAAATCTCAACCATTTGTTTTTATGAAGAATATGCTTAAAATAATTAATTTTAGCATAATATAGGGGTCTAAGGGGTTTATGATAGGAAAAATACAAGTTTGGTGTAATTTCCGGCATCAAAATGCCTTAAAATGGTGAAAAAGTCCGAAAATAATGAAAATCCGGAGTAGGGGTTGGTTCTTGCGAGGGTCTGAAATGGTTAGGAAGGGTTCCGGAGTCAGCTCTTAATTTCCGGAGTCATTTGGGTCATTTCCGAAGCTGTTGGGTGAGTTCTGAAGCTCTTCTCCTGATTCCGGAGTCCACAGGCGAGATCCGGAGTGGCCTTCTCGGATCCGAAGTCGCGTGCAACCCAACAGTCCGGACCGAGGTGCGAAGCCGACTACAACTTCCGAAGCGAAGCGAGGCGAGGTAAGAGGCTTCCGGAGCTGCGAGATTTCGGAATGGGTGGTCCGGATAAGATGCTTCCGAAGTGGTTCCTCCTGATTTCTTAGAAGGGTGTCTGGACTAAGAGGGTTCCGGACTAAGAGGGTTCCGAACCAAGAGGGTTCCGGACCAAGAGGAGTCCGGACCAAGAGGGTTCTCGACCAAGAGGGTCCTTTTGGGGTTTCCTCTTCCGGTTTTGAGCTGTTTTCGACTAACGAAGGTATTTAGGGAGATTTGAGAGAGATTTGAGATACGTGGAGAGATTTGGGAGAGATTTCACATACTTGGAGAGATTTGGGAGAGATTCACTATTCTTGGAGAGATTTCGCATACTTAGAGAGATTTGTGAGAGATTCACTATTCTTGGAGAGATTTGGGAGAGATTTCACATACTTAAAGAGATTTGGGAGAGATTCACTATACTTCGAGAGATTTGGGAGAGATTTCACATACTTGGAGAGATTTGGGAGAGATTCACTATTCTTGGAGAGATTTCACATACTTAGAGAGATTTGGGAGAGATTCACGATTCTTGGAGAAATTTGGGAGAGATTTCACATACTTGGAGAGATTTGGGAGAGATTCACCATTCTTGGAGAGATTTGGGAGAGATTCACCATTCTTGGAGAGATTTGCATACTAACACTATATGGCTCCTTAGGAACTCATATTGAACACTTAGCAGTGTTAGCATAATCTCACAATAGACTTTACTTACCTGAGGACAGAATTTCCTAGCCAAAAGTGCTAGTTGTGACACACTAATCCAACAATGTTATGATATAAATTAAGAATGTGAACTGCATGCTTGATTAGGGCTAAGCATCATGGAAGGATGTCGTATATGCCTACTATATGTGTATGAGAACTGCATGCTAGATTAGGGCTAAGGGTCTAGGAGGATGCCTTATGTGCCTGCTATGTGTGCTTATTCAATTACATGCTAGAACTGATTAGTCAGTGATATGATGGCCTGAATAGGATATGCTTGGTTTGGTTACTCAATGCCCAAATCCTATTTACTTTATGCTTTAGGAGTTCTAGTTATCTTTGGCTAACTAGTAAACGAATATGTTAAGTTACATATTACGAGGACTAAATAATTTCATCAGGTTAGGTTTAGCCCTATTTCATAGATCTTGTATGAGTCCAACTGCTGTAGGGTAGGACCTCTCATTCAAAGAATTATCTGGTCTTAGTGATATGTAATGGTATTCGCGAGCTAGTTAAGTAAAGGTAGCAGGGACTTCTTATACAGCTGATGGCGAATAGTAGGTCGGAGAGTTACCCTAGGGTAAGCCTAGGATGAGATTATTACAATGAGTAGTAGTAGTGAAAGGGACTTGGTGAATTCAAGGCAATCCTTGAGGAAAGTATGGATAGATGTGGAAGGTAGTATGTGCCCGTACTATTGAAAGCAGAGGATCCGTACTCGAGTCAAGGAGGGTTGCGATAGAACCTGGGAACTTGTAGAGTGTGTGAGACCTCTCGAGGTTATGTATGACCCTGGAGATTATGTGTTTTGTTTCAGAATGGTGGTGACACTTCACAGAGCAGGAGGTGCAGGGTCTAGATCAGGTTCAGGTTCGGGTTCGGATCGCCAGCCGGTTGATGATGGATTACGCGAGTTCATCACGTCTGAGATTACGAGAGGCATCCTTGAGGCGACCCCGATGATTTTCGGGTCGATTAAGGAAGGGATCAATGAGCTGATGGAGGATCGCCTTAGGGCATTCCAGAGTGACATGGAATCTTGCCTGTCAGGGACGCACACACTCTCCTTCAAGGACTTCAATGCATGAGGTGCGTCAGAATTTCACGGGGTGAAGGAACCCATTGTGGCCAGGAGATGGATTGCAGACATCAAGTCTGCACCGTTGACGAGCTTCTGCCTTGAGGGGTCGAAGGTCCAGTATGATGCGGGATGTTTGAGAGACAGAGCTAGAAACTGGTAGGAGGCAGTCAATGATTGGTTGGGAGCCCCAACCATTGAGGCTTTGACCTGGTCGGACTTTTTGACCAAATTTAGGGATGAGTTTGTGTCGGTTGTGGAACTTCAACAACTGGCCAGGGAGTTTCTTGACATGATAAAGATGACTGAGTGCCTCAGTATGCGGGTGACGAGGAGATGAGGAAGACCCGATAACATGACATGTTGAGTGTTGACATTCGGAAACATGTCAGCTACTCGGCATGCCTGACATTGGATGAAATGATTATGAGGGTGAGGGAGATGGAGATTAACATAGAACACATAAGGAAAAGGAAGGTGGAGGTAGGGCAGATAACTGGGGTTTCTGGGAAGAAACCTAACGGATTCAACTCGAGGCCGAAGGGCCATGTAACAACGTAAAATTTCCAATTTAATTTTTAATTTTTAAACCACAAAATGTATATCATATCATAATCTCAAATCCAAAACAACAGTGTTTTCAAAACAAATCCCAAGATCTCTCTAATGTGAACTCCATCGGTGTGGGTGTGTACGAGTCAAGTCGTCGCCTTCCCACGGTCCTCGCTGGTACCTGAAACATCAAACACAACAACTGTAAGCATAAATGCTTAGTGAGTTCCCCAAAATACCACATACCACAAATACGCCACTCGAGGCTAAACCCGACCCTCCGGTCAAGATGTCTCAGCGGGACCCTCCAGTCCCGCAGCTCGTCGGACCCTCGGGTCCAGTCATAGCACATTGGTCCCTCTGGCCCGGTCTGAATCGTTGGACCCTCCGGTCCGGTCTATATAATCATACAGCATACAAATAACACATAGAATGTAATCTCTAATACAACACATAATCTCATACATAGCACATAAGACCCTCTGGTCAACTTAGAATACCACTCAAGGTAACGTATAGTGAGAAGACTCACCTCGCGTAACTCAGTAACTCGGAAAACCTCAAACTCGGTGAATAGGACCTAGCCTCCGCCTAATCATATGAAATATACACTCGCCATCAAAAATAATTTCCCAAGGCTAGACCAAACTCTCTAAACACTCTTAGGAAGGGTAAAAGACCATTTTACCCCCCCCCCTGCTTGGCTCAAATACACTAGAGTTGACCAAACCCTAAAAGTCAACAAAAGTCAACCCTCTCCGGGTTACACGGTGCGTACCAGGAGCTTCCACAGAATCGGGGTACACGACACTCTACGCCGCGCGTACTGGGATTACGCCCAGCGTAACACCCAATTCCCTTATCCCATTCATTCATACCTTAATCTGTTAAGACTTTCGTCCAAACTCCAGATCCGACTCCTTTTATACGACTTAACCCATAAAGTCGAGACCTTTATGCCTTTGCATGGCTGTAGAGGTTACTTTGTGCTCAAAACACCATTTCTCTTTCCATAATGGGACCATAACTCATGCATGACACTAGATCCACGACCAAGACTAGATTTTTATGAACCCTTAACATCAAACACACTAGAAGAGGCCAGATTCATGTTCATGGAGACTATTTGCACACAAAGTCTCAAACTTTGGACCCAAAAACCCTAAAATGGTCCCAAAAAGCAAAACTTAAGAAGAACAAGGAAAGCTCTGAGCTTTTTACCTCAAAAGAGATCTCCAACCACTGTAGAGCACGGATCTACACTTGTTCTTCCACTTCTAGCACCAACAATGGCTCTTCCTTCCCTTCTTCACCTTGAAAAGTTAGCTCCAAGCTCAAAACATACACACACAGGCTAAGGCATGGATCTCAGCTCTCAAGGGACTCACTCAAGGAATATGGTGGCTAGGGCAAAGGGCCACATGTTCCTTTTATAATGCACAAGCCAGAAATTAGGGTTTGCATCTGTGCTCACTACGCCCAGCGTACCCCTGAGTACGCCCAGCGTACTCGGTCAAGTCCGCGTCCAAATTAAGCGCGTGAGTACGCGCAACATACACCCCAGTACGCCCAGCGTACTCGCCAATTCAACATACAACTCAAGGGACTAAACTTGCCAACTTTCAAAATAGAAGGGCCATAAAGCTTACCTGGATTTTGGGCTGTTACAATTCTCCCCCACTAGAACCAGACTTCGCCCTCGAAGTCTCATGCTGCGAACAACTCCGGATGCTGCTCCCGCATCTCCGACTCCGGCTCCCAGGTTAGCTCGGACCCCTTTCGATGTTGCCACTAGACCTGAACCAGGGGCACTTCCTTGTTCCTCAGAACCTTGATCCTCCGATCCAAAATCGCAATCGGCTTCTCGGCATAATTCAGACTTGCATCCACCTGGATGTCCTCCAACGGTACCACTGCCGACTCGTCGGCAATACACTTCCTCAGCTGTGACACATGGAAGGTATCATGAATCTGGTCAAACTCCACAAGTAGCTCTAGGCGATATGCTACCTTGCCCACCCTCGCGATCACCCTAAATGGCCCAATATACCGGGGTCCCAGCTTGCCCCTCTTCCTGAATCGGATCACTCCTTTCCAAGGAGATACCTTCAGGAGTATGAAATCACCGACCTGGATCTCGAGCTCAGATCGTCGCCTATCCGCATAACTCTTCTGACGACTCTGAGTGGTCAACAACCTCTGTCTAACCTACTGGATCTGCTCTGTCGTCTGAAGCACTATCTCCGTACTACCCATCACGTGTTGCCCCACCTCACCCCAGCAAATAGGGGTACGACACCTCCTCCCATACAACAGCTCAAAGGGTGGAATACCGATGCTCGAATGATGGCTGTTGTTGTAGGAAAACTCCGCCAAGGGCAAATATGTGTCCCAGCTCCCGCCGAAATCCAACACACATGCTCGGAGCATGTCTTCGAGCGTCTGAATCGTCCGCTCACTTTGCTCGTTAGTCTGTGGGTGGTATGCAGTACTAAAATGCAGCCTCGTACCCAACTCCTCGTGAAATTTCTTCCAGAATCTGGAAGTGAAACACACATCTTGGTTTGACACGATCGAGATGGGTACTCCATGCCGCGATACCACCTCCCTCACGTATAGCTCTGTCAATCTTTCCGCAGAAGAACTCTCACTAATAGCGAGAAAGTGGGCGCTCTTTGTCAATCGGTCCACTATCACCCAGATCGCGTCGACACCCCTTGTCGTTCTCGGCAATTTGGTGATGAAATCCATGGATATCTGCTCCCACTTCCACTCCGGAATCTCAAGTGGCTACAGCTTACCATGCGGTTTCTGGTGCTCGGCCTTAACCCTACGACAGGTTAGGCATCTTTCAACGAACCACGCCACATCCCTCTTCATACAGGGCCACCAATACTCCTTCTTCAGATCCAGATACATCTTAGTGGCCCCGGGATGGATCGAAAACTTCGATCTGTGCACCTCCTCCATCAAGATAGTACGCATCCCGCCCACAAATGGTACCCAAATCCGACCCTGAAAGGTCATAAGCCCTCGGCTATCGGTAACAAACCCTGACACCTGCCCGATAACTCGCTCTCTCTTACAGTTCTCCGGTCTCACTGCCTCGGCCTGGGCCCCTCTGATGGTATCCAATACCGGAGTCATCATCGTCAACCTCATACAAATATCCCGCATCAGGGCACCCTCTGCCCTACGACTCAGGGCGTCGGCTACCACATTAGCCTTGCCCGGGTGGTACAGGATCTCGCAATCATAATAATTTACCACATCTTGCCATCTCCTTTGTCGCATGTTCAGATTGGTCTGATCCATCAAATACTTCAAGCTCTTATGGTCAGTGTATATCGTACACCGAACCCCATACAGATAGTGACGCCAGATCTTGAGGGCGAACACCACAGCCCCCAACTCTAGATCGTGGTTGGGATATCTCGTCTCATGAGGCTTCAACTGCCTCGATGCATACGCGATCACATGCCCTTTCTACATCAACACCGCTCCCAACCCCGATATTGATGCATCACAGTACACCACGAAATCCTCCATCCCTTCCAGTAGTGCGAGCACGGGAGCTTCGCACAATCTTTGGCGAAGGGTCTCAAACGAGGTCGGCTGCTCTGGACCCCATGAGAAAGTAACACCCTTCCAAGTCAACTTGGTAAGTGGCACGACGATCTTGGAGAAATCTCTGATAAATCTCCGATAGTAGCCTGCCATCCCTAAGAAGCTCCTGATCTCCGTAGGTGATCTCGGCACCTCCCAACTCATCACAGCCTCAATCTTGGCTGGGTCAACCAATATCCAATTCTGGTTAACGAGATGCCCTAAGAACTGGACCTCCCGTAACCAAAAATCTCACTTAGAGAATTTGGCGAAGAGCCTCTCTGATCTCAGAACTCTGAGGAGCTCCCTCAAATGTTCTGCATGTTGCTCTCTGGTGCTCGAATACACCAGGATGTCATCAATGAATACAATTACCGAACGATCCAACATCGGCCTACACACCCTATTCATGAGATCCATGAACGCCGCTGGTGCATTGGTGAGCCCGAATGGCATCACTACAAACTCGTAATGCCCATAACGAGTCCTAAACGCCGTCTTCTGGATATCCTCATCCCAAACTCTCATCTGGTGATATCCCGACCTCAAGTCTATCTTGGAGAACCAAGACGCCCCCTACAACTGATCGAATAGACCATCGATCCTCGGTAACGGATAATGGTTCTTGACCATCAACTTCTTCAACTCCCGGTAATCAATGCACATCCGGTGTGAACCATCCTTTTTCTTGACAAAAAGGATCGGCGCTCCCCAGGGAGAGCTACTGGGACGGATGAACCCTTTCCTCAACAGCTCTTGTAGTTGTGAGGATAACTCCTGCATCTCTGGCGGTGCTAGCCGATATGGCGCCTTAGCGATAGGCACAGCCCCGAGAATTAAATCGATAGGAAACTCCACCTGCCTCTCGGGAGGCACACCCGGCAACTCCTCGAAGAACACGTCCGGAAACTCACGCACTATCGGCACCTCATCCACTGAACTTGGCCTCCCAGCAGCCTCTCGTACATCATGCACATAGGCTACGAACCCCTTGCAGCCCTGCTGCAAACTCCGCCTCGCTCTGCAGCCGAACAGAATACCGAACCACCACGAGTCCCCTCGCCATAAACTGTCAGCACTCCCCCACTAGGATCTCAGATCGTCACCAATTGACGCTCGCAATCTATGACAGCCCCGAAACGGCTCAACCAATCCATGCCTACTATAACACAAACATCCCTCATAGCAATCGGAATCAAATCAATCGGAAACTCCACCCCGAAGATCTCCAGCACCCATCCACGTATCACCTCGGTAGCACATACCTCACGCTCATCTGCTATGGAAACCCGCAGAGGTCGACTCAATGCCTCTCTCGGAAGACTAATGTGTCGACTAAAAGTCACGGATATGAAAGGCCGACTCGCACCCGAGTCGAACAACACTAATGCAGGTACGGAACTCACAAGAAAAGTACCGACGCATAACATATAGCAATTACAATAGCATAAACTCAACATAAAATAGATAAAGATTACATACCCGCCATGACGTCAGGCGCTGCGTGGACCTCCTCCGCAGTCAACTGGAAGGCTCTCCCCCTAGCCTTCGGTGCTTCAGCCTTCACTGGCCGGGTCTCAATAGCTCGAACCGCAGGTGCAGATCCCTGCACTGACCTCTGAAGCTGGGGGCACTCGGCCTTCCGATGGCCGGTCTGGTTGCAATGAAAGCAAACCGAGAACCCCTTAGGACAATCCCTCGCGAAATGTCCTTCCTTCCCACACTTGTAGCATACCCCAGTCTTGCACGACCCATCATGGCTCTTTCCGCACTTCCCACAAGTGCGGCCCTTCGAACTACCCGTCCTCGAATCAGCGAGCTTTACCCGCTTGGCGGCCGGCTGCGACTGCGCCGGTCGCCGATCACCCCTCTGAGACTCGGTCTCCTCCCTCGCCTGTGTCTCAAGCTCAATCTCACTCTTCCGGGCATTTGCCTGGAGCTCGGCAAATGTCTGGTAAGTCGAGTTCGCCACGAACTCACAGATGTCCCTCCTCAGTATACTCAGATAACGGCTCATGCGAGCCTGCTCAGTGGACACCAGTTCCGGGCAAAACAATGCCCGCTCATGAAACATCCTCGTAATCACTGTCACCGACTCAGTCCCCTGCTTGAGGGTCAGAAACTCCTGAGCTAAATGTTCCCTCTCCACCTGGGGAACATACTCGTCACGAAACATCGCAGTAAACCTCTCCCAGGTCACTATAGTCAGCTCAGCTGTCGAATAGCTCGCGGTTACAAACTTCCACCAGTCCTTCGCCTCCAAGCGAAGTTGGTTGAGTGTGAACCGCACCCAAAAGTGCTCCGGACACGAGCACGTATAGAAACACCCCTCTATGTCTGAGATCCACCTCATAGAGGCAATCGGATCCTGTGTACCATCGAACTCTGGTGGTTTCGTGTTGCTGAACTCTCGGTACAGCAACGAATCACCACCCTAGGGTCTCGCAGCAGCAACAACAGCATCAGTCAAGGCAGTGTAACACTCGTCAAACGTCTCGATCAGTGTGGTCTTAATAGACCCAAACATCTCCGGAATCTCAGCTCTGATGGCAGCAGCCACCTGCTCATGGATGATCCGACGGATCTCCTCATCACTCACCCCACTGCTCCCGGTGGTATGGCGTGTCCCGACCATGATCAACCTCTAAAATACAACATAACAAATATCAGGGACACTCTCGAGTATACTCACACTCAATAACTCAATCATCCTCACTTCTGGTACCCCAAGGATTCTTACTTGGACTGCATACCAATCCGGTGTTTTCAATAATACGGGCCCAATACTATTGTCCACATCGAATCAATATACAACCCAAGTCCTCCTCCTAGGATCCCAAGTCGTAAATACTCTACTCTCGCTATGCACTGGCTACCCTCAGTAGACCTCTCATGAGCTCCTCACTGCTACCTACTCACTCTCAAAGTATCTCATAGCAGCAGTAATCTCCTAGGCTAAGGCATCACAAATCAGGTCACTCTAGTCCTCAAAGGAGTACCTAGCCTCTCTAACATGCATACCATAATATCTCATAACTCATAACATATAACGTAAGGGTATTTTTGGGATTCATCGTTCGGGCGCTGGCTGACCGTACACACCATCCACTCTGCTTGTTTCCAAAACTTCTTTTTCTTTTTAGAAAATTTGCAGTTTTGTTTGTAAAATTTCTCAAATCCTCGGTTTGAGTTCAAATACGCCCGAAGGTGCATTCGAATCCCTCAAACCAAGGCTCTGATACCAACTTGTAACAACGTAAAATTTCCAATTTAATTTTTAATTTTTAAACCACAAAATGTATATCATATCATAATCTCAAATCCAAAACAATAGTGTTTTCAAAACAAATCCCAAGATCTCTCTAATGTGAACTCCATCGGTGTGGGTGTGTACGAGTCAACCCGTCGCGTTCCCACGGTCCTCGCTGGTACCTAAGACATCAAACACAACAACTATAAGCATAAATGCTTAGTGAGTTCCCCAAAATACCACATACCACAAATACGCCACTCGAGGCTAAACCCGACCCTCCGGTCAAGATGTCTCAGCGGGACCCTCCAGTCCTGCAGCTCGTCGGACCCTCGGGTCCAGTCATAGCTCATTGGTCCCTTTGGCCCGGTCTGAATCATTGGACCCTCCGGTCCGGTCTATATAATCATACAGCATACAAATAACATATAGCATGTAATCTCTAATATAACACATAATCTCATACATAGCACATAAGACCCTCTGGTCAACTTAGAATACCACTCAAGGTAACGTATAATGAGAAGACTCCCCTCGCGTAACTCGGTAACTCGGAAAACCTTGAACTCGGTGAATAGGACCTAGCCTCCGCCTAATCATATGAAATATACACTCGTCATCAAAATAATTTCCCAAGGCTAGACAAACTCTCTAAACACTCTTAGGAAGGGTAAAAGACCATTTTACCCCCTGCTTGGCTCAAATAAACTAGAGTTGACAAAACCCTAAAAGTCAACAAAAGTCAACCCTCTTCGGGTTACGCTGCGCGTACCAACATGTACGCTGGGCGTATCCGGAGCTTCCACAGAATCGGGGTACACGACACTCTACGCCGCGCATATTGGGATTACGCCCAGCGTAACACCCAGTTCCCTTATCCCATTCATTCAGACCTTAATCTGTTAAGACTTTCGTCCAAACTCCAGATCCGACTCCTTTTATACGACTTAACCCATAAAGTCGAGACCTTTATGCCTTTGCATGGCTGTAGAGGTCACTTTGTGCTCAAAACACCATTTCTCTTTCCATAATGGGACCATAACTCATGCATGACACTAGATCCACGACCAAGACTAGATTTTTATCAACCCTTAACATCAAACACACTAGAAGAGGCCAGATTCATGTTCATGGAGACTATTTGCACATAAAGTCTCAAACTTTGGACCCAAAAACCCTAAAGTGGTCCCAAAAAGCAAAACTTAAGAAGAACAAGGAAAGCTCTGAGCTTTTTACCTCAAAAGAGATCTCCAACCACTGTAGAGCACGGATCTACACTTGTTCTTCCACTTCTAGCACCAATAATGGCTCCTCCTTCCCTTCTTCACCTTGAAAAGTTAGCTCCAAGCTCAAAACATACACACACAGGCTAAGGCACGGATCTCAGCTCTCAAGGGACTCACTCAAGGAATATGGTGGCTAGGGCAAAGGGCCACATGTTCCTTTTATAGTGCACAAGCCAGAAATTAGGGTTTGCATCTGTGCTCACTACGCCCAGCGTACCCCTGAGTACGCCCAGCGTACTCGGTCAAGTCCGCGTCCAAAGTAAGCGCGTGAGTACGTGCGGCGTACACCCCAGTACACCCAGCGTACTCGCCAATTCAACATACAAATCAAGGGACTAAACTTGCCAACTTTCAAAATAGAAGGTTCATAAAGCTTACCTGGATTTTGGGCTGTTACAGGCCAGCAGGGTCGGGGCCGCTGAGGGAAATGTCGCAAGTTGGATAAGGGAGTTTGCAGACTAGGGGACCGGGCTACTATATGTGTGGCAAGACTGGGCACTTTGGCAGGCATTGTACTGCCCCACCCCCACCTTCCAGATATCAGACTTGATTTGCTTTCATTGGAATCAAAAGGGCCATAAAAAGGCCAACTGCCAAAGATTGGTACTAGCAGCGCCAGTGGTGGCACCAACTCTAACGACCCTGCAGATCACAGATGGCCAATAGGGAAACACAGATGCTCCAGTGGTGAGGAGCCGAGCCTTCCAACTGACTGCCAAGGAGGCACGTTTTTAGGCGTGTCAAACCCACCAAATAATAGGGGTATGATATACTCCTAAGAACACTACTATGTTGCACTAAAAGATTGTACAAGGCAAGTAGGGTCGATCCACAGAGACACGGGATAAAAGTCTATACCTTTTTGCACAAGGTAATTTGATCACAAAAAGAGGCGAGTTTTTACTGCAATGATTAAACAAACAAATTGAAAGAACAAATAAGCAACCAAATGAATGAATTAATTTTAGATTTGGTAAAGACTCCAACTTCATTTATAACAACTTAGCAATGTGATTCAAAGATAACACAATATTTGCTCAGTTTTATCTAAGTTGGTACTTGAAAGTGTCAACAAGCTCTAACACTACCCTTTCACCACATTAATTAACCAAAACAAGCTCTTTGATTAATCCAAACCTTACTAATCTAAACAAGCTCTTAGAATTATATTACAAGATTGCATTAAGATCTATGTGAAAGTTCCCAACAACACCCAATGCTCCTCACAAGCTCGGGAGTGTAAAAGTGTATGAATAAGATTTACACTAGATTTATTCAAAGGAATTCAATTTAGTGTTTGTTACGGATTTTGTACCTAACCCTAATTCAAATGGCCAATGAGAATCACAATGAGAATCAAACATTCGATTGAAGTAAAATCAAATTCATTAGATAGAAATTGAAAACAAACATCATGTCATATGATTGAAATCACTGCCAAGAAGTCAAAACATGAAATTGGAGAAACTAGGGTTCTAGCCACACATGGCTAGAACAAGATCACAACTCTAAAAGATGAAATTAAGTGCAATTACAACTTACAAATACTAGAAATAACGTTTCCAAATGATTAACGATTAAACTCTTGCAAAAGCCTTTGAAATCCCCTCTTAAAATGTGTTCAGCTATGCTCTCCTCCTCCCCAAATGAACCAATTCCCGACATATGAAAAATAGGAAAAACTGCCAAAAAACAGTTTTTTAAGTCGAATACGGCCCGTGTTAAAAAAGAGTAAATCAACACGGGTCATGTTGATTGAAAACATTTCCATCAATCCTCGATTCCAGCTTTAAAGTACGATGCTCAAAAGTGCACAACTGGCCAAACACGCCTCGTGTCCAAATAGGCAAAAAAGATATGGACTGTGTTCAGTGAAGTCAACATGTCTTGATCTGGTCAAACGCGCCCCGTGTTAGCTTTGTAGTGTAATCCAACACGCCCCGTGTTTCTCTCTGTGTGCTGATCCAAACTTGATTTTCTCAATACTTTCGTTCTTCGCCCGATCATCTCGTAATCTTCACCAATGCTTCCCGGCACCTCCAAAAGCGTGCTCCAACCTCTGGTTTACCTGAAAGAGACATGAAAGTGTGCAAATAAGGTCGTTCTAGAGACTAAGATGAATACGATAATAATGCAAGATTGATTTGATCCTCCGTGTCATTGTGTGGCTTCATGCCCACACACACAACGTGAAATTCTATGAGAAACTTGTGAGGATCTTCATTCCCTAAACCTCTAAAGGTAGGGAGTAAGTAGATAAGCCTGAATTTTAATTCCAAGTTTGTGGCAACTGGATATGTGATGCAAAGATGTTGTTGTGTAACCTCTTGTCTCGACCATCGACGAAGGGTTTGTTCGGGTGGTGGGTTTGGAGGTGGATTTCCTCCATGGTTATCTCCCATGGCGTGAGAAGTGGTTGATGTTTCTATAGGTGTAGTGTTTGGAATATTATGAACAGGTGAAGCGGGTGGGGTTATGCTTTTGGGTGACGCTAGTTGAGATTAGAGTGAGAGGCTTTCTGTTTCGGATGCGGATACACTTGAGAAGGGTATATCCTACCAAATGTTTATGACTGGGCGATTGGATGATGAAGAAGTACTGGAAACCAATTGCCTTTTGCAAAGATTGGCTTGCTTACTTAACTTCTTTGCAGTCTTCTCTATCTCCGAGTCAATTGTCAATGGTGTACCTATACGGAAAGATCTAGGCATAAACAATTAGTAACACCGTGTCCCCGGCAATGGCGTCAATTTGTTAGGCGTGTCAAACCCAACAAATAATAGGGGTACGGTATACTCCTAAGAACACTATTATGTTGCATTAAAAGATAGTATAAGGCAAGTAGGTTTGATCCACAGAGACACGGGATAAAAGTCTATACCTTTTTGCATAAGGTACTTTGATCACAAAAGGGGGGAGTTTTTAGTGCAATGATCAAACAAACAAATTGAAAGCACAAATAAGCAACTAAACGAATGAATTAATTTCAGATTTGGTAAAGACTCCAACTTCATGTATGACAACTTAGCAATGTGATTCAAATATGACACAATATTTTTTCAGTTTTATCTAAGTTGATACTTGAAAGTGTCAACAAGCAATAACACTTCCCTTTCACCACATTAATTAACCAAAACAAGCTCTTTGATTAATCATAACCATACTAATCTAATCTAAACAAGCTCTTAGAACTAGATTACAAGATTGCATTAAGCTCTATGTGAAAGTTCCCAACAACACCCAATGCTCCTCACAAGCTCGGGAGTGTAAATGTGTATGTATAAGATTTAAACTAGATTTATTCAAAGGAATTCTATTTAGTGTTTGTTACTTGTTCAATTTCACAAAACAATTACGGATTTTGTAAAAGAGATAACTTGAATGACCTAACCCTAATTCAAATGGCCAATGAGAATCATAATTAGAATCAAACATTCGATTGAAGTAAAATCAAATTCATTAGATAGAAATTGAAAAAAAAACATCATGTCATATGATTGAAATCACTGCCAAGAAGTCAAGACATGAAATTGGAGAAACTAGTGTTCTAGCCATACATGGCTAAAACAAGATCACAAGCCTAAAAGATGAAATTAAGTGAAATTACAACTTACAAATACAAGAAATAACATTTCCAAATGATTAACGATTAAACCCTTGCAAAATCCTTTGAAATCCCCTCTCAAAATGTGTTCAACTATGATCTCCTCCTCCCCAAACGAACCAATTCCCGACATATGAAAAATAGGAAAAACTGCCAAAAGGCAGTTTTTTAAGTCGAACATGGCCTATGTTAAAACAGAGTAAATCAACATGGGTCGTGTTGATTGAAAACATTGCCATCAATCCTCGATTCCAACTCTAAAGTACGATGCTCAAAAGTGCACAGCTGGACAAACACGCCCCGTGTCCAAATAGGCAAAAGAGATACGGGTCGTGTTTAGTGAAGTCAACATGTCTTGATCTGATCAAACACGCCCCGTGTTAGCTTTGTAGTGTAATCCAACATGCCCCATGTTGCTCTCTGTGTGCTGATCCAAACTTGATTTTCTCAATTCTTCCGTTCTTTGCCCGATCATCCCGCAATCTTCACCAATGCTTCCTGGCAACTCCAAAAGCGCACTCCAACCTTCGGTTTACTTGAAAGAGACATGAAAGTGTGCAAATAAGGTCGTTCTAGGGACTAACATGAATATGCTAATAATGCAAGAATAATGAATTATAACTAAGCTAAATACATGCATAAAAAGGACTAAAAGTTGTGCAAAAAGGTGCACAAAATGCACCTAACACACGTGCCGCACCAGATGTGGTGAAGGGATCGTTCCATGTGAACGGTATCCTAGTACAGTTGTTATTCGACTAGGGGCTATCCGATCATTTGTATCTGTTGTACTTAGCAAAAGGTTTTCTAAGTCTTTGGGCATGTTGGATTGTCCTTTAGAGGTCGAGATTGCTGACAACCGATCTGTCTGGGCATCGGAGGTCTATAGAGATTGTGTTTTGAGGATGTATGATGAGCGTTACCTCATGGATTTGGTTCCCATTCCTTTGTGTGGGAACAAGGTCATCATTGGCATGGATGGGTTGATCCCTAATGGGGCGGTGATCGACTGTGCACAACAGCTGGTGCGTGTCAGGACCCCAAGTGGGGGAGTGGTCATGATTCAGAGTGAGAGGCCGCAACGTGGACCATCTTTGTGCTCAACAACGAGGGCTAGACGCTACCTTCAACAGGTTTGCGTAGGGTATGTCGCCTACGTTATGGATACATGGGAGGCAGGTGAGGCAACCGTGCGAGATGTGCCAGTGGTGCGAGAATACCGTACGTATTCCCAAAGGAGTTACCTAGGATACCTCCAGAGAGATTGGTGGAGTTCAGGATCGACCTAGTCCCTGGTGTGGCTCTGATAGACAAGGAACCATATCGGTTGGATCCTCTCGAGATGGAGGAGTTGTCTACACAGTTGCAGGAGCTGTTAGACAAATAGTTTATTAGTCCGAACAGTTCGCCTTGGGGAGCCCTGATCCTGTTTGTAAGGAAGAAGGACGAGTCACATTGGATGTGTATAGACTACCGGTAGCTGAACAAGGTAATGATGAAGAACCGTTACCAACTCCTGATGATTAATGATCTCTTTGACCAACTACAAGGGGCATCTTGGTTTTCCAAGATAGATTTGCATTCAGGCTACCACCAGATGCGAGTAAGAGATGAGGATGTACAGAAGACTGCCTTCCAAACTCGCTATGGCCACTATGAGTTCGTGGTGATGCCCTTTGGGCTCACCAATTCCCCTACCATATCCATGGACCTCATGAACCGCGTATGCAGACCGATGTTGGATCAGTCTGTGATAGTCTTTATTGATGACATCTTGGCTTACTCCAAGACATAGGAGCAGCATGAGGAGCACTTGCAGGAGGTATTGGATACCTTGTGGAGGGAGAGGTTGTATGCCAAGTTCTCCAAGTGCAAGTTCTTGTTGCGCGATGTGCAATTTCTGGGGCACCTTGTCAACCAGAACGATATTTTTGTCGGCCTGGCCAAAGTGGAGGCCGTGATGAGATGGGAGGTTCCGAAGTCTCCATCTGAGATTCGGAGTTTCCTCGGGTTAGCAAGCTATTATCGAAGATTCATACAGGTCTTCTCCAAGATAGCAGTACCCTTGACCCAACTGACGAAGAAAGTCGTTGTATTTTGTTGGGGGGCTGAGTAGCAGGCAACGTTCGAGACCTTGAGGTAGAGGTTTTGTGAGGCGCCGATCTTATCCCTACCAGAGGGTGTGGAGGATTTTGTAGTGTATTATGATGCGTCCATCTCGGGTTTGGGCGCAATATTGATACAGAGGGGGCACGTCATCGCCTACACCTTGAGGCAACTGAAGCCTCACGAGGCGAACTACCCGATGCACGACTTGGAGTTGGGGTGGTTGTTTTTGCCCTCAAGATTTGTAGATACTACCTCTATGGGGTCTGTTGTACCATTTACACGGACCACGAGAGCTTGAGGTACCTCATGGACCAGCCGAATCTGAACATGAGACAACGTCGGTGGTTAGATGTGGTGAAGGATTACGACTGTGAGATCCTCTACCAACCAGGGAAGGCCAATGTTGTGGCCGATGCACTTAGCCACACGACATTAGCAGCCCCTATCAGAGACATCCGTTTGAGGATGACAGTAGTGACTCCACTTCTGAAAAAGATCCGGGAGGCCCAGCAGGAGGCTATAAAGGAGGAACACCGGAAGAGTAAGCGTATAGTGGGCCATATTTCCTCCTTTGATAATGATAGCCACAAGCTGTTGACACTTCACCACATAGTGTGGGTTCCGTAAGCAGGCGGTGTGCACTAGATCCTGATGGAGGAGGCGCACAAGCCCAAATTTTCCATCCATCCCAGGGCGGCGAAGATGTATAGAGATCTTCGTCCTGATTACTAGTGGCCCTGTATGAAGCGGGATGTAGCTTGGTATGTTGAGAGGTGCTTGACTTGCAGGAAGGTCAAGGCCGAGCACCAGAGGCCTCATGGAAAGACGCAACCGTTGGATATCCCTGTGTGGAAATGGGAAGATATTACTATGGATTTCATCACGAAGCTTCCCAGGACCGCACGTGGAGTGGATTCGATTTGGGTCATCGTGGATCGGTTGACCAAGAGTATCCATTTCATCCCGATCCAAGAGAGCATTTCGACCGAGAAGCTGAGCAACATTTATATTAGAGAGGTAGTAGCTCGACACAGAGTGCCAGTTTCCATGATTTCTGACCGAGACGTGCGGTTTACTTCCAGATTCTGGAAGAAATTTCATGACGAGTTGGGTAATCGTCTGCACTTTAGCACGACTTTTCACCCACAGATGGATGTTCAGAGTGATCAGACCATCCAAACCTTGGAGGACATGTTGTGGGCGTCTGTATTAGACTTTGCTGGTAGCTGGGATACCTACCTTCCCTTGGCAGAGTTTTCATACAATAATAGCTATCACGTGAGCATCGACCATCCTCCCTTCGCGATGCTTGAGCGACCAGTAGCCATCCTCGACAGGAAGATGAGGGATCTGAGGAACAAGAGGGTAGAGTTAGTGAAGGTATAGTGGAAGCACCGCAAGGGCTCTGAATGGACTTGGGAGCCAGAGGATGAGACGAGGGAGCACTACCCCGAGTTATTTCCAGGTGCAACAGACTTCGAGGACGAAGTCTAAAATAAGTGGGGGAGATTTGTAACACCCAGTTCCTGGTATGTATTTAAAGTATAAGTTATTCATTTTTTATCAGGAACTCGACGAGTTGGAGGCCCCAAACTCGTCGGGTAGAGATGGATTTTGGACGCGGGTGGTGAGTCTACTCGACGAGTTGAGAGCCTCAACTCGATGAGTAGGCCTGGCAGAATGAAACCCTAATTTTAAGGGTTTTACATCCTATTTAAACACCTTAACCTCAAAGGGTTGGCCTCATTTACAGCCTCCGTCGTCCCAAACCCTAACCAAGAAACCATAATCTACTTTTGGAGAGTTTTGAGCCATTTTTGTGCATTCTTTGTGATTTTGAAGCTTGTGAAGGAAGGAGAAGCTTGGGGATTCAAGAGGAAGCTAGTAGATCCAAAGTTTGAGCTGCATTTCTGACTCATTTGAGGTATAAAAATGATACCTTGGCTTTCTATTACTTAGATCTTCATTTAGGGTAGTATGTTGTCACTTTTGGGCCATATTGAAGTCATTTTCTGGATTTGAGCATATCATGAAGTTGTGACTTCAGATATAGGCACTCATAAACTTATGAGACTTAAAGTTGCCAGATTTATCAAGCCTTGGCCCTTCCCCATGCCCTGGATCTCTTATATAGCTTAGTTTTGGTGTTTCTAGCTTCATGACACCATGCATGGACGTAAAGTTAGCAACTTTACATGATATAACAGCCCTAGGGAACCAGATCTATGGTTTGGGAGCACTGAACTCGATTGGAAGTGACTGAATGGGTTTAGACAAAGAGAACTCAACGAGTTGTTTATGCAACTTGACGAGTTGGATCGTGCCCCCCCCCCCCCCCCCCCAACTTTTCTGATTCCTGAGCAAACTCAGTGAGTTTAGGAGACGACTCAATGAGTTAGTTAAGATTTTTCAAGTTTTGAAGATTAAAGAACTCGACGAGTTCAAGGAAGGACTCGCCGAGTTGTAGCGAGTTGTCTCGACTCTATTATAAGGAGGAACTCGACGAATTCATGAAAGAACTCGACGAGTTCATGAAAGAACTCGACGAGTTGGGTCGTGGTCTTAGGGTTTATGATTTATGGCACTCGGCGAGTTGATGGACCAACTCGGCGAGTTGAGTCAACCCAGAAAGTTGACTTTAACTTGGACTTTGACCAGAGTTGGCTCTTAATGGGGTTATGAGTATGAAAGAGTAATTAAAGGAGATTTTTATTTGTATGAGTTTGAGAGGAGTTGATTCCAAAGTCGATGGTAGTTCAGCTACTACACGAAATTTGAGGCGAGTTACCTTCCACTAGGAGTGGGTCAAAGGCACCAATGCGGCCCACTAGTATTGATCATAGTTGAGATGATTGTCTTTGTGATAATTGTCGGGTATGTCACTATCTGTTATGCTTTATGTGTTAGTATGTTATGTTATTATGTGATAGTGGTAGGGATGAAATAGTCCCTGGTTACCGGTTGAAAGAGATCGAAGGGGAGGCCAACACCCAGATATGCTAGGCAGTATATATATATATATATATATATATATATATATATATATATATATATATATGCTAGGGTATTATTTGGTAGTGGTAGGGGTGAAATAGTCCCCGGTTACCGCTCGAAAGAGACCGAAGGGGAGGCTAACACCCAGATATGCTAGGAAGTTACCGGTTAAAAGAGACCGCAGGGGAGGCCAACACCCATATATGCTAGGCAATTATCGGTTGAAAGAGACCGAAAGGGAGGCCATCACCCAGATATGCGGCGTTATGTGATTATATGGTATGTGGTCTAATGGGGAACTTAGTAAGCTTTGTGCTTCCGATTTTCAGTTTTTGTTTTTGGTCTTTCTTCTTCGAAGGGAAAGGAGCCGACATGGTAGCAGCGCATCACGCATACGATTTTCCGCACATGAGATTCTTGGGATTTGTACTCTGACATTATTTTCCTATGATATGTTTTGAGATAGTTGACTTATGGTTTCCGTGATATGAGGTAACATTGATGGCATTTTTAGTAATCTATTTTATGAATCTTTAAATTAAAAATGAACATTTGATCTTGAATTTTGGGATGTTACAGATGTAGAATGTATAATTGATATTCAATGAATTAAACTCTATCATAACGAGATGTCAAGGTTGCATTCAGTTAAGTTTAATGATCATTGAATTCTCCGAGATAAACTTTTTTTAAGTATACAATAATTTTTTCATTGAAATTTTATAGAGTTCAATGCATTGTATGAAAAAAATGGTAGAGTTTTATGAAAAAATTAATAATGATGTATCAATCTATTGAACTCTATAAGAGCATCCATAATGTGAGGTGGCAAGTCACGTTGTCCTTTATTAGATGAAATTTTACCATTATGAGTCTATGAGATGTCACATTGACATTCAAAGAATTTGAAGCTTAATGATGATTTGGGAAAAAGAAAAGTTTTATAATTCATAAATATATACTATCAATTAGTTTTTATAATGTTTTATTGAACTTTATAGAGTTCAATGAATTGTATAAAAAATCAATATAATTGTATAAATTGTAGAAAAATGATGTGACAGTTTATTGATCTTTATAAAGTTCGATGCATTGTAGATGTCCTAAAGTCCAACGTATTGTCGATACCCTAAAACCTAATTTAGTTAGACGGGTGGGAGCGGGCAACGCGCTTGCGCATTATTCTGACATGGCATCGGGATAATACCGGTATAACGCAATGAACACCACGCCAGCTAGCCGTTATTACGTGTTACGATACCGGACGTTATCGTGGCAACGAGAAGAAATGGAAGAATACACATCAATTTTTTTTGCAACCGTCATAAAATGGACCGGTGATGAACGGTCAAAATGTAAAAAAAAAAAAAGAAAAAAGAAAAAAAAAAACTATTTTTTTTCAATTTTCACTCATCATATATATACATTTTCACTTCAAAATTTACTCACCATTTCTCACTTAAAATTTGTACATACCATTTCTCAGTTCACTTTTTAGACAAAAAATCATATGAATCAAAAATCCAACACTCCTCCTCTAAACACAAATACATCTCTGCCTCTCGGATTTGCACAATATGAGTTGTACGCGAATATCCAACACTCAAAACAATTTTTTCAATCCCGCCTCACCCCCACCACAATTCCATACAACCCTTCCACAAAACCTTTTCAACACATTTACTACAATGCAACAAAAAATCACACAACCACAACTCACACAAGAAACGATACTAAGACACAAGCGGGGGGGGGGGGGGGGGGAGGGGGAGCCGAAAAAAGGCCAACAAAGAGAGAGCACGAAGGAAAGGGAAAACGATCGCGATGGAGCAATTGGAAGACGAACCTCCAACGTGGTGGACTGTGGAGGAAGAATACACGTTGGCGGTGTCATGGTACGGGACATCAAAAAATCCAATGCCAGGAAACAATATGAGAAAAGTTGGTTTTTGGGAAGCTATGATCAGAAAATTTCAGAGAATTTTAAAGAAGGATGCAAATTATCGGATTCATGATATGTTGAGTAGCAAATGGACTCAAATAAACAAGAAGTGCACCAAGTTCAATTCCATCTACAACAAAATTTCCTCGCACAAGCAAAGTGGTGTGACTGATTTTGATGTTTATAGAGCGACGATGGACCAATATCATGTCGAGACGGGTCACGTTTTCGAGCTTGAAAAGATTTGGGAGATTGTCAAGGAAGACCCAAAATGGAATAAAACAGACACATTTATGGAACAACAATCGAAGAGGTCTCGTGGCTCGGGTTTGGTCGACGTTTCGGACGAAAGCACAAACATCGACCTCAATGCAGACACATATGAGATACCTGACGACTTGAATGACATCAAAGAGATCTCCCCGCCTTGACGATCGATATGTTGCGACAAAGCGAGGCGGGCTCAACGACATGTAGAGAAAGGCGAAAATAGACGTCAAGAGCAAGCGGAAATGAAACAAAAATTTAAGGATCACAACGAAATCGCACGTAAAAGATATGAGTTGCAACGAGAATATTTGGAGTTCCTTCGTCGTGAAGCCGCGGAAAATCTCATTGTGAAGGATTTGACAATTCTTCAAAGTATCGAGGAGAATATGCTGCCGAGACGAGTGGACGTGCTCCGAAAAATGAAGGCAAAGATCGAACAGAAATATTTAGGCAAAGAATAATGTATCAGTTTTATATTTTTAAAATTATTAGGACTGTCGTATGTTTTTGGTTAATGTTTTTTTTTTTGTAATGTCGTTTTTATTTTTAAAATGGTATGTTTAATTAAGTATTTTAATTTAATTATGTTTTATTTAATTTATATGTTTTTAAAAAATATTATGACATAGATTAAAAAATAAAACAAATTAGAAAACTAGAGAGTAAAACATAAAAAAAAAAAAAAATGATAGATGTTATCACATATTATTCGATGTTGTTCATTTCCACAATGAATGTTATAACACAAAAATTATGACTAGAATGATGTGACAAACATTTTGAGTATGATAACATATAATAACATGTTGCCCACCAATAGTCTTAACATAAACAATCTTAAAAAAGACATCATTCATAGAAGAATTTGAATATCAATATATGGGGAAATTTTGATTTTAACATAAACAATCTTCAAAGAGACATCATCCATAGAAGAATTTGAATATCAAAGAGACATCATCCATAGTCTTAACATAAACAATTTTCAATGATGTAACATAAACAATCTTCAAAGAGACATCATCCATAGAAGAATTTGAATATCAATATACGGGGAAATTTTGATTTTGACGATAGCATTGTATTTATAAGATCTCAAAGTATGAAATATCATTGTTGTCAACTGTTTAAACTATGAAACATATTCGGAACAAATGATATATTTATTATTTTAAGTAATTTATCCACTTCTTAAAAAAAATTCCTTCTACGCCATGATTGTTCACTTATTATACAGACTTTTTCTATGCATAGTTTATCCCCACATGCATCTAGTTGATGTAATATACTAATTACATTTACATGCATAATCTCTGAATTGTTAGTTGTTTAATGCCAATTACTTAAGGGTGGTTAAATCAGCCAATTAAGAAATATAAACTATCATTTAGTCAACTATGCTTTATTGACTTTCTCCTCCACTAATCCAATATATATTGCACTCTTCATCATCTCATTAATAACAAGGAGTTCTGGTAGATACATATAATTTAATTCAACCTTGTGACTGCATCAAATCCTGAGGATAGTGACTACCAACTCACAACAAAAAGAAACCTTTAAGAACAAATTTGATATCGTTCAGTTTCCATTTCCATATAGTGAACCAGGTTAGAATTATATTCGAGTAGTATATCTATTTGAGTCTATTAGTTTATATATGTTAATTACTACCCCTTTCTTGTGGATTAAGTTGATTGTTAAACATCTGATTATGTGCAGGGAGCTTTCATTCTGCCTCTCGGCTTTGTTACGATGGTATATTTATCTTCACGTTCTGCTCACAGATGGACATACGATGTGTTTGTGAGTTTCAGAGGGGAAGATATCCGTAAAACATTTGTGGATCATCTGTTCAGTGATTTCAGAAGGAAGGGGATTTATGCTTTTAGGGACGATGATCAGTTAAAGAGAGGAGAAGATATATCACCTGGACTCTATAAAGCCATTGAACAGTCAAGGTTCTTGATAGTTATATTCTCAAAAGACTATGCATCGTCAACATGGTGTCTGAGGGAGCTTGTTAAGATCCTCAAGTGTAAGGAGATGGACGATGAATATGAAGTTCGGGTGTTGTACTACGATGTGACACCTGAGGTGGTAGGGAATCAAAGGGGTAGCTACGAAGAAGCGTTCGTGAAACATGAGGGTTATCATAGAAAAGAGGTCCATGAATGGAAGGAAGCTTTAACTTGGGCTGCTGACAACTTATCTGGATGGGATCTCCAAGCTTTGTCTAATGGGTAAATCCTCCATTCCTCCATGCTAACTTATTTTATATACGCTATATAAATTCGGTAAGAATTTCTTTTTTGTAGGAAGATATCGGCATATTAATTCATACTAATAATAAAACCATTAGATCAAAACAGATATTTTAATATTTTAAAGATAATTTTTTTTCACTAACTTATAATAATATTGAGGTTTTAATTCCTAATATACAATGTTTTAAAAACTGTTTTTTCAGTTGAACCGATATGGTGACTGGTTTCCGGTTTAACCGGTTCGACCGTCGGGTCAACCGGTTTCTATAGTTTTCATGTTTTATCTTATTTTCCTACACATACATACATATATAAACCATAAATTTGATGTTTACAAATTCAAACATTAAAAATACACATAAAAATAAATTGTAGATGAATCCAAATACATTAAAATAACACATAATCAAAGTTTTAGTGTTTTATATCGATCCATATACGTCAAAATAAAAAAAGTATAATACTGTAACGAAATATAGTTTAAATAAATACAACATATCAAAAAACTTTATAACATTTACAATATGTTTTTATTTAAAGAAAACTAAATGAAAAAATAATCACTAAAGTTTATTATGTAAATTGTTCTTTTTCATGTGTTTTTATTTGGTTTAACCGGTTTTTTCTAAAAACCGATCGGTTTAATCTGATTCAAAAATCAATGTAAAACGGTTGATAGTTGAACTGTTTCCTTCCCCGGTTTCCGGTCCAACCGGTTCAACCGGGCGGTTCAAACCGGTCTTTAAAACATTGCTAAAATATATAGATTATAAAATTTTGTTAAAATTAATGGGATAAATTTACAAAAGAAAAGTTAAATTTTAAATACTATATTCAATTTTGAACTCACAATCAGGTATCTTTTGGAAATTATTTTTTTCGTATTTACACCGTAAGAATTTATATATATCGGAAGTTTTTGTTAGTATGATTGCGAACACATCATGTTTGTTATGTTTGACCAATCATGTAAATGTAATACAATCTTTAAATTATTTCAAATCAACTTGTAATTGCCCTTACATCAATTCTTTATATTTTTAACCAACATTTTATTATTTATGTAGCATCTCTAGTACATTTTATTTGTTTTTAGATTTTTATAGGATTTTTTTTGGGAATGACAATTTTATTTATGTCTTCAATAAGACTTAAAATTCTCAAATTCAAAGGGAAAGGAAAAGACAACACCTAATATCATTGGAGAAACAAATACAACTACTAAAATACTAAAATATGCAATGTAGCCATTACAACCTTAAACAAGTATACGATGACGCAAGCAAAAAAAATATTATATAATGACTTGACACAAACTAAACACTTATTTACGTAATATATTTTTTAACAATTTATTGAACCATGTAATCGAAACAAATTATACTAACATTTTAATCATGTTACATTGTTATATGTTTTGATTGTTTTCTATGAAATTTGGGTAAGCTTGATGCAATTTGATACGTGTTTTGGACTAAACCGAACTGTAAACGTATTTACGGTTATTCAAATTGAAAAACCAAAATTTACGGGTTTTATAATGCGGTCCGGTTTATTTTTATTTTTATTTTTTTATGGTTATTTCAGTATGGTTTGGTTATTAACTGCAAAATGAGTTGGTGCAATTTTACTCTTAAAATGGTACGGTTTTTAATGTCCACATGTAGCCTAAACAAGGCTTCATATAGCATTTGCCGAACGATGCGCATATACGAAGCTCTTTATAATAAATCATCCATCATTTGTACTTATTCTTTCATTGAGGATGTGGACAAGTTCCCAACCTAGATGCTAGACACCATTCTTCTTTCATTTTTTTTTTTCTTATCTAAATTACTTATGTTTTTTAATTAATTACACAAACATATATATATCACCTAATTAAATAATTACACAAAACCCTCCAATTTATTTCTTTTAATTGGTTTTATGCATTTAATTGGTAAATGGCACAAAAAACACTTTTTTTACACAAAAATTCGATTTTGACACCGTGTTTTTTTGTGTCAATTTTGACACTGTGTTTTTCAATTTGTTACAATTCTGACCACTTGACCGGTTAACCAGGTTACATGCTGACGTGACTTGATGACGTGTCAGTTTTGATGATGTGACATGCTGACATGATATGCTGACGTGCCAAAATTGATTTCTTTTTTCCACAAAAAACACTAAGTTTTCACTTTTTTTCGATTTTGACACTAAGTTTAATTTTTTATTTTAATTTTGACACTATGTTTTTTTGTTCCAATCGAACATCATTTATCAAATTTTGTTCAATTTTATTTATTTTCCATTTGAAACCGTATAAATATATTTTTTTATTACATTTTAAACCGTATAAACATATTTTTTTTCGTTTAAAAACCATATTTTTATTTAAATACAAGGTGTTTTTTTTCTTACATTCAAAACATTAGTTATATCATGAGAATCAAACTAACCATAAACTTTTAATAAGATGTAAAAATTTGGTGGGTTGCAAACTTGATATCCGAGTTTTGATCGACTACACGTCTCTAAACCTCCAAACACATTTTAAAGTTGCATATTTAATATAAAATACAATTTTTATATAACTAATACATATTTATACATAAAAATATGGTTTGAGTGTTAAAAAATGTATTTATACAAAACTATGGTTTTTAAATGGAAAAAAAAACATATTTATACGGTTTAAATTTATTAAAAAAATATTTATACGGTTTCAAATAGAAAATTGTCAACATTGAACAAAATTGGAAAAAATGATGTTCGATTTGGAACAAAAAAACATAGTGTCAAAATTGAAAAAAAAAATTAAACTTAGTGTCAAAATCGAAAGAAAATGAAAACTTAGTGTTTTTTGTGAGAAAAAATTCAATTTTGATACGTCAGCATATCATGTCAGCATGTCACGTCATCAAAACTGACACGTCATCATGCAACCTAGTTAACTGGTCAAGTGGTTAGAATTGTAACAAATTGGAAAACACAGTGTTAAAATTGACACAAAAAAAGCACGGTATCAAAATCGAATTTCTATATAAAAAGAGTGTTTTTTGTGCCATTTACCCTTAATTGTAGTTATGCTTCAAGATAAAATATGTTATGGATTATTCATCAAAAGAATTTATACATTGATTTGTTTGAGATACTTATCATTTATAATAAATAAATTTATGCTCACCCCTAGATTGAAACAATATGAATCATTCATGAAAGTACTTTGTTTGTTGCATTAATTAAGAAAACTAATATCCTTCCATAAACATTCGTTTAACATGTGTTTATTGTGTGTGATCAACTATATCTTCTTCTTAGCAAAATGCAATAAATAGCAATGCATTTTTATTTTATTTATTACTAAACCACCAGGTTTCAAAAATCAATATTAGAACCATCATATTTAAGAGTATCTAAGACTCGGTATTATGTACGTAATGTCAAACAATTAACATGTCGTTATATTTCATAAATATTTTTTCATTATCCATTATTTTTTATAAGTTTATAAATGAATCCATATGCTTAATTGTATACTTATTTAACAATATATTTTTTCATATGAAATCATAAGATAAAGAAACAAAAAGGCCTTATCTTCTTACTATAAAACATATTCATTGATCTTGTTTATAAGCTAAGAAATTAAACACATAATAAAAATTATTAAAATATATTTAATATTTATATTTTGTATAAATGTACTGATACATGTAATAGAACAATACATTAAAATAGTATTTAGTTTCTATAATGATTATAATTTTAAGTAAAAAATGAAGTAAAAATTGACAGCTATTATAATAGAAAGAAAGGAACTGAAATATAAATGTAAGTTAATGTAGGGTCCAACCTTTCAAGCCAAAGAAGTGGTCAATGCCGCATATGCAGTTATGCATGGACCAAAAGTGGTGAAAAAAAGAATATTGTGGTGAAAATGATATCATTATGAGAAATTAAATAATTGCCTCTACATTTTCTCTATGATTATATGGTATAAAGTTTCGATTATGAATATGCTATGAAGTTTCCTAAACCATTCATGGCAAGAATCTTTCACATTACAAAAATTATAAATTTTAAATTATGATGACTAAATTAGAAACGAAGTAATTAAAAGTAAGTTTCTATTCATTGCAATGTGTCTTTCGTTAACGTTTTAGATACAAACTTCCATAATAAAGTAATTGTAACTATTGTTGTTTCATGGTTTTGTATGTATATAGGCATGAGACAAAGTTTATAGAAACAATCTCAAACGAAATATTTCATAAACTAACAAGCACCGGCCCAATAGACGCCGGCGACAACCTAGTTGGACTATACACCCGGGCGGAGCAAATGGATCTCACGCGGTTTGTTAATAAGCCTAAATCAACCAAAATTCATATGATCGGAATATGCGGAATTGGTGGAATCGGAAAAACCACAGTCGCCAAAGCCATATATAACCTCCTTCATACACACTTCGAAGCATACAGTTTCTGTGAAGACGTTAAAGGTGTTGAAAAACGTCACGGTTTAGTCCATCTACAGGAAAAACTTCTCGCTAATCTTATGAGCCTAAGCGATCTCAAAATACGGAATGTAAGTCAAGGCATTGGGATGATGAAAAGAAGTATGTGGGCTAAAAGGGTGCTCATTGTGCTTGATGACGTGGATAGTCTTGACCAATTTGAAGCTCTAGTCGGCTCGCCTTCTTGGTTTAGTCCCGGAAGTATGATTATATTCACTGGTCGAGATCGACAGTTGCTTAATGCTCATGGAGTTGAGGAAATCTTTGAGGTTGATCTTCTTTGTGAAGATGAAGCTCTCGAGCTATTTAGTCTTTACGCTTTTCGAAATAAGCACCCTAAAGAAGAATTTATTGATCTTTCAAACGAAGTGGTTAAATATGTGAATGGACTCCCGCTTGCTCTTAAAATTCTGGGTAGTTTTCTATTTGGGAAAACGGTGGAAGAATGGGGAAGTCAACTAAAGAAACTCCGGCGATATCCTGATTCTCAAATACAACAAGTGCTAAGGATAAGTTATGATGGGCTTGATTTTGATCAGAGAAACATCTTTCTTGATATATCGTGTTTCTTCAAAGACGAGAAGAAAGATTATGTTATCAAAGTGTTGGGTGGTTGTGATTTGTTTCCGGTGACTAATATTAGAGTTCTTATTGATAAGTCATTGATATCGATTCGTGATGATAGATTGCAAATGCATGATTTGGTTCAAGAAATGGGTTGGCGAATTGTTGATGAAGAATCGGAGGAGCCTGGGAAGAGGAGTAGGTTGTGGTTTACGAAAGATGTACGTGATGTGTTAAACAAGGATAAAGTGAGTAAGCCATAAGGGTATTGATTCCTTTTTGAATTTTATGATTGAACATTTTTTTTTTTAAATAATTAATGAATTTTCACTCTAACAATGTCCAGGGCACTGGAGCTGTTAAAGGTCTAGCCATGGATGTTTCAAGTTCAGAAGTTGATATTTATGGTAAAACCTTCACAAGATTGAATAATCTTCGATTGTTGAACCTTTATATTGGATCGTGGACTCGACTTCTAGACAACAATGGAAAAATACGTGAGACAAAATTGGGGATAGAAACCAAGGTGCATGCAACTTCCGGAACGCTTGATTTTTTGTCTAGCGAACTTCGGTTGTTTTGTTGGCATGGGTACCCTTTCCACTATTTACCATCGTCGTTTTACCCCGAGAGCCTTGTTGTCCTTGATTTATCGTATAGTTACATCAAAGAAATTTGGACCGGATCGAAGGTATAACACTCAATCACAATTCTTGTATATGTGTGTATCTTCATGTCGTTTTGCATAGCATTAAAAACAAAAACCAAACCAACAACTTAAAAACGGGCTATTTAGAAAAAAAAAATGATGGATAGATATTCTGCTTTTAAAAAACCCTAAATTATGTGGGCCGTTTGGTTACAGATCACTAGAATGGATAGCGTAACATAATGAGCAAGTAATGAATAGATGATCACATTCAATTGTCATGTTTAGTTCATTCCAAAGGGTGAAACATATTGTTTGTTTTAGATAAATAGGAAGCTAAATTGATCAAAAGAAAAAAAGTTAATTTATAATAATAAAATTTGATTGAATAAAGATATGCATGTGATCATAATTTATTTCGTTCAAAATAAAGGCCTTATGTTTTATGTAAAAATGAAAAATAGTTATTTATGATAGAAAAATTATAATAAAAAATAGTTACCATGAAATCTTAAAATATAATTACAATACAAAAATATATCTATTTAAAAAAAAAGTAAACAAAATTTTAATTTAAAGTATTAAGTTTTTTAAAAGGATTAATATTATTAAAAATTATATGAGTAAAAGTAATGTATATCATTTTATTCCCATAGGAATGAAAAAAAGCACCACTCTTCCGTAGAAGAAAAAACATCATAAATGGTTCTTGTGGTTTCTCTAAATCTGAAGTTTAATCATCGTGGTTTGAAAACATCATAGATGGTAGGGGTGTCAATCAAGTAAATCCAAATTAATTTCAGTTTTCAAAACATGGATCCGAATAGTCCAAACTAAATTCAAATCCGATCTGATCCAATCCAATTACAATTCGGTTGGATCGGTTTTTATAATTCGGTTTTCAAAAATCAAAATATTTTAGTTGTGATTTGAAATTTATAAACAACTAATAAAAAAATATATTATAGTTAAATATTTTACAGATAGAAAACTTTTGAGAGAAAATGTGTATTAACATTTTTTTTATCGGGTGAAACGTTTTGAATCGATTTGAAAAAATAAATTACAAAATTAATAAATAACTATAGGTATATATTATAAATAGATAAATAATAAATGTTTATTCGGTTTTTTTTGGACTATTCGGTTCTTATTTTATAAACCAATCCAAAATCCAAAATAATAATTCGGTTTTGTTGAAAACCAATCCAAAAATCCGAATATCCAAACCAAATAGTCCAATCCAAATTATCAAATTGGATAATTCGGTTTTATCCGAATAGTGAACAGCCCTAATAGATGGTCCCTGTGTTTTCAAAACTTTTGATGTTTGGTCTTTTTGCTAATTCCATTAGTTTTCCACCGTTAAATAAAGGGTATTTTTGTCATTTAACTATCTAGGGACCTTTTATGAGGTTTTCTTTTCTTTTATTTTTTAAATTAAATTTATTATCCAAGGTCTCTCTTCTTTCTCTTCTCTCTCTCTCTCTCTCTCTCTCTCTCTCTCTCTCTCTCTCTCTCTCTCTCTCTCTCTCTCTCTCTCTCTCTCTCGGAAGCCTTAAATGGAAAAACCACCATAAATTAACACCTTACACCATCACCACTCTTCCATAAATTTCACTACTAAGCACCCACCAACTATCGAGCCTACAGATGGTACTCTCCACCCCATTAAACCTGTAGAAAGTTAAGTTCAGAAGGAAGCCATTATTGTTCGTTTGTTTTTCTGATACGCACCAGAAAAGTGAGGGGTGGGGGTGAGAGCACACATGTGAAAGAGAAAGAGCTAAGGGTTTTTGGTCGTTTTTTCAACTACAGGGAAACATTGGATCGTCACCACCATTAATCCATGAAGACCATCTACACCATTGTTAAATTTATGAACCCTAAATCACAATTCATCACCCTCCATATTTCATCTTCTAATATGAATTCAAGCTGTGGGTTTCATCAGGTGGATTCCTTGAAATAAAATATGAAATTGTGTGTCTTTGTGTGTTTTCATTTCTAAAATCAATTTGGGTGTGTTTTCCTTTACTGAAATCGACAAAATCAGGCATTAATGGTGTATTTACATCACATCTAAAAGATTTAGATGTCGATTTTGGACCAACGACCGATGATATCATCTCTACCTCCTCTTCTTCTTCCTCTTGACTACTGTGTTCTTCCGATTCAGATTCTGGTAGGCTATAGAAATTAGAAAGACAAGTCATCATTGTTACCAACACTTATTTCCTCATCTGTTTCATTTTCTAAAGGCTGCTCACGACTTCTTCATAAAAAACTATGGAGTTTTGACATGAACTTGATGGACTAGTCTGAAAAAACGAGAGTTGTTCGTCATCACCGGTTATATCTGCAATTACAGAAATTTCTTCGATGGAGAGTTTGAGTTCTTGAAAGAGGAATAAAGATGCTTTAATTCATTCCTGGAGGTGTTAATTTAATGATTCAAATCACCAATCTTAAAGATATGCCAAAAAGAGAGCTTTGTGTTGCTTCAAATCACATCCTCTATGTGTATGTGCGATGTGTTATAATTTTTCGGAGAGTTATAAGAGATAGAAGAGGAAACACAAAGAAGATGAAGTAAAAGTGTACAGGTGGGTATACAGTATGTGTGTGTGTGTGGAGAGAGAGAGAGAGAGAGAGAGAGAGAGAGAGAGAGAGGGCCCTCTTATTTAAGATAATGGCGGTGGTGAAGGGTATGTGGTGGTTTGGTAGGGGGGAAGTTATCGGAGGAGGTGGAAACCGAAAACGCCAATGGTGGGAGGTTTAGCTCACCAACAGTGAATCGATGGATGATTAGATTAGGAAACAAGGATCGATGAAGGTGAATGGTTAGAGAGAGAGAGAGAGAGAGATAGAGAGAGAGAGAGAGAGATTAAAAGGTCTCTGGATAGTTAAATGATAAAAATACCTTTCATTTAACGATAGAAAACTAACGGAGTTAGCAAAAAGGATGAAAGCACAGGGACCATCTATGACGTTTTTAAACCACAAAAATTAAACTTCAGATTTAGGAAAACCATAGGGACCATTTATGATGTTTTTTCTCCATAGAATAAAAATCAACGCAAAAGAACTTTAATCATATTTCATGAGAAATCATTCATTCCTTTATATAACGGCAACGAAACATGAATTCTTTTGTTCCCGGTAAATCATTCATGGCATTCACTGTTCAATTGTTGCATAAAGAACGCTACATAAGTTTCTTAGCGGATTAATGCTCTAAGATCTTTCCAATTTTGGTTGCGCTATTTTTGTTAGATATATTTTTCTTAAAGTTATTTTTGCCATCAAACATTTTCTTCCATATTTGATTCATTTTAATTTTTAAAGTATAACGGATCCATATATTCTTCTAAATTCATTGCATTGAAAAACAGAAAAATCAAGAAAGTGAAAAATATATGGTTGAATGCAAAAACCAAATACCCAAACAAAATCGATTTTCTAAGGCTAGAAACTAATTCCATTATATGTTGTAATTTGTTTGGTTTGGTTTTGTTTCATACATAGGGCTTTAAAAGGTTGACATCGATGAAACTTGCTCATTGTCGTAACCTGATAAAGACACCCGATTTCACCGAAACCCCGAATCTTGAAGAGCTAATCCTCGACGGTTGTAAAAGTTTGAAAGAAGTTCATCCATCCGTTGGAACACTCTGGAGTCTCATTATCTTAAATTTAAAAAGATGCATAAACCTCGAAACTCCTCCAAACTGCACCGGATTGAAATCCCTTCAAATCCTCAATCTCTCCGGATGCAAGAAATTGAATCAGTTCCCCCAAGATCTCGACACAATGAAAGATTTAATCGAGCTTCATGCGGATGGAACTTCAATCGACCAACTCCCTTCTTCAGTATCGATCCTTTGGAACCTTCAAGTACTTTCACTAGGCCAACGAGAAGACATGATCAAAACACGATCACTGGGTTCGATCTTTTGGCCTTTAAGTAAGATGCATCATCCACTGAATGCAGCAGTAGTTCCTTCTTTATCGGGTTTAAAGATGTTAAGAAATATTGATGTTAGCCATTGCAAAGTAACTGATGGAAGCCTTGGTGGAATTGATGGCTTATCGATGCTTAAAATGTTGAATCTGAGTGGGAATGATTTTAAAAGTTTGCCGAATTTGGGGAAACTTTCAAGACTTGAAACGCTTGGATTGGTTGGTTGTACAAAGCTTGAAGCATTGCCGGAACTTCCACCAAATATTGAAGTGATCGAGGCACAGGATTGCATATCGTTGAAGGAACTGCCGAAGAAGTCGACTCTGTATGAAAGTAGCTTTCAATGCTTTGACTTCACTAACTGTGCTAAAGTCATCGAGAATCAATCCATCGAAAGCCTGATTACCATGTTGCTGCCACAGGTTTGTCCATTTTCCCAAAATTTCTAAATAATTCTATCACATGACACTCATTAAATCCTTTGAAATCGATAATGCATTTGCAATCTTATATGTTGTAGGGACGCATTGATCCTTACAAGATCCTAAGTGTTTACCTTCCAGGAAGTAGAATACCTGGGTGGTTTACGCATCAAACAATGGGAGATTGCATAACAATAGAATTACCTCAAAATTGGTGTTATGAAAACTTCAAGGGAATAGCATTTTGTCTGGTTTTTACTCCAAAAATCCAAAACCGTCGGAAGAGTTACTACAATTCAATCGGGTATCGATACAGAAACTTCGATGGTACTCCGATCGGAATGCTGTCTCCTATTCCCGATTCTGTATTTCAATACGAAAGCATCGGAATCAAGTCGGACCAGATGTTGTTGAGCTATGACCCATCGAAACCAGATTGGAAAAAAGCAAAGAATTCCATATCGGTTTCTTTTGAAGTCTATGGTCCAGATTGTGTGGTGAAGAAGTGTGGTGCGAGACTGGTGTGTGAGGAAGACGAACGAGTACAAGAAGAAGGTAGCGGTTCACGAATGATTCAATGGCTGCTTCCATCTTCTCGTGTGGAAGACGAGCTTCTGGTATTACAGGGAGCTGACTCTTGATTTCTTGAATGTGCCATGGCCCATGGGCCTAGTCAGCCCAACATTCGGCCCGGAAATCTGTTTTTTGTCTTTTCTGTTCTATTTAGTTTTGAACGTAATAATGTTTAATTGTTTATAACGAATTTTGCTCCATCCTCTTTATTAAATTTAACTTCAATTATATATACTAATCTAACATGAATGTGCCGATTCATAAACAAATAGTGTATATTGTGGAATTAGAAAATAATGATTTATATGGATAATGAATTTTTTATTTTTGTTTATATATAGTCAATTTCTTGAATTTATTTTTGTATTATAATAATATCATGGGTCATAAGTGTATTTTTTGAACTCATAAAATAAATTCACTGAAACTCTATACCAAACCCCCCCCCCCCCCCCCCCCCCCCCCCCCGAAAGCCACAAAATGTAAACAAAAGTACATTTTTGTTATCTAATATTTCATTTTCGATTTACTAAAAAATCTATTCATTTGTAACATACTCATTTTTATAAAATTTTATTTTGTAAATCTATTTTTAAATATCTTTTTTTCTTCTTAAAAAATAATTAAACATTAAAATGTAACTTGCCATCAACATAATTATAATAAATGAAAATTAATATGATAATCATTGAAACATCTTCATTTGGAACTTCAATTTTTTTTTCAAGTTTTCACAAACAATAATGTTAAATGGATAGAAACATCAAATATTTGCACAAACATTTAAGTGATACACAAACGTTTAAGAACAATATCTTATCGCTTATAACATAATAGCAAAACCCGTCCATTTGCTAAAATCTCAAAAGTTTAAGAACATTTTCTTTCTCTCACATAACTTTTTGTCTTTCTTAAATATTGGTATACATGTTTGATGTTATTATCCACTTGACATTTTTGTTTTTGAAAACTTGAAGAAGATTGAAGTTTATAATTAAACTAAAACACACATTTAAATGCTTAATTGCTTTTGATCAATATAAGTGATCAATATAAGGAGATTAAAAATAAACTTATAAAATTTATAAAAAAATGTTTATAACATAAAGTTCTAACAAAGAAAATATAAATATTCATACATTAATTATCCTAATAATTATCATTATTTTTTGTTATAATATTTATTTCTAAAAAACTTTTATGTATCACTCAAATGTTTGTTTAAGTGTATGATGTTCTTATCAACTTGACATTCTATATGAAAGGTTGAAAAAGATTGGAGTTCCAAATGAAAATAATGTTTTCACTTATTTTTGAGTCTTTATTCGATCCAACTTATATATATATATATATATATATATATATATATATATATATATATATATATATATATATATATATATATATATATATATATATATATATATATATATATATAGAGAGAGAGAGAGAGAGAGAGAGAGAGATAGAGAGAGAGAGAGAGAGGTTCAAATGCGAACCTAAAAATATTAAGAACCCTAAGAACTATTTTTTTAAAATGTTTTCATTAAGAGCATTTTAGACAAATCCAACATTTATATTGTATTAAATCCTAATAACTAGTTTTCACTTACCATCGGACCGTCACCGACCACCATCGGACTAACATCAAATTTAGAAACATTTTTCTGGTCGTATTCATAGCTTAATAGAACAAACATTGTTGCTTCCATTTCTTTGGTAAATATAGAAAATTTAATAAAAAAATTATGCATTGATAAATTCAATTTTCTCTCTTCTAAATTGTAAATTTCTTTTAAAAAAATGTATCGCTTATGTGACATTCCCTATTTTCATAACCGGATTTTTTATGTTTTCAAAATTCATAATATCTTTTATTTGCAGAAATTCCAAGTATATTACAATATTTTGATAACAATTGACGATACCAAAATATCAAAAATCTAAGGATGTCATAATCGATACATAACATATGCTACAACGTAAAAACCTAACGAACCTGAACACTAATGCATGCATTTTCTTCAGACACTCATCATCATACTCAAGTCTTCATCAATCTTAATACTGCAACCTATGATGTGATGGGTTTTGAGCAAAACAACAATTTTATGGTACACATGCAAAACCCTAAGGCTTTGGATCTAGGTTTCTCTATTGAACATGCAAGTTATCCAAAACTTATAAACCCTAGATCTAGCATATCAAAATTGAAATAACATATAAAACAGGTTTAGATGATTACCTTTTGATTGTTGTAAGAATCTTCAAGCTTTGAGAGCCTAGTATCACAAATGTAATACCTCTAATCGATCACAAACACCAAGGCAAGAAGGATAATCTTGGAGAGAGGATATGGAGGCACAAAATCGGCTCTAAGGACTCTAGGGTTCTTCTGGTCACCGATTTTGGATGCCCTGGGGTCCCTTATATAGTGGTGCTGCTAGGGTTTTAGTCAAAACCCTAATTGGATAACATAGGCCTTAAGCAGTCCAATGGAACATTCTGCAATGAGGCTTGGACGATTTCAAGGTAGGCTTCCACCCTTATTTCGTCCACCCTTTTAATCCACAAGATCCACAGCCCAAAATCCAATTATCTTATAATTGCAATTCAAGTCCCCCTAAGTTCAATTAATCTATTTTGATAACATAATTAATTATTTAATTAATTCTTCATCAATATTAATTAACTAATATGATTTCTCTTTTAATATATTATTCTTATAATATATTAATAAACCATAATAACCTATTTCTCCATTAATCATCTAGTCAAGTTGCTTTGGTGAAGCCAACCCAAAAGGACCATGCTACAACCGGGTCAAGTACATACCAAATATAGTTATGGACTTAGACACTAATCAAACAGTCTCCCACTTGGATAAGTTTAATAACTATAAATGCAAGTACAACTTCAAAATCCGATTAACAATCGTAGCTCTCAAAAGCCGTTGTTGAACTTTGACTCGTCCTTTAGACAAGGGATCTTATAGTCCTTCATTCTCAAGATATCGTGCAGAAAATTACATGAAACATAGTCATACTTATTGTCCAACATTTTTTTTTCTCGATCTCTGATCTGTCTGACATAGAACTTAATTGAACACATCAATTCATTCCTGACCGGGCCCGACACATAAGTCAAACCAAATCATCGAGGGGCCCAAATATCGCTTTTACCCTCTTAGGATAAAAGGAACATATAATTTAGACTTATATGCATTTATTATTCACTCATCAAATCATGCACAATAATGCATTTTTTAACATCAAGTTACTGATGAGTTTACGCATTATCAATGCACACCCAACTTGCAAAAAATAAACCATATATCTTGGTTTAAAGACTATATGATATTATCGTCTTGCCATCACTTGTGATAACTTCCATGAAGTGATGCCAACAAGCGTGGGTTTAATCCAATGCTTAAAACTTATTTCATAAGCACTCATGAACGTTGCAGCAAACTTTTGCTATGTCTAATACGCTTCAGATAGTCTACAAAACAATTCATGACAGTCTTCTTTCATATCTACTTCCAATATATGAATGACTGTGGAGTGTTCGAATAATCTTATTATTCAAGAAGTCAAAACATGCAAAGTGAAACAATAGGTAAATAATTAACACAAGACATTAACTTTACTTATAAATAATACTCCTTTATTTAATCATCAAATGTTAATTACAATTTATCTATTACACATTTCGAAACTATCTAATCTAAACTAATATCGTCCTTCAGCCCAATGCTCCTAGCATGCTGCAAGTGCTTAACCCTACTCAGTCCCTTCGTGAGGGGATCTGTTGGGTTATCTTCAGACGATATCATCTTCACTACGAGGAGTCCCTCTTCTACCCGATGTCTGATGAAGTGATATTTCCTGTTGATATGCATGGATCTGCCATGATCCCTCGGTTACTTTGTCAAGGAAACCGCACCTTCATTATCACAAAAAATTTCCATAGACTCCTTTACGGTTGTAACAACTCCAAGGTCTCAGATGAAGTTCTTTAGCCATATTGTCTCCTTTAACGCTTCGCTCGCTGCTATGTACTCTGATTCGCACGTGGAATCAGCTATGGTTTCCTGCTTGGAACTTTTCTAAGTCACTGCTCCTCCATTCAGGGTAAAGACCCAACCTAACTGAGATCGATAATTATCTTGGTCTGTATGAAAGTTAGTGTCACTATACCCTCGCACCATTAAGTCATCACTCCCACCGAGGATAAGAAACCATTCCTTGGTCCTCCAAAGGTACTTAAGAATATTCATGACCGTGGTCCAATGCGCTCTACCAGGGTTCCCTTGATATCTGCTGGCCATGCTCAAAGCAAAGGCCACATCAGGGCGAGTACAAGTCATAACATACATTATCGAGCCAACTATGGAAGCTTAAGGTACTCGGCTCATTTATGCTATCTCGACCTTGGTACTTGGACTTTGAGTCTTACTTAACTTGGTAATGCTTTGGATCGGTAACTCCTATTTCTTGGAATTCTCCATACTAAAACGCTTTAGTACCTTGTCCAAGTAAGTATTCTGACTAAGTCCTATTAGTCTTTTACTCCTGTTTCTCATTATCCTTATTCCTAGAATATAGGCAGCCTCTTCGAGGTCCTTCATAGCAAATCACTTCCCAACCCAGGACTTAACCTCCTGCAGGGTAGGGATGTCGTTTCCTATGAGTAGTATGTCATCTACATACAATACGAGGAAGCTAACTATACTCCCACTGGCTTTGACATATACACATGACTCATCCTCGCTTCGCAGGAAGCCAAACTCTTTAACTTTCTCATCGAAACAAAGATTCCATCTGCGAGATGCTTGTTTCAACCCATAAATGGATTTCTCAAGCTTGCACACTCTATTAGGATGCTTCGTATAGACAAAACCTTTTGGCTGACTCATGTAAACATCCTCAGCCAATTTCCCATTAAGGAAAGCGGTCTTGACATCCATTTGCAATATTTCATAGTCATGAAATTCAACAATGGCTAGCATCACCCTAATAGACTTTATCTTCGCAACCGGTGAGAAGGTCTCATCATAGTCAACTCCGGGAGTTTGAGTAAATCCTTTCGCAACCAATCGCGCCTTATAAGTGTGTACTTTCCCATCCATGTCGGTCTTTTTCTTGAAGATCCACTTGCACCCGACCGTCTTACGACCTGACACATTGTCAACCAAATTCCAAACTTGGTTGTCATACATGGACTGAATCTCGCTGTCCATAGCCTCTTTCCATTTTGCAGATTCCGAGCTTGCCATGGCTTCCTTGTAGCTATTAGGTTCATCCAAATTTACTAGTGTACTATCACTAATAAACGTATCCCCTTCAAAAGTAATATGGAAACCATAAAACTGGGGTGGAACGCTAACTCTATTGGAACATATAAGAGGTAAGGACTCGTTAATCGGTTCAACAGGAGTTTCCTCCTCAAGTTGAGAGCCAGTGTTTGAGGTTCCTTCATCATTCGATTCTTGAAGCTCTTCAAGATTGATTTGCCTTCCACTGTCTCCTTGGCTTATAAGTTATCACTCTTGGAAAACCCCTCTCCTCGCAACGAAGAAAACATTCTCACTCGGTCTATAGAAGAGATATGCAAAGGATTTCTGTGGATAGCCGATGAAAATACACCGCTCGATTCGATGTTTGAGCTTGTCATGAGTCTCTCGTCTTACGAAAGCCTCGCAACCCCAAACCTTGATATGTGCCAACGAGGGAGCTTTCTCTGTCCACATCTCGTGAGGTGTTTTGGCAACCTTCTTTGTAGGGACTAGGTTAAGGATATGGGCGACAGTCTCTAAGGCATACCCCCAAAATGAGATAGGTAGCGAAGCACGACTCATCATGGAACAACCCATGTCTAGCAAGGTTCGAGTACGCCTCTCAGCCACAACATTCAATTGCGGTGTCTTAGACGGCGTCAATTGCAAAATAATTCCACATTACTTAAGGTAATCATGGAATTCAAGACTAAGGTACTCACCACCTCGATCGGATTGGAGCATCTTAATTTTCTAGCCCAGCTGATTCTCCATTTCCGGCTTAAACTCTTTGAACTTTTCCAAGGTTCCTGACTTGTGCTTGATTAAGTAGATATACCCATATCTGCTATAATCATCAGTGAAAGTCACATAGAAGTAGATCGCAACCCTTGTGATGGATCTAAAAGGCCCATACACATCGGTGTGTATGAGATCCAATAAACCCTCACCCCTTTCACAAGTACTAGTGAAGGGTGACTTGGTCATCTTTCCAAGCAAACAAGACTCGCATACGTCATCGTACCTAAGGTCGAATGACTCCAACACTCCATCCTTTTGGATTTGGGCTATGATTTTCTTGTTGACATGTCTAAGACGACAATGCCACAAGCATGCTTTATCCAAATCATTGGAAGAATCGATACACAACACATCATTTCCTAAGTTGTCTACAACCATCACAGTTTCATATATTCCATTACAACTTACAAGGCAATGCTTCAAAATAGAAAACACTATTAAAGAAAGCATTAATAGAATCTTTTCATTATCAAACGGAAATATAAATCCTTGTTTATATAAACCATGAAAAGAAATGATGTTTCTTGCCATTTCAGGTGAATAGAAACAATTATTTGAATCTAGTCTGAATCAACTACTAAGCACTAAAGAGTAAACTCCAATCTTGGTGACAGGCGACGCTCTTCTGTTCCCCATGATCAAGTTTATCTTCCCATGCTCAACATCCCTATTTCTTCTTAGGCCCTGCAAATCAGAACAAATGTGAAAACCACACCCTATATCGAGAACCCAAGAAATAGCATGCAATGAATTATAAGATTAAATAGAATAAATACCTACAAAGGATGGTTTTATCTTTCTATCCTTGATGTCCTTCAGATACTTTGGGCAACTTCGTTTCCAATGCCATTTCTCATCGCAGTAGTAGCACTATGCATCCTTTGGGTTGGAGGAGGGTGCAACGGGACAAACCTTGGTTCTACCAGCAGAGGTGCCATCTTGGGACTTTCCCTTATGGTGGCTCTTGGAAGGAGCCTTCCTCTTCTTGCCCTTCCCCTGCTCAATATCCAAGACAGGGGCAATAGTAGTAGGAGTTGATGCAACGGATTTGTCCTTGAGGTTGCTCTCAGCAGTCCTCAACGGGCCTTGAAGCTTGCTCAATGTGACCTCCTTTATGTTCATGTGATAGGTCATGCGGAACTGATTATATCACGGAGGCAAGGAGTGAAGAATGATATCAATCGCCAGATCCTCATCGAAGTTAAGATTTAACTTCAGTAGGTGGTCGACATATCTCTGCATTTTTTGCACATGGGCTGTGACGGACTCTTCGTCCTTCATCTTGGTAGTGATCATCGAAGTGATGATCTCGTACCTCTCCTGCATGGCACTTTAGTGGTCCCTGTCCAATAAATCTAGATGCGTATCATGGGGGTAGAAGTCCTCGTAGGAATTTTGGAGTTCGGCAGTCATAGTCGTGAGCATGATGTAATGGACTTTCGTAGCATCGCGCTCATGAGCCTCAAAGGCAGCGATCTCCTCGGGAGTAGCAATGTTGACATTCACTTCTTTCAGCTCCTTTTCGAGGACATACTCCTTGTACTCATAGCGGGTAACCATTCTAATGTTACAGATCCAATCATTGAAATTTGACCCATCGAAAATTACCCTCCCACACAAATTCATGAGTGAGAATGAGTCGGAAGAGTTTGAGCCGGAAACGTTGTTGTTCGCGTTAGACATCTGAAAAGAAAAAGAGACAAAGTTTGATTAGATAAGAATCCCGAATTAAACACCCAAATGAGAAGTTAGGGCTAGGATCCAACAACATTATTCACAATTTAGAAGAGGGATGTCGTAATCTAAACAACAGATAATTTGAAGGTAAGTGAATGAGGATTCACTAATTTCCACCATGAAAAACAAAATCAATTAAGTTTTAAATGTTTTGAAATTCCTAGATCTTTTGAGATTCATTGAACTTTTCAATGACATGTTTAAATCTCGATATGCCCTTCAAGTTTGTCATTGGGATACCGAGGATCAAAAAGAAGGTGTGAATAACCATGAAAATGTACTTGATGCCCTCGATGTTACAGTCACCTAATCAATGTGCCGGTTAGCCACACACGCTCCATTGATCTATGACAAACAACAAGTCACCCTTTGCCACCTTTTCTAGACCCAAATTAGTGTGCCGGTTAACCACACACGCTCCACTAATGTCTTGGCAAAGGTACAAAGTGTAATTTAATGGAATAGCACCATTTTCACATTTTTCTTAAAGTAACTAAGATTGGGAATTTATTAAAAACATTTAGTAACTTTATTAACCATTATACTTTTAATGAGAAATTTGTTGCCCTATCCTAACCGTTCGGCTAACGACCCTCAACCAATCAAGGAAGCGGTAGGTGAGAGTGGACACCCATTAAACTGTCATTTTATAGGCAACAACCTTATACCCCCCCCCCCCCCTTTATAGATCGGCTTCGTGAATGAGGCCTACTAACGGTAAGACTAGCATTTATCTTATACATATATAATTATTATTCTTATAAATTTATAATAGTATAAGTGTTGAATTTTAGGCTTGTAAAATTCTAGGGTTTAGAATTTAATTATTTCAAAATTAAACTTTTAATCAAAAATTTAAATTCAAAACTTGAGGGCAAGTTTTGAAATTTTCAAAACTATCTAGATCAGAATTCAAATAATATAATTAAACAATTAATTGGTGATTATCTAATTTTGACCTAATCCAATTCCATGCAAGATAATTTAATCAAATAATTCAAATAATTAAGGTTTATCATATAAGGAAATAATAATCTAATTAATTAATAAATATCTTTTATGTTGACAAGGATAATCATATGATATAAATAAAAATCGGATTTTATTAATTTAAAACATTTTTGGTAATTATCCCAAGTCAAAATAAGCCAAAATCCTGAAAATCCTTCTGTCTGACACCCCGACTCGCCGAGTTCATCAGGTGACTTGACGAGTCTGTCAGGCAGAAGGAAAAATTTTTGATTTCAAGAAATGGATAAATACACAATGCATCAAATACAATAGAAACCAAGCAAGGCTTTGATACCACTGATGGATTTTGAGCAGAACATCAATCCTATGGTGCACATGAAAAACCCTAAGGCTTTGGATCTAGGTTTCTCTACTGTACATGCAAGTTATCCAAAGCTTATAAACCCTAGATCTAGCATATCAAAATCGAAATAACATATAAAACATGTTTAGATGATTACCTTTTGATTGTTGCAAGAATCATCAAGCTTTGAGAGTCTATTATCACAAATGTAATACTTCTAATCGATCAAAAACACCAAGGTAAGAAGGATAATCTTGGAGAGAGGATATGGAGGCACAAAATCGGCTCTAAGGACTCTAGGGTTCTTCTGGTCGCCGATTTTGGATACGCTGGGGTCCCTTATATAGTGGTGTTGCTAGGGTTTCAGTCAAAACCCTAATTGGATAACTTAGGCCTTAAGCGGTCCAATGGAACATTCTGCAATGAGGCTTGGACGATTTCAAGGTAGGCTTCCACCCTAATTTCATCCACCCGTGTCACACCCCCGAACCAGACGGCGGAAACGTCCGGGGGCTGTTGTGACTCAATTAAATACCATCACAATGAATATACATGAATCATAACATCATTCATCACCAACATTTGAATATTACAACTGATAGTGTTTACATCCATTACATTGTCTCAAAATATTACATGCCCAAAAATAAATTGTTCATTGTCAATTAAACACCCGCAAAACATCATAGAGTACAATTCTTTCTTCACTTTATCTGTTACCTGAGAATACAAGTATTTTGAAAAATGTCAACATATGAAATGTTGGTGAGTTCATAAGTAATGTTTGAAATCCAATGTTTTGTATTGTTTGAAAACCACCAGAAAATCCGATATTTTCTGAAAAGAACTTAGTATAAAAAGTGTGAAGATCCATAAGTATGCTTGTTTGTTTCTATAAATGTGAGAATACGATTCGTAAGACTCGGTATGTAGTTCAAAAGTGTATTAATTGAAAACCCTAGGAAAACCCGACGTTTTCCTATCACTTTACTTTAATTAGTTTATGTGTTGTTATTTCGTTGCGACAGGTGTATTCGTTGAGCTTCGGAGACGTTGGATTAACAGTGGGTTGTGAATTGTTGTAACGTACGTTAATGAAAACGACCAGTTGACAACCGTACAAACGATCCCTTAGGCGTCGCTCGCACTTATTCACATAACCCAACCCCCCGGACTCATGTAGCCCCACGACCGAGGGGAAAAAGAAGGAGCGAAGCCTCCAGTAATTCCCTACAACGTTCAAGGCTATTGTGAATGCGAAGGACCCTTAGCCCAACTCGCATTGGAGAAATCTCGACTTCGCTAGCAGTACCGAAGGACCCTTGGGGACCAGCAGCACGTTTGCCATTGAAAGTCCTTTTACGCTGTGTCGGATCATGTAAGACCCAACAACTCGTAAGGTTGATGTCTTCGGGCCTAAAGATCAGGTCATTGGGCTAGCTAGGCCCAACAAACAAGATTTTACACTTTTGGGTCTAAAGATGGTGTATCGACGTCGGAGCACTCTCACGTGTGTATTGACTTCCCAAATTTTCCGTGTATGAATCGAGTTGTCGTCGTGTTAGTAGTTTCGGATTTGTTATTGATTCGAGACCGAATCAATTCGTTTAATAACGATTTTTGGTGTTGTTGTGTATATTAATTCGTCGGTAGTCGCAGTGCCAGTATTTGATCACAACGGTTGTATTGAATTAACATCGAAATTTTTTTGTTACAGCCCGTCTTTATGTTGTAAATTTACTTTTCAACCCTTTGAATAAATAAATTTCCGGTTTAGTCCTTAAACCATTTTTCTTGGCATTTTAACACCAAAACTTATTGAAATTGATATTTTTCAGCACATTTTTAGTTGAAAACAGTTTTAGTCCCTGAAAATACAGTTTTCTCGGTTGTAACCCCTCTTTTTCGCAATTATTACATTTTTGGCCCAAATTGGAAAATTTTTGCAACTTTGGTCCTTTTTGATTATGAAAAGCATTTTTAACCTTTAAAAACGACTTAGAACACTAAGAGTCCACTGTTTTACCGAAAAACACAGTTTCAGCCCTCCAAAACAGAAAACTTCGCATATTGGGCCCTATTGGGCCGAAAATGTCATTTTTAGCCCATTAAGCTTGAAATTTATATTTTTAATCCTCCAAATGAGTATATTTCCAGAAAATATTTTATTGAAATTGTTTTGACTCCTCTCATCCATCAGAATTCGTAATATGTCATTTTGGGCCCTTTAACTTTATATTTTTAACATTTTGTGTCCAAAAATTGAGTTTTTAGCCCAAAGAAGATGTTATTAAGCCACTTAGCTATTTTTCTTGAAATACTTTGTATGTAGAAATATAATTGATGCTAGTATCATTTAACATAAGGTATATCTCGATTTTGAGGGGCCTATGACTAGATCTAACATCATAATCACACAAAAACACACATATAAGCATAGAAATCATACAAGGCATACAAATACATATAGATCTACACATTTGCTTGTATTCCCCCCCCCCCCCCACAAAACTTATAAAACAGAAAAATAGGGAGTATGAAGCTCACCTTGGGTGTGGTTTCGGTTTTGGAGAAGATTTGGAAGAAGTTTGAAGTGATTTTCGGCCCTAGCACACTATGATGAAGATCTCGGCCTTGAGGTGTTTCTAAGATACAAGATCATGATTTCTCATGAGTTAAGAAGAGATTTTTGAGTATAAGAAGAAGTCTAAAGTATGGATCCAAGCATTAACTTACCTAGATAATGATTTTAGTGAAGGATTCTCCTTGTGAAGCTCTTGAATCTTCGAAATTTAGTGAAGAGAATGGAGGTGTTTTTGGAGAGTGTTGATATGTGAAAGTGATGAAAATGTGTGTGTGTGTGTGTGTTGCTCACGGCCGAAACAAGAAGAGAGAGGGAGAGAGAGAAGTTGCATGGAGAAATGAGATTTGCATGGTTGTTTGGGGTGTAAAGGATTAGATATCCTTTAGACAAAAGTGAGGTGGCATGAAGAAGTTAAACCCCCCCCCCCCCCTTTCTTGGATTTGGGCCTTGGGCCGAGAATATGGAAAGAAAAGAGAGTATTGGGCTTTAATGCCCCTAAGCCCAATATTAGAGTTAGGTTGGATGATTTTTGGTCCAACTAAAATATAATATGATTTTTACACTTTGTTGGGCTAGTTTGAGTTAATTATGATTCATAATATTTAATTTATTTCATTCTAGGCCCAATATGGCCCAAAATGTTGAAATGAATGAATGTGGGTCCAATTAGAGCCCATTTAAAGGTTCTAAGCCCATGATAGTCAAATTGGAAGCTTATTGGGCCATTGAGTCCAATAAGGAAGTCCTAGTCCAAAATGGACCTAAACAAGAACTTCTAGGGTTTCCAATTGCTTATTGACTATTTGTAGCACTTGTACGGGGTGAACACTGTTTAGCTCTGTGGGTAGCTGCAGCTTATACGCCACTGGACCTATTCGGGCGACGATCTCGAAGGTCCAATGTATCGTGGGTTCAGTTTTCCCCGTTTTCCGAAACGTATAACCCCTTTCCAGGGTGAGACTTTCAACAGTACTCGATCACCGACCTGAAACTCTAAGGGCTTTCGCCGTTTATCGTCGTAGCTCTTTTGTCGATCACGTGATGCTTGTAATCGAGCCCTGATTTGGACGATCTTTTCCGTGGTTTCGCGAATGATCTCCGGTCCCGTTAGTGCTTTGTCCGACCTATGTGTTTTTGCTAGTTGGGTATCACCCACCTCAGCCCAACATAACGGTGATCTACATTTACGCCCGTACAGTGCTTCGAAAGGAGCCACCTTGATGCTCGAATGATAACTATTGTTATACGAGAATTCGATTAAAGGTAGGTGGGTATCCCAAGACTTCCCAAAGTCTATCACGCATGCGCGGAGCATGTCTTCGAGCATTTGGATGGTTCGTTCGCTTTGACCATCCGTTTGCGGGTGATAAGCGGTGCTTATGTCGAGATGAGTTCCCATTGCCTTATGGAGTGATTGCCAAAATCGTGAAGTGAACCTACTGTCCCTATCCGAGATAATAGATTTTGGCACTCCATGGAGTCTCACGATTTCTCGAATGTATAAACGCGTCAATCTCTCCATCTTGTAGGATTCTTTGATTGGCAGGAAATGGGCAGATTTCGTCAGTCGGTCGATTATTACCCATATGGTGTCTAGTCCATCCGACGTTTTGGGTAGCTTGGTCACGAAATCCATAGAAATTCCCTCCCATTTCCACTCAGGAATTACCGGTTGCTGTAATAACCCTGAGGGCTTCTGGTATTCCACCTTTACCTTGGCACACGTAAGGCACTTACTAACATAGGTAGCAATTTCCGCCTTCATGTTAGGCCACCAATAGTGTTGTTTAATATCCAAAAACATCTTGTCTGAACTAGGGTGAATGGAGTATCGTGTCCTGTGGGCTTCCTTCATAACTACCTCCCTAAATCCTCCGATTTTAGGGACCCAAATACGGTTCATGAAGTAGTATACTCCTTTCTCCTTTGCCTCTAGGTTCTTCTCCATCCCGCGCAATGCTTCGCTTGCCTTGTTTTCCGCTTTCATTGCCTCTGACTGGGCTACCGCAATTTGAGTGGCTAAGTGAGATTGGATGGTTATAGAGAGAGTTTTCGTACGATGATTTGAGTACTCCTTCCGACTTAATGCATCGGCTACCACGTTGGCCTTGCCTGGGTGGTACTTGATCTCACACTCGTAATCGTTCAACAATTCAACCCATCTTCGTTGCCTCATGTTTAACTCTTTCTGGTTCAAGATGTGCTGGAGACTTTTGTGGTCCGTGAAGATGGTGCACTTCGTACCATACAGGTAGTGCCTCCAAATTTTCAGAGCGAAGACCACGGCTCCCAATTCCAGGTCATGGGTCGTATAATTTACTTCGTGCGTCTTTAGTTGGCGAGATGCGTAAGCTATCACCCTTCCACGCTGCATGAGAACGCAACCTAAGCCCTGATTTGACACGTCACAGAAGACCACGAAATCTTCCGTTCCCTCCGGTAACGATAGTACCGAGGCGCTACAGAGAGCTTGTTTCAGGGTTCGGAATGCGACTTCTTGTTTGTCCGTCTATTTGAATGGTACACCCTTTTGTGTAAGCGAGGTAAGTGGCTTGGCGATCGTAGAGAAGTTTTGAATGAATCTCCTATAGTAGCCTGCTAGACCCAAGAACTGACGGATTTCCGTAGGTGTTGTCGGAATTGCCCATCCTTCAACAGCTTTGACCTTAGAAGGATCCACATGGATTCCATCTTGGCTGACTACATGACCTAGGAAGTTCACACTCCGGAGCCAGAACTCACACTTGGAGAGTTTGGCGTACAGCTTTTCCGATCGTAGAGTTTCTAGGACTTGTCGGAGGTGTTGGCCATGCTCTTCTTTGCTTCGAGAATAGACGAGGATGTCATCGATGAAAACAATGACAAAGTTGTCAAGGAATGGTCGACAGATTCGATTCATTAGGTCCATAAATGCGGCAGGGGCATTTGTTAGACTGAAGGGCATTACGACAAATTCGTAATGTTCGTAGCGAGTTCGGAAAGCGGTTTTTGGAATATCCTCTTCCCGGACTTTGAGTTGATGGTATCCGGACCGTAGATCTATTTTAGAAAAATAACTAGCTCCTTGGAGCTGGTCAAATAGATCATCGATTCGCGGAAGTCGGTAGCGATTTTTAACAGTGAGTTTATTTAACTCTCTATAATCGATGCACATTCTAAAAGATCCGTCCTTCTTTTTGACAAAAAGGACTGGGGCTCCCCATGGCGAGTAACTAGGGCGGATGAATCCCTTGTCCAAGAGTTCACTAAGTTGGCTGGACAATTCCTGCATTTCAGCAGGAGCTAGCCGATAGGGTGATTTAGCGAGAGGAGTTACTCCTGGAACGAGGTCGATTCGAAACTCCACTTGTCTCTCTGGGGGTACTCCTGGAAGATCTTCAGGAAACACGTCTGGGAACTCACATGCTACGGGAATGTCTTGAACGTTAACCTCTTCCTTGGTCTTATCAACTATGTGAGCCAGGAACGCCAAGTTGTCCTTTCGTAGATATTTTTGTGCCTTGATGCACGAGATGAGGCGAAGGTTCATGCTAGGTTTGTCTCTGTAAATTACTAGGGTTTGGTGATTGGGAAGGCGAAGGCGAACGGCCTTCTCGTGACACGTAATTTCAACATGGTGGGGGCTTAACCAGTCCATGCCAATAATCACATCGAAACTCCTAATTGATATAGGCATCAAGTATATTCGAAAGACGTGTTGATTGAGGGTTAGGGTACATCCGATGTAGATTTTCCTGGTAGATTCGGTTTTCCCATTGGCCATTTCCACCGTAAAGGTTTCATTTAGCTTCTGGGGTGGTTGTTTTAATAAATGTTTAAACTTATTGCTTACGAAACTTCGCTCTGCTCCGGTGTCAAATAGGATGCATGCATAAGTGTGATTTAGGAGAAACGTACCGGTCACAGCTGCGGGGTCCTGAACCGCCTCTCCTTGACCCATGGTCAGCATCCTTCCTGTTCCTCCATTTCCTGGATTGTTTTTGTTAGGGCAGTCTCGGCGGAAGTGCCCAGTCCTCCCACACCCGAAGCAGGTGTGGCTAGGCCCTGCATTATGGCCGCCGGTATTGATGTTGTTGTTGTTGCGATGGTTGTTGTTGTTGCTGTTTCCTTGTTGTTGGTTCTGGGGAGGGTAAGTCCTGCAGTACCTTGCAGTGTGTCCCCTTTGATTGCAACTGGTGCACTGAAACTCCTTGCATTCTCCATGGTGATGGAAACCACACTTGTTGCACTTGGGAAGATTACCGGAATAAGGTTTTGAAGCATTTGAAGCAGCTGAGGCTGGAGCATGTGGTGTGGCTGGAACCGGTGCAGTGACAGCGTTAACTGCCACTGTCTGCTGCTTTTTAGATGTCTCGGGGCCTTGACGCCCCTTCCTCTTATTGTTCTTCCCCTTCCTGCCATCACCTTCCTTCTTTCCTTCAGCCTCCGCTGGCTTCTCACCCTTTTTGGTGTTATGGTCATACAACTTCTTCGCCAATCTCTTCGCACTGTCAAATATTTCCAGGTTTGCAGCTATCACGTTTCCTTGGATTGGTGATGTTAGTCCCCAAATGAATCGCTCAATCTTCTTTCCTTCCGAGGTGATCATACCCGGGCACAACAGGGATAGTTCGCTAAATCTCGATATGTAGGCATCGAAATTCGCATTCTGCACAGTGAGGTTCCACAGTTCCTGCTCCATTTTCTGTATCTCGCCGCGCGGACAGTATTCAGCCATCAACATTTCCTTCATCTCCGACCACGGCATGGAGTTGGCTACCGGGAGTGTCATGGCTTCCACGTGTCCGTTCCACCATGTGAGCGCTTGGTCGACCAGAGTGCAAGCTGCGAACTTCACTTTCATCTCCTCAAGACAATCGCATATCTCGAATACCGATTCCACCTTCTCGATCCATCGCTTCAGAGTGATCACTCCTCCCGAGCCGTTAAAAGTTCGTGGTTTGGCGTTCATGAAGTCCTTGTAGGTACATGTTTTGGTAGGTCCTTGATTCATCCCGTTGTTCGAACTCCCTGCCCCTTGCCCGTTGCCTCCTCCGTTATTCCCTTGGTGGAGTTGTGCCATAGCTGCGGTGACCGCAGCAGACACGGTTGCCTGGAATGCAGTGGAGTCAACTTCGGGTGGGGTTGGTCCAGGGTTTACGCGAGTAGGTCGGCGAGGCATCTTTCTGTCATGAAACGGAAAGATGTTGAGTGTTTGGGGGTTTCTGGAAGGTTGTGACCCTACTGACTAGGTGCAATGTACGTACTAAAGCATTCCTACGATTCAACATACAATCATAGATTCTCAACACATAGCAATTTGTAATATCATAACAAAGCACGTAAAAGTTTACTAATATTATCCGCATTTGATATATGAAAATTTTGCCCGTAAGAGCATACATGAGTGACACTAGTTCGACAGCATAACGACTCTATGAGTAGTGTAGTCACTTAAACATAGAGTCGGGGGTACATAGCATAGTTCCTAACGACCTACTAAGATAAGTCTATCCCTAACCACGATGATCTTCGTCCGGAGGTGGTGCTGAGGATGTGGATGCTCCCTGAAGACGAGCCACCATTCGTTCCGCGTCTTGAAGTCGAGACTCCCACCTTACCTGACTCATGTGAAACTCCCGAAGGACGTCACGTGTCTCCTGTTCCGCACGCTCGACCTTAGTCCACAGCTGGCGTACATGATCAACAGTGTCCTGAGCAAGATCGCCGGTGTTCCGTAAGCGTCTCACCATGACCGGTAGGGCTCGGTCAGCCGGTCCTCCGTCCCTCAGGTCAAAGAACTCGCGTGACATGTCGAACGGGGGTCGATGTCCCTGTTGTCTGCTCCATCTCCAAAGATCAATACCCCAGGGAGGGGTAGGACCAGTGGGGCCCACACGGTAAGCAGGCACCCTGATCGGGTAAGGGGGGTTGATGACTTCGGACTCTGCGTCCGAATCACCCCCTTCACTGTCATCGGGTTCCTCTTCGAAGTTCTCTTCGTCCTCTTCGGGTTCGGCAGGCTTGCCTTCGTCTCCAGCCTCCGGTTCCCCGTCGGATTCCTCTTCGGGGTCTTCCTCAGGCTCTTCCTCTAACCATCCGTTATTCCCCTGATTAGGGAAATAAGGGTCTCCAGGGTGATGAAAACCAGCCATGCTGTCTGCGCGAGTATGTAAATATGCTAACATTATTCCGAGGATGCTACAACTATTGTACAGACTAAGCAAGCGTTCTCTTTTTGGTGATAAAGGGGTATAGTTTTAGGTTCCCTAGCTATCCCGATCTCATCAGAACGTGTGTTAGTTATACTTTGGAGAGAATGTAGTTGATCAGGCTACATCCACTCCTTGGTACCACTAAGAACAGTCCTGATTTAACCGAGATACTAGCATTATCTTGTTTGGTTCGACGTTATGTTCCTTATCCCTAATGCAGACAAAGGTGTTTTATCATTGTATTTTACTTGTTTTGTTTAGAGTTATGTTAGTCCCTCTTTTGGTTTATAGTTGCATATCAATGTGTGGCTAGATATGCTAGTTCACTATAAACAAAGCTCTGATACCAACCTGTCACACCCCCGAACCAGACGGCGGAAACGTCCGGAGGCTGTTGTGACTCAATTGAATACCATCACAATGAATATACATGAATCATAACATCATTCATCACCAACATTTGAATATTACAACTGATAGTGTTTACATCCATTACATTGTCTCAAAATATTACATGCCCAAAAATAAATTGTTCATTGTTAATTAAACACCCGCAAAACATCATAGAGTAAAATTCTTTCTTCACTTTATTTGTTACCTGAGAATACAAGTATTTTGAAAAATGTCAACATATGAAATGTTGGTGAGTTCATAAGTAATGTTTGAAATCCAATGTTTTGTATTGTTTGAAAACCACCAGAAAATCCGATATTTTCTGAAAAGAACTTAGTATAAAAAGTGTGAAGATCCATAATTATGCTTGTTTGTTTCTATAAATGTGAGAATACGATTCGTAAGACTCGGTATGTAGTTCAAAAGTGTATTAATTGAAAACCCTAGGAAAACCCGACGTTTTCCTATCACTTTACTTTAATTAGTTTATGTGTTGTTATTTCGTTGCGACAGGTGTATTCGTTGAGCTCCGGAGACGTTGGATTAACAGTGGGTTGTGAATTGTTGTAACGTACGTTAATGAAAACGACCAGTTGACAACCGTACAAACGATCCCTTAGGCGTCGCTCGCACTTATTCACATAACCCAACCCCCCGGACTCATGTAACCCCACGACCGAGGTTGCTCTCAGCAGTCCTCAACGGGCCTTGAAGCTTGCTCAATGTGACCTCCTTTATGTTCATGTTATAGGTCATGCGGAACTGATTATATCACGGAGGCACGGAGTGAAGAATGATATCAATCGCCAGGTCCTCATCGAAGTTAAAATTTAACTTCAGCAGGTGGTCGACATATCTCTGCATTTTTTGCACATGGGCTGTGACGGACTTTTCGTCCTTCATCTTGGTAGTGATCATCGAAGTGATGATCTCGTACCTCTCCTGCATGGCACTTTAGTGGTCCCTGTCCAATAAATCTAGATGCGTATCATGGGGGTAGAAGTCCTCGTAGGAATTTTGGAGTTCGGCAGTCATAGTCGTGAGCATGATGTAATGGACTTTCGTAGCATCGCGCTCATGAGCCTCAAAGGCAGCGATCTCCTCGGGAGTAGCAATGTTGACATTCACTTCTTTCAGCTCCTTTTCGAGGACATACTCCTTGTACTCATAGCGGGTAACCATTCTAATGTTACAGATCCAATCATTGAAATTTGACCCATCGAAAATTACCCTCCCACACAAATTCATGAGTGAGAATGAGTTGGAAGAGTTCGAGCCGGAAACGTTGTTGTTCGCGTTAGACATCTGAAAAGAAAAAGAGACAACGTTTGATTAGATAAGAATCCCGAATTAAACACCCAAATGAGAAGTTAGGGCTAGGATCCAACAACATTATTCACAATTTAGAAGAGGGATGTCGTAATCTAAACAACAGATAATTTGAAGGTAAGTGAATGAGGATTCACTAATTTCCACCATGAAAAACAAAATCAATTAAGTTTTAAATGTTTTGAAATTCCTAGATCTTTTGAGATTCATTGAACTTTTCAATGACATGTTTAAATCTCGATATGCCTTTCAAGTTTGTCACTGGGATACCGAGGATCAAAAAGAAGGTGTGAATAACCATGAAAATGTACTTGATGCCCTCGATGTTACAGTCACCTAATCAATGTGCCGGTTAGCCACACACGCTCCATTGATCTATGACAAACAACAAGTCACCCTTTGCCACCTTTTCTAGACCCAAATTAGTGTGCCGGTTAACCACACACGCTCCACTAATGTCTTGGCAAAGGTACAAAGTGTAATTTCATGGAATAGCACCATTTTCACATTTTTCTTAAAGTAACTAAGATTGTGAATTTATTAAAAACATTTAGTAACTTTATTAACCATTATACTTTTAATGAGAAATTTGTTGCCCTATCCTAACCGTTCGGCTAACGACCCTCAATCAATCAAGGAAGCGGTGGGTGAGAGTGGACACCCATTAAACTGCCATTTTATAGGCAACAACCTTATACCCCCCCCCCCCCTTATAGATCGGCTTCGTGAATGAGGCCTAATAACGGTAAGACTAGCATTTATCTTATACATATATAATTATTATTCTTATAATTTTATAATAGTATAAGTGTTGTATTTTAGGCTTGTAAAATTCTAGGGTTTAGAATTTAATTATTTCAAAGTTAAACTTTTAATCAAAATTTTAAATTCAAAACTTGAGGGCAAGTTTTGAAATTTTCAAAACTATCTAGATCAGAATTCAAATAATATAATTAAACAATTAATTGGTGATTATCTAATTTTGACCTAATCCAATTCCATGCAAGATAATTTAACCAAATAATTCAAATAATTAAGGTTTATCATATAAGGAAATAATAATCTAATTAATTGATAAATATCTTTTATGTTGACAAGGATAATCATATGATATCAATAAAAATCGGATTTTATTAATTTAAAACATTTTTGGTAATTATCCCAAGTCAAAATAAGCCAAAATCCTGAAAATCCTTCTGTCTGACACCCCGACTCGCCGAGTTCATCAGGTGACTTGACGAGTCTGTCAGGCAGAAGGAAAAAATTTCGATTGCAAGAAATGAATAAATACACAATGCATCAAATACAATAGAAACCAAGCAAGGATTTGATACCACTGATGGATTTTGAGCAGAACATCAATCCTATGGTGCACATGAAAAACCCTAAGGCTTTGGATCTAGTTTTCTCTACTGTACATGCAAGTTATCCAAAGCTTATAAACCCTAGATTTAGCATATCAAAATCGAAATAACATATAAAGCATGTTTAGATGATTACCTTTTGATTGTTGCAAGAATCATCAATCTTTGAGAGCCTATTATCACAAATGTAATACTTCTAATCGATCAAAAACACCAAGGTAAGAAGGATAATCTTGGAGAGAGGATATGGAGGCACAAAATCGGCTCTAAGGACTCTAGGGTTCTTCTGGTCGCCGATTTTGGATACGCTGGGGTCCCTTATATAGTGGTGTTGCTAGGGTTTCAGTCAAAACCCTAATTGGATAACTTAGGCCTTAAGCGGTCCAATGGAACATTCTGGAATGAGGCTTGGACGATTTCAAGGTGGGCTTCCACCCTAATTTCATCCACCCCTGTCACACCCCCGAACCAGACGGCGGAAACGTCCGGGGGCTGTTGTGACTCAATTGAATACCATCACAATGAATATACATGAATCATAACATCATTCATCACCAACATTTGAATATTACAACTGATAGTGTTTACATCCATTACATTGTCTCAAAATATTACATGCCCAAAAATAAATTGTTCATTGTCAATTAAACACCCGCAAACATCATAGAGTACAATTCTTTCTTCACTTTATCTGTTACCTGAGAATACAAGTATTTTGAAAAATGTCAACATATGAAATGTTGGTGAGTTCATAAGTAATGTTTGAAATCCAATGTTTTGTATTGTTTGAAAACCACCAGAAAATTCGATATTTTCTGAAAAGAACTTAGTATAAAAAGTGTGAAGATCCATAAGTATGCTTGTTTGTTTCTATAAATGTGAGAATACGATTCGTAAGACTCGGTATGTAGTTCAAAAGTGTATTAATTGAAAACCCTAGGAAAACCCGACGTTTTCCTATCACTTTACTTTTAATTAGTTTATGTGTTGTTATTTCGTTGCGACAGGTGTATTCGTTGAGCTCCGGAGACGTTGGATTAACAGTGGGTTGTGAATTGTTGTAACGTACGTTAATGAAAACGACCAGTTGACAACCGTACAAACGATCCCTTAGGCGTCGCTCGCACTTATTCACATAACCCAACCCCCCGGACTCATGTAGCCCCACGACCGAGGGGAAAAAGAAGGAGCGAAGCCTCCGGTAATTCCCTACGTCGTTCAAGGCTATTGTGAATACGAAGGACCCTTAGCCCAACTCGCATTGGAGAAATCTCGACTTCGCTAGCAGTACCGAAGGACCCTTGGGGACCAGCAGCACGTTTGCCATTGAAAGTCCTTTTACGCTGTGTCGGATCATGTAAGACCCAACAACTCGTAAGGTTGATGTCTTCGGGCCTAAAGATCAGGTCATTGGGCTAGCTAGGCCCAACAAACAAGATTTTACACTTTTGGGTCTAAAGATGGTGTATCGACGTCGGAGCACTCTCACGTGTGTATTGACTTCCCAAATTTTCCGTGTATGAATCGAGTTGTCGTCGTGTTAGTAGTTTCGGATTTGTTATTGATTCGAGACCGAATCAATTCGTTTAATAACGATTTTTGGTGTTGTTGTGTATATTAATTCGTCGGTAGTCGCAGTGCCAGTATTTGATCACAATGGTTGTATTGAATTAACATCGAAAATTTTCTGTTACAGCCCGTCTTTATGTTGTAAATTTACTTTTTCAACACTTTGAATAAATAAATTTCCGGTTTAGTCCTTAAACCATTTTTCTTGGCATTTTAACACCAAAACTTATTGAAATTGATATTTTTCAGCACATTTTTAGTTGAAAACAGTTTTAGTCCCTGAAAATACATTTTTCTCGGTTGTAACCCCTCTTTTTCGCAATTTTTACATTTTTGGCCCAAATTGGAAAATTTTTGCAACTTTGGTCCTTTTTGATTATGAAAAGCATTTTTAACCTTTAAAAACGACTTAGAACACTAAGAGTCCACTGTTTTACCGAAAAACACAGTTTCAGCCCTCCAAAACAGAAAACTTCGCATATTGGGCCCTATTGGGCCGAAAATGTCATTTTTAGCCCATTAAGCTTGAAATTTATATTTTTAATCCTCCAAATGAGTATATTTCCAGAAAATATTTTATTGAAACTGTTTTGACTCCTCTCATCCATCAGAATTCGTAATATGTCATTTTGGGCCCTTTAACTTTATATTTTTAACATTTTGTGTCCAAAAATTGAGTTTTTAGCCCAAAGAAGATGTTATTAAGCCACTTAGCTATTTTTCTTGAAATACTTTGTATGTAGAAATATAATTGATGCTAGTATCATTTAACATAAGGTATATCTCGATTTTGAGGGGCCTATGACTAGATCTAACATCATAATCACACAAAAACACACATATAAGCATAGAAATCATACAAGGCATACAAATACATATAGATCTACACATTTGCTTGTATTCCCCCCCCCCCCCCACAAAACTTATAAAACAGAAAAATAGGGAGTATGAAGCTCACCTTGGGTGTGGTTTCGGTTTTGGAGAAGATTTGGAAGAAGTTTGAAGTGATTTTCGGCCCTAGCACACTATGATGAAGATCTCGGCCTTGAGGTGTTTCTAAGATACAAGATCATGATTTCTCATGAGTTAAGAAGAGATTTTTGAGTATAAGAAGAAGTCTAAAGTATGGATCCAAGCATTAACTTACCTAGATAATGATTTTAGTGAAGGATTCTCCTTGTGAAGCTCTTGAATCTTCGAAATTTAGTGAAGAGAATGGAGGTGTTTTTGGAGAGTGTTGATATGTGAAAGTGATGAAAATGTGTGTGTGTGTGTGTGTTGCTCACGGCCGAAACAAGAAGAGAGAGGGAGAGAGAGAAGTTGCATGGAGAAATGAGATTTGCATGGTTGTTTGGGGTGTAAAGGATTAGATATCCTTTAGACAAAAGTGAGGTGGCATGAAGAAGTTAAACCCCCCCCCCCCCCCCCCCCCCTTTCTTGGATTTGGGCCTTGGGCCGAGAATATGGAAAGAAAAGAGAGTATTGGGCTTTAATGCCCCTAAGCCCAATATTAGAGTTAGGTTGGATGATTTTTGGTCCAACTAAAATATAATATGATTTTTACACTTTGTTGGGCTAGTTTGAGTTAATTATGATTCATAATATTTAATTTATTTCATTCTAGGCCCAATATGGCCCAAAATGTTGAAATGAATGAATGTGGGTCCAATTAGAGCCCATTTAAAGGTTCTAAGCCCATGATAGTCAAATTGGAAGCTTATTGGGCCATTGAGTCCAATAAGGAAGTCCTAGTCCAAAATGGACCTAAACAAGAACTTCTAGGGTTTCCAATTGCTTATTGACTATTTTTAGCACTTGTATGGTGTATTTGTTTGAAATTCTGTTGTCATAGAGTAAGTTATCACACATGCTTTTAAGTTTTTGATTCAACATTTTACTTGAATGTAGTGATTACAAGACACAAAATTTCTAGTTGTGACAACCCCTTAATCCACAAGATCCACAGCCTAAAATCCAATTATCTCATAATTGCAATTCTAGTCCTCTAAGTTCAATTAACCTCTTTTAATCAGATAATTAATTTCTTAATTAATTCTTGATCAATATTAATTAACTAATATGATTTCTCTTTTAATATATTATTCTTATAATATATTAATAAACCATAATAACCTCTTTCTCCATTAATCATCTAGTCAAGTTGCTTTGGTGAAGGCAACCCAAAAGGACCATGCAAAACCAATTGTCATCCAATAAACACATCATAAATATCATATATGACATTTTCCCTGAATTACCTATCACATCGATCCTCACATAGTAATCTTAATACAATGATCTTATGAGATCTATCCTAATGGATCACTGTGAGCAATGAGTTGACTTTACTACTTTGGGGTGTCATTGGCAACACATGTTAGTCAATATAGTTAACCATGAGGGGGATAAAGTGCATTTAATAAACACACACTTCATTACCACTTATAGACTGTAAGTCTAATGGCATATTCCACAAGACTAATTTAGTTAGTGGTCGGCATCTCAGTCCGACAGATGACTCTGACATACTTGTTGATGGTCTGATATAGACTCACCCTTTCTAGCTATCTAAAAAGAGGGGAATACTAATTTAGTACTCATGTACATAAAACGTACTACAACAAATCACAAAATGTCATCGGACAGAGTTCTACTTCCCGTTCCAAATTCACACACACCCTTTATATATTACTACCCATATCCAAAGTTAATTGAACTAAGCGTCTCCTTTAGGTTTTAGTCTATAACTAGGAAAGATTACAATACTCATAATCATCCTTCAACTCAGATCTCATGCCTATGTAATATCTTTATAGTACAGGGCAAGTCTTTATCTCTTCAATTTAACTCAAATTAAGCATCCTTTATAAAACCATATTTGGTTTGCACTATGTATATAAACACATATTCCAATCAATAAGCATATAATTCACATATAAACTTTCAACATATATTTAATACTTTTAATAATACTTGTATTAAATCATGTTTACGAAAGTAACTATGCACTCATTTGATCGAGGTGGTAGATCCTTGGGAAAGCTAGCTCCTCGACTAATAGTTCAACTTACCGTATTCCAACATCCTAAATACGAGTGTTAATATGCCTCAATATTCATTTGTATTTATAAGAGTTTAATAGATATTTACCGGATTCTTCAACAATCCCAATGAATACATCGAGATCTATAAAATAAGGAAGCATTGGGGTTTTTAGGTTATAATTAATTTGTACATGCAGAATTTCACTTAACTCTTAAGGGTACATGCAACCTAAATTGAATCTATGTATTTTCTCAATTAATATCGACATACTTATGAAACAAAAACTATAAACCCTATGAATTACATTCATAAATAGAACCACATACCACTTGCTTGATTAAAAACATGCTAATCAAATACCCTTTGTAGTCTCGATGAAAAATTAGCTCCAAAAGTATCGCCGCCTCTAATGCTTTACACCCAAAACTCATGAAACCCTAGGATTAAAGGAGATAGGGGAGAGTGATAGGTGCCATTTTATGCATCTTTTAGGGTAGTTTTTATTAGCATTTTGCATCATATTTTATGTTATTTCGTGTGCATTAGTTTAAAATAATGTTCAACTTATGTCTCCCGTCAGAATTTTCATACTGCTCATGTTTTTATGTCATTTTCAGATAATTTGAGTGGAGCAATACTTCAGGAGCAACTTTGGATGTGTTTAATCGAGCATTGGAGCCTAAGTGGTTCTTGGAACTTATGAAGGATGTCGAGGAATGCTTAGAAGCTGTTTTGGTCAAGGAAAAACGAACATTTTGCATAAAAAATAGGCAATTTGATCGTGCTTCTCTCAGAAACATGATTGAATTGATCCATTGCAGTTTGTTTGCCTAAATTTGAAGTCTCCTGAAGGAAAAGAAAAAATTTGATCAAATTTCCCCCATAAATTTGATCATGTAAATCGTTCGAGCTTCGTTCGAGCTTCAGAAATCGACAAAAATCAGTTTAGATCCAGACACGATCAAAGTACAAAAAAATTCAATTGTGTTTTTTAGAACTTTGATTAAATTTTTCTCTTTCTTGCTTCGAAATTTAATGCCTCGCATATAAACACCTCCTCTTTGATCATTTTGAAGCCTAAGTGATTCTTGAAACTCCAGACGACAAAGAAATGATTTATGAGGCGATTTCTCTCCGATTTTGTCGATTTCTAAAGATCTGAAGACTATAGATTGTGTCTATTAGTTACTTTAGTAAGATTTTGTAATTTAATTTATCTATTTACTAGTTTTGATAAGATTTTAGCCATGTCCAGCTAAACCTTAGATTTCAGTTCTACACAAACTAGTACTTTTCATGTAATCAATTACTAGACTTAATTTTTGATTTGTGATTCTATTTAGATTTTTCATTTTTGAGCTTAATGAGTGTTTGATTTTGAGTCTTGTTAGTTTGATCACATAATTAGGGTTTGATCATTAAATTTAATCAGTTAACAAAATTTGTAATTGTTCTAATCAATTGGTAATAAGTAACAAGTATCAGATTGGTTTCGTGTTAAGATTTAACTTTGATAGAAACCAGAATTTCATATCTTTATGCTTCTATGCTTGTGAAAAGTGTAACGTCCACAGATTCGGGCTTGTCAATTAGGATATTATAAGTAATAAAAATGACATTTTGATAGAAGGTTATTTATGATAAATGACCTTAACCAAAGTTATAGAGTTTGTAACAAGGATTCCATACATATAAAGAACTCTAAAATTCGACTTCGAGTAAAGAATTTATCATCTTCCGAAGATTTTATATCGTTGAAGGAACTGTTGGGTTATTAGCAAAACATCAATCATATGGTGTACATGCAAACCCTAAAGCTTTGGATCTAGTTTTTCTATTTGTTCATGCAATAATAATCCAAAGCTCTCAAACCCTAATCTAGCATACAACAAAAATTGAAATCTACATCTAATGAAGAGTTAAGATATTACCTTTGATTGTAGCTTGAAGACCCTTGAGCTTTTGAGAACCTAGCACCTCAAATGCGATGCCTCTAATGAATCACAAACACCAAAACAGTTGGAGAATCTTAGAGAGAGAGGGGAGATGTAATTTTTCGTCTCTTGAATCCTTCTAGGGCCGTGGTAGCCAAAAATTGGAAGCCAAGGGGTTCCTTATATAGGTGAGCTGCTAGGATTTCTGTCAAAACCCTAATTAGATTGCTTAGGCCTTAAGCAGTCCACATGATCCTTCCAGAAGGTCCCTATGTACGATTTCTACATGGGCTTCCCCATAGAATTCGTCCACCCCTTCCATAGGGTTCCTCAGCCCATATTACAACTATCACATAATTACAATATCAGTCCCCTTAATTTAATTAATCTCTTTTGACCAAAAAATTAATTCTAAATTAATTATTGACCAATATTAATTAAATAAATATGATTTCTCTTTTAATATATTATTCATATAATGTATTAATAAACCATAATAACCTCTTTCTCTATTATTCATCCATTTAAGTTGCTTTGGTGAAGGCAACCCAAAAGGACTATGCTACAATCGGGTCAAGTACATACCAAATATAGTTATGGCTTAGACACCTAATACAATAGTCTCCCACTTGGATAAGTCTAATAACTATAAATGCAAGTACGACTTCAAAATCCGATTAGCAATCATAGCTCTTAAAAGTCGCTATCAAACTCTTACACATCCTTTAGATAAGGGATCGTATAGTCCTCCATTCTCAAGATATCGTGTGGAAAATTACATGGAACATAGTCATACCTATTATCCAACAATTTGTTTCTCGATCTCTGATTTGTCTGACATAGAACTTAATTGAACACATTAATTCAGTCCTGATCGGACCCGACACATAAGTCAAAAAAAAATCATCGAGGGGCCCAAGATATCGCTTTTAGCGTCGTAGGATAAAAGGAACAGATAAACTTCGACTTATATGCTTGTACTATTTACTCATCAAGTCGTACACAACAATGCATTTTATAACATCAAGTTACTGACGTGTTTACGCACTATCAATACATAACCGACTTGTAAACAACAACTCATATATCTAGGTTTAAAGTCTATATGATATTATCATCTCACAATCACTCTTGATTAAATTCCATGAAGTGATTCATGTGAGTGCGGGTTTAATCCAATACTCAAATCATATTTCATAAGCACTCATGAACGTTGCAGCAAACTTTTGCTATGTCTAAACACTTAGACAATCTACAAGCCAATTCATGACAATCTTCTTTCATACTTACTTCCAACATATGATCAACTGTGTGTAACACCCAAAAATTCAAGCCAATTTAAAACTTTTTAAACAATTCAAAACCAATTAGTTATTACAAAATGTTTTCAAAATAGTTTCATATCAGAGTATCCCAGCACCATAAGTCCAAAACACGAGGAGGTGTACGGTCACGCCTTCGCCTTGCCAAGTCATATAAAGCACCTGAAACAATTAACTGAAACCGTAAGCACAAAACTTAGTGAGTTACCCTCAAAATACCGATACACATACAATCCACATAACCATGTCAGCAATATCATAACATAACAAACTGAGCAACATGTAATGGGTCCACAACTTTACAGACTTGATTACCCCCTGGGCCCACAGTGTGAGTCTGTATTGCTTCTGGCCCACAGCTCACATCTGGCTTGCTATCGAGCCCACAGTACGAGTCTCCCTTAGCCCGTAACTAGAATGTTCCCAGGTTTGTTGGATTACCGCACGAAGCAGTCTCACCTCAACCCATCCCACATAACATAACAACATATAATGACATAACTACTGAGCATGCAGATAACATATAATAACACAGGTAGTCCTACAGGCCTACCTAACTGGCATAACCACTAGCATGCAATTCTAACTCATACTCAACATCTAACACCACTAGGATACCATATTCAATGGGCCGTCCTTGGTGCCTTAGATCCCTTAGTATAGTGAGGATAACTCACCTGACATTGTTGAAGTCCCGTGGATGAAAATCCAGCTGCTGGTTAACAGATTCCCGAACTGCCAACATCAAACAACACCCAATTAATAATTGGGTTCTAAGGCCAAGGTCCAACTCACACTCCAAAGGCCCCAAAGTCCAACTATGGCTCAAAGCCCCAACATATGGCCCAATTTTCCCAATTAGGCCTAAACCTTTACATGGTCATAATCAAGGCCTAACTATGGCCCATCTACGACCTAATTTTCTAAATTGGGCCTACACCCTCATATGGGCCTTATCCTAAGCCCATCAACATATTCCAGTCCATATGATTATTCTTGAGTGGCCCACTAATAATCCAATTACCAAAGCCCCAAATCAAGGCCCAAGTGAAATAGGGTTTTCACAAGAAATGACGACTAATGTTAAGTGTTTCTCACTTAACCCATTAAGGACTTAATCCAGTAAGTCCATTACTCTGCTAGATAAATCATATGGTGTGATTAGGTGTAATTTACAATTCCATTCCAATGACCCAAATGTGGGTCTCGATAACTCCAAGCCCATGATCCCAAAATTAAGGCTTTCACATGAAATGATTATTCGGGTTAAGTGTTTCTCACTTAGGGTATGTTTGTTTGCATCTTAATACCTCTTAATAAGGGGTAGGTTTGAATCTTTAAGATTCAGACCATTTGTTTACCTCTTAAGTTTTGGTCTGAATCTTAATTTTAGCACTTACCGAATCAGATTTGGAACTCCATCTGAAAAAATAAAAGACACTCTATGCCCTTACCCCAAAACACGTACTATCTTTCTCGCCCCCTTCTCCTCCTTCTCACTTGCTTCTTCTCCCTCACCGATCTCCAATAATCGATCGCCTGTGACGACGCCGCCGTACCCCAAAACTACCGCCTCCGGCGCCGCCGCCTTCTCCTCCGCCGCCTGCAACAACGTCTTCTTCAACTCCTACAATCCAGGTTCGTTCTTCTTCCTTCTTTCCCCCCAAAAGTCGATTTTTTCTGTTTTTATGAATGAATTGGTAAATGAATCGGTTTTTTTCTCCTCAAACTCACGCCTCCTCCGATTCTCTCTTTTCATCGATGCACACAAGCACCTCCGCTCCATCTGTTGTGTTCCCCCTGAAACTTGATTTTTTCCCGTTTTTATAGAAAATTTGTTTTTTTCTTTTCCTTTATTTCTGAATTCATGTGTGGTTTGCAATCTGATGTTGAATTCGTGATTTTCTTATGTTTTTTTTTTCTGAATTCATATGTTCTTTTTTCTGAATTCATATGTGGTTTGCAAACTGTGGTGTTCCCCCCTTAACTCTTTTCTTTGATCTCTTCATTTGTTTTGTTTGGATAACTTGGGACTACTTCTTTTTGAGTTAATTTGGTTGTAGCTATCAATTGGGATAGATTTGCCTTTATGTGTTTGTTAGCTGTTGGAATGAAGAAATTGCAAAAACTTGTCCTTTTTGAATTCATATTTCAGTTTTGATAAGATCACCCAGGTTTGAGCTTATCAGACTTTATCACTGTGGTGAGTAATATTTGAAAAGGAATTCTTTTATGAGTTATGCATATGAATTACGAAAATTGGCAAATGTTTCCAAAAAATCCAACAGTGGCATAACATTGTATAATATTGAATGTAAATTGGTTAACTCTCAAATGATATTTTGTATTGTCAACATGTATCCCAGATTAATATCCCTATAATAGTTTTTTCATTTATTAATGATGAAGGTATTGAACGTGTGCTCGGTGATTGTGTATGAAAAAGATTGTGTGAGGCATGGATGATGGTTGAGTGTCTGATAAAGAGGGTAATGGGATGTCAGGTGTTAATGGCAAAGATGTGGCTGTAATAACTCCATTTGAATTACTTGGGAATTAATTTTAATAATATGAATTTGCTTTTTTGTTTCTTGTTGTAATATGATGTTTTTATTGTTGACATGTTTGCTGAATTTGTATTTTAAAGTTGTGATAATATAGAGTGGTTTAAATGTTGGTAAAATGATTATATGTAAATTTGGATTTCTCAAAATTTGGATAGTTTTATTTGGTATTTATTATTATTTTTAAATAGAAGGGTAAAATAGTCATTTTTATCATTCAGCATAGCAATTCAGAGGTTCCAGCCAAACAACATATTAACAGTTTAGATCTTAAACATTCAGATCCTCTTAGAAATTCAGACTCTTAAAAATTCAGATCTTAAAAATTCAGATCCTGCCAAACAGCCCCTTAACCCATTAAGGACTTAATCCATTAAGTCCATTATTGTCTTAAGTTAGTTTGCCAATGATTATTATTTAATATTTCAAGTTATTAAATAATATCGTGTGTGTCCCGATTAATTCTCAAAATTAGGGTCTTACGCCATTATGGTTTTCCAAACCCTAATTAAGGTTTTTCCAACCCAATACTAGCCCATTAGTCCATTGGTTGGGCTTTTAGGTCACATTGGGCCTTATTTGGCCCATTAGGGTTCCATTGGGCCCACAAGGTTTTCTTTGGTCCCATTAGGGTTTCATTGATCCCACATTGTCCAAACATCCCCCAAACAAGGTCCAAACACAATCAAAGCACACTGCCACCCGACACGGCGGCCGGTGGCGGCAAGAGGCGGCAACTACCACCTCACGGTGGTGGTTTTGACTTTCTTTCCATTATTTTATTTTTGCTACAAATTACAATGAAAATATCAAATGTACACACACATACCCACTAAAATACACCCCTCCCATGGTGGTACACGGTGGCAGCCACCACCTCACGGTGGTGGCGGTGGTTCTTGGTTTTCCGGCCAATCTACACTACACACACAAACACACCAAAGAATACAAAAACCCAACCATCCATACTAGCTTCTGATCTATGAGATGTACCCCAGCCAGCCTCCCGATGGTCCACGACAACGACAACAACATTTTGGGACGACAGCCACCACCTCACGGTGGTGGCGGGGATCTCCTTTGGTTCTCAATCAAGCAGCAGCACATCCCGATGAGACCTTGCTCCGAATCTGGACGCAACCACCATTCAGTGGTGCATAACGACGACAGTAGTAGCCACAACGGTGGTTCAAGGCGGTAATGGCGACACTGTAGCAACGAACCAGAGAAAAGGAGGGTTTCGCGACGTCACAGCCACGTTCCAGCTCTGCCAGCTTCTCCCGACGGTAGGAGCTACAACAGCGGCATCATGGTTGTTCTCCGACCTAGAGGGTGAGATAAAGGTGGTGCCATAACTATTGGGGGGTTTTCTTCAGCCATTCCCGACGTCACAGCCGACATGGTTGTGATGGTGGTGCTCTACGACTCCAACAATAGTGGTTGCGACTCGACAGAAGGGGTAGCGGTGCCGGAGATTGGAGGAAGAAGGGATGGCGGCTGGTATGAAGGGAGGCCTAAGGTGGTGATTGCTGCTGAAGTGGGGTCCCTTAAGGTTAGGGTTTGACGGGTAAGCAAGATATATACCCGAATCTTGTCACACCCCCGAACCAGACGCCGAAAATGTCAGAGGGCTCACGTGACTTAAATTGAATATCATCACAATGAATATACATGAATCATAACATAAACATCACCATGCATCAACATTTTACAACTGACATTGTTCACATCAAGTACATTGTTTTTACATTTCAAATCCATAACATAAAGAGTTTGATAGTTTTCAAAAGCACAACACCCTAACATACTTGGTACTACGCCTCAGCTTACCTGTTACCTGAGAATACAAGTTATTTTGAAAACGATCAACATATGGAATGTTGGTGAGTTCATAAGCAGGTTTGATATGAAAAATGTTTTGTGTAGTTTGAAAGAAAACAGCCCAGAAAATCCGATATTTTCTAAAAAGACCATTGTTTATATAAAAGTGTGAAGATCCGTAAATATATGCATGATGATTTCCAGACGTGTATAGTTGAAAAGCTTTGTATTAAAAGTACCAGTAAAAATGTTGAACTTCCCTGGAAAACCCGATGTTTTCTGACCATAAAAAATATCATATAACTGTACGAATTGTTATTCCATCACTTAAATGATTTTTGATTTGCCATGATTACTAGATTATTATTGGGTTTATTTATGTAAGTCATTATAACCATGCGTGATAATGCCTAATTCGTCTGTCTTGGCACTCTGGTGAATGTCGGAATTGATCTTAAGATTTTATCACCCTAGACTGGCCGAGTCTGACTGTAGCAAACAACTGAGGTGTGGGGGAGTCACCCCCGTATAGATCTATACACAAACTCTCGCTCTCCCTCCAGGGGACTTTGATTATAACTACAGACTACGATCGACACACGTTGGTGCCACCCGTTATTACTCACTAAATCCCAATTGAATTTGATTACTTTTGATTATCGACCTGTATTTTTTTACTTGGATTGACGATAGGCCTAATAAACGAGGATAAGAGGATTACAAAATCCTACTAATCCAACGTATTATTTATGGCTATTGGATATGCAAAGGACACGTTGGCCCATTTCGCATTTGATTCACTTGGACCTTACTAGAAATGCTAATGGGCCACTAAGGGACAGTAGCATTTAAAATCCATTAAGGGTCCCTTAAATATGAAAATTGGGTCATAGAAGGCCCAATAACAATTATTATTATCCATTGGGCCCAAAAATCATGTTAATGGGTCACAAAGGCCCAAAAAGCATGATTGGAACTTTCAAGCCCAAATAATTGAATGTTTACTTGTTTTAGGTATAGTTTAATTGTTGGAAAGTTTGATTGGGTGATCGTTAATTTCGAACCAGAACAAGACCGGTCAGTTATTTTTAACGATGTTGGAGTTATACGTATTTTCATTTTTCCATTTTCATGAATTGTAGTTTGGTATTTTTATTTTAACTCAAATATCTTAAAATAAAGTAATTGACTAAAAAATCTTGGTTTGAACCCCTTTCAACCATTCTTTGGTAAAATTGACAATTTTAGTCATTTTATATATAAAAAGACATTTTAAGCCCTTAAACCATTTTCTTGACACCTTTGACCCCAAGACTTGTTCAAGTGATATTTTTAGCTCAAAACTTATTCTTTGGCAGTTTCAGCCCTTCCAGAAAAGTAATTTTTGGTTAAAGCCGAAACTTTTTGCATCTTTTACAATTTTGACCCAAAATCCAAAAAGTTTACAATTTGTATCCTTGTTTGGAAAATACATCATTTTAACCCCTGAATTAGTTTTATTCATCCTTTTACCCCCAGCTTTAAGAAGTTTATCATTTCAACCCTTTGAAAGTTGTAGTTTTCGCAAGTTTTGACTCATTGGGCCGAAAAGCCCAAAATTTGGCCCATTAAGCCATAAATTTCATTTATAACCTTTAAAAGAGTATGATATTCATAAAAACACTTATTTTTATTGTTTTGACTCTTTTAATCCTTGAGAAAACTGTGAATAGCAATTTTTCAACCCAACTTTCGTTTGTTTGATAATTTTAGCCCAAAAGTGAGTTTTATGTTGCAATATGTATACTTTAATCTTAGAGGGTAATTTTCTTAACTTGTTGAGTGCAAGGTGTTCTAGATCATGCTTATATTCCTCTTAGATCCATAGATCTCGAGATTCCATTCTTTTTGTTACATATTTATCACATAAACACATGAAATCACACATAACACACACATACACATAGATCTACACATTTTACTTGTCTTCTCCCCTATAAAACATATAAAAACCAAAAATAGAGGGGTATGAACTCACCTTTTTGCTTGTTGATTTCGATTTGAAGAAGAAAGGGAAGAAGTTTGATGCTATTTTCGGCCCTAGCAAGCTCTCTTGGGTGGATCTCGAACTTAAAGGATTCTAAGATGATGATTTTTATGGAAAAACCTCCTTGAAAAGCCCTAGATCTCGAAAACTTTGATGGAGGAATAAGAGTGTTCTTGAGCGTGTTTGGGAAGAGAGTTTGAACATGTGTGTGTGTGTGTTTGGTGACCCTCGGCCGTGAGAAGAAGAAGGAGAAGAGAGAGAGAGAGAGAGAGAGAGAGAGAGGGTGAGGTGGCCATTATAGATGCATGTTGGTCCATGCATGAGTACATGGTGTGCAATAAGGAGGTGGCGCCTCAACCCTCACCATTTTGCATCTTTCTATTTTCTATTTTTTTTCTTTTTTTATTTTTAACTTGGGCTGAGAGAGGGAGAAAAAAGAATAGAATTTTGGGCCTTTGGTGCTTAATTCCATATCATGGGCCCATTTTGATGATTTTCGGCCCATTGGGCTCCTATTATGGTTTACGAACCAATTTGTCAAGAATAATGTGTTTCATAGCCCATTAAAGCTAATTTGGTTAGTTATGGCCCAATAAGGTCCATTAGGGTATTTTATTTCATTCTAGGCCCATTATGGCTCAAAATGTTAAAAAAATGAAAGTGGGTCTATATAGAGCCCATTTAAGAGTTCTAAGCCCAAAATAGTCAAAGTGGAAGCATATTGGCCCATTAGGCCCAATAAGGAAATCCTAGCCCATAATGGACTTAAATCGGGATTTCTAGGGTTTCCAATTCTTTGTTGACTATTTGAAGTGCTTGTATAGAGTGTTTGATGGGGATTTTGTTGTTATTGAATAAGTATCATACATGCTTTCACATTTTTGGTTCACAAATGTTATCATTGTTGTTGTTACAAAGCATCTAAATTCCTAGTTGTGACGTCATCCCCCCGTTAGAGGGAATTTCGTCCTGAAATTCTTTTTAAAGCTAGATTCATGAATGCAAGAATAGGTGAGGGTACTTCTGCTTCATCTGGTCTTCGCGTTCCCATGTGAATTCTGGCCCACGCTTCGCGTTCCTTCGTACCTTCACAATCGGAATGCGACTTTGCTTAGTACGCTTCACCTCCCTGTCCATGATTTCGACTGGTTCTTCGACGAACAGGAGATTCTCGTTGATTTCAATTTCTTCAAGTGGAATGACAAGGGTTTCGTCGGATAAAAACTTTTTCAAATTGGAAACATGGAACATGGGGTGTACACTGCTGAGCTCAGCGGGTAGCTGCAGTCTATAATCAACTGGACCGAGTCGGGCAAGAATCTCGAAGGGTCCAATGTATCGTGGGTTCAACTTTACCCGTTTTCCAAAACGAATAACTCCTTTCCAGGGAGAGACCTTTAACAACACCCGATCCCCGACTCGAAACTCCAAGGGATTTTGCCATTTATCAGCGTAGCTCTTCTGTCGGTCTCATGATGCTTGTTGTCGGGATCTGATTTGAATTATCTTCTTCGTTGTTTCGCGTATGATCTCCGGTACCATTAATGCATTGCTTGATATCTTTCTTCCTGCTAGCTGGGTGTCACCTACTTCAGCCCAGCATAACGACGATCTATATTTACGTCCATACAACGCCTCGAAGGGAGCAACTTTGATGCTCGAGTGATAACTGTTGTTGTACGAGAATTTGATTAGGGTAAAGTGGGTATCCCACGACTTTCCAAAGTCTATCACACATGCGCAAAGCATATCTTCAAGCGTTTGGATGGTTCGCTCACTCTGACCATCCGTTTGTGGATGATAAGCAGTGCTCATGTCGAGATGTGTTCCCAGTGCTTTCTGAAGTGATTGCCAAAAACGTGAAGTGAATCTACTATCTCTATCTGAGATGATAGATACTGGCACTCCGTGGAGTCTCATAATTTCCTTGATGTATATCCTCGTTAATCGTTCCATTTGTATGATTCTTTGATTGGCAGGAAATGAGCGGATTTTGTCAACTTGTCGACTATTACCCATATGGTATTCAAACCATCTGTTGTCTTGGGAAGTTTGGTCCCAAAGTCCATAGCAATCCTTTCCCATTTCCACTCGGGAATTACTGGTTGTTGTAGCAATCCTGAGGGCTTCTGATATTCCACTTTTACCTTAGCACACGTGAGGCATTTGCTAACATAGGTGGCAATCTTTGCCTTCATGTTGGGCCACCAATAATGTTGCTTGATGTCCAAGTACATTTTATCTGAACCCGGATAGATGGAGTACCGTATCTTGTAGGCTTCATTCATGACCACTTCCCTAAATCCCCCAAGTTTAGGGATCCAAATGCGGTTCATAAAACAATATGCTTCATCCTCCTTCACTTCGAAATTCTTTTCCATCCCTCGTAACGCTTCACTTGCTTTGTTTTCCATCTTCGTGGCATTGGACTGGGCCGCTTTGATTTGTGAGGTCAGATGGGATTGAATGGTTATGGAGAGAGTCTTTACACGACAATTCGAGTCTTCTTTCCGACTCAAGGCATCAGCTACCACATTAGCCTTGCCTGGGTGGTACTTGATTTCACACTCATAATCGTTTAGTAGCTCAACCCACCTTTGTTGCCTCATGTTCAACTCTTTTTGATTTAGGATGTGTTGGAGACTCTTATGGTCCATGAAAATGGTGCACTTTGTACCATAAAGGTAGTGCCTCCAAATTTTTAAGGCGAAGACAACAACTCCCAATTCTAGATCATGGGTCGTATAGTTCACCTCATGTGTCTTTAGTTGTCAGGATGCATAAGCTATCACCTTCCCACGTTGCATGACTACACAGCCTAAACCCTGATTCGATGCATTGCAGTAAACTACGAAGTCTTATGTTCCCTCTGGTAGCGATAGTACCGGTGCACTGCAGAGTGCTCGCTTCAGAGTTCGGAATGCAGTTTCTTGCTTACCTGTCCATTCAAAGGGTACACCCTTTTGTGTAAGCATGGTAAGTGGCTTGGCGGTCTTAGAGAAGTTCTGGATGAACCTCCTGTAATAGCCTGCAAGACCTAAAAATTGACGAATTTCTCTGGGTGTCATTGGAATCGGCCATCCTTCAATGGCTTTGACCTTAAAAGGATCCACGTGTATCCCTTCTTGACTAACAACATGACCCAAAATGTTCACACTACGGAGCCAGAACTCACACTTAGAGAGTTTTACGTATAGCTTTTCGGTTCATAGGGTTTCTAGGATTTGCCAGAGATGTAGGCCATGCTCTTCTTCGCTTCGAGAATAAACTAGAATTTCGTCAATGAAAACGATGACAAAGTTGTCGAGGAATGGTTGGCATATTCGATTCATTAGGTCCATGAATTCGGCAGGGGCATTCGATAGACTGAAGGGCATTACAAAAAATTCATAATTTCCATAATGAGTTCAGAAAGTGGTTTCGGGGATATCCTCCTCCTGGACCTTGAGTTGGTGGTATCCGGATCGCAGATGTATCATAGAGAAGTAGCTTGCACCTTGGAGTTGGTCAAATAGATCGTCGATTCGTGGAAGTGGATAGCGATTTTTGATAGTGAGCTTATTTAGTTCCCTGTAGTCTGTATACATCCTAAAGGAATCGTCTTTCTTCTTAACAAAGAGAACCGGAGCTCCCCAGGGTGAGAAACTAGGTCGGATGAATCCTTCGTCCAAAAGCTCACTAAGTTGGCTGGACAACTCTTGCATCTCCGCAGGAGCCAATCTGTAAGGGTATTTGGCGATGGGTGTAGCTCCTGGTACAAGATCAATTCGGAACTCGACTTTTCTTTCTGGGGGTATCCTCGGAAGATCTTTAGGAAATACATCCGAAAACTCGCAAGCCACTGGGATGTCCCGAATATTGACCTCTTCTTTGGACTTATCCACGATATGAGCCAGAAACGTCAAGCCTTTCTTTCGTAGATATTTCCATGCCTTAATGCACGAGATGAGACGAAGGTTTATGTTGGGTTTGTCTCCGTATACAATTAGGGTTTCACGATTTGGAAGGTGAAGGCGAACGGCCTTCTCGTGACACATAATTTCAGCATGGTAGGGGCTTAACCAATCCATGCCAATAATTGCATCAAAACTCCTAATGGAAACAGACATTAAGTTTATTTGAAAGACATGTTGGTTCAAGGTTAGGGTACATCCGATATAGATTTCCCCAGTGGATTTTGTTTTCCCATTGGCCATTTCCACTGTAAAGGTTTCATTAAGCTTCTGGGGTTGTTGTTTTAACAAGTGTTTAAATCTATTGCTTACAAAGCTTCGTTCTGCTCCGGTGTCAAATAGGGTGCATGCATAAGTGTGGTTTAGGAGAAACGTACCGGTGACAACAGTGGGGTCTTGAACCGCTTCTCCCTGACCCATGGTCAACACTCTTCCTGTTCCTCCATTCCCAGGGTTGTTGTTGTTGGGGCAGTTTCGACGGAAATGCCCAGTCTTTCCACATCCATAGCAGGTGTGGCTCGGTCCTGCATTGTTGCTGATGTTGTTGGTGTTGTTGTTGTTATTGTTGCGGTTGTTGTTTCCTTGCTGCTGGTTATGGGGAGGATAGGTCTTGCAATATTTTGCCGTGTGACCCTTTTGATTGCAACTGGTACAATGCATCTCCCTGCATTCGCCATTATGATGGAGACTGCACTTGTTGCACTTTGGGAGATTTCCGGAATACTGCCTAGGAGCTTGTGCGCTAAGGGAAGAAAGATCGAAAAGTGAAGCATGTGGTGTGGAGGGAACTTGGGTGGTTGCAGCATTAACTGTCGTTGTCTGTTGTTTCTTTGACGACTCCGATCCTTGTCGTCCTTTTCTCTTGTTATTCTTTCCTTTCTTGTTGTCACTCTCCTTCTTGCCTTCAGCTTCCCCTGGCTTCTCGCCCTTCTTGTTGTTGTGGTCGTATAGTTTCTTAGCCAACCTCTTGGCACTGTTGAAGGTTTCGAGATTTGCAGCTATCACATTTCCTTGAATTGGGGAAGTTAATCCTAGATGAATCATTCGATTTTCTTTCCCTCCGAAGTAATCATGCCCGGGCACAAAAGAGACAGTTCGCTAAACCTTGATATGTATGCGTCAATGTCGGAATTTCGGATGGTGAGATTCCACCACTCTTGTTCCATCTTCTGAATTTCGCCTTGCGGGCAATACTCGGCGATCATCATTTCTTTCATCTCCACCCACGACATAGAGTTGGCTACGGGGAGAGTCATGGCTTCCACGTGTCCGTTCCACTAGGTGAGAGCTTGATCAACGAACGTGCAAGCGGAAAACTTCACCTTCATCTCCTCAGGGCATTCACATATCTCGAACACTGATTCCACCTTCTCAATCCATCTTTTTAGTGTTATCATTCCCCCGGTGCCATTAAAGGTTTGTGGCTTGGCATTGGTGAAATCTTTGTAGGAGCATGTCTTGGTAGGTCCTTGATTTATCCCGTTGTTCGAACTTCCAGCTCCTTGTCCATTGCCTCCCCCATTGTTCCCTTGGTGGATTTGTGCCATGGCTGCGGTGACCGCAACAGATACAGCTGCTTGGAATGCAGCTGAGTTGACCTCGGGTGGGGCTGGCCCAGGGTTTCCACGGGTTGGTCGTTGAGGCATCTTTCTGTCATGGAACGGAAAGATGTTGAGTGTCTAGAGTTTCTGCGAGGTTGTGGTCCTATAAACTAGGTGTAGTGAATGTACTTAAGTTGTTTCACATGTTAACATACAATCATGGATACGCAACACATAATAGATAACAACATCATAATAGAACACATATATTTTTCACTAATAATATCCGTACTTTGATACATGAAAATTTGCTCGAAAGAGCATACATAAGTGGTGCAAGTTCGGCAGCATAACGACTCTATGAGTAGTGTAATCACTTAAACATAGAGTCGACGATACATAGTATAGATCATAGTAGCATAATACTAAAGAAAGATACAGCTAGTTCCTCGTACGGTGAGACCTATATCGGAAGTAGTAGAGCAAGTCCTATCAGTAGAGATGACGACGACACTCAATCGTCGAGCTGACGTATCAGGAGTTCATCCAGTTCATCCGCCTCTTGGTTGATTACCTCCACCCTTCGCCCGGCTTCTACAGCCCTTGCCTTGGCCGTAATAAGTTGAAGCTTGAGGCTGATAATTGCCTCTGCGAGAGAGCGTAGATAGTTTGTATCAACCCTTCGAACCGTGCGGGAGTCTGACGGGGCTTTCGACAGGTGGGTTTCGCTACATGTCTCCTCTACGCCATTCTCTTCGTCTAACTCCTGGTCAGACTCGTCATATTCGAAATCAATTATTACATATTCATCCTATTCCACTTCGGTCCATCGTCATGTGCTCCCCCCTGATCTCCCTCGGGCTTATCCTCGATCATCCCGTGGGCCACTAAGACCTGATGAAACTGAATGCCCTGGTGCTCTCCTTCCATGGTGACTGAGAGAAGGTGTACAAATAAACTATCATTACTCCTACGATGTTTTAATTTCTATATGATTTGAGTTGACGTTCTCTTTTTAGTAATAAAGGGGTATGTTTTTAGGCTTACCAACCATCGCGATTTCCTCGGGGCATGTGATAGTTGTTCCTCGGAGGAAATGTAGTTGATCAGGCTACATTCACTCCTTAATACGACTATGAATAGTCCCAGCTTAACCGATATGCTAGCATTATCTTATTTGATTTGGTATTATGTTATTTGTCCTATATCACACAAGTAAAGTTGTTTTATCGTTGCGTTTTCTTTGTTTTGTTTTGTTCAGAGTTGTTTTTGGTCCCTCTTTGGTTTATAGTTGCATATCAATGTGTGGTAAGATATGCTAGTTCACTATAAACAGTGCTCTGATACCAACCTGTCACACTCCCGAACCAGACGGCGGAAACGTCCGAGGGCTCATGCGACTTAAATTTAATATCATCACAATGAATATACATGAATCATAACATAAACATCACCATGCATCAATATTTTACAACTGGCATTGTTCACATCAAGTACATTGTTTTAACATTTCAAATCCATAACATAAAGAGTTTGATAGTTTTCAAAAGCACAACACCCTAACATACTTGGTACTACTCCTCAGCTTACCTGTTACCTGAGAATACAAGTTATTTTAAAAACAGTCAACATATGGAATCTTGGTGAGTTCATAAGCAGGTTTGATATGAAAAATGTTTTGTGTAGTTTGAAAGAAAACAACCTAGAAAATCCGATATTTTCTGAAAAGTCCATTGTTTATATAAAAGTGTGAAGATCCGTAAATATATGCATGATGATTTCCAGATGTGTATAGTTGAAAAGCTTCGTATTAAAAGTACCAATGAATAATGTTGAACTTCCCCAGAAAACCCAATGTTTTCCGACCATAAAAAAATATCATATAACTGTACGAATTTTTATTCCATCACTTAAATGATTTTTGATTTGCCATGATTACTTGATTATTATTGGGTTTATTTATGTGAGTCGTTATAAGCATGCATAATAATGACTAATTCGTCTGTCTTGGCACTCTGGTGAACGGCAGAATTGATCTTAATATTTTGTCACCCTAGTCTGACCGAGTCTAACTGTAGTGAATAGCTGAGGTGTGGGGGAGTCACCCCCGTATAGATCTATACACAAACTCTCGCTCTCCCTCCAGGAGACTTTGATTATAACTACAGACTACGACCGACACGCGTTGGTGCCACCCGTTATTACTCACTAAATCCCAATTGACTTTGATTACTTTTGATTATCGACCCGTATTTGTTTACTTAAATTGACGATAGGCCTAATAAACGAGGAGAAGAGGATTACAAAATCCTACTAATCCTACGTATTATTTATGGCTATTGGATATGCGAAGGACACGCTGACCCATTTCGCATTTGATTCACTTGGACCTTACTAGCAATGCTAAAGGGCCACGAAGGCCCAATAGCACTTAAAAGCCATTGAGGGTCCCTTAAATATGAAATTGGGTCATAGAAGGCCCAATAACATTTATTATTATCCCTTGGGCCCAAAAATCATGTTAATGGGTCACGAAGGCCCAACAAGCATGATTGGAACTTTCAAGCCCAAAGAATTGAATGTTTACTTGGTTTAGGTAGAGTTTAATTGTTGGAAAGTTTGATTGGGTGATTGTTAATTTCGCACCGGACCAAGGCCGGTCGGTTATTTTTAACGATGTTGGAGTTATACGTATTTTCATTTTTCCATTTTCATGAATTGTAGTTTGGTATTTTTATTTTAACTCAAATATCTTAAAATAAAGTAATTGACTCAAAAATCTTGGTTTGAACCCCTTTCAACCATTCTTTCGTAAAAATGAAAATTTTAGTCCTTTTATATATATAAAAAGACATTTTAAGCCCTTAAACCATTTTCTTGACACCTTTGACCCCAAGACTTGTTCAAGTGATATTTTTAGCTCAAAACTTATTCTTTGGCAGTTTCAGTCCTTCCAGAAAAGTAATTTTTGGTTAAAGCCCAAACTTTTTTTAACTTTTACAATTTTGACCCAAAATCCAAAAAGTTTACAATTTTGATCCTTGTTTGGAAAATATATCATTTTAACCCCTTGAAAGTTGTAATTTTCGCAAAATTTGGCCCATTAAGCCATAAATTTCATTTCTAACCTTTAAAAGAGTATGATATTCATAAAAACACTAATTTTTACTTTTTTGACTCTTTTAATCCTTGAGAAAACCGTGAATAGCAATTTTTAAACCCTACTTTCGTTTGTTTGACAATTTTAGCCCAAAAGTGAGTTTTATGTTGCAATATGTATAATTTAATCTTAGAGGATAATTTTCTTAACTTGTTGAGTGTAAGGTGTTCTAGATCATGCTTATATTCCTCTTAGGTCCATAGATCTCGAGATTCCATTCTTTTTGTTACATATTTATCACATAAGCACATGAAATCACACATAACATACACATACACATAGATCTACACATTTTACTTGTCTTCTCCCCCATAAAACATATAAAAACCGAAAACAGAGGGGTATAAACTCACCTTTGCTTGTTGATTTCGATTTGAAGAAGAAAGGGAAGAAGTTTGATGCTATTTTCGGCCCTAGCAAGCTCTCTTGGGTGGATCTCGAACTTAAAGGATTCTAAGATTATGATTTTTGTGGAAAAACCTCTTTGAAAAGCCCTAGAGTCAACCCTCGGCCGTGAGAAGAGGAAGGAGAAGAGAGAGAGGGTGAGGTGACCATTATAGATGCATGTTGGTCCATGCATTGGTACATGGTGTGCAATATGGAGGTGACGCCTCCTAAAGTCAACCCTCCCCATTTTGCATCTTTCCCTCTCTTTTTTTTTTTTAACTTGGGCCGAGAGAGGGTGAAGAAAGAATAGAATTTTGGGCCTTTGGTGCTTAATTCGATATCATGGGCCCATTTTGATGATTTTCGGCCCATTAGGCTCCTACAATGGTTTACGGCCCAATTTGTCAAGAATAATGGGTTTCATAGCCCATTAAAGCGAATTGGGTTAGTTATGGCCCAATAAGGTCCATTAGGGTATTTTATTTCATTCTAGGCCCATTATGGCTCAAAATGTTAAAATAAATGAAAGTGGGTCTATATAGAGTCCATTTAAGAGTTCTAAGCCCAAAATAGTCAAAGTGGAAGCATATTGGCCCATTAGGCCCAATAAGGAAATCCTAGCCCATAATGGACTTAAACCGGGATTTCTAGGGTTTCCAATTCTTTGTTGACTATTTGAAGTGCTTGTATAGAGTGTTTTATGGGGATTTTGTTGTTATTGAATAAGCATCATACATGCTTTCACATTTTTGGTTCACAAATATTATCATTGTTGTTGTTACACAACATCAAAATTCCTAGTTGTGACGTCATCCCCCCGTTAGAGGGAATTTCGTCCCGAAATTCTTTTTAAAGCTAGATTCATGAATGTGAGAATAGGTGAGGGTACTTCTGCTTCATCTGGTCTTCGCGTTCCCATGTGAATTCTGGCCCATGCTTCGCGTTCCTTCGTACCTTCACAATCGGAATGCGACTTTGCTTAGTACGCTTCACCTCCCTGTCCATGATTTCGACTGGTTCTTCGACGAACAGGAGATTCTCGTTGATTTCAATTTCTTCAAGTGGAATGACAAGGGTTTCGTCGGATAAAAACTTTTTCAAATTGGGTTCAACTTTCCCCATTTTCGGGCAAGAATCTCGAAGGGTCCAATGTATCGTGGGTTCAACTTTCCCCGAGTCGGGCAAGAATCTCGAAGGGTCCAGTGTATCATGGGTTCAACTTTCCCTGTTTTCCAAAACGAATAACTCCTTTCCAGGGAGAGCCCTTTAACAACACCCAATCCCCGACTCGAAACTCCAAGGGCTTTTGCCATTTATCAGCGTAGCTCTTCTGTCGGTCTCGTGATGCTTGTTGTCGGGATCTGATTTGAATTATCTTCTTCGTTGTTTCGCGTATGATCTCCGGTACCATTAATGCATTGCTTGATATCTTTCTTCCTGCTAGCTGGGTGTCACCTACTTCAGCCCAGCATAACGACGATCTACATTTACGTCCATACAACGCCTCGAAGGGAGCAACTTTGATGCTCGAGTGATAACTGTTGTTGTACGAGAATTCGATTAAGGGAAAATGTGTATCCCATGACTTTCCAAAGTCTATCACACATGCGTGAAGCATATCTTCAAGCGTTTGGATGGTTCGCTCACTCTGACCATCTGTTTGCGGATGATAAGCAGTGCTCATGTCGAGATGTGTTCCCAGCGCTTTCTGAAGTGATTGCCAATAACGTGAATTGAATCTACTATCTCTATCTGAGATGATAGATACTGGCACTCCGTGGAGTCTCACACTTTCCTTGATGTATATCCTCGTTAATCGTTCCATTTTGTATGACTCTTTGATTGGCAGGAAATGAGTGGATTTTGTCAACCTGTTGACTATTACCCATATGGTATCCAAAACCATCTATTGTCTTGGGTAGTTTGGTCACAAAGTCCATAGCAATCCTTTCTCATTTCCACTCAGGAATTACTGGTTGTTGTAGCAATCCCGAGGGCTTCTGATATTCCACTTTTACCTTAGCACACGTGAGGCATTTGCTAACATAGGTGGCAATCTCTGCCTTCATGTTGGGCCACCAATAATGTTGCTTGATGTCCAAGTACATTTTATCTGAACCCAGATGGATGGATTACCGTGTCTTGTGGGCTTCATTCATGACCACTTCCCTGAATCCCCCAAGTTTAGGGATCCAAATGCGGTTCATAAAATAAAATGCTTCGTCCTCCTTCATTTCGAAATTCTTTTCCATCCCTCGTAACGCTTCGCTTGCTTTGTTTTCTGTCTTCATGGCATCGGACTGGGCCGCTCTGATTTGTGAGGTCAGGTGGGATTGAATGGTTATGGAGAGAGTCTTTATACGACGATTCGAGTATTCTTTCCGACTCAAGGCATCAGCTACCACGTACTTCAACGATTCGAGTATTCTTTCCGACCATTTTCATGAATTGTAGTTTGGTATTTTTATTTTAACTCAAATATCTTAAAATAAAGTAATTGACTCAAAAATCTTGGTTTGAACCCCTTTCAACCCTTCTTTGGTAAAATTGAATATTTTAGTCCTTTTATATATAAAAAGACATTTTAAGCCCTTAAACCATTTTCTTGACACCTTTAACCCCAAGACTTGTTCAAGTGATATTTTTAGCTCAAAACTTATTCTTTGGCAGTTTCAGCCCTTCTAGAAAAGTAATTTTTGGTTAAAGCCGAAACTTTTTGCATCTTTTACAATTTTGACCCAAAATCCAAAAAGTTTACAATTTTTATCCTTGTTTGGAAAATACATCATTTTAACCCCTGAATTAGTTTTATTCATCCTTTTACCCCCTTCTTTAAGAAGTTTATCATTTCAACCCCTTGAAAGTTGTAGTTTTCGCAAGTTTTGACTCATTGGGCCGAAAAGCCCAAAATTTGGCCCATTAAGCCATAAATTTCATTTCTAACCTTTAAAAGAGTATGATATTCATAAAAACACTTATTTTTACTGTTTTGACTCTTTTAATCCTTGAGAAAACCGTGAATAGCAATTTTTCAACCCAACTTTCGTTTGTTTGTCAATTTTAGCCCAAAAGTGAGTTTTATGTTGCAATATGTATACTTTAATCTTAGAGGGTAATTTTCTTAACTTGTTGAGTGTCAGGTGTTCTAGATCATGCTTATATTCCTCTTAGATCCATAGATCTCGAGATTCCATTCTTTTTGTTACATATTTATCACATAAACACATGAAATCACACATAACATACACATACACATAGATCTACAGATTTTACTTGTCTTCTCCCCTATAAAACATATAAAAACCGAAACATAGGGGTATAAACTCACCTTTGCTTGTTGATTTCGATTTGAAGAAGAAAGGGAAGAAGTTTGATGCTATTTTCGGCCCTAGCAAGCTCTCTTGGGTGGATCTCGAACTTAAAGGATTCTAAGATGATGATTTTTATGGAAAAACCTCCTTGAAAAGCCCTAGATCTCGAAAAATTTGATGGAGGAATAAGAGTGTTCTTGAGAGTGTTTGGGAAGAGAGTTTGAAGATGTGTGTGTGTGTGTGTGTTTGGTGACCCTTGGCAGTGAGTATAAGAAAGAGAAGAGAGTGAGGGTGAGGTGACCATTATAGATGCATGTTGGTCCATGCATGGGTACATGGTGTGCAATAAGGAGGTGGAACCTCCTAAAGTCAACCCTCCCCATTTTGCATCTTTCTTATTTTTATTTATTTATTTATTTTTTTTTATTTTTAACTTGGGCCGAGAGAGGGTGAAGAAAGAATAGAATTTTGGGCCTTTGGTGCTTAATTCCATATCGTGGGCCCATTTTCATGATTTTCGGCCCATTAGGCTCTTATGATGGTTTACAGCCCAATTTGTCAAGAATAATGGGTTTCATAGCCCATTAAAGCTAATTAAGTTAGTTATGGCTCAATAAGGTCCATTAGGGTATTTTATTTGATTTTAGGCCCATTATGGCCCAAAATGTTAAAATAAATGAAAGTGAGCCTAATTAGAGCCCATTTAAGAGTTCTAAGTCCAAAATAGTCAAAGTGGAAGCATATTGGCCAATTAGGCCCAATAAGGAAATCTTATCCCATAATGGACTTAAACCGGGATTTCTAGGGTTTCCAATTCTTTGTTGACTATTTGAAGTGCTTGTATAGAGTGTTTGATGGGGATTTTGTTGTTATTGAATAAGCATCATACATGCTTTCACATTTTTGGTTCACAAATGTTATCATTGTTGTTGTTACAAAGCATCAAAATTCCTAGTTGTGACAGCTCCATACAACTTTGGCCCATAATGACAAAACCGGTCCCTCCTTCTCCCTTTCGTTTCAAATTTAATCCAAATGTTACCATTTCTACCCTGGCTTCAAGAATCCTTTTCAAATCAAATATGTAATTTACACAACATCCTCTCACTCAACAAATCCTTTCAACATATGTCCAGAATTTACTCTCTTAAGCCAACCATCCAAAACACTTTCATTTTAAGTCCAAATGATACCAAACACCCCATGAATACTGAAAATATTTACAAAATAAATCTCGATGTTACACTTTAACCGCAAAACTAACCTCCGATAATTATTACTTGTTTTTGGGATATAATAATCTGAAATAATAATAAAATTACCTCTCGGGGTTCCAGGTTTATTCTTTAATTATTCTATTTTAAACGGGATGTTACAACTCTCCCCCACTTAAATTTGATTCCATCCTCGAAATCATTCCTTACACGACAAACAACTTAAACTACTTGGCTACAATCTCGAGCATAACCCTAGCCTTTCCAAGGCAACTACAACCAACCCTCCCAATTGGCTACTGAAGTGCTAATAACATGGGATTCCTACCCGATAATAGAATCACAAATCCCACACTGCTACCTGTAATTCTCTTCTTGACAAGAGATTACGTACTCCTTCAATAGAATTTCATCTTGATAACCAATTCCTAGTGCTATAATGAACAATGGGATGTAAACTGGGAGATAAAACCTTATAGCTTTTGTCAATGCAATGCTTCCTTTATCCTTAGGACCAACATACATATAATGACCGACTCATAAGCTCAAACACTCATACCTGGCCCAATCAGCCTCAAGATGGAATACCAGGCATGCCCACGACGGGTCGAGTCATCTACAGGATGGAATACCCTCGTATTATGCACATGTTTGGCCCAATCAACCTTCGGGTTGGCATACCAAACACATCAGGTCCAATCAATCATAGGGTCTGGTCATCCTCGAGATGGTATACCCTAGATTAGAATACCACCATATACGAACTCAGGGCTTAACTCACAACTTGAGGTTCAGGGACCTACCCTTATAGTTCGCACAAAATCTTCTGATTCCTCGCAGCCGATTATGGCCCGCCCGAACCTCAATAATGTGTCCATTCCGAAAGCACTCCAATAGAAGAATGAGCTACTAGGGTCACTAGGCCCACAACCAATGAATTGAATACCCCTACAAGGCCCTCAGAATAGGACTGGATTGCCTCTGAGCCCACAACATGAGTCTGGTATGCCCCACTTGGCCCTCAGCTCATGACTGGAATGTTCCTGATAAACTATCAAACTTGTCCAAAAGAAAAACCTAACCAACGTCCTTCACATACCAACCAGTGCCACGATGCTGAAATCCGACCGTGCACAGTTCACTTATATAATAAGCTGCTATCCAAGCAAACTCCTACAACTCATGATCGCACATGACCCTAGAATAGTATGATAGCTGAACTCTGAATCCAATTGCAAACTACATCCCAAACCTGATCAAGCACGTAAGCTGAACCAACCCTATTTCCACCTTGTATACCCGCCGTTATACATGAAGAATCACTACCATGTACATAATTGGGAATCCTAACTCCACATTCACTCACCACAAAGCCTGTACTGGATCGAGACTGATCCGATTCTACTAATACCAAATCTAGTCTAAGAAAACTTCTATAATTATTCCCAAGGTTACCGAAAATCCGAGTCCGATATGAATCAAAAGTCTATTCCACTACTGAGGGGAAACATACCCCAAAGACTTAGGAAATGTAAGCACACTGCACAAGTAAATTGTTGACACGTTCCTAGCTCATCAACTGTCGCCTCTTGAATTTCCTTCGGAGAATTTCCCGCTTTCTGGGAGGTTCACCGATTAACACCTATCTGACCCTTCTTGAAACCACAATCTGAACAGCAACAGACAAAACTTTCAATGGCTGACGCTCAACCTAAAAATTCCCAATTATGCTATCAAGCACCGAGATGACGCGATTCACACACTGGGGAGTTTTACTGAACTCCCCACTCACACAAAGCTCAAACCAAACCACTTGGGTTGTCTTCCTTTCTGACAACGATGCGAAACTTATCACATTTTTCAAAGCCACTCCTATTTCTAAAGCTCAAGATAATTCTCCCTCACTTAGATTTGACTAAGTCTTCACACCACACGAAGATTGGAGAATTCCCTGTACTTCTCATTTTCCAACGATCGATCTGATGACAACCAGACCTTTCCAACTAGTACTCATTTACCAGCCAACCCCAAATGATCACACGTTTCTAACAACTAGATGAAACCTTTCTAAATCCCAAGGAAACCAACGAACCCTTATGCTCAAATGATCCCACACCCAAATCTTGAAGTCCAAAGATAGATGCTCCAACTAGTGTCTCAACACGAGCTACTTCCCTTAGCGCAACCAATCAATAACGGTTACTAGAATCACTGAATCCTAACAATGCTGAATAACCATCTTGTGGGACCCTACCCGCAGACCTCCCTCATAATGCCCTTCTTCCAAAGGTGCTCCAAACAAGTCTCCCGCTCCCAGGCTCTGGAAATCATTCCATTTAGGGTTCGCACCCTGACTCACTCGCCCGCTCAAATGTACACAACTGAACTGCAATAGTTGAAGCAACCTCTGCCCTAAATCGGGCTACAAACTACTCCCAAAACATAATCTACAATCCCAAAAGTTTAATAGATTGCACGATCAATCCTTACCATCCGAAGCAAGAGATCCAAGGCGAATCAGATCTCACAAGATACTTATGCCACGTCGACCCACCCGTGCTCACCAACACTGAACGACTATCGCCAGTCCCGGCGACCAATTGACCTCGAGCTGGAATACAACCTAATCCTGGGGTCACAAGCCTCCTCAATCCTTCGATCTCGTAAACTGAAACGGCAAAATCCTTCCCTAGAAAACAACATTCCAATCCATCAATTAGTCCTTCTACTTCCAGATGCAAAACCCTAGTTGAACATAATCATCACTCCTTTTCCGGAGTCCCTGCGACTCACATTCCAGCCTTGAGCAAAACCCCCGAGCCTCAAATCCTCAAATCTAGAAAATCATGTGCTAGACTCTCCCGCTTAACCCGCAGAATGTAACAGGCACAAAACATCTCCCTGATCCCAAGTAACTGCAGCCCTCTGCTCATCAGAATATGTCCCAGTAACAACTACCGGTACTGGAAAGCTCGACCAGCTCCTCTCCCTGGCGTCGTTACAGCTGTTGAAGCTACTGCGGCAGCCGTCTCAACAATGGCTGCATGGCGCTCGACAAATACTCAACCATGACGGTCTTGAAAGACCCAATCATCTCCAGAATCTATCCCCAAACGATCTCGATCACCTCCTCCTGAATGATCTCCCTGACACGATCCTCTAACAATACTAGCCTATCTTGGCTGCCAGCTCCCGATCCTGACCCAGATCCAGTCTCAAGACATCTCGTAAACACATTCTGCTGATACACCAGAAAGATATCTGATAACCCATATAATGACAAAGAACCAATTCCCAACCAAGCCCTAGGGGTTGTGACTTCCTTGCTACACATATGGGTCCTGTGCTTTCAGTAGTATGGACCCCTACTACCTTCCATACCTACCCATATTTGTCTCAAGTATCACCACAACACCCTAACACTATACATACAATTGGTGGTCGCTCAGCCTCACTCCTAGAGGAAGGCTAACTGTCTCACAACTGACCTACCAGTCTCACACAACCCACCTATCCATGAAACTTCCACCAACCCTGCAGTACTAGTGTATGCTAGCCATACATAACGCTGGGCACTATAGACCTTCGAATATCCAAGCCTACCATAAGCTCCCAAAACAAAAACAGAACATAAGGCCAAATCAAACATTCTCAGGCTATAAGATCATAATTATGTACAACCATGATGCATACACTAACCAACTACAGTAATGATGTCATTCTCATATAAAGGAAACCCTAGGCTAGCGGGCATCATGTAATCAGGCAATTATATATTGCAATTCCTAAAGATCCCTAGCCTAGCACTAGCATGATGTTCTAACATTTCACATAATCAAATAACTGTATGGTATTTTGGGGTCTACTTAATTACTTCGGCTGATCGTACACCCTACATCCTCCTTTACTTATTTTGAAAACCATTTGAAAATCATTTTGAAAATCTTTTCCTTGATTTAAGACTGGAGTCACACGAGTGTTCCTCCAGTTCACTCAAACCAAGACTCTAATACCAACTTGTAACACCCATAAATTCGAGCCAATTTAAAACTTTTTAAACAATTCAAAACCCATTAGTTATTACAAAATGTTTTCAAAATAGTTTCATATCAGAGTATCCCATAACCATAAGTCCAAAACACGAGGAGGTGTACGGTCACGCCTTCGCCTTGCGAAGTCATCTGAAGCACCTGAAACAATAAACTTAAACCGTAAGCACAAAGCTTAGTGAGTTACCCCCAAAATACCGATTCACATACAATCCACATAACCATGTCAGCAATATCATAACATAACAAATTGAGCAACATGTAATGGGTCCACAACTTTAGAGACTGGATTACCCCCTGGGCCCACAGTGTGAGTCTGGATTGCTTCCGGCCCACAGCTCACATCTGGCTTGCCATCGAACCCACATTACGAGTCTCCCTTAGCCTGTAACTGGAATGATCCTGGGTTTGTTGGATTACCGCACGAAGCAGTCTCACCTCAACCCATCCCACATAACATAACAACATATAATGACATGACTACTGAGCATGCGGATAATATATAATAACACAGGTAGTCCTACATGCCTACCTAATTGGCATAACCACTAGCATGCAATGCTAACTCATACTCAACATCTAACACCACTAGGATACCATATCCAATGGGCCGTCCTTGGTGCCTTAGATCCCTTAGTATAGTGAGGATAACTCATCTGACATTGTTGAAGTCCCACGGATGAAACTCCAGCTGTTGGTTAACAGATTCCCGAACTGCCAACATCAAACAACACCCAATTAATAATTGGGTTCTAAGGCCAAGGTCCAACTCACACTCCAAAGGCCCAAAAGTCCAACTATGGCTCAAAGCCCCAACATATATGGCCCAATTTTCCCAATTAGGCCTAAACCTTTACATGGTCATAATCAAGGCCCAACTATGGCCCATCCACGACCTAATTTTCTAAATTGGGCCTACACCCTCATATGGGCCTTATCCTAAGCCCATCAACATATTCCAGTCCATATGATTATTCTTGAGTGGCCCACTAATAATCCAATTACCAAAGGCCAAAAGAAAGGCCCAACTTAAGGCCCAAGTGAAATAGGGTTTTCACAAGAAATAACGACTAGTGTTAAGTGTTTCTCACTTAACCCATTAAGGACTTAATCCATTAAGTCCATTACTCTACAAGATAAATCATATGGTGTGATTAGGTATAATTTACAATTCCATTCCAATGACCCAAATGTGGGTCCCGATAAGTCCAAGCCCATATTCCCAAAATTATGGCTTTCACATGAAATGATGATTAGGGTTAAGTGTTTCTCACTTAACCCATTAAGGACTTAATCCATTAAGTCCATTATTGCCTTAAGTTAGTTTGCCAATGATTATTATTTAATACTTCAAGTTATTAAATAATCTCGTGTATGTCCTGATTAATTCTCAAAATTAGGGTCTTATGCCATTACGGTTTTCCAAACCCTAATTAAGGTTTTTCCAGCCCAATACTAGCCCATTAGTCCATTGGTTGGGCTTTTAGGTCACATTGGGCCTTATTGGTCCCCTTAGGGTTCCATTAGGCCCGCTAGGTTTTCTTTGGGACCATTAGGGTTTCATTGATCCCACATTGTCCAAACATCCCCCAAACGAGGTCCAAACACAATCAAAGCACACCGTCACCCGACATGGCGACCAGTGGTGGCAAGAGGCGGCAACCACCACCTCACGGTGGTGGTTTTGACTTTCTGTCCATTATTTCATTTTTGTTACAAATTACAATGAAAATATCAAATGTACACACACATACCCACTAAAATACACCCCTCCCACTATGGTACACGCTGACAACCACCATCTCATGGTGGTGGCGGTGGTTCTTGGTTTTCTGGCCAATCTACACTACACACACAAGTACACCACAGAATACAGAAACCCACCCATCCATACTTCCTTCTGATCTGTGAGATGTACCCTAGCCCCCCTTCCGGTGGCCTACAACAACGACAACAACATTTTGGGACGACAGCCACCACCTCACAGTGGTGGCGGGGATCTCCTTTGGTTCTCAGTCAAGCAGCAACACATCCCGACGAGACCTTGCTCAGAATCTGGACGCAACCACCATTCAGTGGTGCATAACGACGGCAATAGCAACCACATCGGTGGTTTAAGGAGGTAATGGCGACACTGCAGCAACGAACCAGAGAAAAGGAGGGTTTCGCGACGTCACAACCACGTTCCAGCTCTGCCGGCTTCTCCCGATGGCAGGAGCTACAGCGGCGGCATCATGGTTGTTCTCTGACCTAGAGGGTGAGGTAGCGGTGGCGCCATAGCTCTTGGGGGGCTTTCTCCGGCCATTCCCAACGGCACAGCCGACATGGGCTGTAATGGTGGTGCTCTACGACTCCAACATCAGTGGTTGCGACTCGACAGAAGGGGTAGCGGTGCCGGAGATTGGAAGAAGAAGGGATGACGGCTAGTGTGAAGGGAGGCATAAGGTGGTGATTGCGGCTGAAGTGGTATCCCTTAGGGTTAGGGTTTCAGGGGTAAGGAAGATATATGCCCGACTCTATACAACTTTGGCCCATAATGACAAAATCGGTCCCTCCTTCTCCCTTTCCTTTCAAATTTAATCCAAATGTTATCATTTCAACCCTGGCTTCAAGAATCCTTTTCAAATCAAATTCGTAATTTACACAATAGCCCCTCACTCAACAAATCCTTTCAGCATAGGTCCAGAATTTACTCTCTTAACCCCAACCATCCAACACCCTTTCATTTTAAGTCCAAACGATACCAAACACCCCCTGACTACTGAAAATATTTACAAAATAAATCTCGATGTTACACTTTAACCGCGAAACTAACCTCCGATAATTATTACTTGTTTTTGGGCTATAATAATATGAAATAATAAGAAAATTACCTCTCGGGGTTCTGATATGAGCATATTTAGTTATAAAATTCGTGCATTATCTTAATACTTTATGTTGTTTTTGTCTCATTTAATGAAAAAAGGTGCTTAATTAGCTTAAATATTTCATTTTCAGCAACAAAGACATGCTCGAAAGGAAAATGAAGCGGAATTGGCGATTGGTGGCTTGGATCTTGCATTTTGAAGAAAGAAGTATGTTGCTGGACAGCTTGACCCCTTGTTAGTGTTTTGGCCATATCTCACATACCGTAACTCCGATTGACGAGATTCCAAATGTTCTAAAAAGTAGACACAATTTCGGACGACTTTTGTGTTTGGAGAAAATGCTGATTCGAAACTTACTCAGCGAGTAGGGTCGATTACTCGGCGAGTTGTAACGAACTTTCGCGATTCTGGACACGCTGACTTGCCGTACACGGGTTTTAAGTGATGTACTCGCCGAGTAGGTCATTGGACTCGCCGAGTAGCCTCTGTTTCGTGAAAATCTATATAAAGGGACTTTCAGATCGATACCCTAGCATATAGATGAACCCTTGGAGGCCAATTGTCGACTAAAAGTGCTGGTGGAGCGTGGGAAGCAAGGGAATCAACCCTACATTCAATTTTAAGGAGAATCAAGGCAAAATCAATTTTACTTTTTACCTAATCTCTTGTTTGAACTATGTTTTTACCAATTGATTTCGTTTTTGAGCTTGTTTCTGCTGTAATCATGAGCTAAAACTCATAACTTCTGTTTAGGTAGATGAATTTGTGAACATGGATTGATTATTTGATTAGGATTAATTTTAATTGGTGATTATGTTTTATTAAGCTTGTTAAAAAACCTTATGTGTTAACAATAACTATTCTTCTGTTAATAAATTAGTAATTAAGTTGTATGAACATCTCTTAGTTATTAATTTCATATGATTTATTGTAACCACATAGTTGTATGTCTAGGAATAACGAATGTGAAACTAGAATTAACTAGAAGATAGGTAAGTTAATGTGTGAGCTTGTTTGATGAACATCAGCAAGAGGTTAATTGAAGGGCCAATTTAATTAACCATTACAAGTCTTATTTAACCCAAATTAATAATTAGGAAATCCGTTAATTTAGACAACCGGCCATTGCTTGAGTTAATTTGTTTCCTAAGGATTAGTAATAGCGAACATGAAACTAATCATCTTAGTCGGTAGCCAATGAAGAATTAATCTGATACATTGAAATCATCCATGGGAACAAATGAGTCGAACTAAACAGAAGTCCTCTTTATTATTGAATTTAGTTGATTTTTATTTGCTTAGCTCTTAGTTTCTTAGTTTAAGTTTTAGTTAATTGTATAAGTTTCTAGTCTTGCAAAACTAGAGAAAACCCCCTTTCTATTACTTGTTTTATTTAGATAATATTAGCATTTATTTTAATTATTTACCGTTCCCTGTGTTCGATACCCTACTTACCTGAACTAAACTGCTAATCGATAGGTACACTGCCTTTCGTGTGTTTGTCTTTGTGTTTAAGTTAGTAGGATTAAAACTAGTTGGTTTTACACACATCAAGTTTTTGGCGCCGTTGCCGGGGAATGGTTCAAATAGTTAATTTTATTTGCTAATTGTTATCATATATTTTTTATATTTTTTATAGTTTAATTTTTATTTATTATGTATTTTCCAAATCTCGATGCTTTTGATTCTTTTCTTGAGGAAGTAGTGCAGGTAAATGAGCAAAAAGATGAGGACTATGACTCAGATGATGATTTGAAGAAATTTGGAAGATGGTTAGATAACTTCTTTTCTAACGATCAACAACAATTTGAGTCACAAGAGCTAAAGTTACAATATGAAGGGTTAGACGAAGAACAAGAACAAGCTGAATTGCAGGAACCAAGTTGTGGTTTGACCATTACCACGACATGGCCCCCTGTTCTTCCGGTTTGTGTTTCGAAGCATGGGGTGACGACTCCAACTTGGGAGAAACTTCTGAGGCACGATCCATTTTTGATTAGTATCCAACCGGTTCCAATCCTTGTCAGAATTCTTGGGTTTTATGTATTTAAGCTCGTTTGGCATATTTTAGAAGAAAAGAGCCAAAGTTTACAAATTGGTCCAAAGAAAATATTTAATGGAATGGATGGAATGACATCAAATTTATTAGACGTTTATTTAGTTGGGAGTCCAGCTAAAGACTCGCACAAAAAGAAGCGCTTGCGGGAGGCAACCTGTCATTAGAGTTTGTTTTTTCTTTTTCTTTTTAAATTTCTAGTTTATTAGGGTAATTTAGGAATTTAATTTTGATGTTTGTTTTCCTTTTTCTATTACTTGTGTGTTGTTTTGATCTTTTCAGTTTGAAGCTTAGGATTGCATGTGAGGGTCTAGAGTCAAGGCTGACGAAGCGAGAAATCAAACCGCCACCGACTATACCAACGTCGGACGTCAGTTGTCGCCGGGAGGAACCACCAAGACTGATGTTGTATCGGGGAGGACTGATCGAAGGTGTTGGTTCGAGTTTTATCATTGCCATTGCCGCTATACGGGTGTTTCACTGAGTTTTGTTGCCGCCACCTCCATTTCTTTGATCTTTGGCTCCGCACCACCACCCCTTTCATACGTGTTTTCTGATCGACGAAACTATCCATTGCTGCTGCTACAACTCGCTTCGCCACCTTCTCTCTCTCTCTCTCTCTCTCTCTCTCTCTCTCCGCCCTTTGCTTGCTGCGTTTCACCAAAGATCACCGCCACCATTCCATTCACTGCCGATGAAGAACAAAGATGCCACCACCTCGTGTCACTACAAACCGCCGTCAGCCACCACTGTGGTTCGTGGTTCGAGATGAGGTTGCATGTGCATGCTGTTTCTGTCGAAAGAGAGTCACAAAGAACCACCATGGCGGTCGGCCATGGGGCTGCCGCCGTCAACGCCGCTGCTGCCGCCGCTTCACGCCATCATCATCGCCTTAGGCCACCAGGTGGGTGGCTGGACTCCTTATGTGAACATAAGACATATGTGTGCATGTGTTTATTATAGTGAAGCGGTGTTTGGGTGTTTATTTGGCCAAAAAAGTCACCACAACCACTACCATGAGGTGGTGGCTGCCACCATATGCCACCACTGGCCACCACAAGGGTGGTTGTGTGTGTGTTTTTAGTGTGTGTGTGTGTTATTTGGATTGTGTTGTAAATTGTAATCGTGTCAAAATAATCAATAGAATAACTCATTACCACCATTGTGAGGTGGTGGCTGCCGCCACCGGTCGTTGTGTTGGGTGGCGGTGTGCCTCGTTTGCGTTTTGACTCATTTGGGATGCTTGGACAAAATGGGCCTGATGAAACCCTAGTGGGCCCAATGAAACTATAATGGGCCCAATGAAGCCCAAATTGACCTAAAAGCCCAACCTAGTGACTAATGGGCTAGTATTGGATTGGAAACCTTAATTAGGGTTTGGGAAACCCTAATAGCATAAAACCCTAATTTTGAGAAATTATCGAGACCTACACTTGAATTAATTACTAAACTGAAAATGTTAATTAATAATCATTTGCAAATTAACCTAAGGCAATATTAGAGTTAATGGATTAAGTCCTTAATGGGTTAAGTAGGAACACTTAACCCTAATCGTCATTTCATGTGAAAACCCTAATTTCACTTAGGCCTTGATTTGGGCCTTCTTATTGGGCTCTGGTGATTGGACTATTGATGAGCTATCCAAGAACAAGTAAATGAACCAAAATAATTAGATGGGCTTTAGGATAAGGCCCATGTGAAGGACTTAGGCCCAATTTGGAAAATTAGGCCATAGGTGGGCCATAACTGGGCCTGGATGATTATATGATATTGGGCGATGGGAATACCAAGAGTTTGGACTAGAATAATTAGATGGGCCTTAAGGAAATACCATGTAGAGGTCTAGGCTCAATTTGGAAAATTGGGCCATGTATTGGGCTTTGGCCAATTACTTGACTTTTGGGCCTTTGGAGCGTGAGTTGGACTTTGGGCCTGGAACCCAATTATTAATTGGGTATTGTTTGATGTTGACAGTTTGGGAAACTGTCAACGAGCAGCTGAAGTTTTATCTGCGGGACTTCAACAGTGCTAGGTGAATTCTCCTCATTATATCAACAGGGTCTACGGCACCAAGGCCGACCCTTTATGATTTACATCTGGTATAGGATGGTAGTTACGTTATTGGTTTGTTAGATTTCATCCTAGTTTTAGGATGGTTGCTATGCTAGTAATCTGTTAGATTGATATCCTGGTTGTAGGATGGTTGCTATGTTAGAGATCGATTAGATCAGTATACTGGTTATAGGATGGTTGCCATGATAGTGATCTGTTAGATCTGCAGATAGACTGAGGACCGGGATTCGGTAGACTGCAGGCTCGAGCCGGGCAAATCTAGTCAGTCCGAAAGCCCAACGAGCGGTATGGATAGGCTGAAGGCCCTGAGGAGGGCGTCCAGACGTTCCGAGTGCTCGGAGAGTGGTCCAGATAGACTGAGGACCGGGATTTGGTTCAGTCAGATTGATGGCTCATTATGCATGCTGTTTGCTTATATGTTTATATCATATGGTTATATCTCTATGGCGTTGGTATTTTGGGGGTAACTCACTAAGCCTTTGAGCTTACATTTATCGATTATTGTTTCAGGTACTTCTGATGATCGTGGGAAGGTGAAGGCGTGATCGTGCACCTCCTTATTTTTTCATGATTGATTCTGGGGATACTCTGATGTTAAAGTTATTTTGAAAGTAAACTGTAATAACCTAATGGTTTTAAATGCTTAAAAAAGTTTTAAATTGGCTTGAATTTTATGGGTGTTACAAGTTGGTATTAGAGCCTTGGTTTGGGTGAATTGGAGGAAACACTCGCATCTCTCTAATCTCAAACTAAGGACAAGATTTTAAAATGATTGTCTTAAAATGTTTTCAAAGTAATAAAGGAGGATGCAAGTGTACGATCAGCTGGAGCTCATGGATAGACCCCAAAATACCTTACAGATTATTTGAGTTATGAGATATGATTAGAACAACATCCTAGTACTAGGCTAGGTATCTTCAGAAATTGCATGATAGAATTGCCTGATTATATGAGGCCTGATAGCCTAGGGTTTTCCTTATATGAAATTGACATCATTGTTGTAGTTGCTTAGTGTATGCATCACGATTGTACATAATTAAGATCTTATAGCCTGAGAATGTTTGGTTTGGCCTTATTTCATGTTCTTGTTTGATGAAGGGCTTAGGGTAGGATCAGGTATTCGAAAGTCTATAGTGTCCAACGTTATGTATAGTTATCATACATGAGTGCTGCAGGGTTGGTGGAAGTTTCATGGGTGAGTTGCGAGAGACCGGGAGGCTAGTTATGAGATAATTAGCATTCCTCTAGGAGTGAGGACTGAGCGCTCGCTATATTTATGTGTATTGTTAGGGTGTTATGGTGATACTCGAGACAAATATCGGTAGGTGTGGAAGGTAGTATGGGCCCGTACTACTGAAAGCACATGACCCATACATGTAGCAAGGAAGTCACAACCCTTGGGGTTTAGTTGGGAGTTGGTTCCCTGTTATTATATGGATTATCTGAGATCTCTCTGGTGTATTATCAGAATGGTAGTTACGCGACGTTTTGAGACCAGATCCGGATCAGGATTGGGAGCTGGCAGCCAAGATAGGCCAGTATTGTCAGAGGATCGTGTCAGTGAGATCATAAGGTAGGAGGTGATCGAGATGGTCAGGGACAGTTTCCGGAGATGTTTGGGTCTATTAAGACCGCCATGGTTGAGTATTTCTATGAGCGGTATGCAGCCCTTGCTGAAACGGCTGCCGCAACAGCTACAACAACTGTAACGAAGACAGGAGAAGGAGCTGGTCGAGCTTTCCAGTACCGGGACTTGTTACTGGGACATATTTTGATGAGTCGAGGGCTGCAGTTACTTGGGATCAGGGTGATGATCTGTACTCATTACATTCTGCAGGTTGAGCGGGAGAGGTTAGCACATGAGTTACTGGATTTGAGGCTTCAGGGGGCTTTGCTCGAGGCCTGAACGCATGTCGCGAGGACTCCGAAAGGGAGTGATGATTATTATTCAGCTGGAGTTATCCATCTGGAAGTAGAATGGTTAATTGATGGATTGGAATATCGTTTTCTAGGGCAATGATTGTGCCCTTTTAGTTCTTTCGAGCTCAATAGAGTGAGAAAGCTTGTGACCCCAGTATCAGGCTGTATTCTAGCTCAGGGTCAGTTAGTCGTTGGGCTTGGCGACATTATTTCAGTGCTGGTGAGTGTAGGTGGGTCGATATGGCATGAGTATCTTGTGAGGTGTACGCGATTACCGTCCCTACCCATAGGAGCTAAGACCAGATTCACCGTGGATCTCTTGTATCGGGCGGTAAGGATTGATTGTGTGATCTATTACACTTTTAGGATTGGAGACTATGTCTTGGGAGTAGTTGTAGCCCGGTTTAGGGCATAGGTTGCTTCAACTACTACAGTTCAGATGTGGACGATTGAGCTGGTGAGTGAGTTAGGGTGCGAACCCTGAATGAAATGATTTCTAGAGCCCGAGAGCGGGAGACTTGTTTGGAGCATCTTGAGAAGAAGGGTATTATGTGTGAGGTCTGTGGACAGAGTCCCACAGGATTGTTATTCAACATTTTTAGGATTTAGTGGTTTTAGTAACCGTTATTGATTGGCGGATGAAAGCGCCAAAGGAAGTAGCTCGTTGCTGAGGTATTAGTTGGAGTATCTATCTTTTGGTCTTCTAGATTTGGATGTGGGATCATTAAAGCATTAGGGATTGTCGATTTCACTGGGATTTAGGAAGTGTTCATCTGGTTCTTAGAAGTGTATGATCATTTGGGATTGGCTAGTAATGGAGCACTAGTTGTTAAGAGTTGGTTGTTATCGAATCGATCGTTGGAAAGGGAGAAAGATTGGGAATTCTCCAATTTTCATGTATTGTGAAGACTTAGTCGAATCTAAGTGGGGGAGAATCGTCTCGGGATTCGGAAGTGGGAGTGGTTTCAAAACTGGGATAAGTTTCGCATCCTTTTCAGGAAGAAAGGCAGCCCAAGTGGTTGTTTGGTTTGAGGGCTGTGTGAGTAGGGAGTTCGGTAAAACTGTCACACCCCCAAACTAGAATGGCGAAATCGTTCGAGGGCGGATGACTTCATGTAGTATCATAACAGTTGAGTAAATACTAAAGAAAGAAAACACAACCATCATAAATATAATTTTAAAAAGTTACATTGTTGATTGTAACACATGTTTCAAAAGAAATTACATTATGATGATATAATAAGTTTGAAATGTGACGCCTTAGCGTCCCTTCCCCAAAAGTTGTTGTTTACCTGTATTACTAAATCCTTGAGAAATACAAGTAGTTTTGAAAAAGTGTCAACAATTAAGTTTGTGAGTTCATAAGCGTTTTTGTAAAAGAATTGTATGCCTTTTTGTATAAAGTGACTGAGTTTGTTTCTAGAAAATCCAATATTTTCCATAAATAAGTGGTAGTTTTCAAAAGTTCCAACAACTGGAATGCACAAGTATTTTCCTTACTTATTATAGTGTAAGTAGATTTATATATGTATATATGATCACTAAGGCGTTTGATAGCCTCGTAAACCAAAATGATTTAATACTTCATGTGAGTTTTATAACCGTACTATTGACCCAGACTGCCTGTAACAACGTTCTTCAAGCATTGGAGTGTAATAACATTTGTCACCCCAGACCTGTCGGTCGAACTGTAATTAATAGTTTGGGTGCGGGATTGTCAATCCCGTATAGATCTATACACAAGTATCACGCTCTCCTACAAGAGATTTTGGTTTATAATATAGGACTTGAAATGCGTACTTGAAAGTGTGTGAAGTCAAATGTCTCACAAAAGTTAGTATCAAATAGGTTTACGTATGAAAAGTCCATTTTTCCTGTAAAATTAAGTATTTCCTCTTATTAGTGTTTAAAGTATGTAAAATATCGTGAATATCTCGTAAACTATACCTATTATAGTTTTTCAAAAAGTGTGTTTCATTTGAATGATAAACCTTGGTGTATTACCAACTTTGCATGTAAAGTATAACATTTGTAATAACGTTATTTTACTTATTTAACATTTATACACAAAATGTAGATAAAAGATTAGAGCTGTATGTAAAGATTTGCATTTTAACGTAAGTTTTTCTTGCATTTCACTTGTAGTTTTCCCCTAAAATACAGTAAAGATGTTAAAATATAGGGGTATGAACTCACTTGCTACTAGTGACGGTTTGAAGCAAACGATGTTTAACTCGGGCAACACTTCAACTGGAATGAAGCAAGTTTTCTCGGGAACTTTGGGACTCCGGGCTTCGGTCAGGACTTGGTCACGTAACCGGGGTGTCGGGGTAGTCTCGGGACGCTTAACACTGAGTAAAAGTAGGAAGGGAGAGTAGAATTGAGCACCTAAACCCGAGACCTTCGGTTTCTATTTATAGGGTGCATTTGTGGAGCTCACGTCGTGAGCATAGAGTGGCTCATGTCGTGAGTTAAATCTTATCCCCTTACGTAGACCCGACGTATGATAGCTCGAGTCTGGAACCCATCAGTCACTAGCTCACGTCGTGAGCTTCATGCTCACGTCGTGAGTCCTCTGTTAGTGTGGGAATTCATGTCCAGAATTTCAAAAATTCATATCTTTCGCATATGAGTTCTGATTTTTACGTTCTTTATATCCACGTGTAGGTGAGAATCTAGTCTACAACTCTCGTTTAGACTTCTTCGGCTAAATTTGAATTTTATTTTTAATATTACATTTTTAACAGGCCGGGACAGGAAAAGTCCGTTAAAAATTCATAACTTCTTAATGCGATGTCCGTTTTCGTCTGTCTTTTTACCGTTGTACTACTATTGTCGAGATCTGCAATTCTTGTTTAGGTTGTGTTGGCTAAATATCGCTCGATCTTTATTTCGAGTTTTTAGCTGTCTACTGCTATTCTGAAACTTAAAAAAAATCATAACTTCCTCATTCGAAGTCAGATTTGGACGTTCTTCTTATGTACGTTCATGGTTTAACCTAATCTAAGACTTTCGTTTGGATTCCTAAGGTTGAAAAGTATTTTATTGAAATTTCACTTTTCATACTTAATAGTGTTTTACCGGTTTTGACGCAGATCTTTGATTGGTCGTAACTTCTTCGTTATAATTCGGATTTGAGTGTTCTTTATATTTTTGAAAACCTTGACACCATATCTATCATCTTATGTACCCCAATTGAGACTTTTGAACATTTCATTTCTGACGATATTTTTATTTATTTATTAACTCAAAATTAGATTACAATACTTGACTTAGGTCATTACATTGTCTTGAAATATCGGGTTGTCACATCATCCCCCCGTTAGAGAGAATTTTGTCCCAAAATTTCTTCTAAAATAAGTATTTATAGACTAGGGAAAAGATGCGGGTAGTTTTGTTTCATCTGATCTTCGTGCTCCTAGGTGTTTTCAGGTCCTCGCTTTGCATTCCAGCAGACCTTTAGAATGGGTATGCGACTTTGTTTTGTTCTTTTAATTTCCCTACCCATGATTTCTTCTGGTTCTTCTACTAAGTGGAGACTCTCGTTGATTTCGATTTCGTCTAGAGGGATGACGAGGGTCTCATCGGACAAACACTTCTTTAAGTTTGACAAATGAAAGGTAGGATGTACGTTATTGGGTTCCTGCGGTAATCGAGGCTTGTATGCTACCGGGCCGATCCTGGCAAGGATCTCGATTGGTCTGATATACCTTGGATTTAGTTTCTTACATTTTCTAAAACATATTTATCCCTTCCAAGGAGAGACCTTCAATAGCACTCGGTCCCTAACCCGAAATTCCAAGGGCTTCCGTCTTTTGTCTGCATAACTCTTTTGTCTGTCTCTTGAAGCTTTTAGTCATTCCCAGATTTGGACAATCCTTTCGGTCGTTTCTCTTATGATTTTTGGGCCTGTGAGAGTGCTGTCAGGTATTTGTCCTCTAGCTAGTTGTGTGTCACCCACTTCAGCCCAACATAGAGGTGATTTGCACTTGCGGCCATAGAGGGCTTCGAATGGAGCAACCTTGATGCTAGTGTGATCGCTATTGTTGTACGAGAACTCGACTAGCGGTAAATGGGTATCCCATGCTTTACCAAAATCGATCACACATGATCTTAGCATATCTTCCAAGGTTTGAATGGTCCTCTCACTCTGACCGTCGGTTTGTGGATGGTAAGCGGTACTCATGTCTAGTCTCGTCCTTATAGATTTTTGTAGTGACTGCCAGAACCGTGAGGTGAATCTACTATCTCTGTCGGAGATAATGGATATTGGTACACCATGCAGTCACACAATCTCCTTGATGTATGTTCGAGCTAGTTTTTCCATCTTGTCAGTTTCCTTTATTGGTAGGACGTGTGCGGATTTGGTTAATCTGTCGACGATCACCCAGATGGTGTCAAGTCCACCCGCTGTTTTGGGTAACTTGGTTATGAAATCCATGGTTATCCGCTCCCACTTCCACTCGGGTATTTCAGGTTGTTGTAACAATCCCGAGGGCTTTTGGTACTCTACCTTGACTTTGGTGCAAGTCAGACACTTGCCTACATAGGCAACAATTTCGGATTTCATGTTCGGCCGCCAATACAATTTCTTGAGGTCCAGATACATCTTGTCTGAACCGGGATGCATGGAGTATCGAGTCTTATAAGCCCCATTCATGACAACGTCTCTGAATCCACCAAACTTCGGTGTCCAGATTCGATTCATGAAGTAACGAACTCTGTCACCCTTGACTTCAAGATTCTTATCCATTCCTCTTAAGGCTTCGCCATCCATGTTTTCGGTTTTCAAGGCTTCCATTTGAGCTTCCTTGATTTGTGTGGACAGGTGTGAATGGATCGTCATGGTTAAGGATTTCACTTGGCGGCCCGAGTATTCCTTTCGACTGAGAGCATCCGTTACTACATTAGCTTTTCCCGGATGATAACGAATCTTGCATTCGTAATCACTCAGTAGTTCAACCCATCGTATCTGTCTCATGTTGAGTTCTTTTTGGTTGAGAATGTGCTGAAGTCTCTTATGATCAGTGCAGATTGTGCTTTTCGTGCCGTAGAGATAGTGTCTCCAGATCTTTAGGGCGAAAAAGACTGCTCCCAGTTTGAGGTCGTGGGTAGTGTAGTTGACTTCGTGCGTCTTGAGTTGTCTCGAGGCGTATGCAATGACCTTTCCTTTTTGCATTAGAACACATCCAAGACCTTGGTTTGATGCGTCACAGTAGACCAAAAAGTCTTCTGTTCCTCCTGGAAAAGATAATATAGGTGTGCTGCATAGGGCTTGTTTCAGTGTCTGGAATGTAGCGTCTTGCCTTTCTCACCAGTTGTAGGTTACACCCTTCTGAGTCAAGGCAGTAAGTGGTTTGGCAATCTTTGAGAAGTTTTGTATGAATCTTTGGTAATAGCCATCAAGGCCCAAGAATTGTCAGATTTCCGTTGGAGTTCTTGGAGCTGACCAATTTTCAATTGCCTTGATTTTGGAAGGGTCCACATGTATCCCTTCTTTGCTGACCACATGACCAAGGAAATCTACTTTCCGAATCCAAAATTCGCACTTTGAGAATTTGGCGTATAACTTCTCTGCCCTTAATGTTTCCTAGACCTGTCGGAGGTGTTCACTATGTTCTTCTTTACTCTCGAATACATGAGTATATCATCTATGAACACGATCACAAATTTGTCCAGGAAAGAACGACATACTTGGTTCATTAAGTCCATGAACATCGCCGATGCATTTGTTAATCGAAAGGGCATCACTACAAACTCGTAGTGACCATAACGAGTTCAGAAGGTCGTCATGGGAACATCTCCTTCCAAGACTCGCAACTGATGATACCCGGATCTTAAATCAACTTTTGAGAAGTAGCTTGCTCCTTGGAGTTGGTCAAACAAATCGTCTATGCGCGGTAGAGGATATCGGTTCTTGATTGTGAGCTTGTTTAGTTCTTGGTAGTCGATGCACATGCAAAAAGATCCATCCTTTTTCTTTATGAATAGGACTGGTGCTCCCCAAGGTGAATAGCTCGGCCTGACGAATCCTTTATTGCGTAGCTCATTTAGTTGGTTGGATAATTCCTGTATTTCTGTCAGTGCTAGACGGTATGGTGATTTTTCTACTAGGGTAGGTCTGGGAATCAAGTCGATTCTGAACTCGACTTGACGTTCTGGTGGAACTCATGGAAGATCTTTAGGGAAATTTTCAGGGAAATCGCAGACTTCTGGAATGTCTTTGATATCTTTCGTTTCTTTTTCCTTATCTACTACATGGGATAGGAAAACAAGGTATTCCTTGCGCAAGTATTTTTGGGCTTTGACGCAAGAGATGATTTGTAAATTGGTTCCGAGTTTGTCACCATAAATGATAAGAGTTTCGCAATTTGGCAGATTAAGGCGAATGGCCCTTTCATGAAAAAGTATATCAACATGGTGAAGGCTTAACCAATCCATACCGATGACGACATCAAAGCTTCTTATAGTGATCGGCATTAGATCGATTTGGAACGAATGTTCATTTAAATCTAGCGTGCAGCCTACGTACATATCATTTGTGCTTTCTGTCTTACCATTTGCCATTTCTATTGTAATTATCTTATTAAGTGATTGGGGGTTTTATTTAAATAAGTGTTTGAATTCATGGCTCACGAAACTCCTCTCTTCAACACAATCAAAGTGTATGCATGCGTAAGTGCTATTAAGGAGAAACGTACCCGTAACCACCATGGGATCAGTTATTGCTTTGTTCTGCCCTATTGCCAACACTCTTCCTATGCCACCAACGTTCCTTGCTTTAGGGAAATCTCTCTTGTAGTGCCTAACTTCACCACACCCATAACACGCCTGGCCCACACCGACTCCAGGAACTTGGGTGATTGGTTGTGCTGATGCCTTACAGATGCGGGCAATGTGCCCTTTCTTGTTGCAGTTATTATAGTGCATCTCCCGACAATTTCCGTTGTGATGGAAATTGCATTTGCTGCACTTTGGTAGGTTTCCAGCATATTGCTTTTGCTGGTGTTGGGGTAATAGGAACAACAGTGAAAGCAGTAGCGACATGAACCACCACCATTTGTTGTTTCTTGGAAGGCTCATGTGAAGATTGACCCTTCCTCTTGTTCCAAAACTTCTTCTTGTTGTTTTTATTGGTATTGTTATTGTTGTTGTTGCTTCCTACAGGTTGCTTCAGAACAACAGTCATGAATCATTGGCAGACACCATGGTCAGCAAGGGACTATGCCAACTGTTTGGCACTATCGAAAGTAACTTGCTTGGAAGCTAGTACACTTCCTTGAATATGGGGTGACAGTCCCCATATATACTTCTCAATCTTCTTGCTCTCTAGAGCAACCATTCTCGGGCAAAGTATTGCTAAGTCACATAACCTATTGGTATAGGGCGTGATGTCCGAGCCTTCCATAGTTAGGCCCCAAAGCTCTTGCTCGAGCTTCTGTACTTCGCCTCTCGGGCAGTACTCTTGCATGGGCATTTGTTTCAGGTTTTCCCATCCCATGGAGTTAGCCACTACCAGAGTTAGTGACTTGACGTGGCCATTCCACCACGTAAGGGCTCGTTCGGAGAAAGTGCAGACATCAAATTTTACCTTGCTGCCTTATTGGGATGAGCAGATCTTGAATATTGCTTCCGTTTTCTCTATCCATTGGGATAGATCCATAACTCCTCTAGTCCCATTAAAGGATATGGGTTTGCTGTTGGTGAAGTCCTTGTAAGTGCATTCCCCGGAACGACCCTGGTGTTGGCCATTAGTAGAGCTATTTATTCCTCCTCCCGACCCATTGTTACTCATTTGTGCCATCGCTGCTGTAACAGCAGTTGTTTCGGCAGCCTGAAAAACAACATTGTCCATTGATGGGGGTGGTGGTGGTGTTCCTGTAGTATTGATGTGTCGGGGATTCCTTCTTGGCGGCATGATTCTACCATAAGATAAAAGACGAATTCCTGATAAGTCTTCTTATTAATTATATGATTTACGTCCTGGACATTATCGAATTTGTAAGTTAATTGCGAAATAGGAACTTACAATAATAAGTACATGATTTCCTTAGTATTTTAAGAACATAATGAAATATCCAATGAAATAATAAATGCGTGTCAATCTTATTGATATTAATATTCGATACATCGATCAGGAAAATTTAACCTTAACACAGGTCTAGAGTACATCAATGAAAATGGGAAAATTTGACAGCATTCAGACCCTCGAATTGTGTATTCACAATCCGTCGGGTTTACATACATAAAGGAAAGAGTAGCACCAACGCTCACTCGATAAGTCTATACATAGCGCAAGAAGTACACGCTCTACTCCGAGCGGGTGGTACGCTGTGGACCATGGTAAGTTGTTGTGGAAGTCTGAGCTCGAACTACTTGACGTTCAGCCTCGATGACGCTCCTCTGCATTGCGTCTTGGTTTTTACGGAACCCCCTCACCTCAGCTCTAGCAGCGGTAATGTCGTTATGAAGGGAAAAGGTGTTCTCTATTGTTCGACCATGTTCTTTGTCCAGGCGACGAAGACGTGCCGCCGTGATTTGGGCAGTGGCACCAACGTCCATGATCTGGTTGGTATTTACCTTAGCTTGCTCGCCTTGGTTGGCGATGCGAAGAACCATGACAAGGAGTGCTTTGTCAGCCAAAGCTCCGTTACTGAGGTTATAAAAGCCTTGTCCCATGCCGTAGGGTGGACGTTGTCCTTGTTCCCTGCTCCATTGTTTCAGATCTACAGCTCAGAGGGGCGCCGGGCCCTGAAAGTTCTATCGGGGGTTTGGTGCCTTCTGGGGAGGATTGTAGACATCAGGTTCCGAGTGTAAAAAGAATTTTTTATGATAATATCTACACCGAGTCCTCTTATAATTATGTAGTGTATACAAATTACATACAATTGAGATCGAATGGACCGTTGGATAAGTAGCTTTACTCTAAGCCTACATCCAAACAAGGAAAAGAACCTAAAGTGGAACCATGGATCCTAAGCCTATGCAACCTCAATCATGTGTAACCTTAAAGTACGCACTTTGCAATTATAGACCTGTCAGTGAAGGTTTTTAGTTTTTATAAGCTTAATTTTATTTAGTTGACGATCCTCTTCTGGATCTTCCTCGGGAACCTCTTCGGGATCTTCTTCTAGATCCTCCTCGACCTAACCTCCATTGCCCTGGTTTTGGTAGTAGGGATCCTCGGAGATATGAAATCCTGCCATTTCTTCTGATCGAGAATAGAGATAAGAGGATTATATATAGAACTTGAGTGTAAAAAGAAATTTTTATGATAAGATCTACACCGAGTCCTCATATAATTACCTAGTGTATACAAATTACATACAATTGAGATTGAATGGACCGTTAGATAAGTAGCTTCACTGTAAGCCTACATCCAAACAAGGAAAAGAACCTAAAGCAGAACCATAGATCCTAAGCCTATGCAACCTCAATCATGTGTAACCTTAAAGTACGCACTTTGCAATTATAGACATGTTAGTGAAGGTTTTTAGTTTTTATAAGCTTAATTTTATTTAGTTGACGATCCTAGTTCTAACAAAATGTTGGGGTTTAGTCACTTGTTATAGTTTTATAGTGTCATAAATACTCTTATAGTATTTAAATTTGTAATTTTGATTCTAGTGTTACTTTGGTAAGTTTTTGACTTGTTGCTCCCTACGACTATTCCTCGACATACGTTAGTCATATCTCGGATAAATATAGTTGATTAGGATATATTCATTCTAGATCTGATTACATATTTCGAGGCCTAGTCATAGTGTCCAACTTGTCTTAATACTTTTGTATAGCTCTAACTATGACATTAAACTGTTGCATGCATGTATTTGTACATTTATGAAACTAGCATTTTAATTTAATGAAGTATGGTTGGTGTGAAAACGTTTTTTCAGAGAGTTTTAGTCCCTTTTCATTTATATTTTTTATATCTTATGTGGTTTGATATACTTAGTTCACTATAAACAATGGTCTGATACCAATCTGTCACACCCCCAAACCAAAATGCCGAAATCGTTCGAGGGCGGATGACTTCATATAGTATCATAACAGTTGAGTAAATAGTAAAGAAAGCAAACACAACCATCATAAATATAATTTTAAAAACTTACATTCTTGATTGTAATACGTGTTTCAAAAGAAATTACATTATGATGATATAATAAGTTTGAAATTTGATGCCTTAGCGTCCCTTCCCCAAAAGCTGTTGTTTACCTGTGTTACTGAATCCCTGAGAAATACAAGTAGTTTTGAAAAAGTGTCAACAATTAAGTTGGTGAGTTCATAAGCATTTTTGTAAAAGAATTGTATGCCTTTTTGTATAAAGTGACTGAGTTTGTTTCTAGAAAATCCAATATTTTCCATAAATAAGTGGTAGTTTTCAAAAGTTCCAACAACCGGAATGCACAAGTATTTTCCTTACTTATTATAGTGTAAGTAGATTTATATATGTATATATAATCACTAAGGCGTTTGATAGCCACATAAACCAAAATGTTTTAATACTTCATATGAGTTTTATAACTGTACTATTGACCCAGAATGCCTGTAACAACGTTCTTCAGGCGTTGGAGTGTTATGACGTTTGTCACCCCACACCTGCCGGTCTAACTGTAGCTAACAGTTTAGGTGCGAGATTGTCAATCCTGTATAGATCTATACACAAGTATCACACTCTCCCTACAAGAGATTATGGTTTATAATACAGGACTTGAAATGCGTATTTGAAATTGCATGAAGTCAAATGTCTCACAAAAGTTAGTATCAAATAGGTTTACGTATGAAAAGCCCATTTTTCTTGTAAAAGTAAGTATTTCCTCTTATAAGTGTTTAAAGTATGTAAAATATCATGAATATCTCGTAAACTATACCTATTATAATTTTTCAAAAAGTGTGTTTCATTTGAATGATCAACCTTGGTGTATTACTAACTTTGCATGTAGAGTATAACATTTGTAATAACGTTATTTTACTTATTTAACATTTATACACAAAATATAGATAAAATATTAGAACTGTATATAACAATTTGCATTTTACCATAAGTTTTTCTCGCGTTTCACTTGTATTTCCCCCCCTAAAATATAGTAAAGATGTAAAAATATAGGGGTATGAGCTCACTTGGTACTAGTGACGGTTTTAAGAAAATGATGTTTAACTCGGGCAACACTTCGACTGGAATGAAGCAAGTTTCTTGGAAAATTCGGGACTCCGGGCTCCGGTCAGGGCTTGAACACGTAACCAGGGCGTTAGGGTAGTCTCAGGATGCTTAACACTAAGAAAAAGTAAGAAGGGAGAGTAGAATTGAGCAACTAAACCCGAGACCTTCAGTGTTTATTTATAAGGTGCATTTGTGGAGCTCACGTCCTGAGCATGGAGTGGCTCATGTCGTGAGTTCGATCTTATCCCATTACGTAGACCCTGTTGGATTAGGTGTCTAAGCCCATAACTATTTTGGTATGTACTTGACCCGATTGTGAGCCTGGTCATTTTGGGTTTTCTTCACCTTAGCAACTGATAGGATTAACTAAGGAGAAAGAGGATTAATCATGATTTATTAATATATTATATGATTAATATATTAAAAGAGAAATCATATTATTTAATTAATATTAGTCAAGAATTAATAAGAATTAATTTTGTGGCTAAAGAGATTAATTAAATAAAGGGGGCTGATATTGTAATTATAAGATAGTTGCATAAATACGCCAATGGACTCCATAGAAGTTGGAGTGGACGAAATCTATGGGGAAACCCATTAGAATTCGTCCAAGGCTTTTAAGGAGGGAGTCCATGGGCTGCTTAGGGCCTAAGCAGTCAGATTAGGGTTTCCTGGTTGAAAACCCTAATAGCCTACTTATATAAGGAACCCCTAAGGCCCCAAAAACATGGTGAAATCATCCTTAAGGGTTCTATGACGTTTTTGGTGCCTCCTCCCTCTCTCCTTGTTCATCTTGTTGCTCATGGTGTTTGTGAATTCATTAGAGGTGCAACATTTGAGGCACTAAGCTTTCAAAGGTTAAGATCAAGAGGAATTGAGATTGTTATTTCTACATAACAATCAAGGTAAGATCTAAACCCTAATTCATATGTTAATTCGTTTATTCTATGCTAGATCTAGGGTTTATGAGCTTTGGATGATTATTGCATGTTCATTAGATAAACTAGATCCAAAGCTTTAGGGTTTGCATGCACACCAAAGGATTGATGTTTTTCTCAAAACCCATCAATGGTATTAGAGCCTAGGGTGTTCGTTTATTGTATGTGATGCAAAATTAACTTTTCAAAGTTGAAAAATTGTGAATTTCGAATCTGACCTAATTCATGTCGTGAACACAGTGTGTTCACCTCGTGAATTTAATCTGACAACATATTTTCGAATTAAACTAGACTCATGTCGTGAACATAGAGTGTTTACCTCGTGAATTCAGTCTAACAGCTCAATTTCGAGACTTTTGCCTTAATTTGCTTTGGATAATTACCTTAAATTGTTTTTTCAAATTAAAATCAGATTTTTATATTATGGTAATTGATATCCTAATCAAATTAATTGACAATTGTCAATTTAAGATATTTACTTATTTTATAAGATAAAGATTGATTATTTGTAAATTGATTTGAATTATCTCATAAGAAAATAGATTAGGTCAAATTATGTGATAATTATTAATTATATGATATATATAATTATTTTTCAAATTTGATCTAAAAGATATTTTGAAAAGTTTCAAAATTTGCCCTCAAGTTTTGGAATTTAAAATTTAATTAAAAAGTTTAATTTTGAAATATTAAATTCTAAAACCCTAGTTGTTTGAAAAAGTTCAAATTACACCTTATGGTTTTATTAAGCTAATTAAATGTATAATTAAAAGAGAGTTAATAAATCCATAATGATATGGTTTGTATTTAATTAATTTAAACGTATAATTTTGTTAAATTACACCACTTAGTATTTTAAAAGTGTAAAATACACCCTTATACTTTATATAAAATTAAAAGTCTAATATTATGTATGTATAAGTAAATAGTCTGTCTTACCATTAGTAGGTCTCATTCACGAAGCTGGTCTATAAGGGGTGTTTAAGGAAGTGGCCTGTAAAATGACCGCCATTAGGTATCCACTCTTACCCACCGCACTCTTGACTAGTGGAGGGTCGTTACCACAATGGGTAGGATAGGAAACAACCTTCCATTATAAGTATAATGAATTACAAAGTAACTAAATGTTTTATAAATTCCCAAATCTTAGTTACTTTAGGAAAAATGTGGAGTTGGTGCTATTCTATGATATTACACTTTGCACCCTTGCTAAGACGTTAGTGGAGCGTGTGTGGTTAACCGGCACACTAATTGGGCTCTAATCAAAGGTGGCAAAGGGTGACTCGATGTTCGTCATAGATCGATGGAGCATGTGTCGTTAACTGGCACGTCGATTAGGTAACTATAACATTGGGGGCACCATGTATATTTTCATGGTTATCCACAACTTGTTTGTGATCCTCGACATCCCAGTCACAAACAAAGGGCACACTCGAGATTTAAACATGCCATTGAAAAGTTCAATGAATATCAAAATATCTAGGAGTTTCAATTCATTTAAAACTTAATTTTGAATTTTTGTGTTTCATGGTGGAAATTGGTAAATTGTCATTTACCTACCTTCAAATGTTCTGCAATTTGGATTACGACATCTCTCTTCTATATTGTAGGATATTGTGTTGGATCCTAGCCTTGATATTGTGATACTATGCATGACATCATCCACCCCGGACGTTTCCGTTGTTTGTCTTACGGTTCGACGGTGTGACATAGCATACGATTCACCGATTCACATATCAAATCATATCAGATAACATGTATAGGTAGTTTAGGAAAACTTACTTGAGCTTGGCTGATTGCATGCACCACACCCTTTCTTGACTTAGAAAACTATTTTCTTAAAAATACATTTCTTTTTGAAAAACTTTACCAAATCCTCAGTTTGAGCTCAGATACACCCGAGAGTATGTTCGAATCGGCCTCAAACCAAGGCTATGATACCAACTTGAAAACTCCCAAAAATAAGACCCCAAAATTTCATTTATAAAACTTTACCAAACCCTCGCATTAGTATGCTAAGTGTACACATATGGTACGCCCCGCGTACTAGCTTCCCAACTAGTATACTAAGCGTACCCTGTGGTACACCCTGCGTACTAAAAATAAGGGCCAAAAGTGAAATACTCAAAAGTAGAAGGGTTGAAGGGAACATACCAAATTTCAAGTGTTACAATTAGCACCTCAGTTTGTGTACATCAACATTTTTTAGCAAGACAGAAATTTTTCGCAGAGAGTTCTTTTTTGTTACTATTGTACTTATTCAGACGATTTTCAACGACATAATCAACCAGCTACAAATAACCGGAGAGTATTTATTTTACTCTCATTCTCATGTTTTATTGATACCCTTCATACATAAAGGGTGAGCATGTGAAGCTCTTGGCATCTGACACTCTCTATCCAGATTTATTTATTTATTTTTTATATCTGAACATTGGTTATCAAAAATAAGGAGAGAATATTATGAGCATCCAGATTATTGGTTACGTTTTCAGTGTGTAGATTTTGAAGATATCTAAGAAAAATGAGATTAATTAGTATTTGGGATGCTAATTGATCTTGGCTTATCATCTACAGGTTCAGTCAAACCAACACCATGATGATAGTTCTGATTAATGTTTGAAGTCTGATCCTTGCCTGCAGATCACTGTAGCTTCTATTATTCCCACTCTACCACATGATGTTTTCATGTTTTTAGAAGGTTATTCTTTTGAAGAATTTTAGGTATATTATAATTCGAGAACTAGAGATGCTTCAGAATTTTGAAGCCGAAGTATGACTTGATTATGGGACGTTCAATTCATTAGTTATTGTGGTACACTTTTGAAGTTGATCAGCTTGGTTTATTGATCACATCTGTAGACTGGAATCTCACTATTTAACACTAGAGTTGTTTGATCCTTCGTTGCTTAAAAGACTTTAACTATAGAGATTTCATCGCCCAGTTTCAAACATCACATAGGCTTCAGAGTTTCAAAGACATTTCAACATTTGGTTCTCGTTAAGTGTCATTTTATTACCATACTTGCCAGTTGGTTACTATGTATTTTAGACTTTTATCATTGTATTTGTATCCCTCATCATTTGAGAGCATTTAGGGAGAGATTATTGGAGCATGTAAATGCTCTATAAATTATGAGTGATATTAGGTTATTTTATTCCCTTTTATTGTTTGTAAGGTATCTCTCTATAAGTAGAGAGAGGTGGTCATTGGTAAGAATTTACCAAAAATGTAGTTTCTTTGTCTAGTAAGAGAGAATGGGACAATTATCTCTCCCAACACATATGTTCTTCGTTGTAATATTTTCTCTCTTTCTAGTAAATCATCGGATTACTCATCTTCTTATGTTATTCATATATTTTGTTATCGTTAAATCTCATGATTTTATTATTTTTTCACAATCCGATCGTCAAAAATGGGATCCTACAAACATGTATGAAATGTTAGTTACCAGGTCGATTCATAAAAATAGTGGTGTGTACTACGAAATTAAATAAGGAATGAACACGACGACCTCCAAAAGATACATTCTATTATTTTATCTTTCGATTTTCTTAAACCGTAAAAGTACCTATAATTCCTTGAATTATTCCCGCCTTCAGCCTTTCAAGAAATCACATATGCAAGAGTCAAACCAAAATTAGTTTTAAAGGTCGAAAGTTCATTCGACCTGCAAGAATCGAACAAAAATTAGTACAAACCAAGCCACCAGTTTGTCATGCATCTTTTGGAGTTGGGCATGTGTGTCTTACCTAGAAGTTGGAAGTTCGAATCCATCTTTTACTTTTCTTTGCAGCACTTCTACACTTCAATCTTCCGCCTATATAGGTAAACATGGATCCATATCCTATTCTCTTGTGTGGCCCTTCTATACTTCTACAATATTTTATTTAGGAATGGAGAGAGATGGGGGAAACAGTTAGTACTTTATGTATGTTAAATAATAATTTTATGTGTGACAAAACTTTTATTCCAAAATTTGATTTGTTTGTCCATTTCAATCTGCACTTTTTTTTATTTATGCCTAATTTGAAAAAGTATTTTGTAAGACTGGAAGGTATATGTATCTTACACTACTCACATTTTGAGTGTCATATCAGTTTTCCACCCACTCATCTTTCACTTACCAAAATGTAGGAAATGATCATCTTTCATTACTTTTCATTTTTATCTGTTTTAACTAAAAATAATTTAAATTTAAGCTTTATAAATTCAAAAAATAAATATAATTCCTTAAAAATGATTATTAAACATAATAATTAATTAAAATAAAAATATTTCATTACTTAAAAAAAGTACATAAAAACAATCAATATTCAAAAAAAACCTAGAAAACAACCAAAAAAAAAAACAGGACCTAGTTTTAAAAAAACAACTTAGAAAACATTATTAAAAATTACATAATATCTAAGTTTGAAAAAAATTGTCACTATGAATCCTCGCCCGAGTCCTCGACATCGTGGTTTACACCAACATCCTCGTGATCGCCATCCGAATTCTTGCTGGAGTCCTTAATGAACATATCCAAATCTTCATCAGATTTGTCAAACAAATCATCATGCCAATACATTATGTGTTGCAACGTTTTCACTTCATATGACCGTGCTATAGCTTGTAGTACTTGCCAACACCTCTTGAGTACACCAAATGTTTGCTCCATGTCCTTCCTAGTTGACTCTTGTTCCTCCATAATTTCTTTTCTTTTTTCGTTGTTCGGATATGTGAATGATTTCACAAAAACAAATAAGGTAGGATCTATCCCGTCAATAAGATAGACTCGCGCTTATATGTTACCCCATTTGCTTCAACTAGTACATTGTATGACTTTCCAAAGTATATGTCGTTGAATACCGGCTACTAGTCAAGGACCTTGATGTCTTTTGTAGCAACTAGACCAAAGAATGCATGTCAAATCCAAAGATCTTGTGATACGATTCCTTCTAGAATAAACACTGGCTCTTTATGATCACATCGCACATATTGACCACGACATGAGTTGGGGCACAATGTTGAAGACTAATGCACGCAATCGATACTACCTAGCAGTCCTGAGAACCCATACTAGTTTCATTTGTGTGCTCCCATGTTGTATGCTAACTGTGAATTGCGGATATGCGTTTTGAATTGGAGAAAAAACTTTCCTGTGTCTTGTATTCCACTTCCATTGGAAATATGGAAAACAGCATTCCAAATCGCCAACAATACATAAAAATAATTATTACATCTTCTGTAACCGTTGTCGAAATTTTTCAGCATGCACAATGTTATCGCCAAAATTATCTTCGATAAGACGATTGTGCTCGACTTCACGATTCCTCCGCAATGAAGGGTTTCTTGTTTGAGTTCGTGAACATAAACTTTGACATTGTCGGTTTCAGAAATACGTCATTGTTTTTGTCATGATGGAATCGGTAAATAATGTATCTTCTTGAGCCATCGAATCGAAAGATGAAGATGACGACGAGGACTTTGTGTTTGAGTGAATTTTTGAAAGAATATATAGAAATAAGTAATTAGTTTAGGTTTGTTTGGTATTTATAGAGTGGTAACGTATTAAAATATTGAAAAATTAATTGTTATAGTCATTGAAATCAAAAATAATAATAATTTTTATTTTAAAGTTACCGTTGGAATAAAAATGGAAAAAAATGACCAATGAATGAAGTTGTGCTTCCGGTTGTGCTTCCAAAACCACACACCCTTCCCCGCTCGGCCCCTTACGGTCTAAGGTAGAGTTTTAGAATGAATGAAGTTGTGCATTTAGTGATACTTTGATGTTTTATTATAATCAAAAATCATTTTATCTTACCTCTAAGTGGGTTTTCGTTTTAAACCCCCCCCCCCCCCCCCCCCCCCCAAAAAAAAAAAAAATAATAAATAAATAAATAAATAATAATAATAATAATAATAATAAATAAAATGACTTGGATTTCAATATGCTCGTAGAGGGGTAATGTGAACAGGGCAATGTGAAAGCATAAGAATGGCATACGCTACCGATTGGTAAAATGATCATGTATTAATTAAATATTTCATTAATTGTTTTTAATTTGGAAGTTATGTAAAAATATTAATATAAATATCATAAGGATGGCATATTAAAACATTTCTGTCAAATCCTTTGGTTAAATATTCATGGACGGGTTTCTTTTGATTTAACGGTTTAATGTTTTATTAGAAAATCGTTCAATGAATCGAACTATTAAGTTATTCGTTCTTCACAAAAAGAGTGTATATATTTTTCGTACAAGAATTATATTGTATTGTGCAATTGTTAAAAAAAGTTGCTTTGATCATGACAATATTAATAAAATATTTCAATTCACTTTATGAACAAAATAAAGAAAATGTGTCATGTTATTTCGCGAACTATTAACTTTTTGTTGAAAAATATCAAAATCTCGCAAGATTTTAAATATTAATAAAATCAAATTTTCATTATTTATTTTTTTAATTTATTTTTTTGAGTCATCACCCGATCCACGTTTTATATATATATATATATATATATATATATATATATATATATATATATATATATATATATATATATATATATATATATATATATATTAAAACCTTTCTTTTTTCTTAGTAGAAAAATAGTGTATTGATTTTATAAGAGTTGAAAATATCATGATCCACTTGCTTTATCTACCATTGAATTCCTCTTGATTGAATTATTTATATGTATTTATGTTGTGTAATATATATATATATATATATATATATATATATATATATATATATATATATATATATATATATATATATATATATTTATTTATAAAAGATCAATGATGAACTCCATTAAATGAGTGAACCAACGAACCAAAATGAATATTGCAAAATTATATTTTGAATTGATTGTTTTTTTTTATGATTTTCTTTCGTTCCTTGCAATTAAAAGAAATAACCAACAAATTTGTTATTAAATTAATGTTCAATTACCGAGATTGAAAAATTATTAATTTTAAGTAAAAATTAAAAAAAAATTATGCATTGTATTGATGTATTGTTTTTTTCTAATTGTTTCACAATTACCCTCAAAATTGGGACCCATTACGCGATTAGATAAATTATGTTATTTTTAGTTTTGTCAAGAAGGAAAAAACATATGCATTGTTTTTTTTTTTTTTTTTTTTTTTTTTTTTTTTTTTTTTTTTATATTTGTTTTAGGTGTTCTATAGATGGCTTTGAGCTTCTGTTCCATGAGTATACAAAAAGTTTCATTATTTTCCTGCTACTTAAAAATAAAAACTTCATCTTAGTGGGAGACAAAATAACAATAAAAAAAACAAATACACAAAAACAAATTCGGTAGCATAAAGTTGTTGGACTACCTTTACAATTTACTTATGCAAAAAGAGGAAGGATTTGACTCTGAGTTGTTAACTTTGACTTTAAATTGCTATTAAATAAAAGTTTACTATTTTACTTAATTGTGCATTTGAAGTAGAAGGGAAATCTAGTATTTTCTATGTAGAGTCAGTGCATAAGAGACAATCTAGCCTTTCCATAATACTAATAATCATTCAGTTAATTTCTTATGCATTGGATACATATACATAAACATCTTTTAAACAATTGTTGAGAAGAAGGAATTTACATGAGAAGTAAGAAAATTGTTTAAAACTATATTTTTTTTTACCGATTTTTGTTGTTTTCTAGGTTAAATTGTTTTTTTTTTTTTGGGATAATACACTGAAAGGGTAACACAGGTTAAATCGTATATATATATATATATATATATATATATATATATATATATATATATATATATATATATATATATATATAGTCATATATATTTAATCATTCATGTTTTTTTTGTATATATTTAGTCACTTGTGTTTTTTATTTGGTAAACATCCGACCATTGGGTTTAATGATCGTATGAATAAGTATGCATAAGGCAATTATATACATATGATCATGCTTATGTAGTGGCGGAGCTTGATTTTTTTTTTTTGGGAGGGGGGGGGGGGGGAGGGGGGTGGAGGGATGGGCGAAAATAAAATATGTATAAAAATTAAAGAATAAAGGGACCAAAATTAAAATGTATAGTTTTAGGCATAATATAGAAAAAAATAGGGGGGGGGGGGGGGGGGGGGGGGCATAGCCTCCGCCATTGCTTATGTATATGTAAAGGTATATACATAAAAACAAGTATATTACATATTTATATTTATATGTGTATGAATAAACATATAAATATGTATAAGAATAAGTATATGTGTATTCATTAGTATATGTATATGCATATGTATAAGAAGAAGTGTATATATATATATATATATATATATATATATATATATATATATATATATATATATATATATATATATATATATATATATATAACATGAATATTCGTATGCATATAAATAAGCATATGCATAATATGATATATGCATAAGAATAAGTTTATGTATATGCACATACTTATTCATACGCATAAGAATATTTATATACATATGTATATGAATAAGTATATCATAAAAAAAAAATACATATGACATATGCATAAAAATAAATATGTGTCTATTCATAAGTAAATTTTGTTTTCATGGAACATCCAACTATTAATCAAAGTTAATTTATTTATTTTTTTGTGCTCATTCTTGTAAATTATAAACTTGATTGTGATGCTTAATGATTTACAAAAATAACTATAGAAAGAAAAATCATTTTCATGTAAATGATAACAGTTCTAAGTTTCAACTCATTTACTAATAATTAAAAGTAGACCTGGCAAACGTATCGTGTCGTGTCGGGTTCGTGTCATGTCAAGACATTAAACGGGTTGAAAGGGCTTGACCCTAACCGACCCGTTTAATTATCGTGTCGTGTCGTGTCAACCCGTTTATTTTCGTGTCGGGTTTCGGGTTAAGGTTTAGACCTTGTATATATGTTGTGTCATGTCGGGTTAAAATATTTTAAAGATTGGAAAGTAGGAGTTGTGGAGACAAGAATGAAAAGTGAAACACTGAAGTTATGAGATGGAATAACAAAATTTATAGTTAGTTTAGAAGGAAAAATGAAAAGAGTTAAAGTTGGGAAGCAAAAGGGATAGTTGGTGAGGATGACTAAAATTAAGTAACTTTGAAAATTTCAATATTACTTCTAATTATCGAGTTTGACACACTACAAGTCTATAACATATAATATATTTATAAAAATATGAAATTAATAATAAATAATATATAATTAAACGGGTCATATCCGAGTCATATTCGAGTTGAAAGTGTTGATCCTAACCCTACCCGTTTAATTATTGTGTCGTGTCGTGTCAACCCGTTTACATAAACATGTCGAAATCTCTGACACTGACCCGCTAATTTCGTATCGGGTTTTCGTGTCGTGTCATGTTTTGTCAGGTGTAATTAAAATATATACTTCACATTTCACATATGACTTTAAAGTCAAAAAAGTAGTCGCCACCAAACTTAAAGCATATGTTGTGTCATTAATATTTTTTACAGTTGTATTCCTTGTATTGCATGCAAAATTCATTTTATTTTTTTTGTATTGATTTATTATTTCATTAACTTGTGGTATCTACGAGAAATTGTGATTTTTAAATTACAAAGTTCATGCAAAGCGTATTATCCATTTGAGTTGGACAAAATTAGAAAAAACTAACCTGAAACTTTGTTTGGGGGATAATGTTAGGCTGACTTGGAAACTATGTGTGTAGATAAAATCGTGGATTCATGTTTTCATGGATTGGAAATGACCTAGAGAAACAACAGGAATAAAATTGAAGCAGATCCAATTAAAACAAATCCAAACTCCGTTTTAAACGGAAATGATTAGAAAAATGAATTTTATGTATATTCTACTTACTAGTAGAAAAAAATGTTGACCTGGTAAGAATTTTATGTATATTCTACTTATTATTAGCCCACTTGTTTATAAGCTTTTTAGTCTTTAGCATATTAGGGTTTTGTCTTGTTAGTATTTATATCCGTTTTATTCTTTGTACTCTTTATGCTTTCATTATGAACCCTTGTAATTTCTCTTTATTATAATCATATGACAATGTTATCATGGTATCAGAGCGGAGGTTTGATACGTTGTTAGAAGCCTTTGTAGCAGTCATCTGTGGCCCGGATCGAAATTTTCTAGGGTTACTGTAGCATATGGTATTGGTTGTTGGTTGTTGTTGCTTCGTTGTTGCTCGTATTCGTTGTTGATGTGTTTTTGTTGGTGAATTTCGTTTGCTGTTGTTGTTCGATTTCTTGTTGTCCGATTGATTGCTTCCGCTGGTTTGTTACTTCTCTCATTCTCAGATTGCTATACTGTCATTGTGGTTATTTATTCGTTGTCAACATGACTGGAAAGGATGATTCCCTTCAGTCAATCAGTACTCGTTTGGATGAAAAGAATTATACGTATTGGAGTTATGTTATGAAGAACTTCCTTCGTGGGAAGAATATATGGGGCTATATCAGTGGGACTAAAGTTAAATCCTCAGTACCTCAAACTGAGAATTTTGATTTGTTACTTAATGCTTGGGAGACTGATAACTCCAAGGTAATTACATGGATTAATAACTATGTCACTCAGTCTATTGGTATGCAGTTAGCTAAATATGACACAGTAAAGGAAGTTTGGAATTACTTGGAAATGTTGTATACTCAGTCTAACTTTGCTAAACAATATCCGTTGGAATATGATATTCGTGCTCTTCAACAAAATGACCAAAGCATTCAAGATTTCTATGTTGTTATGTCTGATCTGTGGGATCAATTGGCTCTTACTGGATCTAAAGAGCTAAAAGACTTTGAGCCTTATGTTTCTAGGAGGGAAGAACAACGCTTGGTCCAGTTCTTGATGGCCTTGTGTTCTGATTTTGAAGGTCTACATGGAATAATTCTTCATCGCTCTCCTCTTCCCTTAGTTGATTATGTTATCCATGAGTTATTTGCAGAAGTGACTCGTATCAAGTCTCATGCGGATAAAGGGTTTAAAGCAACCTCTATTCCTACTCACGCTCCGGTTGTGCTTGTTGTTTCCTCTAATCAATCTCAAACTTCAAGAGTTGCTTATGATGAGTGTGCATTCTGCAAACAAAAAAATCAATGGAAAGCTCAGTGTCCATTGTTAGTCAACAAGGGTAAATCTGGTCAACCTCAGTCGGGACAACAAAACAGGTCTGGCCAACAGAAGTTTCAGCCATGTTCCTCTGGTACTCCTCTATGGACCCCTCTTCCTCAACAGTTTGATGTTGCTGTTATACCACCAGTTGATACAGATTCTGTTGGAAACATGTCACTATCTGCATTGGATCCCAAGGTGTTTGAGAGTTTCAGACAATATTTGGCCTTTAATACCACTGCCATGTTTGCATCTATGTCTCATTCTGGTCCTACTTCATTTGGTACATCAGGTATTCCCTCATCTTTATGGATTTTAGATTCTGGTGCAACCCATCATATGACTCCTCATTTGTCATCATTTACTTATTTGTCGCAAGTGTCATCTATTTCTGTTAAGTATGCTAGTGATACATCTATGCTAGTTGAGGGTGTTGGATTTGTCTCTATTTCTCATATCACTCTCCCTGATGTTTATTACCTTCCCAAACTTACTTTGAATCTTGCCTCAGTCAGTCAGTTATGTAAGTCTGGTAATTGGGTGTTCTTTTCTAATTCTGTCTGTGATATATAGGATCAACACACCCAGAAGGTGATTGGGATCGACCATAGGGTGGGGGAACTGTATGTCTTGGAGGTTCTCAAAGTATCTGTTGTTGCTGCCTCCAACATTGATTTATCTTCTTTCCATTTGAGTCCTTTGTCGTCTAAGTTTTATCTTTGGCATTCTCGTTTGGGACGTGTGTTTGTATCACGTTTGAGTTTTTTAGCGTCTAGTGGTGTTTTGGGTCATTTAGGCACTTGTGATATTTCTGATTGCAGTGGTTGTAAACTGGCAAATTTCTCTGCTTTACCTTTCAATAAAAGTATGTCTTGTTCTACTGCTCCTTTTGACATTATTCATTCTGATGTATGGGGTCCTGCACCAGTATCTACAAAGGGTGGGTCAACCTATTATGTATCTTTTATAGATGATTATACTTGATATACATGGGTTTATCTTATGAAACGAAGATCTGATTTCTTTGATATTTACAGTAATTTTAGAGCCATTGTTAAAACTCAACATTCGGCTGTGATTAAGTGCTTCAGGTGTGACTTAGCCGGTGAATATACCTCTAATGATTTTACTCAGTTACTTGCTTCTAATCGTACCATACACTAATCCTCGTGTACTGACACACTTCAGCAAAACGGTGTGGCAGAACGAAAACACCATCATATTGTTGAGATTGCCCGCTTATTGCTCCTGTCTGTGCAGGTCCCTAGTGCCTTTAGGGGAGAAGCAGTCCTAACTGCTGTGTATGTGATTAATTATATCCCTACTTCATTGAATTCAGGAATGTCTCCCTTTAAGAAGCTATATGGCCATCTACCAGACTACTCTTCCTTACGAGTTTTTGGATGTACTCGTTTTGTTCTTCATTTTCATGTTGAGAGGAACAAGTTGGGGCCAAAATATGCTATTTGTGTATTTTAGGGGTATGGTATTGGACAGAAAGGATATTGTTGCTATGATCCTGTGACTCAGAAGTTATATGTTTCTTGGCATGTCACTTTTTTGGAACATATTCCTTTCTACTTGATTCCTGCTACAACCCACAATGCAACGAAGTCTGATCTTCTTCATATTGATCCTTTTAATGAAGAGATAGAGGCTTGAGATCCATCTACGCCACCTGATCCTTCAACTCATGAAACACCCACTTCTTCAGAAAGTTCCTCAACTCCCCCCTGCTCATGAGCCTACTCCTCCGATTGTTGAAATTGAGGATCCACCTCCACCCCACCCCTCAGGAGATCTACTCGTCCTGTCAAGTCCACCAAGCTTCCAAATTTTACTTACTCTACATATTCATGACCATTTGCTTCATTTATAGCGAGTATCCATCATCTGTCTGAACCTGAATCATATAGAGAAGTTGTTTTAGATCCTCTTTGGAAGAATGCTATGGATGAGGAACTCACTGCTCTTCATCAGACTCATACATGGGATTTGGTTTCCCTTCCTCCTGGGAAACATACGATAGGTTTTCGTTGGGTGTACAAGATAAAAACAAAAGCTTATGGGTCTGTTGAGCGGTACAAGGCAAGACTTGTAACAAAAGGATATTCCCAACACTATAGTTTTGACTACAAGGAGACATTTGCCCCAGTTGCAATGACGACGTCAGTCCGTACTATGATTGTAGTTGCATCCATTTGACAGTGGAAGATCTTTCAAATGGATGTCAAGAATGCTTTTTTAAATGGTGACCTCCATGAAGAGGTTTATATGACTCCTCCCCCAGGAATTCAGCATCGGTCGGGTGAGGTTTATCGGCTTCGCAAATCTTTGTATGGTCTCAAGCAAGACCCTCGTGCTTGGTTTGAGAAATTCTCCACAATGATTACCTCTCTTGGATTTGTCCAGAGTAATCACGATTCTGCTTTGTTTATTAGATGCTCGAGTGCAGGAGGGATTCTTTTGTCCTTATATGTAGATGACATGATTATTACGGGTGATGACCATGGTGGTATTGAGTCTTTGAAGCATGATCTAGCCTATCGATTTGCTATGAAGGATTTGGGATTGCCGCGTTATTTCTTGGGTATTGAGGTAGCTCAGTCTAAGAAAGGGTATCTTCTTTCTCATACTAAATATATATCTGACTTGTTTACATGGGTGTGCCTCTCTGACAATCGGACTATTGATACTCCTCTTGAAATCAATGCATGATACTCTCTTACTAATGGTGTTCCTTTGTCCGATCTGAACCTTTATCGCACTGTTGTGGGAAGTTTGGTCTATCTCACAATTACTCGTCCATATATTGCTCATGTTGTTCATGTTGTCAGTCAGTTTGTTACCGCCTCTACCTCTGTTCATTGGGGAGCTGTTCTCCGTATTCTGAGATATCTTCATGGAACTCAGTTTCAGACCCTCTTGTTTCACTCGACGTTTTCTCTTGAGTTACTTGCGTATAGTGATGCTGATTGGGATGGTGATTGCATTGATCGTAAGTCTACCACTAGATTTTGCGTATTTCTTGGAGAGTCTTGCATTTCATGGAAGAGCAAGAAACCGGATGTTGTCTCTAGATCTTCCACGGAGGCTGAATATCGTGATATGGCTGTAACTACATGTGAGATTATCTGGTTACGGTGGCTGCTTGCGGATATGGGAGTTCATATTTCTTGATCCACTCCCTTGCATTGTGATAACAAAAGTGCGATACAAATTGCAAAGAATTCTATTTTTCATGAGCGCACGAAGCACATTGAGATTGATTTTCATTTTACCCGTCATCACCTGCAACTCGGGACCATATCGCTTTCGTTTGTTTCATCAACCTTGCAGCTTGCAGACTTCTCGGTTTCGGTTCTTATGTGACAAACTCTCAATGCTTATTGTTGTGGAATTGTGAGTTTGAGTGGGGATGTTAGCCTATATATTATTAGCCCACTTGTTTATGGGCTTTTTAATCTTTAGCCCATTAGGTGTAACAGCCCGGATTCCCAGGTATTATTTATTCATATATCTTTGGTGTTTTGTGAGGGGACTCGGCGAGTTGGATCTCAAACTCGCCGAGTAGGATCGCGGTTTTGGACGCGGGTTCGCGCCTGGACTCGGCGAGTCCAAGGAATGGATTCGGCGAGTCCGTGCTGTTTAATGAAACCCTAATTTCCCGGTCCTGAGCCCTATTTAAAGGACCTTATGGCCCTTCATTGCGGCTACCTTCGACCTTGAGAGCACCAGAGCAGCTGAGAGTTCTTGTGAGTGAGATAAGAGGCCATTATTCACCAATTTTGTGTGTGTTTGCAAGAAAGGAAGAGGAAGGTCAATCTAGGAGAATTGGGGAGCTTGGATCTACTTCCATTTCGACAGAAGAAGCTACTTGAGGTATCATTCAGAGCTTATTCTCGTGTTTTTGTTGTTATGGCCAAATCTAGGGTTTCTTCATGCCTTGTTTGCCTTGTATTTGGAGTGTGAGAGGTCCCTTTGGGAAATGGAACCTAGATCTGGACCTTAGTGGTTCCAGAGAGTTCCAAATGCCCTGCTTTATGCCTTTCCTTTTGAGTTGGGGACTTAGGTTACCATTTTAGATGTCATTTCTTCAAAAGAAGACTTGTAGGCGTTGCATGGTAGCCAAGGTGGTAACTTTACGTGATGAATGTGCTTGGGAGGGCTAGATCTATGAGTTGTTAGAGCGGATCTGACCTCAGAAGCGAGATTGAGTTGATGCATGGCATGGACTCACCGAGTCCAAAGAACAGACTCGGCGAGTAGCATGAAGATTGTCCTTAACCACTCAGCGTGTGGTCTTGCCGAGTTAAGGGTTGACTCAGTGAGTCAGGGAGAGTTAGAGAGGGTTGACAGGTGGACTGAGTCGAGCTGGAACTCGCCGAGGTGAGTCTTTTCACTATACTTTACCTTGAGTAGGTAATCAGAGTTATGTGACAGTGTATTTGTATGCTCTATGTATGTTATGTGTTGTACTGCATTATTTCTATGTGATTTATGCTGTGCATGTTTATAGAGTGGAACCGAAAGGTTCCCAGAGTTGGAACCATTGGGTTCACAGAGTAGGGTCTACGGACCCACAGAGTTATAGCCTCGAGTGGCTACTATGTGTTATGTGCGGTATTTTGGGGAACTCACTAAGCTTTGTGCTTACAGTGTTTGTGTTGTTTGTTTCAGGTACTAGTGATGACCGTGGGAAGGCGCCGGCTTGATCTGTACACACACATGAGATTTTTATGATATGTGATCGTGAGATTTATTGTATGACATTGATTGGAGTTTCAAATACTGATGTTTTATGAAAATTAAATGAATATGTTTTTAAATTATGCGAAAAATTGTTTTGAAATTCACCGCGTTAAAAGTTGGTATCAGAGCCTTGGTTTGAGGGATTCGAGTACACCTTCGGGCGTATTTGAACTCAAACTGAGGATTTGAGAAGTATTTCAAAAAGAATAAAAGATTTTTTGATGAACGCAGAGCAGAGTTGTGTGTACGATCAGTCTGCGCCCGAATGGTGATTTCCCAAAATACCCTCATGTTATGTGATATTAACATTGATATGATGTATTCTCATGCTAGAGTAGGCTAGGTACTCCTATTAGGACTAGAGTGGCTTGATTTGTGATGCTTTAGCCTAGGGAGAGGTGAGCTGCTATGAGATGCTTGAGAGTGAGTAGGTAGCAGCGAGGGGCTTATGAGAGATTTGTTAGAGAGTGGATTGTGCATGATAGAGTACTTGGAATTTGGGATCCGAAGAGGAGGACTTGGGGTGTATTCTGATACGGTACGGACAGTAGTATTGGGCCCGTACTACTGAAAGCACCGGAGCGGTGTACAGCCCAAGTAAGAATCTTTGGAATACCAAGGGTCAAGGAGGGATGAGTTGTCGAGTGTGAGTATGCTCGAGTGGATTCTAATTTATCGTATGTTGTATTTCAGAGGTAGATCATGGTGAGGACACATCTGATGCCTGAGAGTAGTGAGACCAGTGATGAGGAGATCCGCCGGATCATCCACGAGGAGGTGGTTGCGGCCATCAGGGCAGAGATACCAGAGATGTTCGGGTCTATTAAGACCATGCTGATTGAGACCTTTGACGAGTGTTATGCCGCTCTTTCTGAGGCTGCTGTTGCAGCGGCCACCGCAGCTATTGCTGCCGCGAGGCCGCAAGGTGGTGATGCGTTGCTGTTCCGGGAGTTCAGCAACACAAAACCACCAGAGTTCGATGGGACCCAGGACCCGGTGGCGGCTATGAGATGGATTTCTGACATGGAGGGGTGTTTCTTCACTTGCTCAACTCCTGAGCATTTGAAGGTTCGGTTCGCGCTGAACCAGCTTCGCTTGGGAGTGAAGGACTGGTGGAAGTTTGTGACGGCGCACTTTACGCATGCTGAGCTTGCAGCAGTGACCTGGGAGAGGTTCACTGTCATGTTCCAAGATGAGTATGTTCCCCAGGTGGAGAGGGAGCGTTTGGCCTAGGAGTTTCTGACCCTCAAGCAGGGTACTGAGTCTGCTACGGCGATTACCAGGATGTTCCATGAGAGGGCAATGTTCTGCCCTGATCACGTGTCCACTGAGCTGGCACGGATGAGTCGATATTTGAGTATCTTGAGGCGAGACATTCGGGAGTTCGCGGCGAACTCCTCATACCGGACATTTGCTGAGCTTCAGGCAAATACCCAGAAGAGGGAGATTGAGCTAGAGACTCAGGCCAGGGAGGAGGCCGAGTCTCAGGGGAGGGATCGGCGACCGGCACAGTCTCAGCCGGCAGCCAAGCGGGCCAAGCCCGCTGATCCCAAACCAGGGAGCCAGAAGGGCCGCACTTGTGGGAAGTGTGGCAAGGGTCATGATGGAGTCTGTAGAGCAGGGTCCTGCTACAAGTGTGGCAAGGAGGGGCACATGGCCAAGGACTGCCCCAAGGGGTTTGCGGTGTGTTTCCACTGCAACCAGACTGGACACCGGAAGGCAGAGTGTCTGCAATTGCGAGGATCATCTCAGGGAGAACCTCAGGGATCTGCCCCTGCCTCCATCAGAGCTACCGAGAGTCGGCCAGTGAAGGTCGAGGCGCCGAGGGCACGAGGGAGAGCTTTTCAGCTGACCGCGGAGGAGGTCCGCGCAGCACCCAATGTCGTGGCTGGTATGTATTCTTTCGTGTATTTATTTTGATGTTGAGATATTATGCTTATATTATGTTATGCGTAGGTACTTTTCTTGTGAATTTTGTACCTGCCTTGGTGTTATTTGACTTGGGTGCGAGTCGGTCTTTTGTATCTTTGGCTTTTAACCAGCATATCAGCGTTAGTCGTGAGGCGTTGAGTCGGTCTCTGAGAGTTTCCATAGCTGATGAGAGGGTGATATATGCCACGGAGGTTCTCCGAGGGTGCGTAGTCGAGATTTTCGGTGTTGAGTTCCCGATTGATCTGGTTCCTATTGCGATGGGTGATGTCTGTGTCATTGTGGGCATGGACTGGTTGAGCAGATTCGGTGCGGTTATCGACTGCGAGCGACAGCTGGTGACCATACGAGACCCTAGTGGGGGAGTTCTTTCGGTGTACGGCGAGGGTACACGATCAGGATCAGCGTTTTGTTCGGCCGCTAGGGCGAGGCAGTGTCTACAACAGGGCTGTAAGGGTTTCGTGGCGTATGTGATGGATACGCGGGTGGATTCCGGGAGGCCGAGGTCAGTTGAGGAGGTTCCGGTAGTGCGTGAGTTCCCGGATGTATTTCCTGAGTAGTTGCCGGGTGTGCCTCCTGTGAGGCAAGTGGAGTTCAGTATCGATTTGGTTCCGGGGGCCGCGCCTATCGCTAAGGTGCCTTATCGCCTTGCACCTCCAGAGATGCAAGAGTTATCGTCGCAGCTTCAGGAGCTGCTGGGGAAGGGGTTTATTCGGCCGAGCAGCTTGTCGTGGGGAGCGCCTATCCTGTTCGTCAAGAAGAAGGATGGTTCACACCGGATGTGCATTGATTACCGGGAGTTGAACAAGCTGACGGTCAAGAACCGTTACCCGTTGCCGAGGATCGACGATTTATTCGATCAGTTGCAGGGAGCATCTTGGTTCTCCAAGATCGATTTAAGGTCTGGTTATCATCAGGTGAGGGTGCGGGATGAGGACGTCCAGAAGACAGCGTTCAGGACGCGTTATGGGCATTATGAGTTTGTGGTGATGCCTTTCGGGCTCACCAATGCCCCGGCAGTGTTCATGGACCTCATGAACCGAGTGTGCAGGACGATGCTGGATCGGTCGGTGATTGTATTTATCGACGGCATTCTGGTATATTCGAGATCTAGAGAGCAGCATGAGGAGCATTTGAGAGAGGTTCTCGGGGTTCTGAGATCGGAGAGGCTTTATGCCAAATTCTCCAAGTGTGATTTCTGGTTGCGGGAGGTCCAGTTCTTAGGACATCTCGTTAAACAGGAAGGGATATTGGTCGATTCGGCCAAGGTTGAGGCGGTGATGGTTTGGGAGGTGCCGAGGTCACCCTCCGAGATCAGGAGTTTCCTAGGGTTGGCAGGGTATTATCAGAGATTTATCAAGGATTTCTCTAAAATCGCAGTGCCACTCACCAGGTTGACCCGAAAGGGTGTTGCTTTTTCATGGGGCCCCGAGCAGCAAGCCTCCTTTGAGACACTTCGCCAAAGGTTATGCGAAGCCCCGGTGTTAGCCCTCTCGGAAGGGATGGAGGACTTTGTGGTATACTGTGATGCATCGATTTTGGGGTTGGGAGCGGTGCTGATGCAGAGAGGGCATGTGATAGCATATGCATCGAGGAAGCTGAAGCCTCATGAGACGAGATATCCCACCCATGATCTAGAATTGGGGGCAGTGGTGTTTGCCCTCAAGATTTGGCGTCACTACTTGTATGGGGTTCGGTGTACGATATACACAGACCATAAGAGTTTGAAGTATTTGATGGATCAGCCCAACCTAAATATGCGACAGAGAAGGTGGTTGGATGTGGTCAAGGATTATGATTGTGAGATCCTGTACCACCCAGGCAAGGCTAATGTGGTAGCCGATGCATTGAACTGCAGGGCGGAGAGCACCCCACTGCGGGATGTATGTTTGAGATTGACTGTGATAGCTCCAGTGTTGGACGCCATTCATGGGGCACAGGCCGAGGCAGTGCAACCTGAGATGCAGAAGAGGGAACGGGTTGCTGGTTTGGTTTTAGAGTTCGTTACTGATGGTCGGGGTCTTATGACATTTCAGGGGCGTATCTGGGTGCCGTTTGTAGGAGGGACGCGTACCATTTTGATGGAGGAGGCTCATCGGTCGAAATTCTCGATTCATCCGGGGGCCACCAAGACGTATTTGGATCTGAGAAAGGAGTATTGGTGGCCCTGTATGAAGAGGGATGTCGCGTGGTTTGTTGAGAGGTGCTTGACCTGCCGTAGGGTTAAGGCCGAGCACCAGAGGTCGCATGGTAAGTTGCAGCCATTGGAGGTTCCTGAATGGAAGTGGGAACAGATCACCATGGATTTCATCACCAAATTGCCAAGGACTGCCAGAGGAGTCGATGCAATTTGGGTGATTGTGGACAGATTGACGCAGAGCGCTCACTTCCTTGCTATCAGTGAGAGTTCTTCAGCAGAGAAATTGGCGGAGGTGTATGTGAGGGAAGTGGTATCTCGGCATGGGCTGCCGAGCTCGATTGTTTCAGACCGTGATGTGCGCTTCACTTCCAGATTCTGGAAGAAGTTTCATGAGGAGTTGGGTAGTAGACTGCATTTTAGTACCGCTTATCATCCCCAGACAGACGGTCAGAGTGAGCGGACGATTCAGACGCTTGAGGACATGCTCCGGGCATGTGTGTTGGATTTCGGGGGTAGCTGGGATGCATATTTGCCTTTGGCAGAGTTTTCCTACAACAACAGCCATCATTCGAGCATTGGTATGCCGCCCTTTGAGCTGTTGTATGGGAGGAGGTGTCGGACCCCCATTTGCTGGGGAGAGGTTGGACAGTGGGTGATGGGCAGTACAAAGATCGTGCTTTAGACGACAGAGCAGATCCAACAGGTTAGACAGAGGTTGTTGACCGCTCAGAGCCGACAAAAGAGTTATGCAGACAGATGCCGGTCCGAGCTTGAGTTTCAGGTCGGCGACCTTATACTCCTAAAGGTCTCTCCTTGGAAAGGAGTGATTCGATTCAGGAAGAGGGGCAAGTTGGGGCCCCGATATATTGGTCCTTTCCGAGTAATCGCGAGGGTAGGCCGGGTAGCCTATCGTTTGGATTTGCCAGCAGAGTTGGGGCAGATTCACGACACTTTTCATGTGTCGCAGCTGAGGAAGTGTATAGCCGATGAGTCGGCAGTGGTTCCATTAGAGGATATTCAGGTGGACGTGAGCCTGAATTATGCTGAGAGACCAGTGGCCATCAGAGATCGGAAAATCAAGGTTCTGAGGAACAAGGAGGTACCCCTGGTTTTGGTTCAGTGGCAGCATCGGAAGGGGTCCGAGATGACCTGGGATCCGGAGCGTGAGATGCGTGAGCAACATCCGGAGTTATTTGCAGAGCGAGACTTCGAGGGCGAAGTCTAGTTCTAGTGGGGGAGAATTGTAATAGCCCAGATTCCCAGGTATTATTTATTCATATATCTTTGGTGTTTTGTGAGGGGACTCGGCGAGTTGGAGCTCAAACTCGCCGAGTAGGATCGCGGTTTTGGACGCGGGTTCGCGCCTGGACTCGGCGAGTCCAAGGAGTGGACTCGGTGAGTCCGTGCTGTTTAATGAAACCCTAATTTCCCGGTCCTGAGCCCTATTTAAAGGACCTTATGGCCCTTCATTGCGGCTACCTTCGACCTTGAGAGCACCAGAGTAGCTGAGAGTTCTTGTGAGTGAGATAAGAGGCCATTATTCACCAATTTTGTGTGTGTTTGCAAGAAAGGAAGAGGAAGGTCAATCTAGGAGAGTTGGGGAGCTTGGATCTACTTCCATTTCGACAGAAGAAGCTACTTGAGGTATCATTCAGAGCTTATTCTCGTGTTTTTGTTGTTATGGCCAAATCTAGGGTTTCTTCATGCCTTGTTTGCCTTGTATTTGGAGTGTGAGAGGTCCCTTTGGGAAATGGAACCTAGATCTGGACCTTAGTGGTTCCAGAGAGTCCCAAATGCCCTGCTTTATGCCTTTCCTTTTGAGTTGGGGACTTAGGTTACCATTTTAGATGTCATTTCTTCAAAAGAAGACTTGTACGCGTTGCATGGTAGCCAAGGTGGTAGCTTTACGTGATGAATGTGCTTGGGAGGGCTAGATCTATGAGTTGTTAGAGCGGATCTAACCTCAGAAGCGAGATTGAGTTGATGCATGGCATGGACTCACCGAGTCCAAAGAACAGACTCGGCGAGTAGCATGAAGATTGTCCTTAACCACTCAGCGAGTGGTCTTGCCGAGTTAAGGGTTGACTCAGTGAGTCAGGGAGAGTTAGAGAGGGTTGACAGGTGGACTGAGTCGAGTTGGAACTCGCCGAGTTTTTCTTGAGACTCGGCGAGTTGAGTCGTGGTGGCCCCGCGATTCATGCCAGGTGGAACTCGTTGAGTTAGGGGTGTACTCGACATGTCAGGAGAGGATCCTAGGGAGTCAGTGAACACGTATAGACTCGCCGAGTCGCTCTAGTGCACTCGCCGAGTCCGGTCAAAGTTGACCGTTGACCGTTGACCAGAATTGACTAGTGTTGACTGGAAATGGGTAGTCAACCTTAGTTGAGAAAGTGTTAATTAGATATATATTGTGTTATAGGAGGATTATAGCTCGGAGGATCGAGCGCGAGTGAATTCCGGGATTTGCGAGTTATCGAGACACGCGAGGTGAGTCTTCTCACTATACTTTACCTTGAGTAGGTAATCAGAGTTATGTGACAGTGTATTTGTATGATATATGTATGTTATGTGTTGTACTGCATTATTTCTATGTGATTTATGTTGTGCATGTTTATAGAGTGGAACCGGAAGGTTCCCAGAGTTGGAACCATTGGGTTCACAGAGTAGGGTCTACGGACCCACAGAGTTATAGCCTCGAGTGGCTACTATGTGTTATGTGTGGTATTTTGGGGAACTCACTAAGCTTTGTGCTTACAGTGTTTGTGTTGTTTGTTTCAGGTACTAGTGATGACCGTGGGAAGGCGCCGACTTGATCTGTACATACACATGGGATTTTTATGATATGTGATCTTGGGATTTATTGTATGACATTGATTGGAGTTTCAAATACGGATGTTTTATGAAAATTAAATGAATATGTTTTTAAATTATGCGAAAAATTGTTTTGTAATTCATGGCGTTACATTAGGGTTTTGTCTTGCTAGTACTTATATCCGCTTTATTTTTTTGTAGTCTTTATGCTTTTCATTGTGAACCCTTATAATTTATCTATATTATAATCATATGACAATGCTATCAAGTGTTTGTATGTGTAATGCTTTTACGAATATATACATGAACAACCTATGAAACTCAAAAACTAAAAAAGAAAAAAGAATATTATGTGAAAAAAAACCATATGCATCAATCTAATGCATATGTTTACTTGAAAAAAATCTATAACTTTAACATTTAGTCATGGGTATTATGCATTTGACATTAAAAAACTTATTAATCAGTTATATCAAATACTAAGTAGGTTTCTTTAATTTTCTTTGAACGTTTATTCAGAACCCATATGCCTTTGAGTTCAAGGAGTAGCCCAAAAAGATCCCTTCATCGGCCCTTGCATCAAACGTGTTTCGGTTCTCCTTTGAGTTGAAGATAAAGCATCTTGAACCGAACACATGAAAGAACTTCACATTTGGCTTTCGTTTGTTCAAGATCTCATAAGGAGTGATTGAGAAGCGATTGTTCAGATATGATCTGATTTGCGTATAGCAAGCAGCAGCAATAGCATCAACCCATAAATACAGAGGTAAGGAAGCGAAGTTCAGCATGGTTCGAGATGCTTCATACAAAGAACGATTTCGCCTTGCAACGATTCCATTCTGTTGTGGATTATATGGAGCAGAAAAGTTGTGAGTCGTTCCTTTCTCTGCTAGAAAGTCTTCAAAATCCTTGTTCTTGAATTCCAAGCCATTTTCGCTTCTCACGTTACGAACCACTTTTCGTAGTTGAACCTCTACTTGTTTTATATAGAGTTTGAGCTTGGGAGTGGCCTCTGATTTTTGCTTCAAGAAAAATACCCATGTGAAGCGAAGAAATCGTCTACAACAACAAGTATATACTTGTTTCCACCAATGCTTTCGATTGAAGAAGGACCACACAGATTGATGTGTAGTAGCTCTAGTGGTTCTATCAATTTTGTGTTGATTATAGTAGGATGACTTTGTTGACTTTGCTTTCCCATTTCACAAGCTGCACACAAATGTTTTTTGTTAAATTTTAGAACAGGAAGACCTCGAACATGATCTCCAAGCACCAGCTTGTTGATGTCTTTGAAATTGAGATGTGAGAGCCTTCAATGCCATAACCAACTTTCGTCTGAGTGTGCCTTTGTTAGCAGGAAAACAGTTGGTTTCCCTCAAATTGGATTGAGATTTAGAGGGTAAATCTCTCCCTTTCGCTTCGATTTTAGCAGAATATTATTGGACTTCTTTTCAACAATTTCTGAGCCTTCGTCATCAAAGGAAACATTTAAACCGGTACCAACCACCATTTGTGAGACACTGATGAGGTTGTGCTGCAATCCTTCAATGTATGCTACTTTTCTTATCGAGAAGTCACCATTTGTAATCATACCATAGCCTTTGATTGTTCCAAACGAATTTGTCACACCCCCAAACCAGAACGGCGGAATCGTTCGGGGGCGGAGGACGTCATATTCAGTATCATAACAGTTCATAGAAAGGAAAGTACACACCACCATAATATAAATATGTTTGAAAAGTTTACATGATTGCAGGTGTTACATGTTTGCAAAAGAAATCAAATATAAAATGGCGATCCAAAATATGTTACTAACGCCAGTGCGTTAGTCTTCAGAAGTAGTTGCTACCTGGCTAGCGGTTTCCTGTGAATACAAGTTATTTCAAAGAAAAAGTGTCAACATTTAAGTTGGTGAGTTCATAAGTAGTGTTTTGAGAAGATGTATGCCATTCGAAAGTGTTTGCATGTTTTCCAGAAAAACCCTTATTTTCCCTATAAAAGTATGAGATGCATATGGATGTTCATGATGTAAATTGCAACTATTTGTACCGAGAAAATCCCTTATTTTCCTATTAGTTGTTTGTTTTGTATACAGGAAAAACCCTTATTTTCCTGACATAACTGGCAGTCTTGAAGACCGAAAATTGCAAGCAAGCGACGTGCTTGTAAGTCGTGTCATAGTTTTACATAGTAAAGCTATACGAAAATCACCCTTATTAAATGAAGAGTAGTTTTAATGACTACTTGTTCATAAAAGCATAATACCATAATAATTGTATATCCGATGAGTTTTATAACCATACTAAACATAATATGCCTGTAGCGACGTTCTTCAGGCGTCGTAGCGTTATGACAACTGTCACCCCAAAAGACGGACTGTAGCTAACAGTCAGGGCGCGGGATCATGACTTCCCGTATAGATCTATACACATTTGACACGTTCTCCGAACGGGAGACTCTGGTTATAGACAGGACTTGTAGCATTATTTTCTAATAAAGAAAGTAACGTTTGAAGATATACACGACTCATGGATTCTCAACTAAGTCCGTAATAAGGTAGTAGTTTGTATGCAAAGTTTAACCTCTTTCACAATGTTTGACAAAGCATAATCATAAGTTCTTTGAATGCATGAAATGACTTAGTAAAGAATGTTACCCTTGATATGATGTGTTTGTATGTAAACGTATAAATAAAACATATTTCTATTTATAAACATATTATATCCCAAAGAGGGTAAAGCTGTGTTGTGAGGGGTTTTGTATCATAATAACTTCACAAGATAGTTAAAACAACAGTATGAAAAGTATATCAAAAGGTTAATGTTTCACACGAATTTAGTCATGTGTTAACTTGTATTCCTCCCCAAAAAGAGTATAAAACATTTAAAATGTATTTAAAGAGTGTTCAAAGGGGATATGAACTCACTTGATAGTTTGAAGATTGTGAGGTGGAAAACCGAGCAGAGTTTCGTCTCGGGAAACTGATTTTTCTTGGGATTCTCGGGAATCTCGGGAGTAGAATCGGCCTTCGGGACTTGAGCCAAAAAGACCAGAGCTTCGGGTTTGAACGGACACGGAAAACGAGGAAATGCTGAGAGAGAGAGAAGAGAAATGAACCCTTTCTTTGGAAACCCTCGCATTCTATTTATAGGAAGGCAGGTCTGCCTCGGTACGCGGGGCGTACGCTCGTACACGCTACGTACGCGTACGTCATGCATGACCGAAGCCTCGACTGCCTCGGTTCGGATGGGACGGGTTCTTGGGTTCTCGGGTCGGATGGGACGGGTTGCTGGGGAGGTGGGTCGGATGGGACGCCGGGTCAGATGGGACGTCGGGTCGGATGGGACGTCGGGTCGGACGGGTCGGCTTCCTCGGATATGGCGACGTGGACGATCCGAGGCCAATCCTCTCGGTTACGCGGGGCGTACAGGAGTACGCAGCGCGTACTTCGGAGAAGGACGCTGACTCCTCTTCGGATAATATCCGAATTTTGAATTAAATAAATAATTAATTTATTTAATAAACTTCAAAAATCCATATCTTCTTCATACGAACTCCGTTTTCGATGGTCTTTATATCCACGCGTAGGTGAGACTACGATCTACAACTTTCGTTTAGACTCCGTTGGCAAATTCCAAAATTATTTTTATTATTTATTTTATAACTAATCGTTTTTAAGGAATTTCTTTGAAAAATCATAACTTCCTCATGCGAAGTCAGATTTGGACGTTCTTTTTGTGTACGCTCACGGTTTAATGTTATCTATGACTTTCATTTAGATACCTAAGGCTAAATGTTATCGTATTGAAACTTTGCGTTTTTCGTTTGATCGGTGTTGTCGGTTTTGACAGAAATCTTAGAATGGTCATAGCTTCTTCGCCATAACTCAGATTTTAGTGTTCTTTATTTATTTGGAACCTTTAAGACGATATCTACTACATAGCGTACTCCAAATCAGAGCTTTTGAACAATTCATTTATCGATGATATTCCCATTACATTCAAAAGGGGTTACAAGGCTCGGTTTATAATGCCCGGGATAACGGGTTGTTACATCATCCCCCCGTTAAACGGAATTTCGTCCCGAAATTTAATACAAGGTAAGAGTTTTAGGGGCTGAGGAAGAGATGCGGATACTTCTGTAGCATTTGGTCTTCCCGTTCCCATGTGAATTCGGGTCCTCTCTTAGCATTCCATCGAACTTTTACTATTGGAATGCGACTCTGCTTGGTCCTTTTTACTTCCCTATCCATGATCTCAACGGGTTCTTCCACAAAGTTGAGATTTTCGTTTAACGCGATTTCATCGAGTGGAATTACAAGTGTTTCGTCGGACAAACACTTTTTCAGGTTCGACACGTGGAATACTGGATGCACTTTGTTAAGCTCGATTGGAAGTTGGAGTTTGTAGGCCACTGGACCAACTCTCGAAATGATTTCGTAGGGTCCAATGTACCTGGGATTTAGCTTTCCACGCTTCCCAAAGCGTATCACGCCTTTCCAGGGTGAGACCTTCAGTAGCACACGGTCGCCAATCTGGAATTCCAAGGGTTTACGTCTCCTGTCGGCATAGCTCTTTTGTCTATCCCTTGAGGACTTCAGTCGTTCTCGTATTTGCCCGATCTTTTCGGTAGTTTCTCTGATGATCTCTGGACCAGTAAGGGTGCTTTTAGTGACTAGAACTTTTGCCAATTGGGTGTCGCCCACTTCCGTCCAGCACAGGGGTGATCTGCACTTACGGCCGTAAAGGGCTTCGAACGGAGCGGTCTTGATGCTAGTATGATAACTATTGTTATAAGAGAACTCGACCAAAGGCAAGTGAATATCCCATGCCTTGCCAAAGTCGATTACACATGCTCGCAACATGTCTTCCAAGGTTTGGATCGTCCTCTCACTCTGTCCGTCAGTTTGAGGGTGGTATGCTGTACTCATGTCCAACCTTGTTCCCATGGATTTTTGCAGTGATTGCCAAAATCTGGAAGTGAACCTGCTGTCTCTATCTGAGATGATGGACATTGGTACTCCATGAAGTCGTACGATCTCCCGGATGTAGGTTCTTGATAGTTTTTCCATCCTATCGGTTTCCTTGATAGGTAAGAAATGGGCTGACTTGGTTAATCTGTCGACGATTACCCAAATAGTATCTTGGCCACTCTGAGTTTTGGGCAGTTTGGTTATGAAGTCCATGGAAATCTGCTCCCATTTCCACTCAGGTATTTCAGGTTGTTGGAGTAGGCCTGAGGGTTTTTGGTGTTCTATTTTTATTTTGGCGCAAGTTAAACACTTGCCCACGTACGTAGCGATCTCCGCTTTCATGTTTGGCCACCAGTAGAGTTGCTTGAGATCTAGATACATCTTGTCTGACCCTGGGTGTACGGAGTATGGGGTCCTGTGTGCCTCGCTCATAACTACCTCTCTGAATCCCCCAAACTTTGGTGTCCAGATCCGGTTCATGAGGTAGCGTGCTCCGTCACTCTTGATTTCTAAGTTCTTGTCCATTCCCCTAAGGGCCTCACCTGCCACGTTTTCGGTTTTCAAGGCCTCTAATTGAGCTTCCTTGACTTGCGTTGATAGGTGCGAATGGATCGACATAGCTAATGACTTCACTCTCCGGCCTGAGTACTCCTTTCGACTAAGGGCATCGGCTACGACGTTTGCTTTTCCCGGATGATAGCGAATATCGCATTCGTAATCACTGAGTAGCTCGACCCATCGCCGTTGTCTCATGTTGAGCTCCTTCTGATCGAAAATGTGTTGTAAGCTCTTGTGGTCGGTAAAGATAGTGCTCTTCGTTCCATACAAGTAATGTCTCCAGATCTTCAGGGCAAACACTACTGCTCCTAGCTCAAGATCGTGGGTCGTGTAGTTAACCTCATGTGTTTTCAACTGTCTCGAGGCGTAGGCGATGACCTTACCTCGCTGCATCAGAACACATCCGAGTCCTTGGTTTGATGCATCGCAATAAACTACGAAGTCTTCTATTCCTTCGGGAAGGGATAGTATTGGTGCGGTGCACAAGGCTCGTTTGAGCGTTTGGAACGCTCTTTCTTGTTTCTCTTCCCAGTCAAAGGCCACACCTTTCTGGGTTAGGGTTGTAAGAGGCTTCGCTATTCGTGAGAAGTTCTGAATGAACCTGCGGTAGTAGCCAGCGAGACCTAGAAATTGGCGAATTTCTGTAGGAGTCTTCGGTGCTGACCAGTTCTCAATGGCCTTAATTTTGGATGGGTCCACGTGGATTCCCTCTTCGCTTACCACGTGTCCTAAGAATTCGACTCTTCGGATCCAAAATTCACATTTCGAGAATTTCGCATAAAGTTTCTCTTTTCGTAATATCCCTAGAACTTGTCGCAGATGATCGCCATGCTCTTTCTTACTTCGGGAGTAGATCAGGATGTCGTCAATGAAAACGATGACGAACTGATCCAAGTAAGGTCGGCATACTCTATTCATCAGATCCATGAAGACTACGGGCGCATTGGTCAATCCGAATGGCATCACCACGAACTCGTAATGTCCGTAACGAGTTCGGAAGGCGGTCTTCGGCACATCCTCCTCTAGCACTCGTAACTGGTGATACCCGGACCTCAGATCAATCTTAGAAAAATAGTTCGCCCCTTGCAGTTGGTCGAATAGATCATCTATGCGCGGTAGAGGATAACGATTCTTGACCGTCAGTTTGTTGAGTTCTCTGTAGTCGATGCACATTCTGAACGATCCATCTTTCTTTTTCACAAACAACACGGGTGCTCCCCATGGTGAGAAGCTCAGTCTGATGAATCCTTTTCCCAATAGTTCATTCAGTTGACTGGATAGCTCCTGCATCTCTGCCGGGGCTAATCGATAGGGTGCTTTGGCTACTGGGGTAGCTCCGGGAATCAGATCGATTCTGAATTCGACTTGTCTTACGGGTGGTATCCCTGGAAGGTCCTCGGGAAATACATCGGGAAAATCGCATACGTCGGGCACATCCTTGATGTCCCGGACTTCGCGTTTCACGTCTACAACATGTGCAAGAAATGCGTGACACTCCTTTCGTAAGTGCTTCTGAGCTTGGATACTTGAGATGATTCTAAGAGTGGTACTAGGTTTGTCGCCCAAGACAAGGAAGGTTTCGCCGGTTGGCAGATTAAGGCGAACGGCCTTATCGTAACATAGAATGTCCGCACGATGTGAACTCAGCCAATCCATGCCAATGATGACATCGAAACTCTTAATCGAGACTGGCATGAGGTTGATTTGAAAGGGATTATCGTTTAGAGTTAGGGTGCAGTTTAAGTATATCTCTTTAGTGCCTTCAGTTTTCCCGTTGGCCATTTCTACTATGAACGGTTCACTTAATGATTGTGGTATTGGTTTTAGCATGCTTTTAAAGTCGTGACTTACAAAACTCCTTTCCGCTCCACTATCAAACAAAATGCATGCATACGAGTTATCGAGAAGAAACGTACCCGTAACAACAGTAGGGTCCGCAATGGCTTCATCTTGTCCCATTGCGAAAACTCGGCCTCTTCCGCCGGTATTCCTGTTGTTTGCCTTCGGGCAGTCCTTGCGGTAGTGCCCTGTGCTCCCGCACTCAAAGCAAGCGCGGCTTACTCCGGTATTAGCAGTGGGGGCGGATTGTTGGGTTGGCTCCTTGCAATAGCGGGCTGTATGACCCTTCTTATTGCACCTGGTGCATTGAAGGCCATGACAGAGACCGTGATGGTGGAAGTTGCACTGGTTACATTTCGGTAGCTTTCCATTGTATGAACTTGTGGGGGCAGAGTTGGTAGGTACAGTAATAGCGTGGGTCGCTATCACTTGTTGTTTCTTGGGGTTCTCCTGGAGGATTTGTCCCCTCCTCTTGTTCCAAGGCCTACTCTGTCCCTGAGCCTCCCTAGGTGGATTTGCGGCTGTTGTGATGGTACTCTGTTTCGCTCCGTGATCGATGAGTCGTTGCGCCAGGCGTTTAGCGCTGTTGTAGGTGATAGGGTTGGAGGCTAGGACATGCCCTTGAATCTGGGGTGACAACCCCCAAATGTACCTTTCGACCTTCTTTGATTCTGGGTTGACCATGGTAGGGCACAAAGCAGCGAGATCGTTGAACCTAGCTGTGTAAGCGACTAGGTCAGACCCGACCATTTTCAAATTCCAGAGTTCCTGCTCAAGCTTTTGCACTTCACCCCTTGGGCAGTATTCTTCCAGTAGTAGTACCTTCAGTTCTTCCCAACTCATGGCGTTAGCGACAGTGAGCGTCACTGAGTTCACATGGCTTTTCCACCAAGTGAGGGCTCGATCTATGAAGGTGCAAGCAGCGAACTTAACCTTGCTTGTTTCTTGGCACAAGCAGATCTCGAAGACAGTTTCGGTCTTTTCGAACCATTGCATTAGTGCAATGACTCCGCCACTGCCATTAAAAGTCTTTGGCTTCGAGTTGGAGAACTCCTTGTAAGTACACTCTCTAACATGGCCCTGGCCGGTGCCACTATTGGGATGATTCGTGCTGCTTCCTGTACCTCCATTGGCATTGGAGTTTATTTGAGAGAGGGCTGCTGCTACTGCTGCTGTGATAGCAGCCTGGACCATTGCCGGATCATAAGTTAGTGGTGGAGGTGGTGGTGGGGTTGCGTTGGTACGTGCTGATCTACGAGGAGGCATTGCTCTGTCAAAAGGAAAAAAATGAGATATTATGAGTTTTGGTGGTTGTGAGTTGAATGATATTGAGTTAACTGCCTTAAATAGATTAAGAATTTGGTTTGATCAACAATGGGTTTTGAGCTTGATTTATTAATAACGTTTGAATGGATGCACTTATGAGTTGAACGGAATACACATATTTAAAACCAGAAAAGGGGGGTATGCCCTATATATATAAAACATATAGTTGTGTTACATCCGAGTTTAGACAAAACTTTTTGACCTTTCTAAAGGTCTCCGATTACAGAAAGTTTTAACGAAAAGAAAATTCTTATTCGAAGTCCTAATTTATAACAAAATTTGAAATCCTGGCAGGCACTACTTGCGACGTAGGTTGCGCTTGGAGCTTGACTCCGCATCTGATTGCTTCGATTCCATTAGGCGTCGATCAAAAGCGGCTTGTTGCTCCCTTAACTCGGCTAGGGCTGCAATTATCTGTGCCTGAAAGGCCTCAGACTGGAGTTGGACATTATCTTGTATCTTGTCCAGCCTACGGATATCGGAAGTGTGAACCTGCACTTCCACGTTGATATCCCGGAGTCGGCTTGCTTGTACTCCGGACTGATAGGACTGATTGGCTAACTTACCCACCATTACCGGGAGTGCTCGATCAGCCGAACTGCCACCGCGGACATCGTAGAAGTCCCGACACATGCCGTAGGGAGGGCGTATGCCTTGTTGTTGGCTCCAATGATGTAGGTGACTTCCCCAGACGGGAGTGGGTCCTTGGAAGTTCCTCACATGGACAGGAGGTTGAATGGGTGGTGGATCGATCACTTCAGGTTCTGAGTCAGTACCGGAGTCATCACCCAATTCTATGGGTTCCTCATCCTCTTCTGGATCATCTTCGATCCATCCTCCGTTGCCTTGGTTGGGAAAGTAGGGGTCATTGGGGTGGTGAAATCCAGCCATTTGACTGTACGAGAAATAGGGTCATAAGAATTGAATAAAGTCGGAACATGCAAAACATGTAAGTTAGTTTAAATAGCAATTACTCCTATAGCATTTAAATTATTGTGTTTGATTCTAATAACGGTTTGGTAAGTTTTTAAAATTTGTTGTCCACTGCAGACACCCCTCGGCACACGTTAGTCGGCTCTCGGACAAATATAGTTGATCAGGCTATATCCTTCCCAGTTCCGATTACGTGTCCCAAGGCGTACCTGTACTGTACAACTCATTAATAATACTTCTAATATGGTACGATGTGGAACTGTTATTTATTACTAAATGAATGCATGCTTACTTATAAAAACTAAATAGATTAAATTTCAAAAGCATGACTCTTCTCAGAGTGTTTTTGCCCAGTTGAGTTTATAGTTGTATAAAAAAAATGGTTTTGATATACTTAATTCACTATAAACGAAGCTCTGATACCAATCTGTCACACCCCCAAACCAGAACGGCGGAATCGTTCGGGGGCGGAGGACGTCATATTCAGTATCATAACAGTTCATAGAAAGGAAAGTACACACCACCATAATATAAATATGTTTGAAAAGTTTACATGATTGCAGGTGTTACATGTTTGCAAAAGAAATCAAATATAAAATGGCGATCCAAAATATGTTACTAACGCCAGTGCGTTAGTCTTCAGAAGTAGTTGCTACCTGGCTAGCGGTTTCCTGTGAATACAAGTTATTTCAAAGAAAAAGTGTCAACATTTAAGTTGGTGAGTTCATAAGTAGTGTTTTGAGAAGATGTATGCCATTCGAAAGTGTTTGCATGTTTTCCAGAAAAACCCTTATTTTCCCTATAAAAGTATGAGATGCATATGGATGTTCATGATGTAAATTGAAACTATTTGTACCGAGAAAATCCCTTATTTTCCTATTAGTTGTTTGTTTTGTATACAGGAAAAACCCTTATTTTCCTGACATAACTGGCAGTCTTGAAGACCGAAAATTGCAAGCAAGCGACGTGCTTGTAAGTCGTGTCATAGTTTTACATAGTAAAGCTATACGAAAATCACCCTTATTAAATGAAGAGTAGTTTTAATGACTACTTGTTCATAAAAGCATAATACCATAATAATTGTATATCCGATGAGTTTTATAACCATACTAAACATAATATGCCTGTAGCGACGTTCTTCAGGCGTCGTAGCGTTATGACAACTGTCACCCCAAAAGACGGACTGTAGCTAACAGTCAGGGCGCGGGATCATGACTTCCCGTATAGATCTATACACATTTGACACGTTCTCCGAACGGGAGACTCTGGTTATAGACAGGACTTGTAGCATTATTTTCTAATAAAGAAAGTAACGTTTGAAGATATACACGACTCATGGATTCTCAACTAAGTCCGTAATAAGGTAGTAGTTTGTATGCAAAGTTTAACCTCTTTCACAATGTTTGACAAAGCATAATCATAAGTTCTTTGAATGCATGAAATGACTTAGTAAAGAATGTTACCCTTGATATGATGTGTTTGTATGTAAACGTATAAATAAAACATATTTCTATTTATAAACATATTATATCCCAAAGAGGGTAAAGCTGTGTTGTGAGGGGTTTTGTATCATAATAACTTCACAAGATAGTTAAAACAACAGTATGAAAAGTATATCAAAAGGTTAATGTTTCACACGAATTTAGTCATGTGTTAACTTGTATTCCTCCCCAAAAAGAGTATAAAACATTTAAAATGTATTTAAAGAGTGTTCAAAGGGGATATGAACTCACTTGATAGTTTGAAGATTGTGAGGTGGAAAACCGAGCAGAGTTTCGTCTCGGGAAACTGATTTTTCTTGGGATTCTCGGGAATCTCGGGAGTAGAATCGGCCTTCGGGACTTGAGCCAAAAAGACCAGAGCTTCGGGTTTGAACGGACACGGAAAACGAGGAAATGCTGAGAGAGAGAGAGAAGAGAAATGAACCCTTTCTTTGGAAACCCTCGCATTCTATTTATAGGAAGGCAGGTCTGCCTCGGTACGCGGGGCGTACGCTCGTACACGCTACGTACGCGTACGTCATGCATGACCGAAGCCTCGACTGCCTCGGTTCGGATGGGACGGGTTCTTGGGTTCTCGGGTCGGATGGGACGGGTTGCTGGGGAGGTGGGTCGGATGGGACGCCGGGTCAGATGGGACGTCGGGTCGGATGGGACGTCGGGTCGGACGGGTCGGCTTCCTCGGATATGGCGACGTGGACGATCCAAGGCCAATCCTCTCGGTTACGCGGGGCGTACAGGAGTACGCAGCGCGTACTTCGGAGAAGGACGCTGACTCCTCTTCGGATAATATCCGAATTTTGAATTAAATAAATAATTAATTTATTTAATAAACTTCAAAAATCCATATCTTCTTCATACGAACTCCGTTTTCGATGGTCTTTATATCCACGCGTAGGTGAGACTACGATCTACAACTTTCGTTTAGACTCCGTTGGCAAATTCCAAAATTATTTTTATTATTTATTTTATAACTAATCGTTTTTAAGGAATTTCTTTGAAAAATCATAACTTCCTCATGCGAAGTCAGATTTGGACGTTCTTTTTGTGTACGCTCACGGTTTAATGTTATCTATGACTTTCATTTAGATACCTAAGGCTAAATGTTATCGTATTGAAACTTTGCGTTTTTCGTTTGATTGGTGTTGTCGGTTTTGACAGAAATCTTAGAATGGTCATAGCTTCTTCGCCATAACTCAGATTTTAGTGTTCTTTATTTATTTGGAACCTTTAAGACGATATCTACTACATAGCGTACTCCAAATCAGAGCTTTTGAACAATTCATTTATCGATGATATTCCCATTACATTCAAAAGGGGTTACAAGGCTCGGTTTATAATACCCGGGATAACGGGTTGTTACAGAATTGTTGCCATATTTCACCGTTCCACCATCTTTGAGGGACAGAAACTCCCTCAGTTCTTCCCTTCTTCCTGTCATGTAAAGCGAGCAGCGACTGTCAATGTACCATTCTTCGTCGAACTGCTCGTCACGAATAAGCTACAAAATATCAAGCAGATTTAGGAACCCAAAGCTTCTTGGTTCCTTGTGAGCCTTTTACAGAATAGGGAGTTGTAAGAGAAACATCAATCAGATAAGTTCTTTTTATTAATGTATTTTGATCTTTTCTCTTGACTGGTAAAAACTTTGATTTTATTCGATTTGGACTCATTTGATTTAGACATAGGATTTGTGGTTTTGACGTCTGCATGCTTTCGAGTCTCTTTCGGGCATCTTTCGTCTTCTGGAAAGAGATTTCCTTTCCCTTTTGAATCTTTTGTTGATTAAGAACGAGAATAAGAAGAAGGAGATTTATAAGCAAAGTTAGACCTTTGGTTATTGTTCTTCCTTGGTTGAGAATGGAAACTACTTTCCCTTCTGTTCCTCTCACAAGTGGACTTGGGACTGAACCCATTGATTCGGTTGCTTACATGTTAAGGACCGAAAGCTTCCTTCCGGTTGTGATTGCCCCGGGGACCGAAATTACCCTTTCGTTTTGTTTTACTTTGGGGACCGAAAGTACCCTTTTGGTTGTTTATCACCTGATGCCCGAAACTTTCCTTTCGGTTGTTGTGACTTCGTGAACCAAACCTATGCCTTTGTTTGTTTTCATGGTAGTAGCCAAAATCCTTGTTTCGGTTGTTCTCGCCATGTAAGGGAGACTGATTTCGTGAAGTGGAATGGATCTTGTTTCTCCTTACGACTTGTTTTTCTTTTCATACCTAACGTAATGAGGATTCTGAGATTGCCAAAATTGTTTCCTTTCTGTGAGATTTTTCTTATATCTCAAGTTATGTTTGTGTTTTCGTTCCGAAACCTGTTTCGGGGTCTTGTGGATGTTAGCTTTCTGCTTCAGTCTTTGAGTATGTGTTTCGCTCTTTAGAGATGAGGTTTCGCTTGCCTCTTTGACTGGTTCGACTCGAACCTCTTTTGTACCACTAGTTCTTGGCACATCAAAATTGTCAGGCTTGTTGAGTGGTTCTGCCACATACCTCCCCTTAACTTTCCAGGATGTTTTCTCCGATAGGCCACCAGTTTCATCAGCGTTGTCAATCGAAGCAGACCAAAAGAATTCATCACAGCCATCAGCATCATCTTCGTTTACTAACGCTGTGAGTTCGACTGTTTGATGTTCAGTTACTCCAGTAACCTTATAGACCTGATTAGGAGTAGTTTGGATCTTTTGGTATACAACTGCTTTTTCCTTAAGTACTTTGGTCTTATCTTTGGACATACGAGCAAACTCAACTGAATTTTCAGAGATGAGATTTTTGTGGTTTTCAGGTTTGCTCTTGAAAAATTCTGAGCAGTCAACCTCATCGTCTACAGAGATTTCACTCATGTCATCATCCTCATTAAGTTCAGATGCATTTTCAACATCAATTTTATTTTTTGAACTCAACTTGGCATTCAACGAGTCAAATTTTTGTACAGTCTCGGTTCTCAGTTTTAGTTTGTCGTTTTCATCGAACAGATTTTTGAGCATGTCCTTATGGTCTTTTGACTTTATGTAGGACTCTATTTTGTCAAGACCAATTTTGTAGGCAGGAGATATTTCATCAGAAGATACAAAATTTTCACAGTTGTAAGCTTCGACATCGACTTCATCCTCCTTTAGCTCAAGGAAGGGTAAAATCATGCTATGTATCTTTTTTCCTACTTCACAATCGAGATAAAACTGAGTAATATTAAAATATAATCTTTTAGCAATCAAACAAAAAAAATTTCGTTGTTTTAAAAGCTTAATATTGTCTCGTTGCAAATAGATTGATTCATCCCTAGACCTAATTAATTCCTTCTCCTTTTGCTCAATCCAGATTCGCCTCTCCTCACTCTTCGACGATAACCTGCTAATTTGATCAGTCAGGTTAGAGTTTGTGACATGAGTTTCGGTAAGACTTCCACTTAAACTAGAAAATTTAGATTTAATCCATTTAGTTCCTTTTCATAGTTTGTGATGGGTATTTCCAGAGAAATAAGAATAGTTTGTACCTTCTTAATCAACTCATCACATTCGTTGATCTACGCACTAAAAAGTTTTGCAGAAAAACATATGTCCTCTCGTTCCTTCTCGTCATCCAGTCCACTATTGTTTGTGTATCCTCGCATCTGTGACACACCAACCGTCACCATCAAACATCTTCCCTCAACCTTTTCTTATTTCACCAGCAGAGCCCTGCCATGAGTGGGCTTTCTTACTTCTTCGTCCTCTGAATCTGTGGACCACAACTAAACTCCACCAAAGTCATGATCATCACTAGTACCCTGCATAATTAAAGCATTCATGGTATTATTTTTAGTTGTTGATTTCTTTTTCTTGATCTCATCCAATCATCTTAGGAGGTTCGCTTCTTCATCGTCTTCGTCAACCCTTTCGGATGTCTTCTTCAGCATGCAATCTTTGGCAAAATGATTCTTGCCTCCACAATAATGGCATTCAAAACCTGAGTCACATCAAATATTTGTTTCCTTCTTAGATTCTTCAGTCTTAGAAACCATCTTCGGTTCCTCTTTCACCTTTTCGGAACTGTAACTTCCCTGCCAGTTTCGGTTCTTATTGGCGGAGAACTTTCTTTTGATAAACTTTCTTGGATTGGACACCATCAAAGCGTATTCTTCACCAGTTAGATCATAGTCGGCAAGATCTAACTCTTCTTCTTCTTCAACTGCACTTTTTCCCTTGGAGATTAGAGCTAACGAACCTAAGCTGGAAACCACATTCGTTTTCTATGACACAACACTCTCATGAGACTTCAGAATTCCCACCAGCTTCGCCAGAGAATAGGATTTGAATTGTTCATGTGCCTTCACAGTAGAAATAGCTGTTATCAATTCGAGTCTAAGACCATTCATGAAGGTAACCTTCTGCTCAATAACCTTTCTTTCGATCCCATGCTTTATCATCTTACTAAGAAGATGATTAAATCGATCAAATGCCTGAATAAATTTCTCTTCGGGCTTCTGTTTGAAGTCACCAAATTCAGAAAGTAATAGAGTTTGAATCGAATGCTCCAGATCTTCATCAGTAGAATATAATTCCTTCAGCCTATTCCATATCTCCTTCGCTGTAGTGCAAGAGCTTACTAACCGAAAGGTATCCGATTGCAAAGTGAACCTAATCATCCTTAATGCTTTGATGTTGCATTGAAAATTGTCTTTTTCGTCTTGAGCAACTTCCTTCACATCGGCGAGTAGTTTGTTATACTCCTTTTGCGTTTTGATTATTTTTGAAGTGCTTGAGTGAGCAAACGGACCAACTGTGATTGCTTCCCAAATCAAATACCCATTATCCTCTGAACCAATTACATAATCTTTGAAGTGGTGCGTCCAGACTTCATAATCCTGAGTATACAAGATTGGAATCCTTGTTGTCGATCCAATACTATTGGAGATATTTGTCGGATTTGATTGTGAATCTTCCATAAACATTGTGATAATGTTTGACTAATAACCTGCTTAAGATCAAACTTGTAATTTATTGTTAGGGCAAGATCGATAATTAATGAGATACACCAATGTGGAATGACCACTCAATTAATATCAATCAATGCAGAAAACCCTAATAACTTCTTCAACAGGAGAGATGTGTATGAATTACAAAGCCTCCTGCTCTGATACCAATTAATGAGATAAAATCTATAGGATCGTTTAGATCTTTTACAGGTTAATCCAAGAAAAACAAGCAATTATATTAAACTAAACAACGAACACAAGATGGAATCAAAATAATACTGAATGATTCAAATGTATTCACGCCTCAGCATAGCTCGATTAAGAACTTCCACTGTAGAGGCGAGCTATGATTTATAATACGATAAAGAGAATTGATCAATCGACAGTTACAATGATGCATGCATGCACCTTAAATACTAAAACCCTAGAATAAAACAAAACAAGGTTGGACAGGCCCAAACCGGTTACAAAACAGGGCTAATCAAACCGAGCCCAAGACGCAACATTCAGAACTCACCATGTCTATAAGACATTGTTGAAAGTCTTTCTACCAGTACCCAAGTCTTTCAGAATGAGACCAATTCTAGCATAAAAATTGTAGACCAACACGTATCACAACTCACGAAATCGATGAGCAAGATGGAAGCACAATGAAAGTTCCCTTCTCAGACTGAGAAAAAACCAAAGCACAAAGCTTATGATATGAGTCTCAGAAGTGTTAAAAGCTACAAGGTAACATATCAGTAGGAAGACGAAGAAGAAGTGATGGTGGTTGAACAAGAACATGTAGTAACTGAAGAGGTGCAGAAAAAAATACAAAACTGAAGCTGAGGTAAAAATCACTCCTCCCCTTTTTCTTTCAATATTGAAAACACAAAAAAAGAAAAGGAGGACAGATAGATTATGGACTTCTTCGAAACAAATTGAGGTAAACATCCCACTTCTAGATGCTATAAAATAGCTACCCTGACATGCAAAATTTCTGAAAGAAATATATACTTCTAAAAGAAAACTAAAAGGTAACAAAACGGTTATAGTCAGTGAAAATATTTCAGCTGTTTTATAGAAAAGGTTTCCCCAAAATGCAAGGATCCAGAGGTATTTACTATTCCTTGCAAGTTAGGGAATCTTTCATTGCCTCGTGCCATGCTAGACTTATGAGCTTCAATAAACATTTTAAGTTATTTTGTTTTTAAAACTATCGGGCCAGGGACACTGAAAAGAATAGGTGTTATAATTCAGTTGGCTGATCAGCCACTAGTACACCTAAAAGGTGTACTAGAGGACATTTTGTTCCAAGTGAATGAGTTGATATTCCTAGTTGTTTTTTATGTTTTAGATATAGGAGACAACGACTCATCGAATTCTAGTTCTATTCTTTTAGAGAAACCATTTTTGAAAACGTCAAGAACTAAAATAAATGTTTATAATGGTACCCTTTCCATGAAAGTCGATGGTGAAGTTATGAAGGTCAATATTTATGATGCCATGTGCTATCTAGATGATGTTTCAACTCTTAGTTTCATAGATGTAATTGAACCAGTAACTACTGAATATTTTGAGATTACTAAACAGGAGTTACTAGCTTTAGTACTCCACATAAATTTGTTTTCTAATGCAACCTAGGGTTTATAAGAAAAATATGCTATTGACAAGAAATTGTAGGAAATGGTAGCTCACATGGACTAACAAAACTCAGGTATGAAAAGTAGATCTTAAGGTTACCTAATTCTAAATCCAAACTTTTTACTTCTGTAGTGCAAGCACCCACACCCATCTTGGAGCTGAAGACTCTACCATAACATTTGAGATATCCATTTCTTGGAGAAGAGGAAACACTTCCAATTATTATATCAAATAAGATGTCATAAAGGACTCATACCATCTTTATGCATGCACAAAATTCTAATGGAGGAATATTTCAAATAATCGTAAGAAGCACAATGAAGACTGAACCCTCCGATGATGGAAGTAGTTAAGAAGGAAATTATGAAAATTTTGGATGCTGGAATGATATACCCCATATCTGATAGCAAATAGGCCAGTCTAGTTCAGTTCGTACCGAAGAAAGGTGGAGCAACAGTGGTGGACAATAAATAAGTAGAATTAGTGCCGATTATTTGCTATCAGATATGGGGTATATCATTCCAGCATCCAAAATTTTCATAATTTCCTTCTTAACTACTTCAATCATCGGAGGGTTCAGTCTTCATTGTGCTGCAAGAATTCTACATAGAGATTCGAGAAAAGATTAGGAAAGAAAATCTGGTAGCTGATCACCTGAGCTGACTCGTTCTGCTAGAAGACTAGACACATATCTACGAAACTTTTCCCGAAAAGCATCTCTTCGTTGTTTAGAATCCACCATGGTTTGCTAATATAGTAAATTACTTGGTCTCGAGAGAACTCCCTTCGGACCTCACTCGAGCTTAGAAAGACAAAATAAAGAAGGAGGCAAAATGATACGTTTGGGACAAGCCCTATTTATGGAAATATTGTGTTGACCAGGTGTTGAGAGAAAAACTTGGAGACACACTTGAACAAACGTTAGAACAAGTATATTGCGGAATAGTTAATCTCAAAGGATCTAAAAGCTCAACAATAATATAGTTAGATAGTTAGATAGTTAGTTGTGGAAAGTAGAGAAATATAAATGACAACAATTGTTATATCAAGAATACACTTAAACTGATTCATAACAAGGAATGCATTCACTCTGAGTTAATAAGGAAGATCAAGTTTAGTGATTAAGTCTAGAAGACTTGCTCCGAAGAGAGGTTATGTTTCAGTAGCAAATTAGAGTGTGAAGAGTAGTAAGATAGAGAAATGAAGAAGATAATTTGTGTATTAAGAAGTTATATGTTATTTTGAATACATCAGAAAGAGTCTCTTTTTATAGAGTTTCTTAAATAAAAAAATACTCTATAAGCAACCGTGCAAGGCATGCTGGATAATAGAGTACATTACATAAAGATAAGAAAAGAAATAACAAAGGACTGCATATGCTGAAGACGAGTTGACTCCGGGTGCTGAGATGATCGCTGATGGTGAATAGTTGCGGTAGATAGATGATTGCGGTATCTTAGTTCAAGAGGGTCACTTTTATATTTCAACAATTTCCCCCTAAGTGACCTCTTTAACTTCGGTTCAGGTATCAAGTTTGAGGAACTTGATCAAAATCCACTAGAATTTTCTGACATTTTCAAGGCAAGTGATTCTTCTAGAAATTTCAAACTTGACTTCAGCAGTAGTGTGCTTCGATCTTTCTACTGTGGTCTTGCAGATGTCAAGTTGTTTCTTGGACAGGCGGTGCATAGCATTCATCGGAATGAAGTATTTGACGTTGTCAGCCTTCTGTTTGAAAATGATCCCAAGTTCAGGAAAGTTTGTTGCGCCAAATGATCTTTCTTCAAAGCCTTCGGTGGGCATTGGCACAGGTTCAAGTGGGGGGAGATCAATCTTCCTGATGATGGTGGGGTGGATATCCGCATCGATCTTGGCGAAGTCACAAACTGTGTCCCTTAGAAATGATTTGGCTTTGTCGAGCGCCATTTTCATCTTCGGATGCTTTTCTGCCTATTTTTGGAATACTCTGACAATGAGGAATATTTCTTCCGGATTCATGCTTGGAAAATCCACCTGAGTGCGTATGTAGTCATGTTCTCTTCTAGTAAGAGTGTACTGAACGAAGTCAGACTTCATGAACTTCCGCATCTTGTAATTTGTAACTGCGGATGGTCTATTGTTAGACCATATGTTTTCCACAGAGGAGCCATGCTTTGCATAAAAGCGATCGAGTCTTTCAAATTCCATAGGCAGTCATTTGTGATTAGGGAGACTGCAGTCAAAGGACTCAAAAACTGCAAAATACTTGGCATTGGGAGAGATTGGGATATCCCAATAACCATCAGAGGGAGGTTCAGCATACGTGAGATGTGGAGTATAGTCTTCATCTAGTAGCCTGCGGGGCGGATTGACCCATGAGTTAATTAGCGACTCATCTATCATTATATCAAATCCGCATTCTCTCCATATGAGTTCAGCAAGCTTGGCCGCTTTCCAATCGTGTTTCCTTTGGGCTATGGCAGGAGAGTCTGTGGAACTTGCTGATAACATATTTTACTCAAGATTTTTGAGGCGAGGAGGAGTCTCAGGCCTACTGAGGGTGTTGTTTATAGGTGAAGAGTGAGGAGATGGAATATTGTGGGATGGTGGAGGTGAGGGCTGTGGTGGAGGAATTTTCTTTGTGGTGATGGGAAGACTCTGATGGATGGAGGTATCCGAGTGGTGGACTTCTTCATCACTCCCCCCTCTTGAGGGATGCAACAGAGGTGCTTCCTCAAGCCATTGTTTAAGGCCATCCACTTTGGCACAGACTTCTGCAAAGTGAGCTTTCATGGTCTTGGCCAACTGTGAGTTGTTTGAGATGGAGGAGTTAAAGAGCAGCTTGTGTATATCTTTGGTAAGCTGGAGGATCTCAGGGCCATGGAAGTTAGAAGTGAGGGATTTCTGCATTCTGTTGATTGTGGCATGAAGAACAGAGATAGTGGACTCATAGGCAGTATGAGTCTCATCTATCACTTTCTGAGATAGCGAAGCTTGATCCGCAATGGCTGTTTGAAGATCTTGTTTGATTGCGGTCACCTCAGTAATGAGGCGTTCCACTGCAGCCATAAATTCTTGATGATCGGCCCTGCGGTTGTTGTCAAGAGATTGGATCCCCATTTAGACTTTGAGAGAGATGCACTCAGCAACCATACGCTCTCTCATCTCAAGTCTTTCAACTCGTTCAATTAAGGACTGCGGTCCTGGAATATCTTCAGATGGAGGTTGGTAGGTTTAACTGCAGCCAAAATTTGATCAACTTTGGCTTGGAGATTGAGGAATTCCTTCCTAGTGACAGCATCCTTCTTCTTCTTCTTTTTCTTTTCCTTGGGCTTAGAGGTGGAATGTTGAAAACCGCTGGACTCTTCTACTTCTTCGAACATCATAAGGTCGTCGTCTGAAGGATTTGGTTTGTTGACCTCTTGGATGTCTTCATCATCAAAACTGAAGGTAGGGGCTGAGTTGAGTTCAATTGCCGGCTCTTCGTCTTGAGATGGGTTGACTGCGGGAGATGGAACAGGAGTTGGAGTAGGAGGAACCTTCGAGGTAGCTGCGGCTGCGGCTGAAGCTTGAGCTTTCAACATAGTGTCTGCCATTTGATCCATCCAGGTTTGAACCTTTTGGATTGTGGCAGCAGTATGAGCATTGCTGATGGCATTTGCCCAGTACTTGGCCACAGACAATATTTCCTGTTGTTTCTGTTGTTGTTGTTTGACCTATTGCTCCTTGCGGGCTTGGAATGCTCTTTTAAAAGCAGCATATTTCTTGATTTCGGCATCAGTAGTAGGCTGATACCGACTCCAAGAGTCACTTGAATCATCACCGTCAATTCGTTGTGTTCGCACCAAGGTGTCCCTTGGGTTCACGGATCCTTGCACATGAGTGCTCACCGTGCCTAAACCACCTGAAAATAATGGAAGTAGAGTAGGATTTCCTGGGCTTCCTTGGTCTCCTTGACCCGTGGTCAAGTCTGGTCTCGGCCCAGTTCTGGCATGGGCGAAAGAGATGCCTTGCGGATGGAGTGGTGTTTGAAGTGTTTGGGATACATGCAAAAGGATGGAGTCTAACTCCTCAGAAGAAAAGGTGTGCAGTCGGGAAGCCCTGGAGACCTTAGGGTGATGTCCAGATTTATCTACTTGAGATATAACTGGGGGGCTGTCTCCACATTCGGATGATGAAGAGGATGAAACAATCTCACATGATGAGGTTGAGTGGTATTTGAGTGTGGTATTGAATGGATGTGCGGCCATCCCAAGGACTACCGAAGCCTGTTGAGAGGCTACAATATCAGTCCGGTCACGCATTTGGCCAGAAGTTTCAATTGTTTTTCTTTTCTTGAGGATAGATATTGGTTGTCTATCTTCCTCAGAGTCACTGCTCGATACAGTGGTGGGTTTGGTTTTGCTTTTCTTTGAGGGTGCGGTTTCTTTTGGGGCATTCTTCTTAGGTGTACTAGTTTTCCTTTTAGATGCCACAGTTTTTCTCCGTTGAGAAGGGTTAAATAGTGTAGTAGCAGAGGGGCTGCGATACCCTCAGGAAGAATGGTTGTAGAAGGAAGAGGTGGGGTAGAAGGGTATGGGACAATACCCTCCATGGCCTCTATATGATCTGAGACATCAGCAGTCTCAAGACCAAGCAAAGTAAGAATGTGAATGGGGAGCCTGCGAATAGGTCCAAATAAAGTTTGATCAGAAGAGGGATTGTACCTTTTGAGATCCTTAGTGACAAAGAAGTTGATGCCATTGCCCATGTTGATACCAACATCCGCATGTAGATCAGATATGCACAAAGACCAGAATCGAGCAAAGGTGAGATCGGTTGGGTTCTCCCTTCGGTGCTCTTTAGGGATATATTGGAGGAAATCATCCCAAAGAATCTGTCCATAATTGACATCGTGGCACGTGTAGATGCTCCACACTAGTTCAAGGAGATTCAAACCCATGTTGTCGATGCCTCTGGTCCTGCCAGACAGACATCGGATGACGAAATGGCATACGAACTGCCAAACCGCAGGCAGTTGGTTCTTCTAAAACTCGTCAATCCATCGGATCGGTTTCTGATAACCCATTTGGTAGAGTGCGGTGGTGATGTTAGATAAGGATTGTGTGAAGATCTTGATGGAGGGATGAATCAGAAGATTTATGGCAGACAAGAACTTCTCTTTGGTCAAGATGACCAAAGAATCATCGATAAGGTTAAGATGCACTTCTTGTGGGTTCTCCAATGGTCTGTATGCAGAAAGAGCACACCTAAAGAGTGTAGAAACAGAAACAACGTTAGTGAATGCGTCAAATGGGCCAAACAAAATATGGTTCTTGAGATACTTGATCATAAGCTTAGTTGGGGCATTGTACGACGGATGATCTTCAAAGACTGCTCTGAAGTTGCTTGAAGCTATCGTTGGAGATGTGGAACCAGTTGGATTCATGGAGCCTAAAGCCTTGGATTGCTTCTTTGATGCACCTGATTTCGCCATTGAGAGATGAGAAATTGGAGTTCTTGAGAGTTTATGGGATTTTTGGAGAGTTGAGAGAGAACAATCGATTAAACAGAGAGCGTAAATGATTTTAGGGAAGAAGATGGGTTTATAAAGGAGGTAAAAAGGATTTTAACCCTAGGTAAAAGATAGAAGAGGGTAAGAAGTTGAATGGGGTTTTTTTTTGGGGGGGGGGGAATCAATGATTCTGGGATTAAATCTCAACCACACGAAGATGAAACGGGTTTTGGAAAGATTTTGAGAGATCTCAAAAAGGGTTTGCATTTAATGGCGGATTAGACTCTTGGAAATACGTCAGGTAAACGTGGGGTGATGAGAGAGAAACTTATAACTAATGGGACATGGTTGGCAAAGGACAAGTTGAGGATGGATTTATTTAGGAATCGTTCTTTTTGTCATCATCCCTAAAATAGGTATGATACGGGGTTTATTCAGAAAGGGAATGTGACAGTTTCTAAAGGGAATGTTTGTATTTTATTTAATGAAGGATCATTAAATAGCACACAAAGATTCGAAAGTTAATGAATCTGTTGGAATTTATTTAAGATGATTGCGGATGGAATCATCATTGGGGTTGAGAAACTTCATCGCGGATGAACAAAGAAAGATTTCAGAGAGAATCTGCGAGAAAACACTTGTACAAAGGTTTGAAATAAAAGATCATTAGAACCCATGAGAGGTACGTATGACATATGGTTGCGGTACCTAGACTGCAGTACCAAAACCATCTATCATATGTAATTCTCAGTTAGAACCGCAATGGAGACCAAAGATGGTATGCGGTAGCTAACACTTCAGAAAGAATTGCAGGTCCGGATTCATCATTCCCAACATTTGTAAGAATGCATTGAGTTTTGTAGAGTCAAGAGATTTTGTAAAAACATCAGCAATCTCTTCATGAGTAGGAACAAAGATGAGTTCAATATTACATTTCAGAATATGATCTTTGATGAAATGATATCATAACTCAATATGTTTTGTCTTGGAGTGCTGAATAGGAGTATGAGAGATCGCTATAGCACTTTCAGAGTCATAGTAAATTGGTATCCGCAGAATTCTGTACCCATAGTCTAGCAACTGTGTCTTCATCCAAAGAACTTGGGAATAGCAGCTGGCTACGGCCACATACTCGGCTTCTACGGTAGATAGGGATACACACGTTTGTTTTCTTGAAGACCAGCTTACAAGTCTTCCTCCTAGGAATTGGCATCCACCTGATGTACTTTTTCTATCGAGCTTGCAACCTGCATGATCTGCATCGGTGAAGGATTGAAGACTGAAGTCGTTGCCTGCGGGATACCGTAAACCCATTGATTTGCTTCCTTTAAGATACCGGAGAATTTGTTTGGTTGCGGTCATGTGAGACACTTTTGGATCAGCCTGGTATCTTGCACATACACCAGTTGTGAAGACAATGTCAGGTCTGCTTGCGGTGAGGTACATCAATGAACCAATGATACCTCTATAAGTCTTGTGATCCACAGATTCACTAGAGGGATCAGCAGAGATCTTATAACTGAAGGCCATAGGGACCTTAGAAGAAGAGTAGTTGTCCATTGAATACTTCTTCAGAAGTTCAGTGGCGTATTTTTCTTAATGAATGAAAATTCCTTGCTGAATTTGTTTGACTTGAAGACCTAGAAAGAAATTAATCTCTCTATTCATGCTCATTTTGAATTTGTTGGTCATGAGCTTAACAAATTCATCTACCATGCCTTGATCAGTCGACCCAAAAATGATATCATCCACATATATTTGTACCATCATAAGGTGGTCACCATTTGCTTTTCTGAATAATATGGGATCAATCACTCCTCTTTTGTACCCGGATGAGACAAGGAATTCAGAGAGTGTCTCATACCAAGCTCTTGGGGCTTGTTTCAGGCCATAGATTGCTTTTTCAAGCTTGTAGTAGTGGTCTGGAAATTCAATATTTTCAAATCCTGGAGGTTGCTGAAGATAAACCTCTTCTTTTAGTTCCCTATTGAGAAAATCACTCTTAACGTCCATTTGGTGTACCTTGACATTTTTGTGGGCTGCGTATGCTAGAAAGATCCGGATGGCTTCCATGCGTGCTACCAGGGCATACGTTTCATCGTAGTCAATGCCTTCTAGTTGACTATAGCCCTTGGCAACAAGTCTTGCCTTGTTTCTGATGACTGAGCCAGATTCATCTAGCTTATTCTTGAAAACCCATCTTGTACGAACAATAGTATGACCTTGTGGAAGAGGAACAAGTTGCCATACTTTGTTTCTTTCAAATTCTTCTTGCATTGCGGCTATCCATTCCGGTTCAAGCAATGCTTCTTTGATCGTTCTAGGTTCAACTGAAGACATAAATGCTGCATAGTGGCAGTGATCAGATAAGTCCTTGGAAGACCGAGTCTGAATACATGCGGATGGGTTGCCAATAATTTGACCTGGTGGGTGGCCTTTTGTCCATACATGAAGACGTGGGATAAGATGATCAGCAACTGTGGTAGAAGGAATATCTTGGATGTCAGAGGAATCTGTGGTTAGGTGATATTGCCATATTTATACCTATTTTTAGGCAATATTTAAGTACAATTTTATTAAAAAGTTGGTAATTTGTTTAGAATAATGGTACTTATGAGCTTAAATGTTATTTATAGCCAAAAAGAAGACATTTTGAAGAAAAGGGGACTGAAAGCGTTAAAGAAAGAAACTTCGGGAATTAAAAGAGTAAAAGTGAAGAAAATCTGGAAAAAGATTATTCACAACGTGAATCGTTGGTTCTAGAAGATATGTACGCGGGTGAAGGAATCCTTGATGGGCACGGTTATCTACAACTCACGACGTGAATTTCTTACTATTCACGACATGAATTTATGGATATCAGTAACTATATAAATCCTTGACCATTACGAATAAAGGCACCATTTGGCAGAAGGAAGGAGTTTAAGAAGACGATTTAGAGCGAAAGAAAGGTTCTGGAAGAAGGTTTTTAACATAAAAAAGAATAAAGGTCTATATTTTAGTTAAATAAGAATATGTCTTTCATTATTTTTAGCTGTGTTGGTTTAGTTGCTATGATGAGCAGCTGAATCTAGCTACTCTTGTTTAGCTAGATGAAGCTTTAAACTTATGAATAGTTTAATGTTTATGGATTATTTTTTAGTTGGTAAAAATTGCTTGTGTTTGATTTGTATAACCTAGCATGCTACTGTTTGTTTATCTAATTGCTTGATTGCATGTTCTGTGTAGCTTAGTGACCATTAAACTACATGAACTTGTTTACCTAATGATTTAGTGAACATTGAATTGTTAGAGCTAGGATTGACCAATCTTAGTTAGTAATTAGAATAAATAAGCTTAGTTGTGCTAGAGAACGTGTATTGTGATCATAATTGCGTTTATATAACAAATCTTACATAGCATATTTACATTCATAATTAGTTTGGTGTTTAATTATGTGTGAACATACATGGTTTGACATGAATTAATTATTGGTAAAGTTAGAACAAAATTACTAATACAACTAAAAACCAACTTAATAATCCGTAATCATTAGCTAGCCATAAGGGAGAAGTGGATTCAAACTAAACAAGAGTGTGTTTTTAATTATTGAATTTGAATTTAAGTTCATCTGATCTTGTAAAATCAGGTAAAACCCCTTTTAAACTTGTTAATAATTAGGTTAATTTAATAGTAAGTAAATTAATTAGTAACACCGTTCCCTGTTATTGACACCCGACTTACCCAAGCTATACTGTAATCTGACTAGGTACATTGCCTATAAGTGTATAGTTAGTTAAGTTTGTTAGGTTATAAATATTAAAATTAGTGAGTACTTTTGTGCACATCATTAGGGATGGTAGTTCCCCCTGGATTTGAGAACATCCCGTTGAATCATCTTGATCTATTGGAGCGTAATTTTCTTGAGGAATCGACAGAGGTTGAGGTTCCCCCTGGATTGTGGATGGGAGTTTCTCTGGAACCTGAGAAGGTTCCCCCTGGAATGCAGATGGGAGAGTGACAATTCTAGGATCGGTTCTAGTGTCAATATTCTCTATGAATTCATCATCTGAGTCCTCCCAAGGTTCGTTTGATGGTGAAGCTTCACTTTGGACAGGAATGTAAACAGCATCAGGTACTGGAACCTCAACGGTTGTGACAAGATCCGGAGTAGAGCTTTCCCCCTCAACCGGAGAGGTGGAAGTATTGAGCGATACTACTTTAGATAGAGATGGTCCAGATACATCAGCATGTTGTTGTTGAGCTGCGGGTGACACTAGAACTTCGGATAGTTTCGCCGTTTCAATGGGATCAAAAAGATCATCATAGTTGACTTCAACTAGATTTAGAGGTCCGGAAGCGGCTGGAATGTCACTTTCCATGATTGCAGTGGTTTCGGTGGACGGTGGTGCGATGCGGATGTGAGAATCATCAAATTTTACATTAAAGCTTTCAATGATCAACCTTGTTCATCTGATGAGCACCCGATATGCAACCTTGTTAATGGAATAGCCAAGGAAGATACCTTCGTCAGACTTTGGTGCAAACTTGTTGAGTTGGTCTCTGTTGTTGATCACGAAGCATCTACATCCAAAGATATGAAAGAAACGAACATTGGGTTTGCGATTGTTGAGACCTTCATATGGTGTTTTATTGAGACGCTTTCACACGATACTTCGGTTTTGAAAAAAGCATGCGGTTGCTACTGCTTCAGCCCAGAAGTAGAGAGGAAGTTGGGAGAAGTTAAGCATGGATCTGGCTGCTTCAACGAGTGTGCGGTTCCTTCTTTCTACTACACCATTTTGTTACGGTGTATAGGGTGCTGAAAAGTTGTGAGAGATGCCTTTGGAAACCAAGAAACTGTTTAGAAGATGATTAGTGAACTCAGTTCCATTATCGCTGCGGATGCGTCTGACTGGAAGCTTGATTTAAAGTTCGATTTCTTTGATGAAGTAAATAAAGATTTGCAGTGTCTCTGATTTGAGTCTGAGAAAGAAGACCCATGTGAAGCGTGTATAGTCATCAACAATAACCAGTATATACTTTTTTTGGTGAAGACTGGCTACGGTTGAGGGACCGCAGAGATCAATGTGTAATAGCTCCAGTGGTTCAGAGATAGAAGAATCCATTATCAGAGGATGGCTTGCTTTTGATTGTTTACCACATTCACATGCTAGACAAAGGGTATCGTTGCTGAATTTGAGAATGGGGAGACCATGGACTAGTTCTCCAGTGACGAGGTTGTTGATGTACCGAAAGTTGAGATGAGCTAGCTTGCGATGCCATAGCCAGTAGACTTCGGATACAGCTTTGGATAAAAAGCAGAGCTGCGGTTTACCAATGATGAGAGAAACATCCAGAGGATACATCGTGCCTTCGGAGCGAGATTTGATTAAGCAAGTGCTTCGATCACTCGTCATTATGTAACAGAATTGATCGTCAAATTCAACGCGATGTCCTGCTTTACATAGTTGGCCAACACTAATAAGATTGTGTTTAAGGCTTTCTACATAAGCAACCTTCTGAATGGAAAAGTTCCCCTTAGTGAGAACACCATAACCTCGGATGACACCGTTTGCATTGTTGCCAAACATGACACTTCCACCATTGCATATAGACCTGAAATCCCGAAGGTACTCTAACCTTCCGGTCATGTGCAAGGAGCAGGCACTGTCAATTAACCATTCTTCTTCTTGTTCCTCCTTGCACAAAGCCTGAGAATTACACGGTTAGTGTAGGCATCCAAACAAGTTTGGAGCCAGGGAAAATTGATGTATTCTTAAATGATGCATAGTCCGAGGTTGCATAGACAGGTCTTTTGTCAACTTTTAGACCTAGTCCTGGGTGTTTTTTCAGATTTGGATTGTTGTGAGGTTTTTGAAAAGTACGAGGTTTCTGACTTTGATTTGACTTGACATGAGATAAAAACTTTTGACAGCTGTACTGACATTTACAAAAAGAGAATTTGTCATTGAATCTGACATTGTGCTTGGTCAGCGGTTTATAGAGTGAATTGGACTTGGTATTGGTCCGAGGTGGGGTAACTCCTGAAGGATTTGACATTTGGTTTCTGAAGAGCTTGTTTTGAATGAAGTTTTGGACTGATAGATTTGACATGCATGTTATTTGGTTTCTGAAAAGTTTGTTTTGAATGAAGTTTAGCATGTGTAAATCTTTGAGTCCCTTTAGGTGGATTTGGTAAGATTCACTTCCACTTGTTTTGATGTGATTTTAAAAGTGTTGGAGTGGGTAAAATTCCTTTCCAATTAGGGTCTTTTGAGGAATAGACCTGAAAAACATAGTTTCTTACAAGTTTGACACCTTTTTGGGTTATGTCAGAAGTAGCAGGAATAACTTTTGAAACTGAACTTCCTTTTTTGCTGGTTTTCATGAAAGAAGAGTTTTTTGAAATGTAGTTTGTGAAAAGAAATTTTTCTAGACTCTTAGTTTTTGGAATTCTCACATGTTTCTTATTTTTTGAAAAAATTTGTCTGCTTGTGTTTCGAGATCTAATTTCTTCTTTGAAAGCTCTTTTTGCCAAGGATTTTGGTGAACCGCAGTCATTGTTATTCAACTGCGGTTTCCTAGAATCTTTTGAACGATTTTGAAAATGTGGGCTAGAATCATTAGAACTTGAGGATTCTGGAATTTGAGAGCATTGGCCTACTTCAAAATTTTCTATAGGTAACTCATGAAAAATCAGCTGAAGAGTTGTGTTTCCTTGAACTGATGGCTTTGGTAAAGATGATTTGACTACCGCAGAGTAGGTTTTAGATGAAACTGCGGTGGGAAACTTCTGGGACATTTGACTACAATGTGGAACACTGTGGTTTGAGGACAAAGATGGAAAGTCCTCTGAGACTTCGGGGCCTTCAATAACAATTTCTTCATCAACTACGGATGAAGTTTGAGAATTTGAATGAGTGGTGCCACAGATGGGAGTTTGATCACATGTGTGACTAGAATCCTCGGGCATATTTTCCTCAATGACACAATTATTGCTCAAATTGTGTAATCTACCGAAGTGAGTTTTGATATCTCCGGGAAAAGTCTTGTCATTGACAGGGAAATGAAATTATTTATTAGGAGGGACATACACTCTGTCTTTGTTGAACCGGGGTGAGGAATCCATTGCGGTAGGATACCCATTTGACTAACCCCAATTATATGTATTGTCCACGGTTCCATTGTTTACCAAATTTTCAATAGCCTCACTTTCATTAAATAATTTTTCAATTAAGAGATTTAAGCATACAATTTCTCTCTGAGCTAAATCTATCTGGTTCAAAGCTATCTCTAATTGGGTTGCACTTAACATTCTAGCGTCTTTCTCTAACTCTAGATCCTTCTCTAACATTGCCATCTTAAGTCTTTTGTTATCCAGTCTTCCTCTCACATGGAACATCTCATGGGACGCAATGTTCTTCTCATCTAGGGCTTTGTTATAGTCTGTAAGGACGGCAACACAAGTGTCATTAAGATCATGTATGTAGGGTTGACAGTCATGCATACTATAATTTAAAGTTTGGATCATGAGTTTTACCTGTTCAACGATGCTTAGAGTCCCATCCTTTGCCATGTAGCAGTAGTTTTTGTTCAACATTGCTGACCCTTCATCATCCGCAGTGGCCAGCATGCAGATTTTCCCTTTTCCTTTGACACTGCTGATGGTGTGTTCTCCATCTCCTGATGACCAAACTTGATGGTCTCTTTTAACTTGACCACATATGCCCATGCCTTTTTCTTTTTCTTCCAATTCTTGAGCCATTCTAAGATAGAATGCTCTGTCCTTGACTACATTGGCCTTACAGTCTTTTGCGAAGTGGTTTTCTTTATTATATTTGTGACAAATCACAACATCAGTCTTGTCTTCTGATATAGTACCGGAGTCATTGTTCTGAGGAGACTGCGGTACCTCCTTTGGTTGATTGTTCTGAGAGCCTTTAGGATATCGAGAGTGGTTGTTCTGAGAAACGAAGTTACGGTTGAATGGAGGTTTGTTGAATTTTTGATTCTTGTGGAAAGAAGAAAGTGGTATGCGGTTGAACTGTTGGCTAACCAGAGCAATAGCCTTCTGAATTCTTCTTCATCATCATACTCAGAATCCACTTCGTATGACTATGGTGGAGTATCATATGATGAAGAGTAGGGTGACTGTGGTGGAGCTTGTGCTATGAGAGCAAGTGGTCCTCCAAAGTCAGCACAGTCTTTGAGTACAGTAGATTCTTGTGCTTGGAGTTCTCCATAGAATTTGTAGAGTGATAAAGAGTGAATCTTCTTGTCACCTTGGACTATCATCTTAGCCGTAGTCCAATGTCGTCCTAAGCCATTAAGGAACTGGAGATTGGTTTCATGGTTGCTGCGGATGGTACCAGCATTTGATAACTTTGTGACTATCAGGTTGAATCTCTTGAAGGAGTCTTCCAAACTTTCACCCGTATGAGCTTTGAAGTTGTTGAAGTCGTTGAGTGTGGTAGTGAGCTTCTTATCTTGTGCTTGTTCTGAGCCTTCGTACAAGTTTTTGAGTACATCCCAGATCTCTTTTGCTGACTTGCAGTTTATGATTATGTCAAAGTTGTCAGGAGCAACACCACAAGAAATTTCATAAAAAGCAATAGCATCATTTTCCATTTTATAGAGATCATCCTTGGTGGGACGGCTCATGGTTGGTTGAACTCCTCCTAGCCTGGTTCCTGCGCCATCAGTTTGGACTGGTGTAAGGACTGGAACGTGTGGTCCTTCTTCCACGGATCGCCATACATCTCTAGCCAGTCTTCTTAAGTACCTCTCCATTCTTTGTGACCAGTGATGATATTCATTTGCTACAAGTATTGGGGCTCGGTTAGATCCACCAACACTATTGGAGACATTCAGAGATAACGATTGTGCCATTTTGTTTTTGTTTTTTTTTTTGGAGAAATGAGCTTTAGTGGTATAGAAGGCTTAATGAGAAAATCAGAGTTCCGATATTCAAAAAGCAACCACTTTGGCTCTGATACCAATTGTTGAGAGAAAAACTTGGAGACACACTTGAACAAACGTTAGAACAAGTATATCGCTGAATAGTTAATCTCAAAGGATCTAAAAGCTCAAAAATAATATAGTTAGATAGTTAGATAGTTAGATAGTTAGATAGTTAGTTGCGGAAAGTAGAGAAATATAAATGACAACAATTGTTATATCAAGAATACACTTAAATTGATTCATAACAAGGAACGCATTCACTCCGAGTTAATAAGGAAGATCAAGTTTAGTGATTAAGTCTAGAAGACTTGCTCCGAAGAGAGGTTATGTTTCAGTAGCAAATTAGAGTGTGAAGAGTAGTAAGATAGAGAAATGAAGAAGATAACTTGTGTATTAAGAAGTTATATGTTATTTTGAATACATCAGAAAGAGTCTCTTTTTATAGAGTCTCTGAAATAAACAACTACTCTATAAGCAGTCGTGCAAGGCATGTTGGATAATAGAGTACATTACATAAAGATAAGAAAAGAAATAACAAAGGACTACGGATGCTAAAGACGAGTTGACTCCGGGTGCTGAGATGATCGCTGATGGTGAACAGTTGTGGTAGATAGATGATTGCGGTATCTTAGTTCAAGAGGGTCACTTTTATGTTTTAACACCAGCTTATAAGAAGATGTGTGCCACAAGACGAAGAGAATTCAATTCTGAACTTCTTTCACACTGATGCTTGTGGAGGGCACTATGGTCCGCAATGAACCGCACGCAAGGTTTGGGACAACGGCCTTTACCGGCCTCATATTTTTTGCGATGACTTCTTGTTCTACCAAACCAATGACCACTACTAGATGAGCAAATCTTTGACTTTCCAAAATTAGATGCCACTTACCCCAATTTTAGTGTGTGAAATCTTTGATGTTTGGGTATATATTTCATGGTCTGTTTCCACCATTTTTCGGGATTATTTATATTTTACTAGTTGTTGATTACATGTCTAAATGGGTAGAGGAGAAAGTTACACGAATAGATGATGAAAAAGTGGTGGTTGATTTTGTCAAGACTAATATCTTTGCTAGGTTTGGAACGCCAAAGGCCATCATCAGTGAATGGGGCACATATTTCTGCAACCGCACCCTCGAGGCAGTTCTCAAGAAGTATGGTGTTACACATCGGGTGTCAACTGCACACCACCTACAAACCAATGGGCAAACCGAAACTTCTAATCGATAGATCAAGGGTATTATTGAAAAAACCATCAATCCAATCTAGAAGGACATAAGTATTCTATTTGATGTTTCACTACAGGCTCACCGATCAACATAAAATACTTCAATCGACATGTCATCATATCGAATAGTTTTTGGGAAACTGTGTCGACTTCTAGTCGAATTGGAGCATTAAGAATACTAGGCTATCAAGAAATTTAATATGAATATGGATGAGGTTGGAAAGAAAAGAAGGTTGGATATCTAACATTTAGAAGAAAGCTGAAACGATGCTTACAAAAATGAGACAATTTATAAGGAGAAGGCGAAAAATTTTCACGATAAGATGATCCCGCAAAAGGTATTTACTACCGGTCAAAAGGTACTGTTGTATCACTCTCGCTTTAAACTTATTTCTGGTAATTAAGGTCTCGTTGGGTGGGAATTTTTGTTGTTAGTAACGTGTTTGATCATGGTTCCATTAAAATTAAAAGTGAGCAAACTAGAAAGATTTTCAAAGTTAATGGTCACCGTCTCAAACCTTTTTATGACGGTTTCTAGGTCACATGCAAGGAAGTGGAAGTTGTTGAGGTCCTGACATACTGCCACTAATGAAACCAAGTAACAACGTCGAGCCGAACGACATTAAAAACAGGAAGCTAACCGGGAGGCAACACGAATGTTTCTTAAAAGTCGTTTTTTTAGTTTTTCCTATGTTTTAGTATGATATTAGGGGTTAATTAGTTTGTTTTTAAAATCGAATAGTGTTTTTCAAAACAAAGCATAGGGGAGGGTTTTGTTTATTTTTTTAAAATTCAAAATTACGGCATTTAAAAAAAATGCGATCGTATTTACTTAAATCCTTGATCACATAAATGTTATGCAAGTCAAAAATGGAGAAAAAAATCGAAAAGCTTGAAAAATAAAAAATGTGATTGTATATTTTGGAATCTGTGATCATATATATGTATCAAGGATCTAACACAGTTTTTAGTGAACTAAATAAAATATTCGATTAGAAAATAAAAAATACCATTGTAGAAAAAAAAGACGATAACTGATAGTGGAAAAATGCGAACGGATTTTGAACTACAACTCTCTCTCTCAGTTTTTCTCTGAAATTCTAACAAACCACCAGAAATAGAAGAAAATCTTCAATTTTTGTCAGAACTAAGCATAGAATGTACCAATCTCTTTCTTTATACTTCATTTACACCTCTATGCTACTAGAAACAACATTGAAAGGTTTGAAAGTGTTTAGATTTTCAAAATTTATCTTTAAAATATTTGAAATTTTTTCAACTTCATGTAGAGGATATCAAGAGCCGAAACTTGGATTGTTTATTGTACTCATCAAACAAAAGAGGTTCACCGAAGCAAAACTTCAAAAATAAAAAAATTTCAGACGTGAAAAATGCATTGTTGCTCAGAGCACAGTCATGTATATTCAATGTTCTAAAACTAGCCGAGTTGGCCGATTACTCATCCGAGTACTCACTACTCGACCCCTTACCAATGCGAGTTACAAAATCCCGACTACTCCCCGATCTGCCCCTTACTGAACTGAGCATTGTTTTAAAAACTAGTCAACTCAGTGATTAATATGTATAATATACTTAACGATTTATTATTTAACACACACACACATGAGATTATTACTACACATATAATTCTAAAATCTTTAGTAATTATTCATGAAGTGAGACCATTATGTGTTTTTCAGTTTTTGTATATTCACATGTATCTAATTTTGTTATATATTTCAATCAACTTAAGATTTTAATTTATGATTTTGACATATATAAGTTCCCTAAAAATATTTTTACATGAATTAGCGAATCCGAGTACTCCCCGAGTACTCTTGCGTACTCGCTACTCGGTAGTCAGCTGAACAGGTACCGAGTAACGAGTTGTATAACCTTGTGTATATTCATTCTGGAATTGAACGTTTTTATTTTTTGTCAAATATTGTTAGATGCCATTTTATGCATCTTTTATGGTAGTTTTAGTTATCATTTAACATCATATTTTGTACATTTGCATGTCATTAGTTTAAATAATATTCAACTCATATCTTTTATTAGAATTCTCGTACTGCTAGCATTTATGTGTTATTTTCAGATATTTCGACTGGATCAGTACCTTAGGAGGAGTTGGATGCATGTTTGGAGCTTAAATAGAGCTGGAATTGAAGAAGGTGATGGGTTACGAGCATAACAAACAATCCTATGTGTGCATGCAACCCTAGATTCTATCTACGTTTTCTCTAATTGAACATACAATAAGAACAAGAATGTAGAAACCATAGTGTAACATCCCAAAAATCAAGACCAAAAATTTCTTGTAAAAACATTACTATTCAATAGCATTAAGTCATTCAAACATAAAAAAAGGGGCTATATGACAAATCAGAGTATCATTTCCAAAACACTTATTCATTCTATCAGAGTAAAGATCCCAGACTAACTTCTTGGTGTGTGCCATGCGATCATCCTGAGCTCTTCATTCCATAACCGGAAATACCTGAAACCAAAACTAAAAACCATAAACACAAAGCTTAGTGAGTTCCCCAACCTACCACATAACATACATATCTACTGATCCAAACATACCATATACAACTGTGAGCACATAATCACAAACTGGGCCCCCGCCCTCTACATTGGGCCTCGCCCGCCATCGGACCCCGTCCGTCATCAGGCCCCACCTGGCATCAGGTCCCACCTGGCATCGAGCCCCTCTCGGTATACATATATGTTTCCCTTAGGCCCCGCCTGACTTTGGGCCTCGCCCGCCATACACATACATACGATTAAATAACATACTGAAACATACATAAACATTCCCTAACCATACCCTGCTCTCAGGCCTCGCCTAACTTGGGTCCCGCCCCTGGTCTGCTACTGAAGTAGTGGAGCCCCGTCCACACTCCTAATAGTAGTAAGATACGGGCCCTCGCCCACACTCACATCCTTCCTATCACGGGTCTCGCCCCTACTCTGCTAATATCGAGATATGGAACCCCATCCATACTCAGCTAGTAATGAGATATGGGACCTCGCCGACACTCACCTCCTTACCAAGCACATACAAGTATCACGAAGACAACAAGTATAATCTAATGCACTACATAAGAATCTTCCTCGGGAATACCCCAGCATCAGACCCCCGGCTCGGAAGCATACTATTATCTAACGTACTTCGGCTTACTCTGACATCGGAGCCTCGGTCCGGATCCTATCATAGTGACACATGCAAGAATCACAAAGACCTCTAGCATCCTAACATTCCCCGGGCCTCGCTCGACATCAGGTCGTAACCCAGAACATATATTAATAAGTGCCTAGGGCTAACCCCTGGGTATGCCTTTTATACATAAGCATAAACATGAACATGAACATAATGGGCCGACATTGTGGCCGTAGACCCATGTACACAGTGAGGAGACTCACATACACTGCTAAACTCTATTGATAACCCTCTAGCTGCTATCCAACAACTCCTTGAACTACTGCTCCTCTAGCTACCTGAGCTACTAATTCCAATAACAACACTTAGCCTAACTGTCCTCAAGAAGCCAACTAAGGTCAAAGTCAACGGTCAGAGTCAACTTCTAGTTGACTCAACTCGCCGAGTTGTTCTACCAACTCTTCGATTCCATGCTCCTCAAATCCCAAAATAACCTTGACTCTACTCATCGAGCCTAGCACCAACTCGACGGGTTCTCCTTCAACTAACATTCGGGTCCATCTTCAACCCATTCACCAAATTCTAGAACAACTCATCGAATCCATCTTCATAGACTAACGAGATTCCTTGGACTTGCTGAGTTCCTCCTTGAACTCATCAAGTACCATGATCTTCATGCCCATTATGGACACAGACTGGTTGAGCCCTTCTCTAACCCCACTCACTGATCTGACTCATAAAAAGAAGGGCTTAGGTTTGCGTCCCGACTCGTCGAGTCCATGAACTGACTCGCGGAGTCCATCTTGTGACATCTCTATTTTGTAAATTACAGTCCATCCCAACACCTCCAACTCATGGATCTGGACTCCTTATGCTAGCGTTGCACGTAAAGTTGCTAACTTTACATGCATGCAAGGTGTTATGGGGCTAAAACACTTAATCCAAGCTTCCAAGAAAACCTAGGTCATGAAATGGGATCTTAGCTGGATAAAGCCAGCAACTCTGAGCTCCTAAAGCTCAAGAGTGTCCAGATCTGTTGTCCAAATCCATCCTCAAGGGTTTAATACTCGGAGTAACCTTGGAAATGATACAAATGTGACCAAAAGCAAACTAGAAAGGGGATCTATCAATTGAAAGCTCAAGGTCTAAAATTTTTACCTTCTAACAGTTGCCAAAACGATATGAAGGTTGAATCTACACTTCCTTCCTTGCTCCTTTCCTCCAAGCCTTCAAAATTCACTCCAATGGACCTTGATCTTCACCAAAGTTCCAAAAATGAAGTTGGGTGGCTAGGGTTTTGGGGTTCTGGATGAGAGAGACTGAAATGAACCCTAGGGAAGAGAATAAGATGCTTAAATAGGGTACCAAGTCCATAATTAGGGCTTTCCCAACCTAAACTAGACTCGCCGACTCATTCCTTGGACTCGACGAGTTGACCCCCTTTTGACGTAGGGTTTTCCTTTCCTTTCTTGGCCTTTCTGATTCTGGGTGTTACAACTCTCCCCCACTTAAACTAGACTTCGTCCTCGAAGTCCGCCACGGTCAACTATCTTACAATCCGCTTACAGCTTTACACACTTCACCCAATTGGCCCATTCCTGGATACATCATCCTCAGGATAATTCAATCATTACTACCTTCGAGTACAACCCTTTACCCAACTGGTAGCCTTATTGATACACCCAATGCACTTACACTGATACACAATGGTTTCCCCCCTTTTTCCTTGCATTTCCACTGGCCTTTCCAAGGCAACTTCCTATAAGCACGATCTTTCCAATCTCCATCAAGAACAATTCTCCTGCTGAAACCGTAATCCTGGCCGCTCACAGCACCGACCATCATACCCACACTTACGAAATATCCCCTCATATGATGCTCCCATACTGAAAACTCCACCCAGTGTGTGAATTCCGACCATCCTCCAAGACTACCTGATTTCTGCAGTGGGCAACTTAGCATTACCCGATCAGCTCATTGCCTTCTGCACCAAACATCTTATCATCATTCCTGCCTGAAGTCCTGCCAACTCCCATTCGGCTTCTGGATAAACCGAGACCACCCATGTCCCAACCGATCCACCGTTACCCGAAATACCGGCCCCCCACTGGTTACCATACACGAGAACATTCCCTCAGTCGCTCCCAGCGCCTCATGAAGATACCGTAACTACCTGAACTGCTCTACCAACCTAGCCACTCTGGCTCTAGAAGATCTAGGATCCCCGATCCCCTACCTTACCCTAAGGTCTCTACCAGGTCCCGCCTGTTGCTAAAAGAACATGGGCCTCACCAACGGGTCCCACCCATCTATACTTCGAAGCGGCCTTTCCCACAGGTCTCACCTATCTAGGGCTATACAGACCCACTCCTCTTCTGATCTCAACTAGCTAAACTTTCCTGATTCTTATCATGTGAACTCGGAGATACGGGCCCCCGCCCACACTTCGCTAGCTAAGCTTCTAATGAATGATACGGCTTACCCGTAGTTTTACATCACTTCTCTCACTGACTTGCTGCGACTACCTTGCAGCATTATATCCCGACTAAACTCGCACCTGCCGAAGGTTCTCCGACCTGGTTTCACCGAACCAGTCATCATCTACTCTCTAAGACGCAAATTCAAGGTTGGGAAGTTTTCCCCCAACTTCCAACCTAACTGCTCCTCAAAGCAAACAGCCACTTGAGTTGCTTCCTACATCACCAAAACTGCGGAACAAACTTAGTCTTGCACTTGCTTATATTTCTGGCCGCCACTAGTGGATCTCCGTCACTTCGATTCGTATAGCTCCTAACAAATCACAGCTTAAGAGAATTACCAATTCTCCCTACCATCTTCTGTCCACTTCTGCTGAAAACTCGTGCTCACCACAACTGGGCATCTAACCAATCTATCCCCTAACGACACCTTCCCGAACTAGCGAGACACCATTGAGCCCCACACATGCATGCTACAGTTACTGCATCCAAAGTAACCTGCTCTAAAGGAGGCGACCTCCTACTATTATTCTAAAATCCAAGGTATGTAGATGGCATATAACTCAATCACAAGCAGGCCACAAAATTCCGAAATATCATTATCAATACCGATGCATTACCATAACGAACGTAACATAAGTTGATAGGGAAAATGAAAGAAGATATGTACCTGACGCATCGGGTTGCTCACACCTCATCTGAAACCAACTGATACGCCCTGCTCCTCGCTGCAGGCGCCTACGCCCGACCCTGATCGTCGTCGGTGATCCTCAAGGTTACAGGTGCAGGTGCTATCACCTGTCCTGCTGAATGCCAACTCGGACAGTGGGCCTTCTTGTGGCCCCTCTGACTACAATGGAAACATATCAGGTCCGATCCCTGGGTGGTGGTAGCAGTACAATCTTTTCTGAAATGACCAGTCTGGCCGCACTTGAAGTAGCCATAACCACCACCACTGCCACCCTACACGTACCCTCGTGCGTCCTGCGACACTTCCCGCACCGGTTGCGGCTCTGATAATCCCTCGATCTCGAATATGACCCCTTCAGCCTTTTGCCTGAACCTGTGGCTACCTGAATCTCATATGGCTTCCTCTTCCTGATCTGCTCCAGATCAATCTCCCTATCCCTGGCCCGAACAATCATGTCCTCCAGCGTCTTGCAGCTGGACCTGCTCACAAACTCCCTGATGTCAGCTCTCAACATCTCGTGATATCGGGCCTTCTTCATATCCTCATCCACAACATACTGTGGAACAAGAAGAGCCCTCTCTCTGAACTTGGCGATGATCTCCTCCACTGTCTCAGTAGTCTGTCTTAAATCCTGAAACTTCCGAGCTAACTGCTGCACCTTAATCACATGTGCAAACTCGGCCTTGAACCTGACCGAGAAGTCGCTCCATGTCATCGCGTCCAACGCGGCATCATCCCCAATAGCATGACCAACCTCCTCCCACCAATCCCATGCTCTGTACTTCAGAAGACAGGAGGCGAGTCGAACCTTGTCCCCCTCGGGACACCGGCTGGAACGAAAAGCGTTGGCGACATCATCCAACCATCTGCCACTAGCAATGGGGTCCCTAGCCCCATGATAGTATGGAGCTCCACAAGCTCTAAACTCCCGGAATGTCAATATACGCGCTCCCAACAAGGTCGTCATCTATGTGCGGAAGGCTCCAAGCCTCTCATCCAAAAACTACAGGATACCCTCCTTGACCGTGCCAAAGATCACAGGAGTCTAATCTAAAATACTACGTGTAACCTCTGCTGATACAAACTCCCTCATCCGCTCCTCGAGCTGCTCGGTCCCTGAACCTGAGCCTAATCCCTCTCTGGCACCTGACCCATCCACTTGTCCATCTTGCAGTGTCGCCATACTGAAAACATGCCATAGCAATCATCAAAATCAACCTCACTACCAAGGGATCACACACACTCTACAAGTTTCTCGGTCTCATCTCAGCCCTTCTTGAATCGAGTATGGATCCTCTGCTTTCAGTAGTACATGCCCATACTACCTTCCACATCTATCCGTACTTCCTCAAGAGTTGCCTCGACTCCACCAAGTCCCTTACTACTACTACTACTGCTGCTCTGAGAACTAAGCTCATCCTAGGCTTGCCCTAGGGTATCCTCTACTCACTCCGTCCTTAGCTACAGAAGGCATCGTCGTAATTATAGTTAGCCACTACCTGAATACCATCACATGTGACGAGGCTCAGATAAACCTTCGAGTAAAGGACTTGTCACTACAACGGTTGGACTCAGAAAAGAGTTGCACAATAGGGCTAAATCCAACACTCTGAGATTATTCAACCCTAGTCACATGTGCCTTAACGCATTCACCTAATGGCTAACTCCCATCACTCAAAGTCCTACAAAGCACAAAGCAAGTAGCATTCAGACAAAAGGGAAATCTAACAAGAACATAATCAAACAATTCTATCCACGCAACAAGAATCTTCACTAGCATGCGATATAAGCTCATGTAATCAGGCATATCCTAAACAACCTATCCTACAACTCTCTAACCAATACTATCATATAGCTCAATAAGCACATATAACATGCATATAAGGCATCCTCCCAGATCCTTAGCTCTAAATCTAGCATGTTGGTCACATAATCATAACATAACATAAGCTTGTATGGGTAATTTGGGAGAACTTACTTGATCTCTGCTAATTGCATGAAACACACCCTTTTCTCTTTACAAATTTCTTACTTCCTTTTTGAAATCCTTTTTCCTTTTCAAATTTCTTTTTATAAAAACAATTTTCCTTTAAAAAAACAATTTTCCTTACCTAGCCCTCAGTTTGAGTTCAGTCACACCCGAGAGTGTGTCCGAATCCCTCAAACGAAGGCTCTGATATCAACTTATAACATCCCAAAAATCAAGACCAAAAATTTCTTTTAAAAGCATTAGTATTCCATAGCATTAAGTCATTCAAACATACAAAAAGCGGCTATATGACAAATCAGAGTATCTTTTCCAAAACACTTATTCATTTTATCAGAGTAAACATCCCAGGATAACTTCTTGGTGTGTGCCATGCGATCATCCCGAGCTCTTCATTCTGGTACCGGAAATACCTGAAACCAAAACTGAAAACCGTAAGCACGAAGCTTAGTGAGTTCCCCAACCTACCACATACCATACATATCTACTGATCCAAACATGCCATATACAACTGTGAGCACATAATCACAAACTCCCCCCCACCCCCCCCCCCCCCCGCTGCATTAGGCCTCGCCCGCCATAGGACCCTGTCCGTCATCAGGCCCCGCCTGGCATCGAGCCCCGCCCGGTATACAATATGTTTCCCTTAGGCCCCGCCTAACTCTGGGCCTCGCCCGCTATACACATATATACGATTAAGTAACATACTGAAACATACATAAACATTCCCTAACCATACCATGCTCTCAGGCCTCGCCTAACTTAGGCCCCGCCTATGGTCTGCTACTGAAGTAGTGGAGGCGCGTACACACTCCTACTAGTAGTGAGATACGGGCCCTCACCCATACTCACATCCTTCCTATCACGGGCCTCACCCCTGCTCTGCTAATATCAAGATATGGAACCCCATCCATACTCAAATAGTGATGAGATATGGTACCTCGCCCACACTTACCTCTTTACCAGGCACATACAAGTATCACGAAGACAACAAGTATAATCTAACGCACTACATAAGAATCTTCCTCGGGAATACCCCGACATCGGACCCCCGGCCCGGAAGCATATTATTATCTAACATACTTCTGCTTACCCCGACATCGGACCCTCGGTCCGGATCTTATCATACCGACACATGCAAGAATCACAAAGACCTCTAGCATCCTAACATTCCTTGGGCCTCGCCCGAAATCAAGTCGTAACCCGAAACATATATCAATAAGTGCCTAGGGCTAACCCCTGGTTCTTCCTTCCATACATAAGCATAAACATGAACATGAACATAATGGGCCAACTTTGTGGCCGCAGACCGATGCACATAGTGAGGAGACTCACCTGCACTCCTGAACTCTGTTGATAACCCTCCGGCTGCTATCCGACAACTCCCTGAACTGCTTCTCCTCTAGCTCCCTGAGCTACTAATTCCAATAACAACACTTAGCCTAACTGTCCTCAAGAAGCCAACTAATTCAACTTTGGTCAAGGTCCTTCTCAAGGTCAAAGTCAACCGTCAGAGTCAACTTCCAGTTGACTCAACTCGCCGAGTTGTTCTACCAACTCGTCGAGTCCATGCTCCTCAAATCCCAAAACAACCTTCACTCTACTCGTTGATCCTAGCAACAACTTGACGGATTCTCCTTCAACTAACATTCGGGACCATCTTCAACCGACTCGCCGAGTTGTAGAACAACTCGTTGAGTCCATCTTCATAGGCTAAGGAGATTACCTTGGACTCGCCGAGCTCCTCCTTGAACTCGTCGAGTACCATGATCTTCATGCCCATTATGGACACAGACTGGTTGATCCCATCTCTATCCCCACTCACTGATCCGACTCATAAAAAGAAGGGCTTAGGTTTGCGGCTTGACTCGTCGAGTCCATCTTGTGACATCTCTATTTTTTCGATTATAGACCATCCCAACACCTCCAACTCATAGATCTGGACTACTTATGCTAGCATTGCATGTAAAGTTGCTAACTTTACGTGCATGCAAGCTGTTATGGGGCTAAAACACTTAATCCAAGCTTCAAAGGAAACCTAGGTCATGAAATGGGATCTTAGCTTGATAAAGCCAACAACTCTGAGCTCCTAAAGCTCAAGAGTGTCGATATCTGTTGTCCAAATCCATCCTCAAAGGTTTAATACTCGGATTAACCTTGGAAATGATCCAAATGTGACCAAAAGCAAACTAGAAAGGGGATCTATCAATTGAAAGCTCAAGGTCCAGACTTTTTACCTTCTAACAGTTGCCAAAACGATATAAAGGCTGAATCTACACTTCCTTCCTTACTCCTTTCTTCCAAGCCTTCTAAATTGACTCCAATGGACTTCAATCTTCACAAAAGCTCCAAAAATGAAGTTGGGTGGCTAGGGTTTTGGGGTTCTGGAAGAGAGAGGCTGAAATGAACCCTATGGAAGAGAATAAGATGCTTAAATAGGGTACCAAGTCTCGGAATTAGGGCTTTCCCAACCCATACCAGACTCGACGAGTCAGTCACTTAATCTGCGACACGAAGTCCGCTTCGACTCGCCGAGTCATTCCTCGGACTCGACGAGTTGACCCCCTTTTGACTTAGGGTTTTCCTTTCCTTTCTTGGCCTTTCAGATTCTGGGTGTTACATATAGAACACTAGTATATATTAAAAATCGACAATTAGGGTTACAAAACATACCTTTGATTGTTATATTGCAATAACAATCCAATCCTTAACGTTATTTAGATTGTGAGAACAAGCGTTAGAATTGTCACACATCTAGTGGCTCACACCCAACACGAGCAATTGAAGGATATTGTGGAGAAGGAGGGAATCTACAAATTTTAGGCTGGAACTCTCTTAGAATTAGTGGCAAAAAATATTAGGGTTATATACCTATTTATAGTGTAGTCAGGAAACCCTAGATAAACCCAAATCCAGGATTATCTTAACCCGGTTAGTTATCTACTTTCCTGATTATCCATTAGAGTCTATTCTAGAAACCCTAAGGCTCAAGGAAAACTGTCCATAGCCTATGGAGGGTTCTAAATTGCCTCTTGTTAAACTATTAATCAATTACAATTCAGTCCCTACATTTTTAATTAAATCTTTTATTCCCAAAATTAATTCTAATTAGTTTCTGATTAAATATTAATTAAATATTACTATTTCTAATTAATATATTATTCTCATAATATATCAACAGATTATTTATTTTAATTTATTAATCAAATAATAAATCAACCTCTTTCTCCAAAATCATCCTTCCCAGTTGCTAGTCTTGAGGGTAACCCAAAAGGATTGTGCTACTATCATTTCAGATATATATATATATATATATATATATATATATATATATATATATATATATATATATATATATATATATATATATATATATAACAATTATAATTATGAGCTTAGACACCTATTCCAATAGATGGATGCTAAGGAATAACAAGGAATGCTTAAATTGAAGAATCGTGTCTGAAACAAGCCAAAAATCCCTATTTGAGATTGCACTTCTAGTATATATGATCACATTTTTGCCGCGAAGTTTTCCACGATCAAAATAAGTCATCTGGAGACCATTTGAGTAGAAAAGGCCAAACATGTGATCGCATATAGTCAACTTGTGCTCGCATTTTCTTGTCACAACTCCAGAAACTTCAAATTTGGCTTCGTACTTCATTCATATGCAATCCTGGAAAAAATTCAAAAACCCGCGGTCTCATATAGCAAACCTGCGATTGCATGTTTTTCCAAAAGCCCCAGAAAAGCAATGTACCTCATTAAATTGGTTCGATATGAATCTTTAAAAAACACTAAGATCTCATATAGTCAACCTGAGATTGCATTATTTGCTTTCTTTCTCTGGAAGTTTCCGTCTCGTATGTAAATATGACCCTCATTACTATATTCGGGGGTTAGACGATTCCAGACGGCAAAAATACCCTTCTGAAGGTGATTTCTGATACCTTTCAATGATTACTTAAGATCTGAAGCTATGAATTATCTCACACATTTAGTTTATCTAGATTTATTTGTTAATGTTTCTTTTATCTAGAATAGATTCATTTTTAGCCGTGTCTGGCTAAACCTTAGTTTTTAGTTCTGTATAGACTATTACTTTTCATGTGATTAGTTTTCAGATCTAGTTTTTGTTTTTTATTTTTATCTAGATTTTTCCATTTTGAACTTGATGAACATTTGATTTTTAATTCTTGTTAATCTGATCACCTTGCTAGGATTTTTATCATTCTAGTCAATCAATTAATAGAATCCGTAATTATTCTTGTCAACTGGTAAAAAGTCACAAGTATCTGATTGGTTCCTGTAAGGTCACACCTTATGGTCTGATGAGTCACACACATGACATGCGGATCTATCAGCGTCAACACCTACAAGTCAACAACGTCATCGTCTCAAGTTTAGCAGAGTCAGCTTATAGTATAGTTATCCAATAGTAATCTTTTGTATATTAGGTAGTTATTATAGATAAATATAGAATAGATCAGATTTGTAATTTTTGTGATAAGGATCTAGTCATTAGTATAGCTTAGACGCAATCTTTTTAATAAAGGGATATACATGTATAGATTAGTATATATACAACATTAGGGCAAACCCTATTGTTGTGGGTGTTAGTGATCATGGATTTTTGTCAATCGTCTTCGTGACAAAACCCGTCTTCTTGATGAACACAAAACCTCTTTTCTTGGTAAAAGGAACAATTTGGAGAATTCATGTGTTGTTTACTTTCTGTTGATTGTTTTTCTAAGATTAGTGTTCGTTTCTTATTCATACTTTAAATGGATCCGATCAAATATAAACCTTCAATTGGTATTAGAGCAGGATTGTGATACACTCAAGTAATCATGTTGTCTTCCTTAGTTCACAAGTCATTTTTTTGTAACAACATTCCTTCATTTGACCAATAAAACTTCTCTGATTGGAAATCAAAGGCCATGAATGTTCTAGAGTTCATGGATTTTGATATGCTCGACGTCGTTAAAAAAGGTCATGTAGCTGCTATATATCAATCTTCAAAGAATGGTGCATCTAGCAGTAAGCTGAAAGGGAAGTTTGTTCCCTGTTATAGCAAAGAAGAGAAAAGGTTGTTGAATGTTGATGTAAAAGCTAGAATTGCCATCGAAAACTCACTTCCGTTTTATGTCTATTGTTTGGTCCAAAACTGCTCAATTTCTCAAGAGATGATGATCACTGTATCATCTGCTTTTGAAAAGAAAATCTCTTCACACGATGAAGTTATGTGTCTCATTGCTCAAACTGTTGAATCTCATGCTGACACTTCACATGACAACGTTGAGATTCTTAACACCGATTCTCCTTCTATTTTTGATAACCTCAAGCCAGAATGGGACGATGTGTCAAAGTATCAGGTAAAAAATCATTCTAATCTTTCTTCTATTGATAATATCGAAAAAGATGACACAATCGATCTTTTATGTTTCAATTTATTGATCTCAAATAAAGAAAAATCTTCTCTCAGTCTTGAGCTGAAAATTCTCAAAGAAAAACTTCTTTCTCTTGAAAAATCTCTTTCTATTTTAAAAAAGGAAAACACTTGTATATCGCTTACCAATAACTTTCTTCACACTGAACAAGAAAAAGTTGTTGATTATTCTAATCGCACTCAACTTATTTTGAAATTTTGGGCATCCTCTCACTTTAATGTCACAAGAATTATTAATGCTTAGATTCCATATTAGTGTAAGAAAATGCTGGGAGGTGATATAGAAGGTGCTATATCTTTAATCAAAGTCGAAACTAAACAAACCTTTTATAAAACTGACTGCTTAATAGAAGACTTTAAAAGTAGATTTGTGAGTTCTTACTTTATAAATCAAACCCTAATCAATACTCACAACTCTACTGATTCTAACGGCATTACTAAATGTGTTACTAAATTGTCTGTTCTTGACCCTTCTCTCCAACCTTCACATCGTAAGTATCTTCTTCCCACCACTAATACTTTGCTAAAGTTTCCTATATGTAATGGTGAAGTTCATTCCATAAATGAAATTATTAGCTTGTTTCCATAGTTCATTTAGCAATTCTAAACTTGAAGATCAATCAAAGCCTTCTACTCCTAACAACTCTTCAAAGGATCATGAGTCTCATGACAAGGTATCATATGGGCATACCATTGATAGATTCTTTGTTCCAAAGCTAAATCAAGAGCTTGTAAATCAAATAATCAAAGTTCTTAAGATTCAGCAGATGAAAAGAAATCAAAATCTAATGTTAAAATAAAAAATCTAGAATTAAAGTTTGTTACGATGTGATGATGCCTCTCACAAAGTCAGCAAGTGCTCTTTTGAAATGAACACCGATCGCAATGATAATATCATACCTTGAAATGATAAGTGGATCAAAAGGGAAACTCGTTGAACTGTCTCTGTGATGATTGTTATAACATTTTTTCTTAGTGATCCTTTACAAATGGGTCAGTGTATATTTAGTGTATTTTTTTAGACTTATTGTACATATAAGTTTCAAGGTAAAGAGCATATTTGGTATTTAGACAGCGGCTGCTCAATACATATAACATGATTTAAATCCCTCCTGGAAGATTTCAAAAGGAAGGATGGTATGTCTGTTACATATGGAAATAATGGCAAGGGAACTTCAAAGGGTTATGGAACCATCAAGTGCAGTTCTGTTATTTTCAAGAATGTCTCTTATGTGAAAGGTCTTCAGTATAATGTCATCTCTATCAGTCAAGTGTGTGACGCTGGCTATGACGTTCTCTTTAACAAAAAAGAAGGAAAAGTTATTGATCGAAAGAACACCACCGTTCTTACTGCAAATCGACAAAATGACATCTATGTTCTGGATATGTTTTATGCTGACAAATCTCTTTGTCGTTCACAAAAGGCCATTAAATCTGAATTTCAAAAACATCTTAAGGATTGCAGGGAATCATCTTGTGAGAGGAATTCCTAAGATGAAATTTGTCAAAGATAAAGTGTGCTCAGCGTGTGAAAAAGGGAAGAAAACCAAGTCTTCGTTCAAAGTAATGTCCTGTTCTTCATCATCAAACCTATTCATCTCCTTCATACGAAACTTTTTTGACTAGTTCTGATTAAGTCAAGAGCTAGAAAGAAATACACTCTTGTCACTGTGGATGAATTTTCAACGTTTACGTGGGTAGTGTTTTTAAGAAAGAAAAGTCATACCATTAATGAAGTCATTGCTCTCATTAAGCAATGGGAAGTCCTCTATGATCACAAAGTAAATCAATTGCATAGTGATCATGGAACTGAATCCAGAAACTCTTCTCTGGAAGATATTTTCTCTTTCTCAGGAATCTCTCAGAACTTTTCGGTAGTCAGAACTCCCCAACAAAATGGATTGCAGAAAGAAGAAACAGAACTCTCATTGAAGCAGGAAGAACTATGTTTGTTGAAGTTGGTCTTTCATTGTCTTTTTTGGTTGAAGCCATCAATACAACGTGTTATACCAAAAACTGCTCTATTGTTGTCAAACGTGATGGAAAAACTGCTTATGAGCTATCAAAAGGAAGAAAACCATACATTTCTTATTTTCATGTGTGTGGATGTGTTTGTTACATCTTGAATCAAAGAGATCAGCATTCGAAGTTTGAGGTTAAGGTTGTTGAGGGAGTGTTTCAAGGATACTCCAACGTATCCAAGCCTTTCAGAGTGTTTAATCTTTCAAGAAAAATCTTTGAAGAAACCATTCTTGTCACCTTTGATAAGAATTCATTCATTCAAGATCGAGTTGATCACCCCTTTTCGATTCTGAAAGAACTTACTTACACTCCTTCAGACCCCATTCCCAAGCCCTTATCGAATGACGTTGGTCCCATTGGTCCCAATGTTGATAAATTAATCAGTTCTCAACCCATATATGAAGATCAACCTATTTTCTATGAAGTTGATTCATTAAATCAGGAAGACTCTAACCAAAGCAATATATATGAAGGTTCTAACCCAAGAATACTTTGATATCATTCTGAATCTCAAATAATTGGAGATGTAAATTCTTGGATTTTCACTTGCAGCAGAGTCAGTAACAACTTATGCATGTTTTTTTTAACTTCGTCTCAATGATTGAACCAAAGAATGTCACTGATGCATTGAAACAGATTGATTAGATTAAGGCCATCAAGACGAGCTAAATGAATTCAAACGGCATCGTGTGTGGACTCTTGTTCCCAAACCTCAAGGAAAGACTATCATTGCACTTACTGGATTTGTAGAAACAAAATGGATGAAGACGGAATCGTCATAAGGAACAAACCCAGGCTTGTAGCTTAAGGTTTCTGTCAGCTTGAAGGGTTAGACTATGATGAAAAAATCTCTCCAGTGGCAAGACTTGAAGTAATTTGTTTGCTTCTTGCTTTTTCCTCTTTCAAAAACTTCAAAGTCTACCAAATGGATGTCAAGGCTACCTTTCTACATGGATATCTTCAAGAATAAATTTTTCTTAAACAACCTCCAGGATTTGAAAATGAATATTTCCAGATCATGTGTATCGCCTTGACAAAACTTTCTACGGCTCCAAGTAGGAACCTAGGGCATGGTATGATATGTTGGCAAGCTATATTCTCTCAAGTGGATAAAAATGAGGAAAAATCGATAACAATATGTTCATAAAGCAACCATGATCTCATATCATTCTCGCTCAAGTGTATATGGATGATATCATTTTTGGATCCACTGATGAAAAGTAAAGTAGAGAACTCGTAGAAGTCATGGCCAAGAAATTCAAGATGAGCATGATGGGTGAATTATCTTTCTCTTTAGGCTTGCAGGTCAAACAACTAACTGATGGTATTTTTTTTCAAGCTAAATACATTGCAAATATGCTGAAAAATTATGGTTTCTCTGATTGAAAGCTGGTAAAGACTTCGATGTTTTCATCAACGTCTATTGTCACTGATGTAAATGCAACTCTATTTCGAGGAATGATATGCTCTTTGCTCTATCTTACAGCCATTCGCCCTGACATTATGTCCACCACCATATTGTGTTCTCACTATCAATCCAGTCCTAAGGAATCTCATCTTCATGCTATCAAATGGATTTTCTGGTACTTAAAACATACACCCTATCTTGGGTTATGGTGTCCTCATGACTCTGAGTTCAAGATAGAGGGATACACTGACTCCGATCATGGTGGATGTGGAATTGATCATAAAATAATGTCAGGAGAAGCTCAAATGCTTGGAAATAGATTGGTAAGCTAGACCAGCAAAAAGCAGACACCAATGGCTTCTTCTACTGCTAACGTCGAATATGTTGCTGTTGGAAGATGTTGTGCTCTGATTCTATGAATTCAGAATCAACTCTTGGATTATAGTTTGAACTTGTCGAAGACACCCATCTCTTGTCACAACACCAGTGCCATTCAGATAATTCAAAATCTAGTGTAACATTCCAAGACCAAGCACATCGACATTCGCCATCATTTCATCAGGGACATAGTTCAAAAAGGAAAAGTGGAATTGCTATATATTTTATCCACATATCAATTAGCTAACGTCTTCACCTAGGCATTGGATGAAAAGAGTTTGAACAATTTATTTGCATATCTTGGCATGCGTTGTATTGTTTAGTCGTGAATTAACTTCCTTTTGATTTTATGGAAAACTCAAAAAAAAAAACAAACAAACGAGTGCTTCTTTTATTATGAATGCAAAATCTTACATCTAATATTTACATGCAGTTTCTTTCAAACCAATCTAAGATTTTTCTACATATTATTTGTAAGGACTGAAGTTGTCTTAAAGGATCTCAATGCTCTTTGTATTGAGAAAAGAGAGGCATCATGTGCTTTTCCTCTTGAGGATACCCTTTTTCTCCTTCACTCGTTGTTATGGATGCAAAGAGCAACCATCAATGCAGTAACCGTAGTTTTAATCCAATAAAACCTCAAATGCCCTCGTTTTGATCTTGAGGACACAATGGTTTTATGGATTCAAGCCAGTTAACTCGTTAGTTACAAAGACTAATCTTTAGTTCTCTCTTGCTCCTGATGAAGCTGGGAATCCATTTGTGACGCTTCAATAATAAAAAACTTTATCACTTGTGATATGTTGTGAATTGTGTTATTCTGTGACATGGTTGATCTTGTTTATTCTCTTTTATAGCTGAAATTTCAAGGGTAGATATCTCGAAAAATGGAAGTGTATTAATGACCATTCAATTCCAAAGATTTGATGGAACGGGTCTTTATCACCTTTCTGATAAAGCTGCACATACTTCCCTTTTTCAACTATTTTCTTGTTTGACTAATTCTTTTATTCTTATCTTGTACCATTTTTATAAAAAAGGAATTTGTCGGTGGCGAATTTAGCCTAGTATGCAACTTGTGACACATTGTTGTCCTTAGAAATATGCTACTGTATGTGATTAAATCTCTCATCAGTAAGACCTTTTGTTGAGAACATTGAGTCACCCTCTCACGTTAATTGTCTAGCATTATCTAAACTCTCAAAGTTGGATAGCCTGGTCTAAATAAAGAATATTGATAAAAAGGCTAGTATGTTTATTATTTTTAAGTTAATCATCTTTACCCGACCTAGTACCTGGAAGCATGCTTGTCGTATGCATCAAGTCTCATGTTCTGCTGAAACATTGAGTATAACCCAATGGCTTACCTAGATTGCATAGTCATCTGTATAAGAGATACTTGTCAGGTTCTTAAATGACAAAGGGTTGTTAATGGCCATGACCTCGTATTTTGAGGTAGACATGGTACCATTATGAATTAACGATGAATCTTCGATCATAGATTGAAACTTATTCTATGATACAAAACTTTAAACCACTTCTTGTTGATGTGTTAAACTGTTAATGATTCACACTGATTTCACCTCAGCATGACTAATACAATCTATTCTCTCCTTTATCTTCTTAACATAACTTGATGATTCACTATGTAAAACCACACATTGATAAAAGTTTGAAAGTCTGTGCTAATGGTTAGTCAATGTAACGTAGGATATCACACAAACCAATCTATTCTTGCCCTTACATTCTACTTTAAAGTTTAATGATTCAGCATAATGTACCATATGATGATGAGAGCTTGACAAATCTGTGCCGATGGTTATATCATTGTCCGTGATATATTGCATGCACCTATCCCCTCGTGAAAATTTTCTTCTAATAAAGAGATTTATGATTCAACATATGACACCACATGCTGATGAGATCTCTAAATACTATGTCAGAGAATGGTAGTTTTAACCTACTCTATCAGGAGAGAATCTTAATAGACTATAAGTTGACATTCTATTCTACTCAAAGTTAGTTGTTGATGTCAAAAAGGGGGAGAGAATCTTGGTAAAACCGACTGAAAATATCTCTGAAGAAAGAAATATCACTACTAGAAAAGCATATTCTAAGGGGGAGCATAAGTCACAAACCTTCAGCATTTAGCATTCCACTCAACTCAAGCTTTCATAAATATTTGATGAGTCATTCACCTTCTCAGGGGGGGCACAAGCTAAAAGCCTTCAACATTCTGCTTATATACCAGAAGAAGTCTAGTTTTGACATCATCACATAGGGGGAGATTGTCAAGACACACCTTATGATCTGATGAGTCAAACACATAACACACTGATCTATCAATGTCGACACCTACAAGTAAACAACGCCAATGTCTCAAGTTCAACAATGTAAGCTTATAATATATTTATCCAATCATAATATTTTGTATATTAGGCACTTATTAGAAATAAATATAGAATAGATATCAGATCCGTAATCTTTGTGATAAGGATTAGATCATTAGTATATATTAGATGCAATCCCTTTAACATTAGGGCAAACCTTAATGTTTAGGGTGTTAGTGATTATGGCTTTGTGTCAATCATCTTTGTGACAAAACCCGTCTTCTTGATGAAGACAAAACCTCTTTTCTTGGTGAAAGGAACAATTTGGAGAACTCTTATGTTATTTACTTTCTGTTGATTGTTTTTCTTAGATTAGTTTTACGTTTTTTTACTCATACTTGAAGTGTATCCGATAAAATATAAACCTTTAGTTCCGTGATTGGGATTTACCTCTGGTGTAAACTGAAAAAATCATATATTTATGTGTCCGAGCTTGTGAGAAGTGTTGGGTATTCATGTGAATTTTACACAAAACTTAATTCAATTTTTCTGATTTATGTTAGAGCTTGTTTAATTGAACAGTAAAAAGTTAGAGTTAATTCAAAGAGCTTGTTCTGATCAACTAATTTTGGTAAAAGATATTATATTAGAGCTTTTTAGTTTTTCTCAATACCAATTAGATATAACGCATTCTGAATAACCAGATCTGAACTACTTGCATGACTAGGAAAGTCGCGGAAGAACTGGAATCGTTTTTTTTTTAATTTATTTTCATTGCAATTCTTAGTTATTAGTCTAACTCAAAATCACCCATTTATATTTGTATTTTCACTAGAATGTGCCTGATGCAAAAAGGCATTGACTGTTAGGTTGTTTCCTTGAGGATTCGACCCTGCTTCCTTATGCTATATTTTTAGTGTAACAAGAAGTGCTTAATTTTTTTTAGAATCGGGTGCAAAAACCGGTCTAACAAATTGGTGCCGTTGTCTGGGACACGGTGCTTTTTTATAGTTTTATGCACACAAATTTTTGTTTAGGTACACCTCTAGCTTTTGATCCAAAAATCGAAAGAACTGCAAGGAAACGATGAAAGAAGCAACAAAGGGAAAACAATAAGCATGTTTCTTTGGTTCATCTTCATCCTCCCTACCACCAAAAACCTCCAAACCACAAAGCAGCCCCTTGTGGAACTAACCAGATCCGAATATTTAGTCTTTTCCAAAAGTACCCCCATCTTCACATTCTAACAGTCCTTATAAAACATACTCCCTACCACCCTTAATTAAATCTGAAACCAAAGCCACTTCAGAATCTAAATCTAAAGAATCAACCATGAGTGGAGACGAAGCAGAAAAGACTCTCAGAGAGTGGTCCACTCAAGAAGTTAATCAACAGCCCCTTTGTATTACTTTTCCAGGAGCTCAGAACTTTGAGTTGAAATCTGGGTTGATTCATCTTTTTCTCACATTCAGAGGTCTAGAAAAAAAGAACCACATAAATTCCTTACGGAATTTCATATGGTATGTTAAGGAATGAAGCCACATGTTGTTACAAAAAGATTAGATAAAGTTAAGGGCATTCCCCTTTTCACTTAAAGATTCAGTAATGGAACGGTTGTATGAACTCCCATCCGGTTCAATTGCCACTTGGACAGAACTCACGAAGATGTTTTTAGAGAAATATTTTCCAGAACGCAAGTTTATAGTCTCCGAAGACAAATCCTTGGGACCAAACAAGGAAAAAGATAAGATTTACACACTTACTGGGAGAGGTTCAAGAAGCTATTGGTTCATTACCCATAACATGGAATCAGTGATTACCAACTCTACAACTATTTCTTTGAAAGTCTGAAACCCATGGATATGTGTCTGATAAATGCTTCCAGTGGTGGTTCCTTAGGAGATATGATGTCAATAGAAATTCGGGAGCTGATTGAGAAGATGGCAATAAAGTTAAAACATTCTGGAAACAAAGACGAGTGGTATCCAGATCAACCAAGGGGAGTCAAAGAAGTCAATGCTCATCTGGAGTCTCAAATATTTGAACTAACAAAGGGTGTTCTGCTCTTAAAAAAAGAAAAAATAGTTGCAAAGAAACCATGTGGCATCTACTTGAAGACAGAACATCCAATAAATATGTATTTGTTACTGCAAGAGGATGTTTCTCCAATCAAAGCTATCGGAGGGTACCAACAACATAAACACTTTAATTAGCCTCCTAATTTTTATCAGAACAATAATTTTCAGCCAAGACAGTAATTTCAACATCCTCCAGGTTTTCAGCAGCATCCATATTGACAGCCCAACTTTCACCATCCGAATCAACAAAATTTTCAGAGTTTGAATTTTCAGAACCAAGAAGTTCCAGAGTGGCCTTAGAAGATCTTTTGAAGAGTTTTGTCACGAGCACCCAAGCATTCCATATAGAAACCAGAGCTAGTATAAAGAATCTGGAACAACAGGTGTCTAAAGTTGCCACTTATGCGGGTCGTCTGGGATCTCAAGGAAAGTTACCGGGTCACGCTAAAAACAATCTGAAGCACAATGTGAGTGTTATTTCCTTAAGAAGTGGGAAACGTTTTGGAGACCCAGTCGCATCTGAACCAGAAAAAGAAGCTGATGAAGGGTTTGAAGAAGTTTTGGACGAAGAAGATGTAAAAGAAATAAATTTGTTAGATGCTATTTTATGCATCTTTTAGGGTAGTTTTATTATCATTTAGCATCATAGTTTATAAATTTGCATGTAATTTGTTTAAATAATGTTCGACTCATATATTTTATCAGAATTTCCGTACTGCTATCATTTTTGTGTTATTTTTAGATATTCCGAGTGGAGCAGTACTTTAGGAGCAGTTGGATGCTTTTTTGGAGCTTAAATGGAGCTGGAACTAAATAGGCATGCTAAGGAATAACAATGAATGCTTAAACTGAAGAATCGCGTCCGAAACGAGGCAAAAATCTAGATTTGCGATCACATTTCCAGTATATGCGATCAAATTTTTGCCATGAAGTTACCTAGGGTCGCAATAAGTCATCTGGAGGACATCTGAGCAGAAAAGACCAAACCTGCGATCGGAGATAGTCAACCTGTGATTGTATTTTCTTGTCGCAACTCCAGAAACTTCAAATTTGGCTTCGTATTTCATTAAGATGCAATCTTGGAAAAAAATTTGAAAACCTGTGATCGCAAGTTTGTCCAAAAGCCCCAAAAAAGCAACGTACCTCATTAAACCAACCTGATACACTGTGACATCCCCATTTTCACGGTCTGAAAAGACCGATTTTGTTTATTCTTTGTTTAAAAATCAGAGTAATATTTTAAATAAAAGTGTTACAGAATTTTTCCCAAAACAAAATATGATAAAGATTAATCAAAAGCATTTCTGTAGAAATGTATTTCATTTAAAAAGACTCGGGATGTCATGTTCAATACAGATCATAAGCATAAACAATACAACATAGGCCTTACTACATTATTCCGTATTTACAAGCCTAAAATCCATTAATCTCTCATCCCAAGACATCACATCTATGCTCATGCGCCACTACCTGTAATAAAAGAAACTGAGTGGGTCAGGCTTGGGAGCCTAGTGAGCACATAGGGTTTTCAACCCACAATAAATAAGTTATTAGCTTTAGCAAACCAAACAAACCCGATTACCCGTACCCGTTATCCTCACTTTACGTCCCTAAAACATCTAACACAAGGGACCTAGTCTAAGGACTATCATCGGGATGGACACTACTGCTAAGGGGATTCCTCAGCAATAAATGTCCTTAAGGCAACTATGTAGGGGATGGAGTACATTTGGTGAGCACACAGTTCAAATAAACACACAGTTCAAATAAACACCTACAGGTTGCGAGCCTACTAGCGTTCCACTGGACTGTCTAGAATAGTCTGTGGTCGTCATCTATACTCCGCTAGATGACTGGATCATCAATAACATCTATAACGAGGCCTCTCATTATTTTATTTTGTCACACAACAACTATTACATCTACCCATGTTTTACACAACACATTTTGCAAATATAAAATACATATACAGTTTAAATCATTGAAAACATGTATAAAATGTTCATCCAGCATAGATAGCAAGTATTCAGATAATATGCACACATAGCACGTAATTTATATAAAATACTTCATATCTATTTGTAAGCTGAAAGTAACTATGCACTCACTTGAAAAGGTGGTGAATCCGAACTCAGACAGCGCTTCGCTTCTTAAAAATAATTTCCTTCGACAAAAACTAGTATGATTACCACTAGAGCTTAGTCTATTATTCGCCGAGACTAACTAATAGTCTAGCTATTATTACTATTATATAAGCGTCAAACAATACTTATATAGCCCATAATAATAGCCCAAGTACTTATTATAAGTTCCTAATAACGTTACTATAATTAAATAAACGATATATTAAAAATAGCGTAGGCATAGCTCACTTACAGCGGGTTTTATAGAAAATCGGGCTTTGCTTGGAGCAGCGTTCCCAAGCCGAAAATCTCTTCTTCTCGGAGCCTTCGAGCACTCCGGGGCTTCCGCCTCGTGCTAGCGAGGTTCCCTAGGCTTTTCGGGGGGGGGGGGGGGGGGGGGGGTTCAGGGCTACATAGAGGTTCTAGAGAAAGAGAGAGTAAAGAGATGAAAGAATGGGAAAAGTGTGAAGAAAATGAGGGTGGGAGAGGTTCTATGTATAGGTTGAAAATTGGCTGAACTTGGTGCCACATGTCACCATCCAGTGGCAAGACTTGGGGAGAAAGCAATGGCCAAGATTGTGCCACATCACTCATTTTCGCACAGCACACTACCGACTTCTAAAATCCGTAACTTTCACATACGACCTCTGTTTTTGACGTTCTTTATATCCACGTGAAGGTAAAAATATTATCTACAACTTTCATTTTTACTCCATCAGCTAATTCTCGACCGATCTTAAATTTAACAGTATAAGGAGGTTATACTGTTAAACGCCCGCGTAAAATAATAACTTCTACATACGGACTCTGTTTTCTTCTGTCTTTTTACCGTTGAGTTCCTATTAATGAGATCTTCAACTCTCATTTAGGTCGCGTAAGTCAAAAACCGCTCGAACTAAAATTCGAGTTTCGGGTCGTGCACTGCTAAGCCGAATCTTAGAAAAATCATAACTTCCTCATACGAAGTCGGATTTCGGCGTTCTTTTTATGGATGTTCTCGATTTAACATATACTACAACTTTAGTTTAGATCACTAAGGCTAAAAATTCCTCCATCGTAAATTCATTATTTACGTCTCCTGGTGTCGTGCCGGTTTTGCCGTAAAACTTCGACGGGTCATAACTTCTTCGTTATAACTCGGATTTCAATGCTCTTTATATGTACGGAAACCTTGTAACATATAATAAAACTTGGTTGAAATTATTTATTATTAATAATCTTTTGTCGAAAAGTCGTTTTCGACCCCTATTGCCTCTAAATTGACTAGCCCGGATCTACGGGCGTTACAATTATCTCCCCCTTAGGATGATTACGTCCCGAAATCATCAATGAAATAGGATTGTATAATGACTCCATACGTTATCTCTTCATCCTAGGTAATAACTGTGACTTCTATGTTGCTTTGAACGAGTATCTAAGTCTTGGACTCATTGACTGCAGGCGGTGCTCGGTCTTGCACCTGCTCGTTAGACTTTCAATCATGAACTTCGTGTCACAACCTCATTATTTATCAGAGACTCCTTCTTCTTAACAAACTTAGGATAAGTTAATTTGATTACTACAATTGACCAATGTGTCATATTCTAATGACTTATCATCGTATGTAGCAATGCTTAGACTCAGGTCTCTTAGAGTCAAATTCCGGAATGGAATATGCCTTCCTTCATCGTCTAATATGATATAATCACATTTTAAGATGTAGCATTTCTAGCTACCAACTTCTTTAACAACGAGCGTGATACTTCTATTGATCGCTTTGATTTCAATCGTTTGGTTTAAGTCGGACGCTACATCAAACTTGGTTCTCTGAACCACGTAACCTACTCATCGTAGTCAGACTCAATGTGATATGACCACTAGGGTCAGGATAACAACAATCTTCTTAGTCATTACCAAAACAATGGTAACAACATACTTGAATAAAAAAAAATCAATTACTAGTTTCTTGGTAACCTTGTGACTTTCCCTGATCCAAGTATGAGTCATGTGCTTCCGGTAGTATAGGCCTCTACTACCTTTCACACCTACTCATACTCGTCCCAAGTATTGTCCCGTAGTTTTCCAAGTCACCATACAAGAAAATCACATAGAAACTTAACACATAAAATATCAAAACGAAGGTTTTATATTATTCCTTGAAACGATTACATGGGTGTTCAAGTTCACCCTAGATTATGCCTCTAATAGGCTACACCATATGACACTATCTACATGGCTTCTTCATAACTTGATCTCCATGTATCCATCCTCACTCCTAATTCCTTGCATCGTCAGCTGCTTCGTCTAGGATCATATGGAATGCTCTTGCCTTTGGTTTTGGCAGAATGTTTGGTCCCTCCGCCTCTTTCTTTTCGGGCAATCCTTAGCAACATGCCCTTCTTCACGGCATTCATAACACACCCTTTTGCTGGCTGTGCACTCGTTGGCGTAATGTCCGGTCTTCCCACACTTGTAGCAAGTCACTTCTTCGCTACATTTCCCAAAGTGATTCTTCTTGCAATTCTCGCACCATTTCACTTTGTTTCCTCCTCCGCTAAACTCCTTTGAACCAGACTTGATCTTCTTATTGGGCCTTGTAGACCCCTCAAACTTCCTCTTTTCGCCAACCTCAATCTTGTTGGCAACTCTTCCCTTAATCATATCTTCCACAGACTTGGCAGCCCAGATAGCTGCCTCCAGAGTAGGTGCCTGACACACTGGCACCGCATACTCCCATGGAAGTCCCTTTGCGTACTTGTCGATTTTCGTCAGCTCATCCGGAACAAGGCGCAAGGCGAACTCCATCTTCTCTGTGAAGTTGTTGGTGTATTCATCAATTGACATGCTTCCTTTCTTCAAGGTCAGGAACTCGTTCTCTAGCTCGAGTAAGTTTTGAGCTGAGCAGTACTTTCGTTTAAATTGTACCAGAAACTCTGCCCATGCCAGTTGCAGGGGCTCATTGGGGCTCAAAGTCTTCCCTAGGGTATTCCACCAGCGAACAGCGCCTCCTCTAAATTGACGTACAGCAAACGTGGTTTGTAGCTTGCGTTTGCAACCACATGTCATGAAGGCCAATTCCATCTCTGAAATCCAATCCATGACCCCGATCGGATCTTCCTTCCTAGTGAAAGTCGATGGCTTGCAAGTTATAAAATCTTTGTACTTGCATCCATTCCTCTCGACTCCTTCATCATGATTGTTCCTCCTAATCACCGGGGGATCAGCTTGACCAACGGTCCTGTTGTCGTTCCCTTCCTCAGACTGCCCGTCATTCAGCTCGGGTTGTTCAATAGGCATCGTAATTTCCTCTCGAGCTTGTTGAAGTAAACGCCTTGTTTCCTCCATTTAACGATCCAACATCATCTGGATCAATGCTTGCACTCCGGCCATCGTGATTGGCTCGGGTGCAACTTCTACTATGACTGGTATTTGTTGTATCACTGGGGGCTGATCTCGGTTCCCATTTGCATTCACGTTTCTGCTACGGGTCCTTGACATCTTGATCTATACACCGAATAAGGTGAATCTAGATCTTTATTTATGATTGACGTTTAAATCATCCTTATCACTCCGAAATGTTTATATGCTAGTTCTAATATCATATTCGTACGTTTAGAATCCTAAACACATAAGGTTTCCAGATCCGGTCGGCAACAGACCATAGATCCGAACAAATAATAGCATGTCAGGCACAAATCATTTAGCACATAAAAGCATTTTAGGCATAATTCCTAAAATAAGCTAGTGCTCACACCTCACAATCATCGCTTAGCATTCTAAGTTTAAGTCTAGAAATCCTACAAATTCCTAGTTCGCTTAAACTAATGCTCTGATACCAACTGTGACATCCCCATTTTCACGGTCAGAAAAGACCGATTTTGTTTATGCTTTGTTTAAAAATCAGAGTAATATTTTAAATAAAAGTGTTGCGGAATTTGTCCCAAAACAAAATATGATAAAGATTTATCAAAAGCATTTCCGGAGAAATGTATTTCATTTAAAAAGACTCGGGATTTCATGTTCGATACAGATCATAAGCATAAACAATACAACATAGGCGTTACTACATTATTCCGTATTTACAGGCCTAAAATCCATTAATCTCTCATCCCAAGACATCACATCTATGCTCATGCGCCACTACCTGTAATACAAGAAACTAAGTGGGTCAGGCTTAGGAGCCTGGTGAGCACATAGGGTTTTCAACCCACAATAAATAATTTATTAGCTTTATCAAACCAAACAAACCCGATTACCCGTTCCCGTTATCCTCACTTTACGTCCCTAAAACATCTAACACAAGGGACCTAGTCTAAGGACTATCATTGGGATGGACACTACTGCTAAGGGGATTCCTCAGCAATAAATGTCCTTAAGGCAACCATATGGGGGATGGAGTACATCTGGTGAGCAAACAGTTCAAATAAATACCTACAGGTTGCGAGCCTGCTAGTGTTCCACTGGACTGTCTAGAATAGTCCGTGGTCGTCATCTATACTCCACTAGATGACTGGATCATCAATAACATCTATAACGAGGCCTCTCATTATTTTATTTTGTTATACAACAACTATTACATCTACCCATGTTTTACCCAACACATTTTGTAAATATAAAATACATATACAGTTTAAATCATTGAAAACATGTATAAAACGTTCATCCAGCATAGATAGCAAGTATTTAGATAATATGCACACATAGCACATAATTTATATAAAATAATTCATATCTATGTGTAAGCTAAAAGTAACTATGCACTCACTTGAAAAGGTGGTGAATTGGAACTCAGACAGCGCTTCGGTTCTTAAAAATAATTTCCTTCGACGAAACCTAGTATTATTACCACTAGAGTTTAGTCTATTATTCGCCAAGACTAATTAATAGTCTAGCTATTATTACTATTATATAAGCATCAAACAATACTTATATAGCCCATAATAATAGCCCAAGTACTTATTATAAGTTCCTAATAACGTTACTATAATTAAATAAACGATATATTAAAAATAGCGTAGGCATAGCTCACTTACAGCGGGTTTTATAGAAAATCATGCTTTGCTTGGAGCAGCGTTCCCAAGCCAAAAAGATCGTATTCTTGGAGCCTTCGAGCACTCCGGGGCTTCCGCCTTGTGCTAGCGAGGTTCCCTAGGCTTTTCGGGGGGGCGAGGGGGGGGGGGGGGGTTTCAGGGCTAGAGAGAGGTTCTAGAGAGAGAGTAAAGAGAAGAAAGATTGGGAAAGGTGTGAAGAAAATGAGGGTGGGAGAGGTTCTATTTATAGGGTGAAAATTGGCTGAACTTGGTGCCACATGTCACCATCTAGTGGCAAGACTTGGGGAGAAAGCAATGGCCAAGATTGTGCCACATCACCCATTTTCGCACAGCACACTTCCGACTTCTAAAATCCGTAACTTTCACATACGACCTCTGTTTTTGATGTTCTTTATATCCATGCGTAGGTAAAAATAATATCTACAACTTTCATGTTTACTCCGTCGGCTTATTCTCGACCGATCTTAAATTTAACAGTACAAGGAGATTATACTGTTAAACGCCCGCGTAAAATTCATAACTTCTACATACGGACTCTGTTTTCTTCTGTCTTTTTACCGTTGAGTTCCTATTAATGAGATCTTCAACTCTCATTTAGGTCGCATAAGTCAAAAACCGCTCGAACTAAAATTCGAGTTTCGGGTCGTATACTGCTAAGCCGAATCTTAGAAAAATCATAACTTCCTCATACGAAGTCGGATTTGGGCGTTCTTTTTATGGATGTTATCGATTTAACATATACTACAACTTTAGTTTAGATCACTAAGGCTAAAAAGTCCTCCATCTTAAATTCACTATTTACGTCTCCCGGTGTCGTGCCGATCTTGCCGTAAAACTTCGACGGGTCATAACTTCTTCGTTATAACACGGATTTCGACGCTCTTAATATGTACGGAAACCTTGTAACATATACTAAAACTTGGTTGAGATTATTTATTCTTAATAATATTTTGTCGAAAAGTCATTTTCGACCCCTATTGCCTCTAAATTGACTAGCCCGGATCTACAGGCGTTACATACACTGTTTTAAAGAAACCTGTGATCGCATATAGTTAACCGATGATTGCATTTTTCGGTTTCCTTCACTAGAAGTTTCCGTCTCGCATATAAATACAAACCACATTATCATATTTGGTTGTTAGACGATTCCAGATGGCAGAATACCCTTCTGAAGGCGATTTTTGATACCTTTTAACGATTTCTGAAAATCTGAAGTTGTGAATCATCTCACACATTTGGTTTATCCAGATTTATCAGTTAATGTTTCTATCTAGTTTAGATTCTTTTTTAGCCATATCTGGCTAAACCTTAGTTTTTAGTTCTGCATAGACTAATACTTTTCTTGTGATTAGTTTTTAGATCTGGTTTTTGTTTTCTGTTTCTATCTAGATTTTTCCGTTTTGAACTTAATGAATATTTGATTTTTAATTCTTGTTAGTCTGATCACCTAGCTAGGGTTTTTTATCATTCCAATTAATCTGTTCATAGAATCTGTAATTATTCTTGTCAACTGGTAAAAAGTAACAAGTATTAGACTGGTTCCATGTTTGGGATTAAACTCTGGTATAAACTGAAAAAATCATATCTTTATGCTTCCGAGTTTGTGATAAGGATAGGGTATTATTGGGAATTTTACACAGAACTTAATGCAATTTTTCTAATTTAATTAAGAGCTTGTTTAAATGAATAGTAAAAAGTTAGGGTTAATTCAAAGAGCTTGTTTTGATTAACTAATTTATGTAAAAGAGATTAAACTAGAGCTTGTTAGTTTTTCTCAGTACCAGATTAGATAGAACACATTCTGAATAACCAGATCTGAACTAGTTACTTGACAAGGAAATCGCAGAAGAACTGGAATCGTTTTTATTATTGATTTTCTTTTAATTTATGTTCACTTCAATTCTTAATTATTAGTTTAATTCAAAATCCCCCTTATTATATTTCTTGTTTGGCTAGAATGTACCTGAAGCAAAAAGGCATTGACCATTAGGTTGTGTCCCTGAGCATTTGACTATACTTCCCCGTGCTATATTTTTAGTGCAACCAACGGTGATTAATTTTATTTGTTTTAATCGGGTGCGGCAACCGGCCTAACATATATATATATATATATATATATATATATATATATATATATATATATATATATATATATATATATATATATATATATATATATATATATATATATATATATATATATATATATGGGCTTGCGTATCCACTTGGGAGTAGTCAGATTTGTTTTAATCACATTTGACCTTGAAAAGTTTTTAACTGTCTGATAATTCGTGTCGAGTCTGTCCCTTGTCTTTAGCCTGAACCATGCCCCCTAGAACCCAACGCCGACGCCCAAACGCTGACATCCCAGACCAGCTCTATGCCATGCAATAGGGTGACGTGGTGGTCAATCTAAACTCATAGGCTGTATTAGAACAATACCATGATCTTCTTCCAAGAGAAGTCAGTTCTCAGAGTTGGGCTCCTAGTACCACTATTCTTGAGGGCCTAAACATTTATCATGGGATTCATTCCCTCATTGCCAATATGGGTTGCGAGGGTCTTTTGGACGTCGATTTTCCTTGATCACCTATGTTAACGAGAGTTCCTAGCTGCCCTTAGTGAAATTAACCATAAGGGTAACTTCTCATTTCGTTGTTTCAACAACACTCACCATCTTCATGTAGACCAACTCTGTGACCTCTTTAATGTGCCTGTCAAGAAATGTTTTTTTTGTCTCCCGTCAATTTTAATGCATCAACTTTTTGGAAGTTAATTACTGGTCTGGACACCTACAACACTTCCGCATCTTATCAGACTATTATCATCCACCCGGTCATAATAACCGAGCTAAAAATAATATATAAAATCCTTCTTGCACAAGCCAAAACCACAAAGGATGGAAAAGTTGAACTTGAAATACTTTGGAGCATGGTGATCGGTGCACACCGCTCGCATTTTAGTCACTTGACTGTGAAGCGATTTTACAAAGTAATTCATCTACGTTCTGGGCTTGGTAATTTTTTTGTGGTGGTTTAATTACTTTAATCGCCGACGTTGTTTCTGATCATGTCCCCCAGAGTACCCGTTCTTTGTGGGTGACACTTCGCGATTTAATTTAAAGAACCTTGAGTTTATTAATATCCGTCGACCAGCCCCAGGTGGCCATATTTGGATGCATGGACGTGCTCGCTACCTTCTGGTCACTGACCCTTCCGCTATCACCCTAGCTGATCCCATCAGTTCCAGTGGTGGGTTCTCGAATCCAACCTTTTGGCTGATAATTATGAACCTAACCATTTGTAACGCCTGTGTTTCCGGGCTTGCCATTTTTAGCAATGTAATAGTCTAGGTTAACCTTTGTAACCCATTTTGAAATAATAGAAGTGTATTATTTGAATATTATGTGTGTTGTGCTTAATTGCTTAATTATGTGGTTTGATTAATTAAGAATAAAAATAAGCGTCAAAATTAAAGTGTAAAATAAACTTGATATCTTTGGATAATGTCATAGTAGTTGAAACGAGGTTTCCGAATATATACAGAACGCCCAAATCTGACTTCGTATGAGGAAGTTATGATTTATCGAAGTTTCGGCTTAGCGGTGTGCAGCCTAAAATACTCGATTTGAGATCGAGCAGTTTTTAGCCGAATCAATCTAAATGAGGATCGAAGGTCTCGTTGTTGGTATCGAAGCGATAAAAAGTTAGGCGAGAACGGACGTCAAATGAAGAAGTTATGAATTTATAACGAAGTTTTTTTCTGTCCTGGCCTATTAAAAATAAATAATAAAAATAAAGTTAAAATTAGCCGACGGAGTCTAAACGAAAGTTGTAGAGCGTAGTCTCACCTTCGCATGGATATAAAGAACGTCAAAAACGGAGTTCGTATGAAGAAGATATGAATTTCCGAAGTTTATTAAACTAATTTGTATTTAATTTTAATTGGAAAATCCGGCATTATCCGAAGGAGAGTCAGCGATCCGATCCGAAGTACGCCCCACGTACACCGAAGATGTCAACACTCACAGCAAGTGGCTTCGGATGCGTAAGCAGTGACGTTTTTCGACCAGTACGCCCCGCGTACTGGCGTACGCCCCGCGTACTCCGAGGCTCCAGCCTCCTATAAATAGGATCCGAAGGCAGCCGATTCTTTTGTTCATTTTCTCTCTTCTCTCTCCCGTTTTGCATCGTTTTGCATGCCAGAAATACCCCGAAGCCCCGGTATTATTCTCGAGCCCCGAGACAAGTCCCGAGATCCCGAAGATCCCGAGAAGTGAGGTTCCCGAGCCGAAGCTCTGTCCGCGAGAAGTTCGATTTTTGTGAAGATCTTCTAGATCTGCTGAGGATTACTACTTCTGCAAGTCGTAGTGCTGTCCGATCATCTTCTGATCAAGTGAGTGTGTGGTTACTTTCTTCTAACGCATAATTATGAAGTATTTTATACGAAATATGTGTTATGTGTATAATTTTGTGGTTATGTGTGTGAATGTGTATTCACTTTCTTTTATCTCATAGTTATGATTCATTCTCTATGAAATATGTGTTATGTGTGTGTGTGCCTTATCTGTTATGTGGAATATGTATTGATTAAAGCATGTTATACAGGTTTTTAAACTATGTATAAAAATGTATATTTTTATCTACTAATATGTTGGGTAGAACATGGGTAGATAATTGGTGTGTAATAAACAGATGAGAGGCCTCGTTGTCGTTTGATTAGTCATCTAGCGGAGTTTAGATGACGACCACGGACTTTTCTAGATAGTCTTGTGGAAACATTAGCAGGTTCACCACCTGTAGGTGTTAATGAACTTGGGTGTTCATTCGCTGTACTCCATCCCCCTCATGGTTGCCTTATTTGACTTATATTGCTGAGGAACCCCCGAAGCATGTGTTGTCGCCCCGATGAAATATTCTTAGACTAGGTCCCTTATGTTAGTTGATTTAGGGACATAAAGTGAGAATAACGGGAATGGGTAATTGGGTTATTGTTGGTTGGTGAAAATTAAATATGATTGTTTATTGTGGGTTGAAAACCCTATATGCTCACCAGGCTCCCAAGCCTGACCCACTCAGTTTTATTTGTATTACAGGAAGTGGCGCGAGGGCATAAGATGAATGAACCACCAAATTGATTTGTTTACAAGTCTGTATATGTATAAATTTGTTGAATGACTTGTAATGTTATCGTTTATGCTTATTGGTCTGTATCGGAACATGACACCCCGAGTTTTGATTATATAATGAAAAATACATTTCTTTTATGAAATGCTTTGGTAAACATTGTTTTATCATGTTTTGTTTTTGGGAACAAATTCTGCGACTCTTTCAAATCAAAAGGATTTACTCTGAAAATATTTTGAAAGCATAAATGATAATCGGTCTTTTCTGGCCGAGATTTTGGGGATGTCACAGTTGGTATCAGAGCATTAGTTTAAGCGAACTAGGAATTTGTAGGATTTCTAGACTTAAACTTAGAATGCTAAGTGAAGTTTTGAAATGTGTGTCTGTTATATTTTAGACAGGAGCACTGGTTTATTTTAGGAAAGTTGCCTAAAATGCTTTATGTGCTAAATGTTATATGTTGCCATATATGATATTATTTGTTCGGATCTATGGTCTGTTGCCGACCGGATCTAGAAACCTTATGTGTGTAGGATTCTAAGCGTACGTCTACGATATTAGAACTAGCATGTAAACGTTTCAGAGCGATAAGGATGATTTGAATATCTATCGTGATTGAGGATCTAATTTCACCTTTTTCGGTGTGTAGATAAAAAATGGTGAGAACAAGAAGTGGAGTTGGAAATGCTGACAAAAACAGGAATCAACCACCAGTGATTGAACAAGTACCTGTCGTAGCAGCAGCACCTGAGCCAATAACCATGGTTGGTGTGCAAATGATGATTCAGACGATGTTGGATCGTCAAATGGATGAAACTAGGCGGTTGCTTCAACAAAATCATGAAGAACTGTCAATTCGTGTGGAGGAGCCTGAATTAAATGAAGGGCATTCTAAAGGGGGAAACTTCAGTGGGTCTGTTGGTCAAGCCAACCCACCGATAGCTAGGCAAAACAACCATGATGGAAGGAATGATGGAATGGGATGCAAGTACAAGGACTTTCTAACTTGCAAACCATCGACCTTCAATGGAAAGGAGGATCCGATTGGAGTTATGGATTGGATCTCCGAAATGGAGTTAGCCTTCATGACATGTGGCTGCAGAGGCAAGTTGCAGACTATCTATGCAGTGCGACAATTCCGAGATGGAGCTGTTCGTTGGTGGAACACTCTAGGGAAGACGTTGAGCCCTAATGAGCCACTACAATTGACATGGGCAGAGTTCTTGGTGCAGTTCAAGCGCAAGTTCTGCTCGGCCCAAAATCTGTTGGAACTAGAGAACAAGTTCCTGACATTGACGAAAGGCAGCATGTCAGTTGATGAATACACCAATAACTACACCGATAATATGGAGTTTGCCTTGCGTATCGTCCTAGACGAGGTGACAAAGGTGGACCGGTATGAGAAGGGACTCCCATGGGTGTACGAGGTGCCAGTACGTCAGGCACATGCTCTAGAGGCAGCTATCTGGGCTGCCAAGTATGTTGAGAACATGGTTAAGGGGAGAACCACCGACAAGGATGAGGTTGGTGAGAAAAGAAAGTTTGAGGGAACATCTGGTTCCGGTAAGAAGGGCAAATTTTCGAAATCTGATTTGAAAAAGTTTGGAGGAAAGGGAGGTGAAGCGAAGTGGTGTGATAAGTGTAAGAAGAAGCACTTTGGGAAATGTAGCGAGGATGTAACCTGCTACAAGTGTGGAAAGGTTGGACATTTTGCCAATGAGTTTCCGAACAACAAAAGGATGTGTTTTGGTTGCAATGAAGAGGGGCATATTTTGAAAGACTGTCCGAAGAAGAAGGAGGTAGCTAGGCCCAACACTCCACCAAAGCCGAAGGCGAGAGCCTTCCAGATGACACTTGAGGCTACGAAAGATGAAGCTGCTGTCGCTTCAGGTACCTTTCTTGTTAACGGATTACCTGCTCAAATTTTGTTTGATTTTGGAGCCAACTACTCCTTTATTTCGCATGAGTTTGGTAGAAAGCTAGCTTTGCCTGTTGATAGACTAGATAATGCTTTATTAGTCGAAGTTGCTAGTGGCAAGTTTGTACCTGTTAGCCATCGTATGAAAGACATATTAATCGACCTTAATGGGAATAAGTTTCACGAGGAATTATTGCCTATCGAACTTAATGGTTTCGACATCGTGTTGGGAATGGATTGGCTTAGCGCCAACGATGTTGAGATTTTGTGCAAGAAGAAGATATTTAAAGTAAACCCGCCTGGGAAGGATTCATTTACGGTGTATGGGGACAAACGCAGAGTGAATTCTGGAATCATTTCTCTAATGAAAGCCAGAAAGTGTTTGACCAAGGGATGTACATCATATTTAGCATTCGTGATCGATGCTAAGAAGGAAAAGAAGGTGATGCAGAGTATTCCAGTAGTGTGTGATTATCCGGAAGTATTTCCCGAAGATCTTCCTAGATTACCACCTGATAGACAAGTAGAGTTTAGAATAGACTTGTTACCAGGAACCCCGCCAATAGCAAAAGCACCTTACCGATTAGCACCGACGAAGATGAAGGAGCTGATGATGCAACTTCAGGAGTTGTTGGACAAAGGTTTCATTATACCTAGTTCATCGCCCTGGGGAGCTCCGGTGTTATTTGTGAAGAAGAAAGATGGAAGTATGAGAATGTGCATCAATTACAGAGAGCTGAACAAGGCAACAATAAAGAATAGATATTCGTTGCCAAGGATTGATGACCTATTTGATCAATTGCAAGGTTCGAGCTATTTCTCGAAGATCGATCTAAGGTCAGGATATCATCAGCTAAAATTAAGAGAGCAAGATATCGAGAAGACTGCATTCAGAACTAGATATGGACACTACGAGTTCTTGGTTATGTCGTTTGGACTAACCAATGCTCCGACAACATTTATGGATTTAATGAATAGGGTTTGTAATCCTTTCCTTGATAAATCCGTGATAGTGTTTATAGACGACATTCTGATTTACTCGAAAAGCCAGGAAGAGCATGGCAGACACTTGCGAGAAGTGTTAGAAGTCTTGAAGAAGGAGAAGCTATATGCAAAGTTCTCTAAGTGTGATTTTTGGATTCGTGAAGTCCAATTCTTGGGTCACGTGGTCAACCAAGAAGGGATAATGGTTGATCCAGCAAAGATTGAAGCTGTGATGAAGTGGGAACAACCGAAAATTCCCACAGAGGTTCGAAGCTTTTTAGGATTAGCCGGATATTACCGAAGGTTTATCCAAGGCTTTTCTTCGATTGCTACTCCATTAACAGCTTTGATCCACAAAGGAGCTACTTATGCTTGGAGTGATAAGCATAAAGAAGCATTCGAGAAGCTAAAGAAGAAGCTATGCGAGGCACCGATACTTTCTTTACCCGATGGAGTTGAAGACTTCGCTGTTTATAGCGATGCGTCTGGGGTTGGATTGGGTTGTGTTTTGACCCAAAGAGAAAACGTGATAGCATATGCATCTCGACAGCTGAAGGAGCATGAAAAGAATTACCCGACTCATGATTTGGAGTTGGCAGCAGTAGTTTTCGCTCTGAAATTATGGAGGCATTACCTCTATGGCATGAAGTGCAAACTTTTCACTGATCATAAGAGTCTCCAATATCTCTTTAATCAGAAAGAATTGAATATGAGGCAACGACGCTGGCTAGAGTTACTCAAGGACTACGACTGTGAGATACTTTACCATCCCGGTAAAGCTAATGTTGTTGCTGATGCTCTCAGTCGAAAAGTCAATCTTGAAAGGAAAAGGCCAAGAGCGTTGAGAATTGAAGTTGTCTCGACTATTTTGGAAAGTATAAAGAAAGCTCAAAGCGAAGCTTCTGAAAAAGAATGACCGAAAGGAGGAACGTTTGGGCAAAACGTTGGTGTTTGGTGTAAACAGTCATGGACTGAAGGTGTTCCAAGATCGGATTTGGATACCTAAGACAGGAGGAGTCAGAGATCTTCTGATGGAAGAAGCTCACAAAACCATGTACTCGATTCATCCCGGTAGCACTAAAATGTATAGGGACCTGAAACCCTACTACTGGTGGCCGACGATGAAGCTTGATGTTGCAAGGTATGTGGCCGAGTGTGTGACTTGTGCGAGAGTCAAGACACAACATCAGAAACTATACGGGAGTTTAGAACCATTGCCTGTGCCTATGGGTAAGTGGGAAGACATTGCTATGGATTTTGTCACTAAACTGCCCAGAACAAAGAATGGTCACGACATGATTTGCGTGGTCGTTGATCGATTCACTAAGAGTGCGCATTTCATAGCAGCCAAGGAGAAATGGTCTATGGAAAAGATTGTGAATTCTTACGTGAGGGAAATTGTGAGGCTTCACGGTGTTCCGTTAATGATTGTGTCGAATCGTGATAGTCGTTTCACCTCAAGGTTTTGGAAAAGTCTACAAGAGGAAATGGGTACCAAGTTATGTTTAAGTACAGCTTACCATCCGCAGACTGATGGTCAAAGTGAAAGATCAATACAAACACTTGAAGATATGCTAAGAGCATGTACCTTGGAATTCCTAGGTAATTGGGATGAACATTTACCATTGGCAGAATTTTCCTATAATAATAGTTTTCACTCAAGCATTAAGATGGCACCTTATCAAGCTTTGTATGGACAGAAGTGTCGTACGCCGTCTTGTTGGCTTGAGGCTGGGGAAAAGCAGTTTATGGGACCAGAAATGGTTCATCAAACTGCTGAAAAGTTGAAAATAATTAGAGAAAGAATGTTAGCAGGTCAAGATCGTCAAAAGAGCTATGCTGACAAGAAGCGAAGACCGATGACTTTTGAAATTGGAGATTCGGTTTTCCTTAAAGTTTCGCCGTGGAAGGGACTTATAAGATTTGGTAAAAGGGGAAAGTTGAGTCCAAGGTTTATTGGACCGTTTAAAGTTCTTCAGAGGATTGGGAACCAAGCTTACAAGCTCGAATTACCCGAAGAACTGAATGGAATTCACAACACTTTTCATGTGTGCTATTTGAGGAAGTTCACGGGAGAAGTTCCCGACATAATTCCAATTTCTAAATTGAGAATTGATGAGAACAAAAGGTTGATTGAAGAACTAGAGGCAATTGTTGACCGAAAGACTAAGAAGTTGCGACGCAAAATGGTTGGGTTAGTGCTTGTCCGATGGAAACACACGAATGGGCCGAATCTCACCTGGGAGACGGAGAGTGACATGTTGAGTCGCTATCCGCATTTGTTTGTTGATGTGTGATTCCGGGGACGGAATCATTCTAAGGTGGAGAGAATTGTAACGCTTGTGTTTCCGGGCTTGCCATTTTTAGCAATGTAATAGTCTAGGTTAACCTTTGTAACCCATTTTGAAATAATAGAAGTGTATTATTTGAGTATTATGTGTTTTGTGCTTAATTGCTTAATTATGTGGTTTGATTAATTAAGAATAAAAATAAGCGTCAAAATTAAAGTGTAAAATAAACTTGATATCTTTGGATAATGTTGTAGTAGTTGAAACGAGGTTTCCGAATATATATAGAACGCCCAAATCTGACTTCGTATGAGGAAGTTATGATTTATCGAAGTTTCGGCTTAGCGGTGTGCAGCCTGAAATACTCGATTTGAGATCGAGCGGTTTTTAGCCGAAGCAATCTAAACGAGGATCGAAGGTCTCGTTGTTGGTATCGAAGCGATAAAAAGTTAGGTGAGAACCGACGTCAAACGAAGAAGTTATGAATTTATAACGAAGTTTTTCTGTCCCGGCCTATTAAAAATAAATAATAAAAATAAAGTTAAAATTAGCCGACGGAGTCTAAACGAAAGTTGTAGAGCGTAGTCTCACCTTCGCGTGGATATAAAGAACGTCGAAAACGGAGTTTGTATGAAGAAGATATGAATTTCCGAAGTTTATTAAATAATTTGTATTTAATTTTAGTTGGAAAATCCGGCATTATCCGAAGGGGAGTCAGCGATCCGATCCGAAGTACGCCCCGTGTACACCGAAGATGTCGACACTCGCCGCAAGTGGCTTTGGATGCGTAAGCAGTGACGTTTTTCGACTAGTACGCCCCGCGTACTGGCGTACGCTATGCGTACTCCAAGGCTCCAGCCTCCTATAAATATGATCCGAAGGCAGCCGATTCTTTTGTTCATTTTCTCTCTTCTCTCTCCCGTTTTGCATCGTTTTGCGTGCCAGAAATACCCCGAAGCCCCGGTATTATTCTCAAGCCCCGAGGTAAGTCCCGAGATCCCGAAGATCCCGAGAAGTGCGGTTCCCGCGCCGAAGCTCTGTCCGCGAGAAGTTCGATTTTTGTGAAGATCTTCTAGATCTGCTGAGGATTACTACTTCTGCAAGTCGTAGTGCTGTTCGATCATCTTCTGATCAAGTGAGTGTGTGGTTACTTTCTTCTAACGCATAATTATGAAGTATTTTATACGAAATACGTGTTATGTGTATAATTTGTTGTTATGTGTGTGAATGTGTATTCACTTTCTTTTATCTCATAGTTATGATTCATTCTCTATGAAATATGTGTTATGTGTATGTGTGCATCATCTGTTATGTGGAATATGTATTGATTAAAGCATGCTATACAGGTTTTTCAACTATGTATAAAAATGTATATTTTTATCTACTAATATGTTGGGTAGAACATGGGTAGATAGTTGGTGTGTAATAAACAGATGAGAGGCCTTGTTGTTGTTTGATTAGTCATATAGCGGAGTTTAGATGACGACCACGGACTTTTCTAGATAGTCTTGTGGAAACATTAGTAGGTTCGCCACCTATAGATGTTAATGAACTTGGGTGTTCATTCGCTGTACTCCATCCCCCTCATGGTTGCCTTATATGACTTATATTGCTGAGGAACCCCCGAAGCATGTGTTGTCGCCCCGATGAAATATTCTTAAACTAGGTCCCTTATGTTAGTTGATTTAGGGACATAAAGTGAGAATAACGGGAATGGGTAATTGGGTTATTGTTGGTTGGTGAAAATTAAATATGATTGTTTATTGTGGGTTGAAAACCCTATATGCTCACCAGGCTCCCAAGCCTGACCCACTCAGTTTTATTTGTATTACAGGAAGTGGCGTGAGGGCATAAGATGGATGAACCACCAAGTTGTTTTGTTTACAAGTCTGTATATGTATACATTTGTTGAATGACTTGTAATGTTATCGTTTATGCTTATTGGTCTGTATCGGAACATGACACCCCGATTTTTGATTATATAATGAAAAATACATTTCTTTTATGAAATGCTTTGGTAAACATTGTTTTATCATGTTTTGTTTTTGGGAACAAATTCCGCAACTCTTTCAAATCAAAGGGATTTACTCTGAAAATATTTTAAAAGCATAAATGATAATCGGTCTTTTTTGGCCGAGATTTTGGGGATGTCACACCATTAGCAGCAGAATATCTTGCGAAACCATTTTACTCACCCCTCCTTCTTCCATCACACTGATGCCCCCTCACCCTCTACTGTTCATCTGAAGTATGCAGATATAATCCGTCTCCGATCCATCCACGATGACTACTATCATCAGCTTGATCTTTTACATGTTGATTTTCAGGATGCGCAACACCAACCCCCATCATCTTATATTGACCCAAAAACCCCTTTAACCTACCATCATTACCTTAACCTTCAACACGACATCGCCAAACTTCGCCTCGATGTTCCATGCGTCAGTTCCACCCACATCGGTTTTCGAGATGAGTTTCGCAGCTTTCATGAGGAGATGTTCTGTCGATTCACACCTCCACCTCCGCCCCAATATACTTTTTCGCTCCTCCCTAAGCATTGAGGGCAATGCTTTAGATTTAAGCACGGGGAGGGGATTTGTCAAATTCTTGTACAATTTTTTATTTTCAGCATTAGCTTCAAAAAAAATTTAAAAATTCCAAAAAGATCTTTCATTTTTGTCTTTTTTTTAGAAAAAAACAAAAAATCAATAAAATAAAAAACCCAAATGTATTTTCATTTGGTTTGATTTATTTTTCCTTTAAAAAGACAAAAATATTGTCTTCTTTATTACTTGTTTGCATCGACATATATATAAAAAAGCAAAAAGATTTTTTGTTTTAATTTGTTTGAAAAAAAAAAAAAACAAGATGAAGATACTCTTTGCATTCGATAGCTCTGTTGTAACGTCCCTAAAATAAGATCCAAAATTTTTTATTTTAAATTTAATAAAACGGTATTCCAAAACATTGTCACACAACCAAAATGGAGAAAAGTGTATCAATACACCATAAAATATCAGAATAAGTCACAAAATGCAAAGTAAGATGGTGGATGCTCTATAATCATCCCAAGCTCGTCCCATTCGAACCAGAAGTACCTGTAACATAAACTAAAAATTGTAAGCACGAAGCTTAGTGAGTTCCCCAATATACCACATACAATACATACATTTGCCATGGGCTACCCCTGTGGTCTGAAATCCAAGTTCCATGGGCTACCCCCATAGTTTTTCCTTGAAATGACATAGGCTGCCCCCATGGTCTGACATCCAAGTACCATGGTCTACCGCCATGGTCTTTCATACAAATGACACGAGCTACCCCCGAGGTCCTCCATGCAAGTATTACAAAGACAACTGGTGTTCCACGTAACAAGTAATGGGTCAGCATTGGTGCCCTCGACCCATAGATATAGTGAAAAAACCCACCTCTGCGTTTGAACAATAGCTGATGAGGCACCAAGTCCGAATCTCAAATCTAACCGAAACCTAACCATCAAAAGACTAATTCTCAAACATAATCCAAAATACCCCCTTGGGTTAAGCTGGGCCAAACGGTCAAAACTCAATAAGATTCAACTCAGTTGACTGCCACATCATGGTAGCCCTTCACCACGTCGTGGCGTCGAATAGGACAAAATAGTCGTGACCAGCCCCGCCATCATGTCGTGGTGGCCTTACAAAGCCATGGCAACTAGATTTTCAGCAGCTTAACATATTCAACCATTTCCTTCGATCCTAAAAGGTCTCCAACGTATATTTGGTCCATAATAGGGTCTATATGGATAAACTTTCCAACTTTATCCAATAGAACACTCAAAAGTGCATAGATCTCAACTTTAAAGCCCAAAACACCACATGCCTTAAGCCATATTTATTCAATACTTAAGATTACTTGCCCAAAGGCTCCATAAGACTTTCTAACACCAAACACATCATAAAATCGGTGCATTTCAGACACGCATGTCCAATGCATGTCTTGAACTCTTATTAGGTCAAATTAGGTCAAAAGGGGGAAGATTCCACGCATACCCTCAAAACTACAATCTAAATCAGATCCAAAGAGCCAAATGCTCCAAATGGCCTGGAGATTCATAAGGTATCAAGATTTATAAAATTCAACCTCCCAAAGCAACAAGGCGTATAGAAAAGTGGACAAAATCCATAGATCTATCAACTAACCAAATGAAGACTTTATACCTACTTGATTTGCTCGAGGAAGATAAACTCCTGAACCCACACTGCTATGGACTCCTAATATGATCTTCCACCACTTTCTTCCTTGACAAGCCCCAAACACACACACACACAGACACCTTAAGGCTAAAAACAGACAGAAGGGATCTAAGGTTTGCAAGCGGTGATTTGGAGAGATGGAGACTGATGGGAGGGAGGCTATGAGAGGTTAAGGATTTTAAATAGGGCTTAGCCCCTAAACTTTAGGGTTTTTCTCCAATAGCTGCCACCACATTGTGGCAAAATCACCACGTTGTGGTGTGTCACTAAACTATCGCTGCCCAAAAGATTATCGCCACGTCGTGTCCTAAAAAGAAATTTGTCACACCCCCAAACCAGAACGGCAGAAACATTCGAGGGCGGATGATTTCATGTACAGTTTCATAATAATTGAATATAAATAAAACATAGCAACACAAACATTCATACATTGAGATTTCAAGTATTACATTGTTTACAAAACTTTGTTTGCTCGAAAATTAAATATAAGTAACTGAAAAGTAGAAAGCATTAAAAAGCGACGACGGCCCTCAAAATGGTTTGAATACCAGTTTACTGATTTCCTGAGAATACAAGTGATTTTGAAAAGTGTCAACAATTAAGTTGATGAGTTCATAAGCATTTTGAATGAAAAGAGTTTGTAACTATTTTGCGTAAAATGGTTTTGTATACTTCTAGAAAATCCGATATTTTTTCAATAAAAATGAGTTATAAGTCTTATACCCCACGCTAAAAATGTATGTATTTTCTTTGTATCTTTTCCTTGTAAAATGATAATGTATCTTTCCAGAGAATCCAACATTTTCTATTATATGAACTATAGTCTTAAACCCTAAGACCAGAATTGTAAGTAATGTTGTAGTGAAAGGTTGTATGTAGTTTTAGATTTTTATAAAACCAATGAAGTGTAAGCTTCCTGTAAACCAAGATAGTATTGTTAATCTCTATGTGAGTTATTATAATCATGCTTAATATGACTGTTATGCCTGAACGACGTTCTTTAGGCGTCGGAATTGGTAGACATTTGTCACCCTAGACTTGTCGGTCTAACTGTAGCGAACAGTTAAGGTGTGGGGTTGTCAATCCTGTATAGATCTCTACACAACGGTCTCTCTCTCCCACCAGGAGAATCTGGTTATAATGTAGGACTTAAAGTGTACACTAGGTAGGTACGGTGAAGAGGATGTCCCACTAGAGCATCAACAGATTTACGTGAACTATGACTCCTTTTTCTTGTAAAATAATTGTACCTTTGAATAATTATATGGTTCTTCTTAAATGATAGTGTAGTATTTGTGACCCATAAACTATACCAATTATAATTTATTATTAATGTTTTGTTAAGTCCATTTATATAATCAAACATACAAACACATGTAAGTTATTATGTCTAGATGTTTTAAAAGAATACAACTTATAAACTTACATCTAGACACATTTATAAAACATTTAATATGATAAAGACAAATTTCTAGTTGTTGACTTTTCTGTCCATGTTTTTATAAAAATTATAGAAATATCATAGTAAGTCGAAATTTAGATCCGTAAACTCTCAGAGCTTGGAAAATGATTCTAATTTTTCCATATATTTTTCCCTGGCCTTAAGTGGTTCCTAACCACAATGAAAACGTTTATTTTCACGGACTGGTCCGAAAATGCTCTAAAACGATAGGTAGATTTGTATAAATCACCATAAATTGTAGAAAAATCGTATGAATTTGTGCAATATATGAAGTTTAAGTAGGGCAAAACAGTCGATGAACAGACCAAAACTTTTCTATAGAAAGCTGATTTTAATCTTAAATATGTTTTAATGACATAACTTGTATTTTTAGTTCGCAAAGCCTTTAGATCATCCAAATAACATTTATTTACTTGTATTCCCCCCCCCCCCTAAAAACTTGCAAAAACTAGAAAATGAAGGGTTATGAACTCACCTTGAGTTGATTTTATGGATGATTTGAAGGAAAAGATCAAATTTTCGAGCCTAGCTTCTTGTGTGGAGTTGGTAAGCTTCTTGGAAGGGTTAGTATCCTTAGTAATTTAAGACACGAAAATGTGTGTAAACATGATGAATTTAACATCAAAATGCATAAAAACACTTGATATTTACGAAGAAACTTACCAAAAATCTTAGGACCGACCTTGAGATGGCAATTTTTGAAGAATATGATCTTGTTCTTAGTAAGAAGAATAAGTTTGAACTGAGAAAGGTATGGCAAGAGTGGGAGACAGCAAATCTCGGTCGAAAGTATTTAAGGAGGGAGGGGGATTTCTTTTATTCTTATATGGTGGTTTGGTGGGCATTTGCATGTATAGCATGGATGTTTGGAGGTTACTATATTGCCTTGCATGGTTTGTTGATGGATAAAGAAAGGTAAAGCTTGGAGGATAAAATCACAAGTCAATGCTTTGGGTCTTGCACCCAAACCGAATTCTCTTGGTCAAGGGTAGGGGTTTTTGGCCTTATGGTGGCCCATGGGGGGTGTTTTTGGTTCTACCTTTTCCTTCATTGTTTTTTCGGTTTTTGGCTTTTTATTAGGAGAGTTTTTAGTTTTATAGGTCACTCATTAAGGGTGATTTAGGTCATAGGTTTCCATGGCCGAAAACCCTAATGCAATCCCACTTTTTAATTCAAGTTTTAAGTATTTGATCTATTTTCACTTTTAAGTATCTGTTACGAACCTGCTTCTCAATGTATGCTTATATGCGTAAACAAACAATGTCCTTTTTGATTTACAATAATCATTTGTAGCAAGGTTACATTGTATATTAATTTGTACATGGTTACAATCAAGAATTTAATTGACCCTTAATTTACTAGTTGTCATATCATCCCCCGTTAAAAGGAATTTCATCCCCAAATTAGGTCTAGAGTGGCCCTCAAGAACCAGGGAAGAGATGTGGATACTTCTGCTTCATCTAGTCTTCGCGTTCCCAGATGAACTCAGGTCCTTGTTTAGCGCTCCATCGGAGCATCACAATGGGGATGCGAATTTGTTGCATTCGTTTCACTTCCTTGTCTATTATTTCTATGGGTTCCTCGATGAAATGGAGGTGCTCGTTTATCTCAATCTCGTCAAGAGGGACGACGAGAGTTTCATTGGATAGGCATTTCTTCAGATTGGTCACATGGAAGACAGGGTGTACGTTGTTGAGTTCAGACGGTAGCTGAACTCATAAGCCACCAGACCGATCCTGGCAGTGATCTCGAATGGTCCGATGTACCTTGCATTTAAATTTCCCTGCTTTCCAAACCGCATCATTCCTTTCCAGGACGAGACCTTTAACATCATGTGGTCACCGACATGGAATTCCAAGGGTTCTCGTTGTTTATCGGCATTGCTCTTTTGTTGGTTCCTAGATGACTTCGGTCGTCCTCGAGTTTTGACGATCTTCTTGGTTGCTCTCTAATGATTGTTGAACCGGTGATGGTGTTGTCAGGTACTTGCATTCTTGCTATTTGCATGTCACCCGCCACAGCCCAGTACAGGGGTGGTCTGCATTTGCATTCTATAGGGTTCTCAAGGGAATTGAGCTTGTCCCTCTTTGATCTTTGAGGCGGATGTGAATGGATGGTCATGGTCAATGAAGGTAGTTCCTCAAGACTTTAAGGTGAACCATATTGTTTCCCAAGTTAAGGTTTTGTATGGTGCAGTTGACCTAAAAAATCTTAGGCTGTTTTGAGAATTTCATCCTACAAAGCTCTATGTTAGTGGTTTGTCGACTTTTGCTCGTTCCTTGAAGTTGGTTGAATAGATCGTCGATTCGGGATAGGGGATATTGTCCCTTGATGGCGGGTTTTGTTGGGCTCCTAGCAGTCAAAGGTCATATGAACAATTTATCCTTCCTCTTTACGAGCCAGACAGGTGCTCCCTGAAGTTAGGGGCTCATTCTGATAATTTCCTTACTCGTTAGATCGTTCCATCGACAGTACAATTTTTGTATTTACGTCAGGGTTAAGTGGTATTGGGGATTTGGCTAAATTAGTGGTTCCAAGGGTCAAGTCGATTTCACACTCAACTTGGCACATGGGTGGTATTTCTGGGAACACATCGGGAAAGTTACACACTTATGGGATATCCTTGATGTCTTCATTTCCTATTCCCCATTTATATTGTGGGCTAAGAAAGAGTGTGGTACCCCTGGTATAGGTACTTTTGAGCCTGTATATATGGCACGACCCGGAGGTTTGTGTCAGATCGTTCGTTATAGATAACATTGGTTTCGTTATTTAGTGAGTTAAGTCAAACGGTTTCTTGTAACGTATGATATGGGTTTGGCGAGGGTTCATCTAAAACATGTAAATGGTCGCGCTGGAGTTTCCTACTGTTACTGATATTAGGTTGATTTAGAAGAATGTTCGTTCAGAGTTTGAGTGCATCCTAGGTATGTATGGTTGGTCGTTTTAGTTCTTTTGCTAGTCATTTCTACCAGGAAAATTTTTGTGAATGTTTAAGGGTTTCGATTTAGTATGCAATTATACCTCATGACTTACGAGTTTCCTTTCCGCACCTCTATTGTAAAAGTACATATGCACATGAGTTAGTTGGGGAGAAGTGTATCGGTAATCACAATAGGGTCTTTCACTGCTTTCTCGTGTTCCATTGTTGCAATGCTTCCGTGGCCTCTAACATCTTTGTTCTCAATCCCTCGGCACTCCCTCTGGTAATGCCCCGCCTTTCCACATCCATAGCAAGCCCGAATCCCCTTGGTAATAGTGGCTAGGGTGGTCTGTTGAACTGGCATCCTGCAGAAATGGGAGGTGTGCCCTTTTCAGTTGCAATTATTGCAGTGAAGTTCTCGACATAATCCAGTGTGATGGTAGTTACACTTGTTGCATTTAGTCAGTTTCCCCGGATATGGTTTCGTCGGTACGGAATGCACATGCTAAACCTTATTCTTATGTTAATATCTATGTGAGTTATTATAATCATGCTTAATATGATTGTTATGCCTGAACGACATTCTTCAGGCGTCGGAATTGGTAGACATTTGTCACCCTAGACTTGTCGGTCTAACTGTAGCGAACAATTAAGGTGTGGGGTTGTCAATCCTGTATAGATCTCTACACAACGGTCTCGCTCTCCCTCCAGGAGACTCTGGTTATAATGCAGGAGTTAAAGTGTACACAAGAGAGTTACAGTGAGGAGGATGTCTCACTAGAGCATCAACAGATTTACGTGAACTATGACTCCTTTTTCTTTTAAAATAATTATACCTTTGAATAATTATATGGTTCTTCTGAAATGATAGTGTAGTATTTGTGACCCATACACTATACCAATTATAATTTATTATTAATGTTTTGTTAAGTCCATTTATATAATCAAACATACAAACACATGTAAGTTATTATGTCTAGATGTTTTAAAAGATTACAACTTATAAACTTACATGTAAACACATTTATAAAACATTTAATATGATAAAGGCAAATTTTTAGTTGTTGACTTTTCTGTCCAAGTTTTTATAAAAGTTATAGAAAAATCATAGTAAGTCGAAATTTAGATCCGTAAACTCTCGGAGCTTGGAAAGTGAGTCTAATTTTTCCATACTATTTTTCCCTATCCTTAAGTGGTTTCTAACCAAAGTGAAAACATTTATTTTTACATATTGGTTCAAAAATATTCTGAAATGATAGGCAGTTTTGTAAAAGTCACCATAAAATGTAGAAGTATTGTATGAACACGTTCAAGTAGTCCTTAAAAGGTATAGACCTGAACTATTTGCATGTTGAACAGTTTTAAAATATATGAAGTTTAAGTAGGGTAAAATAGTCGATGAACAGACCAAATTTTTTCTATAGAAAGCTGATTTTTAAGCTTAGATATGTTTTAATGACATAACTTGTATTTTTCATTTGCAAAGCCTTTAGATCATCCAAATAAGATTTATTTACTTGTATCCCCCCTAAATAGTTGGAAAAACTAGAAAATGAAGGGGTATGAACTCACCTTGAGTTGATTTTATGGATGATTTGAAGGAAAAGATGAGAGTTTCGAGCCTAGCTTCTTGTGTGGAGTTGGTAAGCTTCTTGGAAGGGTTGGTATCCTTAGTAATTTAACACAGGAAAATGTGTGTAAAAATGATGAATTTAACATCAAAATGTATAAAAGCGCTTGATATTTACGAAGAAACTTACAAAAAATCCTAGGACCGACCTTGAGATGGTGATGCATAAAGAATATGATCTTGTTCTTAGAGAGAAGAATAAGTTTGAAGTGATAAAGATATGGCAAGAGTGGGAGACACCAAATCTTGGTCGAAAGTATTTAAAGAGGGAGGGGGATTTTCTTTATTGTTATATGGTGGTCAATTAAGTGCCTTGTATGGAGGTTTGATGGGCATTTGCATGTATAGCATGGATGTTTGGAGGTTATTAGCTTGCCTTGCATGGTTTATTGATGGATAAAGAAAGGTAAAGCTTGGAGGATCAAATCACAAGTCAATGCTTTGGGTTTTGCACCCAAACTGAATTCTCTTGGTCAAGGGAAGGGGTTTTCGGCCTTATGGTGGCCCATAGAGGGTGTTTTCGGTTCTACCCTTTCCTCCATTGTGTTTTCGGTTTTTGGCTTTTCATTGGGAGAGTTTTCGGTTTTATAGGTCACCCATTAAGGGTGATTTCGGTCATAGGTTTCCATGGCCGAAAACCCTAATGCAATCCCAGTTTTTAATTCATGTTTTAAGTATTTGATCTATTTTGAGATTTAGTTATCTGTTATAAACCTGCTTCTTAATGTATGCTTATATGCGTATACAAACAATGTCCTTTTTGATTTACTAGAATCCATTGTAGCAAGGTTACATTGTGTATTCATTTGTACATGGTTACAATCTTGACTTTCATTGACCCTGAATTTACTAGTTGTCACAAAATCCAACCTTTTTGACCCTCTAAAACCCTAATTCTATTAACCCAAGAAAACGGATGTTACAACTTTCCCCCACTTAAATTAAATTTCGTCCTCAAAATCACTCCTTACCACCTCCCAGCCACACTGGACAAGTTGAACACTTCTTCTACTACCCTTGAATATTAACCATTCCTACTCTACCCAAAAACCAAAGTTCTAAGCCCTATCTAACCCCCCTGACACACAGCCCTTACTGAAACACTGTCATTACAATTCCACTTTCGTATTTCAACTGATCATAACACTTCCATTCGTTGATTATCTTATTATTGGTTCCAGTGAAAACAAAATCACTGCACAATCCTTGATGCCGAAACTTTTCACTTGGAAGAACGTTTTGATAATCCTTTGACTAGAAGACTCATCATGAAGTTAACGAATCCATGAGCACAATAAGCAACAAGATAAAATATGGGAGATAAACCTTATAGTGCTAGACAAGTCACTAATTCCTAAACTACCGAAACAATACGCTACTGTTATAATTTTGAAGTCCCGTAACTTGCCAGGCCTACTCACTAGTAGAACCATTCCAAAGTACAATCACAAGGGCCTTTTCTACCACCAATGGAAAAAATCCCTATTTGACCCTGAACCCTTCAGTTAATGACCTTGGCATAAAGATTACTTAATTAATATATTGCTGATATGAAGACCTTGTGCATAAACAATTACGATTCTGAACACAGGTCTCAACCAAAGCCAACTCGGTACATAACTTGTAACCTGAGATCCAACGATTCACACTTGCATTACACCCGAAATCTTTTGATTAGTGACAATCATCCACTAAACCGGGACATAAAAATCACCAAACCACCGCTGAGACTGCCGGTATCCCACCTGGTTCAGCCACCAGGTTCCTAAGAGTCGCACTGATAAGGCTACCCTAACTTATACATCACCCTTTGCCACTCACTAATCACATAATCATTCAACTAAAACCACGATCCAATACCTTGACCTAACCGCTCTCTACATGGTCTCACCTGTATTACTATAATCATGTGGGCCTCACCCACGGGTCTCACCCCATCAAGAGCTACACATGCCTAACCTCGCCTCGAACCCTGATGGTCCTCCTCCTATAACAGAGAGATGCTCTCCGACCCCAATGTCTTCCTTGCCCAAGGCACGAGTTGATCCTCCTTTGTACTCATGACCACCACAACGATAATACACCTTAATCTTGAGAATACTACGATCCTATTGCAGATTTACAACACTTCCATACAATCTGCCATTCTAGTAAATGTTATGGCTACCCCGCAGTCTTACAACACATGTAACCCTCCATGGTTATCACTCATGGTCTTACCACCTATACCAAATCCACCCCAATCATCCTGAGTTGAACCCGCATCCAACTAAATTCCAATCAGGTGTTTGGGTCATGCTTCGAACCTCAAAGCCTTCATCAAACAAGAACAGGAAGCAAGGCTCTAACACAACCCTCAAGTTGGATCCATCCACATGCCTGCTATATATCACAGATAAGACACCAACCAGTTGTTGGAAGTTTCCTGAACTCTCCACTTACACATCTTCAACCCAAACGGCCACCTGAGTTTTCTTCCCTCCCGAATGGGATATCAAACTCACCCTAGTTTCACACCTTATTCAGCTCCCGGAAATTCTGAAAGATAATCCCCCACTTCGATTTATCGAAGCTCTCTCAACCCATAAAATTTGATGGATTCCCAGCCCATTTTACATCCTTATAATTTGAACCACCGATGCCCTACGGTTACCAGTACTAGCGTTCCATTACTAGACAATTTCGATGATCGGACAACTCTTGAAATCCAGATAAGTACTCCCTGAAATCTTAGCCTATCCGATAACCCCAATCGCTTCCCGTGATACACCACCAAATCCTTTAGTCCTTTATGTTGGTGACAAAGACTAAAACCCTTGACCTGAACTAACAAATCTTCACTCCAACTTTGCATCCTCAGAAGGATCTCTGAATTCTAACCATCTCCAATACTTATGACTATAAAATTCCCCTAACACCTCCATTGACTAAACACACTTATGCGGTTTCCATTCACATTTTCTTTCTACCGCTCCTTCCCTAGTAACGTAGTGTTTGGACCTAAAGGTCCTACCATAGGCGACTGCCGATCCTACCTGAACAAATGTTATCATGTCCAAACCCCAAATTTGTTTATGAACTTCTTGCTGATATGACCATAGATCTACCAATCAATACCCAAAAACTGATCCTATCAAGGAACCAGACCAATCAACTGAACAACTGAATCCCGCTCAGCAAGATACGACCCACTAATGACTCTTGGCATGAAATATGGCATATAACAATTCTTAATGGTATGACCCAGGAAATAACAAAGAACTAAACAAGAGATAATGCTTACCCATACCCAACAAGATCTCAAAGCAATAAACAATATTGATAGTAATCAAGAAGAAAGCAAAAGATAATTATACCCGCAAAAACATCTGATGAAATCCTGACTTCCCCTTCCTGCCGAAGCACCTGCGATGGAACCTTAGTTGCCCCAACCACTAAGCATGGGCAATTCACCCTGATATGGCCAGGATGGTGACAAAGATGACACAATTCTACCTCCAGGTTACATTGTAGGCAATGATGGCCCTTTCATCCGCACCTTCCGCATTTGGAGTTGCTGCGCTTGCCCAAAGGTTCCTCCACCTATAGCACAAATGTCGTGACCGCTCAAATCCCCACCACCAGATATGACAACATCAAACTTATCTGGTGATGCTAGGAATTTCGGATCATGAGTCTGGTTCGTCTTCCCTAGTTGTCTCTCAAAACTAATCTCCTGCTCCCGAGTCACCTCGACCACCTCATCAACCGCCTGAATGGATGGGATTCGCTCCTTATACCTAGTGACCAATCTGTCGGTGACACGACTAAAAATGTCGGGTAACTCCTAACATAAAGCTCGTGAAACCTCAATGGCAAACCAATCATGGAATCAATCCCACGGAAGTCATGATGCATAACTCACCTCTGATCCCTCACGACAAGAGATAGCAGTAGCCCTCCTTCCTAAAGGATTCTAGGGCTCCACAAGCCTTGAGCTCCTGGTGAGCCCCAACTATCCTGCTATAATCTCTGTCTGAGAAGCCCCAAAACGACCATCCAAGGGTTCCAAAATCCCTTCCTTGACTAAACCAAGGATCACAGGAATCTGCTCCAAAATACCGCAGGTAATCTCAGACGAGATGAAATCCTACATCCATTCATCGATCGACTCAGTACCTGTACCTAATCCTGAACCCAAACCCTAACCTCCTTCCAGAGTGCTCATCATCATTCTGAAAAACAACCATGCAAATGATCAAAACATATTCAATAATCCTCAACACACATGCTTCCTAGATTCTCCAAGACTCTCCCCGATTAAAGTATGGATCATGTGCTTTCAGTAGTATGGGCCCAATGTTACCTTCCACATCTATCCATACTTTCCTCAAGGATTATCCTGAATCCTGTAAGTCGCCTTCTCAAACCGATACTCCAAATACTCACTAAACAGCGCCACCAAACCCACTGAAGCACTTCCTATGATTGCCTAAGTTTCCGACCTCACCCTGCCATTAGCTGCTGAAGAACCCCTCATAATGTCAGTTACCCGCCTCATGAATAAAATCACATTCAATAAAGCTCAGATAATCCTTCGATTAAAAGACTGATTCCAATAATGGTTAGATTCAAACGGGAGCTAAACAATAGGGCAAATCCGTCACTCTGAGATTATCCAACGTTTGCCACATGTGACTTGACATATTCACTTAATAGCTAACTCACATCCCTTAAGAGTTCCACAAAGCACAAAGCAAGAAGCATCCGTGTAGTAGCACTCCAATCCATAGAATAACCAAAGAACATTCAAACTCACATACTTCAAATCATGCTAGGAACTTCCACACTCACTGTCGATTACCTTATTCATGCAAATTATACACAATACAAGATCAAATAGACTGTCGAGTAAAGGACTCTACCCTAGGACCACAACCAAACAAGGAATTGGAAATAAGGCCAAATCCATCATTCTAGGGCTATATGATCCTAATTGCAGACAACTTTTAAAGTGTACACATAGTAATTACTAATTCCAAAAGATATTACCAATTTAACATAGCATCTAATGCTTCCTAGGCTACAAGGCATCACATATTCGGCAAACTTATTACTGACTGATCAGTACATGCATGCAAGTCTACAAGCTCATACAATAAGCATACAAAGGCATCTCCGAGCATTCTATCATGCAAACATTGAGTAAATCCTTAGCCCTAACTAGCATGTGATTCATAGATTCACAAATCAAATCATATCAGGTAACATGTTTGGGTATTTTGGGAAAACTTACTTGAGCTCAGTTAATAGCATGCACCACACCCTTTCTTCTATTAGAAAAATATTTAATAAAACATATATTTTATGAAAATTTCACCAAACCCTCAGTTTAAGTTCAGACACACCCGAGAGAATGCCTGAATCCCTCAAACCAAAGCTGTGATACCAACTTGTAACGTCTCGAAAATACGACCCAAAATTTTTGTTTTAAATTTAATAATATAGTATTCCAAAACATTGTCACACAACCAAGATGGAACAAAGTGTATCAATACATCATAAAACATCAGAGTAAGTCATAAAATGCGAAGTAAGATGGTGTGTGCTCTGCAATCATCCTGAGCTCTTCCCATTTGATCCAGAAGTACCTAAAACATAAATTGAAAACAGAAAGTACAAAGCTTAGTGAGTTCCCCAAAATACGACATACCATACATACATTTTCCAAGGGATACCCCCAAGGTCTTTTCCCCTAAATGCCATCGGCTACCTCCATAGTCTAACATCCAATGTCATGGGCTACCCCTATGGTCTTTCCTTGAAAAGTCATGGGCTGCCCCCATGGTCTGACATCCAAGTGCCATGGGCTACCCCCATGGTCTTTCATACAAATGCCACAAGCTACCTCCGAGGTCTTCTAAGAAAGTATCACAAAGACAACTAGTATTCCACATAACAATAATGGGCTGGCATTGGTGCCTTCGACCCATGTGTATAGTAAAAAAAACTCACCTCTACATCTGAACAACAATTGACGAGGCCCTGTCTCCGAATCTCAGCTCTAACTGACACCTAACCATCAAAAGATCAATTCTCAAACATAATCCAAAATACCCAAATTAACCCCTTGGGTCAAACTGAGTCAAATGGTCAAACACAAGAAGATTCAGCTCAGCTTACCACCACATCGTGCTAGCCCTTCACTACGTTGTGGCGTCGAATACGACAAAATAGTCGTGACCAGTCCCGCCACTATGTCGTGGTGGCCTTACCACACTGTGGCAACTGTATTATCAGCAGATTAATGTATTCATCCATTTCCTTCGATCCTAAAAGGTCTCCAACTCAGATCGGGTCCAGAGGGATAAAGTTTCCAACTGTATCTAATAGAACCCTCCTAAGTGCATAGATCTCAACTATAAAGTCTGAAACACCACATGAATAAAGCCATATTCACTCAATCCTTAAGATTACTTGCCCAAAGGCTCCATAAGAGTTTCTAACAGCAAACACATTATAAAAATTGGTTCTTTTCAGACATGCATGTCCAATGAATGTCTTGAACTCTTATTAGGTCAAATTAGGTCAAAAGGGCCAAGATTTCATGCATGGCCTCAAAAATCTGATCTAAATCAAATCCAAAGAGCCAAATGCTCCAAATGGTTTGGAGATTCATAAAGTTGCAAGCTTTATGAGATTCAACTTCCCAAAGGAACAAGACAGAGAGAAAAATGGACAAAATCCATAGATCCATCAACTAACTCATCAAGATGAAGACTTTATACCTCCTTGAGATGCTTGAGGAAAATAAACTCCTGGACCTACGCTACTTTGGACTCCCAATATGATCTTCCACCACCTTCTTCCTTCACAAGCATCAAATACACACATCTTAAAGCTATTAACTCACACAAGGGATCTAGGGTTTCACAGGGGCAATTTCGAGAGATGGAGGCTGATGGGAGGGAGGCTATGGGAGGTTAAGGATTTTAAATAGGGATTAACCCCTACACTTTAGGGTTTTTCTCCAACATCCGCCACCACGTCGTGGCAAAACCACCACGTCGTGTTTTCGTCACTAAAGTGCTGCGGACTAAAAGATTATTGCCACATCGTGGTGAGGCTTCACCGTGTCATGGTCTAAAAAGAAATCCAACCTTTTGACCCTGTGAAACTCTAATTCGATTCATCAAAGAAAACGGATGTTACATCTACGAAGCTGGAAAATGAAATTCCGAAACGACAGGATCGATAATGGAAGTGTAGAAGAAGCTTCTATAACTAGGTGGCGCAAAACACCACGATCTGAGATTTCGATTGTAGAAAATAAAAAATGGTGTACTAAGACACTATATGGGCGGTAATAACAACTTCGTAATGATTTTCCTTTGAATGTTTAAAAAGAACCTTGATCAACAATTCGGAACCCACAGAACATGGCCATATTAGATTGATACGCGTTACCCCCGTGGTAATAGAGAGCCTTATATCAAAGTAACACAGTCACCAATGAATTGAAGAAGTGAGCAAAACCGTCATATCCGAGCTCTTCGCAAGTACAAACAGTCAAATCCGATACCCGAGTGATTATATAGCAAAAAAAACTATGCAAAAGTTGATTGAAGAACTCAAGCTGAAGACAAAGATACAAAATCTAGTTCAATAAAGTCAAGAGCCATAATGAAGATAAATTTGGCGCAAGAAGAATTGTGTGATATGATATTTTTTTGTTCTAAAAAAGTAAAAGCATAGAGCTCTGAACCCTATGGTGGGATTTCCTGCTTCGTAGAAAGTTGATTTGTCCGTGTCGCGCTCTTAAGGATGTGTTGGCTCTTGTTCATAACCATCTATTCTTGAGGATATGAGATTATGAAATGTGTTATTTTTTTTCTTGCAAGGCTAATTAAGATATAAAGCTTAAATAAAAGCTATGGCCAGTTTATTGGGTTACATCGTCGCGAGTCTTCCTGACTTTGGGAGTCTGTGATACATGGAAGGTATCAAGATGGACTTATAGGTAGTGATTACAGTAGAGCTTCCTCGGTGCAGAGTCTAGTCGTATAAAAAAATAGAATTCTTGTTTATTTTTTGCATGTGTGTTTTATTCATTGCTTATTTATTGATCTCGGTAGTTATGTTTCCCTTATAGGTTGTTAGTCTCGTTTAGGTTATTCCCTCACTACCCTTTTTCCTTACATCCGTTTCTGATTCCTATCATTTCCTTACTCCAAGAATAGTAAGGTTTAAGCTTCGGGAGGCTTGTTAGTTGCCTTTTATATACATCTTTTAGCACGCTTTTTTCTGTGTTTTCTAATAAATTTCTAAATTTCTATAAATTGGGTATTTAATAGTATTTTCATAGAATGCCCGTACTACTCACTTTTGTTACGATTTTCAGGTCAAATTGGAGCATAGTGAGAACACGACACTTTGACGATGCATTCTAAGAGACATTGGAGCTTGATTAGAGTTGGAACTTCAGAAGGATGCTAAGGAACGACTTGGACTTCATAAAAGGAAGAATCATGACCAAACAGCAAACAAAAAAGAAGAAATGTGATCGCAGATTTTCAAATATGTGATCACATATATTGATCGAAGTTTTGAATGGCTCAAAAATAAATCTGAAAGGAAAAGTCGAAAAATGCGATCGCAGATTCCCATAAATGTGATCACATATTTATCTCGAAGTCTTAAAAAGTTTTAAAATGGCATTGTACCTCATTAAAGTGGTTCAGGACGCATTTTTGTAAAAAATGTGATTGCATTTCCCATAGATGCGATCGTAGAATGTTCTTTATTTGTGATAAGCCTATAAATAGAGCCTTATAACCCTTCAGTCAAGGCTAATTGCTATTCCAGATGACATAGAGATGATTTTCTGAAGATTCCAAGTGCTAAATGAGCTCAACGAATCCTAGCTTAACAACTAAATTCAGAAAGTTGATGGAGACAAAATTTGAAATGAGCTCAATGGGTCCGATTAACTTTTTCCTTGGTTTAAATATTAGACAGGGACCCGAAGGCATCTTTATCAACCAGGAAGCATATACCAAGACGCTTCTCGCTAATTTCGGCATGATGGGAGATTCAAAGGTCAAAGTCCCTATGGCGTTCGGTACCAAGCTCACACCATCTTTGGAAAAATCGGTAGTTGACATAACGTTGTATCGCCAAATGATTGGTTCCTTGGTGTACCTCACAACTAGCAGGTCTGATATAATGTTTTCTGTGTGTTACTATGCTAGGTTTCAAGCAAATCCTCGTGAACCACACTTGCTGGCAGTGAAAAATATACTCCAGTATTTGAAGCGAACCACCTCTCTCGGTCTCTGGTATCCCTCAAACTCAGGTTTCTTTGTTCAAGCCTACTCAAATGCAGACCTTGGAGGATGTGGTTTAGACAAGAAAAGCACTACAGGAGGCTGTCAATTCTTCGACAGGAAGTTGGTGAGCTGGCAATCTAAGAAACAAACATGTGTTTCTCTGTCTACAGCCAAAGCAGAGTACATTGCAGCCGCTTCTTGCACATCTCAAGTGATTTGGATCCAAAGCCAACTCCGGGATTATGGACTCAATATGAAAAAGATCCCACTATATTGTGACTCAGAAAGTGCAATTAGGATTTGTCATAACCCAGTGCAACATTCCAAACCAAACATATTGCATTGAGGTATCACTTCATTAAGGATCATGTGGAAGACGGAAACGTAGAGATTCACTTTGTTTGAACCACTGATCAACTGGCTGACATCTTCACCAAAGCCCTTTCTGAAGCAAGTTTTAATAAAATTCTACAAGGAATAGGTATGATGGAATCGGAGTCAGTACCAAAAACACCTACTCAAAACTAAAAGTTGAAAGCGAAATGAACCGAACGTTCGGTCTATTTCGGGTTCGGTTCCCATGGGTATCGAAATAAACCGAACGTTCGGGTTCGGTCCCATTGCACTTGTTTTCACTTATCTCAAAAAGGTAGTTTCTTTGATTGTGAACTTTTGTACACTTGTTTTCAATTTTTTTTTTAATTCCAAAAAAATTTTTTCAAACCGAAATGAACCGAGCGTTCGGTCTATTTCAGGTTCGGTTCCAAAATTTTTGTTTGGTTTGTTTTTGTTTTTCTCTTTACCAAATTATCAAAAAACTCCAAAAATATTTTTTTTCATTTGTCTATACTTTTGTTTGTATTCACCGTTTAAGGATTATCGATGGGGCAGGTATCATTCTCACACTTTTTTAATAGATAAGTGTCCCTAGAAGCATGTTGCTGCATGTTGTCCAAAGCCTCAACTGATTCTGAATAAAGCCTTACTGACTTGGTATATACAAATCTTGTCTTCCCAATTAGGCTACTATATTTATTCTAATCATGAGCTACCTTACTCGTTTCTCATATGAGATAAGATTTTTCTGCTTAGTCATTATTTTAATAGCAGAGGTACTTTGGTTTCCTTACACCATCTCCAATATTTTTCTCCATCATATTCGCTTCATACAAGTAACCCTTGAGACTCTCAGAAATTACCACTGAGGTTTATGGTTACACAATTTCTGTGTTTATGATCTTAGCTTTGTGCAACTACGTGCTAAGTGAAACCCACAATTCAATTCCTACTATGCATTGACGGTGAACAATTGAATTTGCTCTAGTTTTTGTGTGATTCTTATGAAACTGTTAAATACCATAACATTTCTTCCCTTAGAATCCAATTTTAATTTTTTTTTAGATCTCACCCCAAGTATTTTCAACATGTCACTTAAATATTATTCAACCCTACTTGTTCAACAGACCACATTGGTCTCACAAGTACTTCAGTCAATTTCTGTCTTATGTCAAGATCCGGAATTTTGAACTGAAGCGAAAGCCTCCCAAATAAGCCTTATTAAAAGATGCCTTTCAACACTTCTTAATTAGTGATTGAGCGTAATTCAACGGGAAACCACCCAAACACTTTAAGGTCTCTCTTGACTTTGAAGGAAGAGATTTGTGCCCGGGATCTACTGTTTTGTGTCTCTATTAACATCACAAATTCCCACATATATGTTGATTTATTTCTTTATCTTTGTCACTCTATGCACGAAAATCTTTTTGATTTTCCAAAAAAATCTGGTTTCCGTCATTACAAGATATTTTTTTGCTCTGGGATTTATTGCTATATTCTAAACGAGTTGTGGTTGTTAATGCTACACGTGCTTACTTTTATCTATGAAGACAGCTCATTCTAAACGGATAAGTTGTTGACTCAGCCGAAAGTCTAAACGTTTTAGTATTTCAAACGACGCTTGAATGGAAGGCGTGCGAAACGGAAGAGTTTTTCTCTCTCCTGCATAATCATAGGGGTTCTAAACTGTCACGCATCAATCACCTCAGGAAATCCTTCGCTTTTCAAGAAGATTTGGGAGCAGATTCTTCTCTATCTTCTACCCACGGTATAAAGGGTAAACCCTAAAGTCTTTTACCTCTTTACTGCACCACATATTCAGAGAGCAAGAAACGATCACTTTCTCCCACTGTACATCATCTTCCCCAAAACCACTCTTCAATGGCGGAATCTTCTTCAGTTCATGCTACCGCCCACATTCTGCCTATCCGACCTCAACAAAGCCTGATCATTGATCTCACCCCACATGTCAACGATGCTTTCATGTTCCCAATCGTGGAGTGTCTCAAACACTCTCCACTGGTTCCAGCACTCACCAAGGTCGAATTCGTTCCAATGGAGTGTTTATCGCAGATCTTCTCAACTGCCCACTATGACAAGTCTGTCGATCGAATTTTCTTCGACATTTTTGATACCAAATCCTCCATCTCCAAACAGCGATTATGTTCGCTTCTAGGGTTTGAACTTGATGAGTCTAGTGTTAACCCTGAATTTATTCCTGTAGGACAGTTTTTCTCCATGTTTTACAACATGGGTTACACCGAGATTCTGACCACCGTTACCAAGTTCAAGAAATCATGTCTACCTCCTCAGTGGAATGGCTTCTTCACTATGCTGTTCAAAGGATTATCAGAACGAAGTGCATGTTCTAATGGGGTGAGCCGGTTGTTTATGACAATTCTCTATGGGCTGTACCACGACATCAATCTTGACTATGGATCGGTTTTATGGAAGCAGCTGATTCAAAGCCTCGCGTCTACTTCTCGCCATTCTGAGATCTCTTATGCCAGATTCTGGACGCTGGTCACCAAGTGGGCTATGGACAAGTATCATGTCCCCGTCGTTGCTGATTCTCCACTCTCCTCGATAGGAATTTTCCACACAACGAAGATCATAGTGTCTGATTCCTCCAAATTTCAGTTCGTTGGCTCAATCCCTGAGTCAATGTATGTGTGTGTTCCAAAGGACAGTCGCATCATCAAAACTTACAAGGAGTTTCTTCGTTTCGGCCCCAGAGAACTCACTCCATAAATGATTCAATCCATCCACGACGTTGATAGGCCTGCTCCCAGGGGAAAGAAACAAGACAAGGGGAAAGACAAGAAAGTAGTCAAAGGAGCGAAAGGTCCTTCTCCAAAGAAGCGAAAACCTTCAAAGGCAGCTCACTCACCTCCCCCAAAGAAGAGGAAAACTCATCCCAGGCGCAAACTAATTCTTGCCTCTTCCTCTAGTGAATCAAAGGGTGAGAGTTCAGACTCAGAAGAGTCACTTCGAGGTAACACTCCTCCACGCTCGCCTTCCCCTGAGGTACATGTTTCATCTAAACCTGTCTCTCCTCCCCCAATCTCTATCTCTATTTCCGTTCCCCCCATAACCTCCACTACTCAAATACCACCCACCTCTATCCCTGTACCACCTCCTGTTTTCATAGAAGCTACAACAACAACCACTACTGGAGTTCGAACCAACGTATCTGATACGGGGGCTCCTACTTCAGCACCCGAACCCACACCCACTACAAACCACACTTCCATACCCGAACCTACTCCAACAGCCAAACCTTCACCTTCGCCTTCATCTCCCAACCACTTAGAAGACGATGAAACTTTTCTTGGAGGAGAAGACATGACGTTTGACTCGGTCTACTATAGTCCGTATCAAGTTCAAAGTGATGATGACGATGATGCTCCAGTCACCAAGAAGCATCTCAAGGAACTTCATGAGAAAATCGACAGTCTCATCGCTTCCTCATCTTCCTCTCGGTCTACTATCTCAGAGGCTGCCATTTAGGGGCTAGTTGATACGTTCACCAAGGCTCATGAAGCCTCCATCAACTATGCCACTGCTGCTATCGACGCCTCTACTAAGGCATGTGCTGCTGCGATCGAAAAAGTCAAAAAACTATTTGTTGATTCTAATACTCTTTTGCAGTCTTTACAGGGAGCCGTTGATTCCAATGCAGCGAAGCTTGACTCTCTTATCGAGAAGCTGGCCACTTCATTCGCCTCCGAACTGCAGTCCTTTGCCAGTCTTCGTCAGTCTCTCTACGATGACAATAAATCATTCCAGCGACTGTTGAGGAGCGCTTGACAAAGCTGCAAGAAGATCTCGCTTCATAGAACTCAATGATGGATGCTCTTGCTCGCAAGACTACTGCTCCCAAGGTCAAGAGTCTTCATCTTTTCCAATCCGAAAAGGAAGTTGCATCTCTCCGATCTGAGCATGCGGTTATCTCATCGTGTGTTTCGGATGTCCACGCTGGCCTCTCCAACATCATCGAAGCACATGATCCAATCCTGAACTACTCTGTGAGGCGCACTCTAGCTGAGAAGCTTGCTCTTGCCCTTTCCCTACTCAGTAAACTTGAAGGGCTTCTTGAGTTCGTGGCCCCTCCGAAACAAGGGGAAGAAGATGTGTATCAACCGCCTCCTACTTCTACATCAACTAAAGCAACCGAACCTCCTCCAGCAGGTCAAGCCTCAGGTTTGGTTTTTAAAGATAAAGGCAAAAGGATTATTGAAGACAATGATGATGATGATAAAGAGACCATCGCTAATCTCTTGAAGAAACAAGGCCAGGAAAAGGATGCTGACATGTGTGTTCGCGTTGCCAGAGAGGCCGAGGCGAACGAAAGAAAAATGAAGGAGGCTCATGATCTTCTTGAGAGTAGAAAAACTCTTTTTCCTCCGTGGACTCTCGAGAAGCTTATAAAAGAAGCAATTGAAACTCCTATCATCCTGTGGCTCGAACCGGTGATTTCCTTGGATCGGATCAACTCTGTCGACTCTCAGTTCGATATGCCACTAACCCGAAAGGCCTTCATTTTCCATGCTTTTTCTCATGTTGCTGATGTCCCTCATCCTCACCCAAAGGTTGATAGGGAGCTCGTTGAATTCTATCTAAGGTCTACTCAGCCTCAGTATCAGACATGGAGTGCTCAGAAGATCATTAACGTTCGGGTCCTCAAACCGTTTCGTGAGGGGAACTTCACAAACGTTCGGTTCAAAGTGCTGAGGGGTTCTGCTAAAACTGAACATGCTATTTCACTTGCTGAACTTCCCAACCTGAATCCACATAATTGGATTATTCTGCACAACATCCTCCTCACCAACGAAGCTGAGTATGGACCAATCATCAATCACTTCAAAAGGATGCTTCTTTTCTACATCATGGAGGTTGCCAAGATGGATCAGGAGATCTCAAGTATTTTCAAGAAAAAGCCTACCATCTCTCCTGTTGGTTCTGCAAGTGATTTAAATATGATGCAGATGGGAAGAATCGACCCGAAACGGAACTCTGTCATGTTCACAAGGAACGAAGGTCAAAAATGCCTGTTCGCCTAGGCAGATAAGCATCTATACACCATTGCGTGCTTGGAACATGTTCTGGGGATCATTCATCGATGCAAGCAGAATTCAGCAGATGACAAGAAGTATTTTGACGACATGCTCCAGTGGTACATTCGCTTCAGACAGACCATCCTTGCCCTCATTCCACGTCTATTTGAAACCACAAAGAAAGTTCCTGCAGCTGGACCCAGCAAGCCGAAGTAGAGTCTCGCTCCAATTGACGCAAAGGGGGAGATTGTAGGGACCGATGGGTGTTGCATCTTGGGCTCGTTCTTTAGTCCATTTTTGTATCCGGATTGGGCCTGTCCATTCGTGAATTATTTCCAGGGTTTAGTATGTATAGATGCTTGCATGCATCTTAGTACGTAAGATTTGGAGTCAATTATTTCATAGATATTTTTATCTTTATCGTTTGTAACCCTAGTAGCCTTTACAGTGGAAGTTCTTAGTCGAGCTCTGCTGAGGCTTGAATGTATTGAATCATTCGACATATTTTGATTCATTCTTGTGATTGTGATGAGATTTAAAACCTTTAAATCTATGAAGATCGATTAGATCTCAAACAGGTAAGTAAATATAAAACTGTAAGAACACGAAAATAAGAACGAGACAAGATTGAATCAAACGTGTCGAATGATTAAACAAAATCCTCAGAAGAGCTCGATTAAGAACATCAACTGTAGAGGATTGGTAGGTTACAAGAGTGATTAAAGAAATCTGTAAATACAATCGTTACGCTCTAGATTAACCTCTAAAATCATTACCCTAATATGCATGCAAGCATATACTTATGTATTAAACATAATGGGCTCTCGGTTGGACAGGCCCAAACCGGAATACAAAATAAATAAATAAACAATCGAGCCCAACGACGCAATACTTAACCAAAACTTCAGCCCAACAATCTCCCCCTTTGCGTCAATTGGAGCGAGACCTTCACTTGTTACTTGGGCCAGCAGCGGAGCCAGGTACCTTCTTTTTCACAGTGTTAAACAGACGAGAGATTAGAGCCAGAATCGTCTGCCTGAACCTGATGTACCATTGGATCATGTCGTTGAAGTACTTAACATCATCCGCTGCATTCTCTTTACACCTTCGAAGGATCGATAATACATGCTCTAGACAAGCAGTGGTGTAGAGATGTTTGTCAGCTAAAGCGAAGAGACATTTTTGTCCTTCGGCTCTAGTGAACATAACCGAGTTGCGTCTCGGGTCGATCTTGCCCATCTTCATTTGGTTGAGATCACTGGCCGATCCCACAGGAGCTATCTTCGGTTTCTTCTTGAAGACAGTAGCGACCTCCTGATCCATCAGGGCAACCTCCATGATATAACAGACAATCATCCTCTTGATATGGTCTATAATCGGACCATATTCAGCTTCATTTGTCAAGAGAATGTTGTGCAGAACAATCCAATCATGAGGATTTAAGTTCGGTAGATCCGCCAGAGATATAAGGTGTTCAGTTTTTGCAGACCCTCGAATCACCTTGAACCGAACGTTTATGAATCTTCCTTCGGTGTAAGGCTTCAATACCCGAACGTTCACTATCTTCTGGGCGCTCCAAGTTAAGTACCGAGGACGAGCAGCCTTCAGATAGAAATCGATGAGCTCCCTATCAAGTTCAGCGTTGGGATGAGGGACTTCAAAGATATTTGAGAAGGCATGGAAGATGAATGCCTTTCGAGTCAACGACATGTCGAACTGTGAGTCGACAGAATTAACACAGTCGAACGAAATCATCGGCTCGAGCCATAAGATGCTGGGAGTATCTATGGCCTCTTTGAACAAACGCTCCCGAGTCCAAGCAGGGAAGAGAGTCTTCCTGCTCTCGAGGAGATCGTGGGCTTCCTTCTGCTTGCGTTCGGCTTCTTCAGCCTCTCGCGCCACACGATTAACATCATCATCCACATTGCGACTGTTCTTTTGTTTCAACATGTCAGCAATGGTTTCATCGTCTTCATCTTCATCTTCTTCCTCAGCTATATTTTTCCCTTTGTCCTTCACACCCGAACCCGAAGCTTGACCAGTTGGAGTTGGTTCGGTTGTGTGAGTAGCTTTGGAGGAAAGAGGTGGTTTCGATCCGGTCTTCTTCTCTTCTCCCCCTTGTTTCGGAATGGACACGAAACATGGTAAGCCTTCTATTTTGCTTAGAATGTCCATGGCAGGAGAAAGCTTTTCAGTAAGGGTTTGCCTCACCGAGTGGTTGAGAATAGGATCGTGTGCTTCTAGGATGTTTGATAAGGCATCGTGTACATCCGAAACACATGTCTTGATGACTTCCCTTTCGGATCGAAGAGCTTCAAGTTGTTGTTGTGAGTTTGAAAGTTGCATGCTCTTGATCTTGAGGGCGGTTGTTTTGTTCGCCAGAACGTCCATCAAAGAATTTTCAGCTGCGAGATCCTCCTGAAGCTTAGCGAGGCGCTCGTCGATGGAGGCACGAAGGGCCGAGTTGTCGTCGCTTAGGGATTGGCGAAGTGTAGCGAACGAGGTCAACTCCATAGAAACAAACTTTTCCAATTGCTGAACAATCGCTTCCAAAGTTGTCTTGGTGGCGTCGGCACTTTCCTGTAAGGACTTCAACAGGATAGAAGTGTCGGAGAATAGTTTATCGACTTTTTTGGTAGCTGCCTCACAGGCTTTGGTTGAGGCTTCGATGGCAGCAGTTGCTGAGGCTACCGAATCATGCTGAGCCCTGGAAAAGGCATCAACAAGCTTCTGAAGTGCAGCTTCAGAGAAAGAAGACTGTTGGTTGGAAGAGGAGGCGAGAAGTAAGTCAACCTTCTCGTTGAGCTCCTTAAGATGCTTCTTTGTCACTGGAGCATCATCCTCTTCATCACTCTGAACTTGAAACGGACTGAAATAGACCGAATCAAAGGTCATGTGATCACCGCCAAGGAATGGGTTGTCTCCATGAGAGGCATTTTCTGGAGATGGTGGAGGTGGTGAAGCTGGGGGTGTGGTTGTGTTGGTTGGTTCAGGTTGAGTGGGTGTGGGGTTTCTTTCGGGTGGTGGTTGAGTGTGGGTTTCGGTTATTGGTGGTGTTTCGGTTGTAGTTGTGAAAATGGGTGGTGGTATAGGAAAAGAGGTTGGTGGAATTGTGGTAGTGGGGATTATGGTCAGAATGGAAGTAGGAATGGTTGGAGGAGGTGAAGGAACTAGTGAATTATGAGGTTCCATCTCTGGGGTAGGTGAGCGAGGTGGTGTGTTGCCTCTTTGAGGGGTTTCGCCTCCTTGAGAGCCGTTAGAACCCGAACTCTCGTTTTCTGAGTCACTCGAAGAAGAGGGAATAAAAAGCTTTCGCTTCGGTTGAGTCTTCCTTCTCTTCGGCTGCGGGGACTGAGCAGGTTTCGATTGTTTCCTCTTCTTGGGAGAAGGACCTTTAGCAGCTTTGGTCACTTGCTTCCCTTTGTCCGCCTTTTTGCCCCTGGGAACCGGTTTGGCAGCATCATGGATTGACTTTAGCATCTCCGGTGTAAGTTCCCTAGGACCAGTTGCCCTGAATTCCTTGATCGTCCGAATTAGTCTGCTGTCAGAGGGGACGTCGCCATACATTGTCTCCGGAGTAGAGCCAATGAACGAGAATTTTGATGCATCAGAGACGATGATCTTCTTGGTATGAAACGTACCAATAGAAGACATCGATGCATCTGCAGCAGTGGGAATGTCGAACTTGTCCATCGCCCACTTTGTGATTAAGATCCAGAACCGGGCAAGCGACACCTCAGAATGTTGTGATGATGAAGAAAGGCTCTGGATGAGCTGTTGCCAGAGGACCAACCCGAAATCCAAATTGACCCCGTTGTAGACTGCGTACATGATCGACAAGAAAAGTCGACTGGCACCGTCAGATCCTGAGCTTCGTTCCGACAAGCCCTTGAAGAGGACTGTAAACAAGCCGTTCCACTATGGCGGCAAGCAGGACTTTTTGAACTTAGCGACGGAGGTGAGGACCTCCGTGTACCCCATATTGTAGAACATGCTGTAAAGATGCCCAACCGGAATCGTCTCCGGATTTATTCTCGATGGGTCAACAGCCAACCCTAGCATTGTGCAGAATCGCTGCCTAGAAATCGAGGTCTTGTGATCAGCAACTTCAAAGAATACCCGCTCAACTACTTTGTCGTAATACACAGTTGCATACACCTATGAGAGAGCCACCATTGGCACAGACTCAATCCTTGAGAGAGCTGGAGCTATTTGGGAGTACTTCAAGCACTCAATGATTGGCGACATGTAGGAGTCATACGCCAGAGGGTTGAGGTTAATCACCAGACATTGTTGCGGACGAATGGGAAGGATCTGTGAAGTAGCATTGACGGAAGAGGATTCTGCCATTGTTGAAGGTATGAAGAAGATGATGAACAGGAAAGCTTTTTGGGAGTAAAAGTTCTCTTGAAATTTCGGAGGCAGTAAAGAGGTAAATGGTGGTGAAGACGGCCTTTTATAGTGGGTGATAGGAAAGAGAAAAATCGTTTCAAATCTTCTATGGAAATACGAAAAGGTTTCCTGAGTGACAGATGGATGACAGTTGAGGCGTGCGATGATCACGTAGGAGAGAGAATGTCAGATTCCTAGGATCACGCCGCCCAACAAGCGCCGTTTCAGGGAGAAAACTGTTTCAATTCCTCACGAGCCTTTAATTGCCAGAGAGATGACGCTTGGATATCGCACACGCGTCCACTTTGTCAGTAAAAGGATGGCCGTTTCAAATTCACACGCGCCTCTTTTGAATTTTTACCACCGGTTGAAATTCAATCCTTTTATTTCCCGCCTGAGTCAGCAACCTTTCGTCTTATCTTGTAAAGCGCATCTTTTTGAACAAACTACCCACGTGGAGGATTGTTGACCACGTCTCAATTATTAACATCCAATGCAACAAATTAGCCTGAAATTAATTAGTAACGGATTTTTGGAAAATCAAAGATTTTCGTGCAAAGAGTGTAAAAAGAAAAGAAATAAAGCAACTCTTTTTAGGATTAACTGTGATGTCAATAATGACACGAAACTGATGATCCCGGGCACGAATCTCTTCCTTCAAGGTCAAGAGAGACCTTAAAGTGTTAGTGTGGAATCCCGTTGAATTACGATCAAACACTTTTGAAGAAATGTTGAAAGGCTTCTTTTAATTAGGCTACATCGGGGTGACTTACTCTTTGATGCAACAATTCTAATCTTGAAATAAGAAAGAAAGGGATCAAAGTACTTGTGAGACCAGTGTAGTCTGTTGAACAAGTAGGTAGAAATTTATTTAAAAATGGCGTGGAAAAATATAAAATCTCAAAAAAAATAAAAACTAGATCCCAAGGGTAGAAAAGTTATGGTGTTTAACAATTTCATAGGAATCACACAAAATAAAATTTGAGATTTCATGAAAGTACAGCCGTCAATTCTTTGGTGAAAACTTGAGCAAATTAATTGATCACCGTCAATGCAGATTTGGTGTTGAATTTTGGGTTTCACTCAGCTCGTAGTGACACGAAACTAAGATCATAAACACAGATGTTGTGTAACCATAAACCTCAGTGGTAATTTCTGAGAGTCTCAAGGGTTACGATGATGAAACGAATGTAATGGAGAAGTGTAATAGAGATGGTTCAAGAAGAGAAAGTACCTCTGCTGCGAAAATAAGGACCAAGTAGAAAAACTCTTAACTTATGTGAGAAGAGAGTGAGGTAGCTCACGATTAGAATAAATGAGGTAGCCTTATTGGGAAGACAAGGTTTGTTTATACCAGGTCATGAAGGCTATTATTCAAAATCTTATGAGGCTTGGGACACATACAGCAGCATGCTTCTAGGGACACTTAATTAATTCAACATTTATATCCCCATAAACGAACGAACACACAATTTTTTTTTTTTGGAGTTTTTGAGATTTATAAAAAATAAGTAAAAATTGAGTTAAAAAAAACTTTTAAAAAAAATGGAAAACCGAACCCGAACGTTCGGTTAGTATTGGTTAGGAAAAATTTTGAAAAACCGAACCCGAGCGTTCGGTTGGTTTCGGTTCCAGAAAATGTTGAAAAACCGAACCCGAGCGTTCGGTTGGTTTCGGTTCAGCAAAATTTTGAAAAACCGAACCCGAGCGTTCGGTTGGTTTCGGTTCAACAAAATTTTGGAAAACCGAACCCGAACCTTCGGTTGGTTTCGGTTCAACGAAATTTTGTAAAACCGAACCCGAACCTTCGGTAGGTTTCGGTTTTGGAAAATTTTGAGAAACCAAGGGATTTAGACATGCAATTGGAAAATACTTTCAAACACTAAGAAAAACAATTTTGTACAAGAAATATACAACCAAGAAAAACTACCTTTGAAGTAATGAGCGAGTCGGATGGTTTAACCGAACCCGAACGTTCGGTTGGTTTCGCTTCTTACGTTTGAGGTTGAGAGGTAGTATGAGGTATTGACTCTGATTCCATCATACCTAGCCCTTGCAGTATTCTGTTGAATGATGCTTCAGGAAGAGCTTTGGTAAAGACGTCAGCCAGTTGATCAGTGGTTCTTACGAAATGAACTTCGACGTTTCCATCTTCCACGTGATCTTTGATAAAGTGATACCTCAGTGCTATGTGTTTGGTTTTAGAGTGTTGCACTGGGTTATGACAGATCCTAATTGCACTTTCAGAGTCACAATATAGTGGGATCTTCTTCATATTGAGTCCATAGTCTCGAAGTTGACTCTGGATCCAAATCACTTGAGATGTGCAAGATGCAGCGGCAATGTATTCCGCTTCGGTAGTAGACAACGACACACACGTTTGTTTCTTAGATTGCCAGCTGACCAACTTCCCGTCAAGGAATAGACAGCCACCAGTTGTGCTTTTTCTGTCGAGTCCACATCCTCCAAGGTCAGCATCAGAATAGGCTTGAACGAAGAAGCCTGAGTTGGATGGATACCATAGACCTAAGGAGGTGGTTCGCTTGAGATAACGCAGAATGTTCTTTATTGCAAGCATGTGAGGTTCGCGTGGGTTTGCCTGAAATCGAGCACAATAACACACAGAAAACATGATGTCAGGCCTGCTAGCAGTTAGATACATTAGTGAGCCTATCATTTGACGATAGAGCATGATATCGACAGCCGGTTTGTCTAGGGATGGAGTTAGCTTGGTGCCGAATGCCATTGGGACTTTGACTTTGGAGTCTCCCATCATACCAAACTTTGCTAGGAGAGTCTTCGTGTAAGCTTCCTGATTGATAAAGATGCCTTCGGGTCCCTGTCTGATATTTAAACCAAGGAAAAAGTTAATAGGACCCATTGAGCTCATTTCAAACTTAGTCTCCATCAGCTTTCTGAATTCAGCTGTTAGGCTGGGATTCGTTGAGCCAAAGATGATGTCATCGACATAAATTTGAACTATCATAAGGTGGTTACCTTCCTTTTTGCGAAAGAAGGTTGGGTCAACCGAACCTTGTTTGAATTTAGACATCTTTAAAAATTTTGTTAGCGTTTCATACCAGGTTCTCGGAGCTTGTTTAAGGCCATATACAGCTTTATCCAGAATGTAGCAATGATTTGGATATTTTTCATTCACAAACCCAGGAGGTTGCTCCATATACACGGTTTCTTCGAGTTCTCCATTAAGAAATGCACACTTGACGTCCATTTGGAAAACTTCAAAGTTTTTGTGGGCAGCATAAGCAAGAAATATTCTTACAGATTCAAGCCTAGCCACAGGAGGGAAAGTCTCTTCATAATCAATCCCTTCCTCCTGACAATATCCCTTTACAACCAGACGAGCCTTGTTCCTTATAACATTCCCTTCCTTGTCCATTTTGTTCCTAAAAACCCATTTAAGACCAACAACCAAAGCATCTGGTGGAGTTGGAATGAGGCGCCAGACTTTGTTCCTTTCAAATTCGTTTAGTTCGTCTTGCATTGCTTGAACCCAGTCAGAGTGATCGAGGGCAGTGTTAACTGTCTTCGGTTCAACTTTTGATACGAATGAGTTAAACATACAAAACACAACCTTTGAAAATAAGGATGTCTGTTTTGCCTTCAGTTGTGATCTGGTCAGAACCTTCTCAGAGACATCGCCAACCACTTGAGAGATAGGATGATCTCTGGTCCATTGGGTAAGAGGAGGATAATTTGGATCAAAGGTTGGGTCTAGTTCAGCATTGATCATTTCTTCTGGCTCAGATTGGCTATCGTAGTCAAGCGTCATATGATCATGCTCCCCCTCGATTGATGAACTTTGAGAAATTTGAGTTTCAGAGGTTTCTTGTGATGCCGGAGTTGCAGGCGTTGTGGCACCTTCGGTTGCCGTTGTAGAGCTTGGCTCCTCCTCGACTTGTGAGCTTGGCTCCCCCTCGACTTGTGAGCTTGGCTCCCCCTCGACTGAAGCATCGTTGGTTGGAGGTTCATCAGAATTCGATCCTCCTTCGTTCATTCTCCTAGCAGCATCTTCGACAATTTGCTTTATGTGGTCTACTTTGTTGTCTGCTGCACCAGCTTCTGAGAGAGAAGCTTTCTCTGGTTCGTCAAAGAGCTCCAGAAATTTATCATATAAATTAGCGATCGAGACTGTGACTTGCCCAGTTTGAGGAAAGATTTCCCCAGTTGTGTCTTCTTTAGCTTGTAGCTTTTTGACATAGCCATCATCAAAGGTCACGTAATATGTCTCTTCAAGTTTTCTTGAACGCTTGTTTAGGACCCTGTATGCCTCGGATGTGAGAGAGTAGCCCAAAAAGATTCCCTCGTCGGCTATGACATCGAACTTGTTGCGGTTCTCTTTAGAGTTAAAGACAAAACACATTGAGCCGAACACGTGGAAAAATTTCACATTGGGTTTTCTGTTGTTTAGTATCTCATAAGGTGTGAGCGTGAATCGTTTGTTGAGAAAAGACCTGTTCTGTGTAAAACAAGCAGCAGAAATAGCATCAGCCCAAAAATAAAGAGGTAAGGAAGCAAAACTTAGCATAGTTCGGGCAGCTTCGCACAAAGATCGGTTTCGTCTTTCGACAATTCCGTTCTGTTGTGGTGTGTAGGGAGCTGAGAAGTTGTGACTTATTCCCTTTTCTACAAGAAATTCTTCAAACTCCCTGTTCTTGAATTCAAGACCATTGTCGCTTCTGATGTTGCGAACGACCTTCTTGAGCTGTACTTCAATCTGCCTGATGAACACTTTCAGCTTCTGATCCGCTTCAGATTTGAGCTTTAGAAAGAACACCCATGTAAATCGTGAAAAGTCATCAACAATAACAAGAATGTACTTGCTACCACCGATGCTTTCAATAGATGAAGGACCACACAGATGGATATGAAGTAATTCGAGTGGTTCAACAACTTTTGTGTTAATTATAGATGGGTGACTTTGACGACTCTGCTTCCCCATTTCGCATGCAGCACACAAATGATCTCTATCGAACTTGAGCAATGGAAGACCCCTAACATGACCTCCAGTGACAAGTCGGTTGATATCTTTAAAGTTGAGATGAGAGAGTCTACGGTGCCACAACCAGCTTTCGTCAGATTGAGCTTTTGATAACAGGCATATAGCTGGGTTTCCTTTGATGGGTTTAAGGTTTAAAGGATACATTTCACCCTTTCGCTCCGACTTGAGAATTACTTTCTTTGTCTTTTTCTCAATAATTTCAGAACCTTCATCATCGAATGATACTTTGAGACCTGTACCTCCAACAAGCTGAGATACATTGATGAGGTTGTGTTGAAGTCCTTCCACATAAGCCACCTTCCTTATAGTAAAGTCACCATTTGTTATCATCCTGTATCCCTTTATGGTGCCGAAAGAGTTATTTCCAAACTTGACATTGCCACCATTTGCAAGAGATCTATATTCCATGAGCTCCTCTTTCCTCCCTGTCATGTGACGTGAGCAGCCACTATCGATGTACCATTCTTCGTCGAACTGCTCGTCACTTATAACCTGCAAAAATTAAGCAGATTTAGGAACCCAAAGTTTCTTGGGTCCACGTGAGCTTTTCATGGGAACAGGAACAGTAAGAGAGATGTCAACTAGATATGTTCGTTTTATGAGTGTAGTTTCATCTTTCTTTTTAATGGTAAAAACTTTTATCTTATTAGGATTGGGTGCGTTCGGTTTGGACTCTGGTTTGGATTCATTGACCTTCTGTTTGCCCTTTTGTTCAGCTGACGAATGAGATTTTTGAGAGCGAACAGAATTGGCTTTAGATCAAGATGGAGATGAATTGGTGGAAGTAGAAGAGTTAGAAGAACTAGAAGAAGTGGGTTTAGATTGAGTGGACTTTTTGACTAAAGACTCTAGGTGACCCTTTTGCTTTTGATCATTGGAGTGACTGACCTTAGATTTTTGTTCTGTTTTGACTTCAGAACTGAACGTTTGCTTTCGGTTGGAATCGTTCTTTGAACCGAACCTTTGCTTTTGGTTGAAGTCATTCTCAGAACCGAACCTTTGCTTTCGGTTGAAGTCATTCTCAGAACCGAACCTTTGCTTTCGGTTGGTATTTTCTTGTGATTCGAACCTTGGCTTTCGGTTGTTGTGGCTCTCAGGCTTTCCGACAGGATTGTTTTCATACTTCAGATTCTTGTCTTGATGTGAGAAGTATGCATTCTGGGATTGCCAGAATTGTCTCCTTTCAGAGAGATTCTTCCTGTATCTTTGGTTCCTTTCTCGTTTCTTATTCCTCATATGCTTTGGTTGATGATGAATATTACCTTTCATTTTTGGTTTCTCCTTGGCTGGTTCATTTTGAACTGAAGGAGTTTCATTTTGCATTGAGGAAGTGGAGGGAACGTCTTCTGTTGCCGAACTATCATTCTCCTTAGGAATGTCTTTTGTACCGCTGGTGCTTGGCTCCTCGAAATTATCTGGCTTATTTAAGGGTTCAGGTATGTATCTGCCTTTACTCTTCCAAGAGGTTCTTTCTGACAGGCCTACTGTTTCATCAGCATTATCGATTGGAGCTGTCCAGAAGAACTCATCACAGCCTTCAGCATTGTCTTCGTTCACAATAGCCGTGAGTTCAGCCGTCTGATGTTCTGTTACTCCAGTGACCTTGTACACTTGATTTGGAGTGGTCTGGACCTTTTGATACACAACTGCTTTCTCTACTAAGATTGAGGACTTTTGTTGGGACAATCGAGCGAACTCCACAGAATTTTCAGAAATTAGATTTTTGTGGTTTTCAGGTTCGTTTTTAACAAATTCTGAGCAGTCAACCGTGTCCTCTACAGATATTTCACTCATGTTGTCGTCCTCGTTAAGCTCAGATGCATTTTCAACATCAATTTTGTTTTCCGAGCTAACGTTGGCGTTTAAAGAGTCAAATTTTTGTATGGTTTCGGTTCTCAGTTTAAGTCTATCATTTTCATCCAAAAGGTTTTTAAGCATATCCTTGTGGTCCTTGGATTTAATGAAAGATTCAATTTTGTCCAGTCCATACATGTAAGTCGGATTTAAGTCATCAGATGATATCACACTCTCACAGTTATAGGCTTCAGCATCAATTTCATCCTCCTTAAACTCAAGGAAGGGCAAAATCATGCGATGGATCTTTTGGCCTATTTCACAGTCTAAGTGAAGTTGAGTAATATTAGAATAAAGACGTTTTGCAATTAAACAAAAAACATTCCGCTGTTTTAACAACTTTAAATTGTCTCTTTGTAAATAGATGTTTTCGTCTTTGATTTTAACTAATTCAGACTCCTTCAACTCGATCCACATGCGCCGCTCCTCACTCTTCGATGACACCCTGCTTAATTGATCAGTTAGGTTAGAATTGGTGACTCGAGTTTGAGTTAAGCTACTATCTAGATGAGAAATTCTTGTATTAACATTTTTTAGTTCTTTCTCATAAGAGGATGGTGGTACTTTATATGAAACAAAAACCGATTGTACCTTCTTTATCAGTTCATCAAGCTCATTGAACTGCTGGCTGAGTGGCTTGGCTGTAAAGCACATGTCCTCCTGCACCTTCGGTTCCTTGCCTCCATTATCGGTGTTGTATCCCCTCATCTGAGATACATCTGACACCATGAAGCATCTTCCTCCACTGCTTTCATCCTTTGCCACATAAGCCTTTCCATGGGTAGGCTTCCTCACTTCATCGTCTTCTGAGTCGGTAGACCAAACTTCCGTGCTACCGAACTCGTCATCAGCAACCGAACCCTGCACAATAAAAGCATTAGTAGAAGGGTTAGTGGTAGACTTCTTCTTTCTCAACTCATCAATCCTTTTCTGCAACACAGCTTCCTCATCTATTCCATCATCCTTTTCAGCCATCTTCTTAAGGACGCAATCTTTAGCATAGTGGTTTTTCCCACCACAGTAGTAACAGCTTACTCCGGAATCGCCATCCACCTTTAGTTCCTTCTTGGGCTCTTCAACCTTCGGTTCATTGTTAACTTTTTCTGAACTGTAACTCCCCAGCCGGTTTCGGTTTTTATTGCTGGGGAATCTCTTCTTTATGAACCTCTTGGGGTTAGACACCATCATAGCATAATCCTCAGACGTGAGGTCATACTCCTCCAAGTTAAGGTCTTCATCCTCCATCACAGCTTTACTTTTTGATAGGAGGGCCAGCGAACCAAGGCTTGAAACAACATTCTTTTCCTGCAGTATAATCTTCTCCTGGGACTTGAGAATACCCACCAGTTTCGCCAGAGAGTATGATTTAAACTACTCATGGGCTTTGACTGTGGACACCACTGCTCTCCATTCAGACCTCAGACCATTTAAGAATGTAACCTTCTGCTCGATACACTTCCTTTCGATGTCATGCTTGATCATCTTGCTGAGAAGATGATTGAAGCGATCGAACGTCTGGGTCACTGTTTCTTCGGCTCCTTGCCTGAATTCTCCAAACTCAGATAAAAGCAAGGTTTGGATAGAATGTTCAAGATCCTCGTCTGTAGAGTACAGTTCGCGAAGTCTATCCCAAACTTCTTTTGCCGTCGTGCATGAGCTGACCAACCTAAAGGTGTCGGACTGAAGGGCAAATCTGATTAACCTTAACGCCTTGATATTGCACTGGAATTTGTCCTTTTCGTCTTGTGCAATATCTTTAACATCCTTTAGCAGATCATTGTACTCCTTTTGAGTTTTAATAATCCTGGACGTTGCTGAATGAGAAAACGGTCCATTAATGATAGCTTCCCATATGAGGTATCCATTATCCTCAAATCCTATCACGTAGTCTTCGAAGTGATGCGCCCAGACTTCGTAGTCATGGGTATATAGGATTGGAATCTTTGTCGTCGAACCGATGTTGTTGGAGATATTGATAGGATTTGATTACGACTCGTCCATTATGATTGAAAAAACCTGTTAAAAGATCAGACTTGTAATAACTCAGATTAGGGCAAAATAATAAATATCAAGATACGTCAATAATGAGATGACGGCTCAATAAATATTATTAATTGCGGAAAAACCCTAATTGTAACCTTTTCACAGAAAAGATGTGTATCGATTACACAGCCTCCTGCTCTGATACCAATTGATGAGATTTAAAACCTTTAAATCTATGAAGATCAATTAGATCTCAAACAGGTAAGTAAATATAAAACTGTAAGAACACGAAAATAAGAACGAGACAAGATTGAATCAAACGTGTCGAATGATTAAACAAAATCCTCAGAAGAGCTCAATTAAGAACATCAACTGTAGAGGATTGGTAGGTTACAAGAGCGATTAAAGAAATCTGTAAATACAATCGTTACGCTCTAGATTAACCTCTAAAATCATTACCCTAATATGCATGCAAGCATATACTTATATATTAAACATAATGGGCTCTCGGTTGGACAGGCCCAAACCGGAATACAAAATAAATAAATAAACAATCGAGCCCAACGACGCAATACTTAACCAAAACTTCAGCCCAACAGATTGATATTTCTGTTTAACGTTTCTGTGATTAACATGTTTAAAGATCTAAACGATCAAGGAGTTCTTAACTCATCAGATTCAAAGGATGAAGGATGATATTTGAGACACAAAAGGTGTTCACAGTTGGAGTTCTTAAGAGAGAAAGGTGTGTTTTTGTTTGGGCTTAAAGAAGTGAAGAGGATTTCACGGTTTGGTCCTCATATTGAGTCAAAACTAATGGGAAACCTTTGTTGGTTTCCACACCGAGTAGATAAGACCAAGGTTTACAGTCCGAGGAATGAGTTCTCGGCTATGAACGAGGTTTACGGCTTCAAACCGTTTGTGTCTGCGAACCGTTTGCAGTCCGAGGGTTTACCGCCCAAGCGAGGGTTTGCGGTTCGGACAAGGTTCTCGGTTCCAAGTGTTTTCCTCCTTAAACACACAACATCTTTGAATACAAGGTTTATACACCTATAACCCATTAATCTAACTATATTAAGATAATTAAAGAAATAAGTTTGACCTTTATTTGATATGTTTGACTTTTCATTGACTAAGATTGACTTTTACAAAATTTGAAATTACGGGTTGTCACATCATCCCCCTGTTAGAGGGAATTTCGTCCTGAAATTAAGTCTAAGAGATACACATGGACTAATGGAAAAGATGAGGATACTTATGTTTCATTTGATCCTCTCGCTCCCAAGTAAATTCGCGTCCTCGCTTTGCATTCCATCGGACCTTTACTATCCGGATACGGATTTGGTTTATTTGCTTAACTTCCCTTTCCATGATTTCTATTGGTTCGTCCACGAAGTTGAGGCTCCCATTGATCTCGATTTCATCGAGTGGGATAACAAGAGTCTCATCAGATAGACACATCTTTAGGTTGGATATGTGGTAGGTAGGGTGTACGTTGCAAAGTTCTTGAGGTAGTCGGAGCTTGTAAGCTACCAGGCCGATCCTAGCGAGAATCTCAAAAGGCCCAATGTACCTTGGATTTAGCTTGCCACGCTTTCCGAAACGTATTATGCCCTGATAGGGTGAAACCTTCAATAGCACATGGTCACCAACCTGAAATTCCAAGGGTTTCCGTCTTTTGTCACCGTAGCTTTTCTGTCTGTCTCTAGCGGCTTTCAGTCATTCACGAATCTGAACAATATTTTCTGTCGTTTCCCAGATGATTTCCGGACCAGTGAGAGTGTTGTCAGGAACTTGTCCTTTAGATAGTTGTGTCTCACCCACCTCAGCCCATCACAGAGGGGATATGCACTTCCTACCATAAAGGGCTTCAAATGGAGAAACTATGATACTTGTATGGTAGCTTTGTTGTATGATAACTCGACAAATGGTAAATGGATGTCCCATGCTTTACCAAAGTCGATCACAAAAGCTCTCAGCATGTCTTCCAATGTTTATATCCTCCTTTCACTTTGTCCATCAGTTTGTGGGTGGTAGGCTATACTCATGTCCAGCCTAGTTCCCAGGGATTTTTGTAGTGACTGCCAGAATCTTGAGGTGAATCTACTGTCTCTATCGGAGATAATAGATACGGGAACACCATGCAGTCGTACGATCTCTATAATATATGTTCTAGTCAATTTCGACATCTTGTCGGTTTTTTTGATTGGTAGGAAGTGTGCGGACTTAGTTAACCTGTCAACGATCACCCAAATGGTATCGAGACCACCCGTTGTCTTGGGTAATTTGGTTATGAAATCCATTTTAATCCACTCCGACTTCCACTTAGGTATCTCCGGTTGTTGTAGTAAACTTGTGCGCTTTTAGTATTCGACCTTAACCTTGGCGCAAGTAAGGCACTTGCCCACGAAGGTAGCAATCTCTGCTATCATGTTAGGCCACCAATATAACTTTTTAAGATCCAGATACATCTTGTCTGAACCTGGATGAACAGAGTATCGAGTATTGTGTGATTCATTCATGAAAATGTCTCTAAAACCACCAAGTTTCGGTGTCCAGATTTGATCCATGAGGTATAAGACTCTGTTACCCTTGACTTCTAAGTTCTTATATATCCCTCTTAGGGTTTCACCTGCCACATTTTCAGGTTTCAAGGCTTCCTATTGAGCCTCCTTAATTTGTGTGGACAAGTGTGAATGGATTGTCATAGTCAATGTCTTGACTCTACGACCTGAGTACTCTTTCTGAATTAGGGCGTCAGCTACTACGTTGGCTTTACTGGGATGATAACGAATTTCGCATTCGTAGTCACTTAGTAGCTCGACCCACCGTCATTGTCTCATGTTGAGCTCCTTCTGATAAAATATATGTTGAAGGATTTTGTGGTCTGTAAAGATAGAGCTTTTCGTACCATACAGGTAGTGTCTCCAGATCTTCAGAGCAAATACCACTGCTCCTAACTCATGATCATGTGTAGTGTAGTTGACTTCGTGTGTCTTAAGTTGTCTAGAGGCATAGGCGATGACCTTTCCCCGTTGCATAAGAATACAGCCAAGCCCTTGGCTGGATGCATCGCAGTATACTAGAAAATTTGTTATCCCTTCTAGGAGGGATAATATCGGTTCGCTGCATAAGGCTTGCTTCAGCGGTTTGAATGCCTTTTCTTGCTTCTCTTCCCAATCAAATGTCACACCTTTCTGGGTCAAAGTGGTAAGTGGTTTCGCGATCCTTGAGAAGTTCTGAATAAATCTACGATAGTAGCCAGCGAGGCCTAAGAATTGACATATTTTCGTCGGCGTCCTTGGTGTCGAACAATTCTCGATGTCCTTGATTTTGGAAGGGTCCATGTGAATTCCCTCTTCGCTGACCATGTGACCCAAGAATTCGACTCTTTGAATCCAAAATTCACATTTAGAGAACTTTACATAAAGCTTCTCTGCTCGTAGTGTTTCTAAGATATTTCGTAAGTGTTGACCATGCTCCTCCTTACAGCGAGAGTAGATAAGTATTTCATCGATGAATACAATAACGAACTGATCTAAGTAAGCACAACACACCCGGTTCATCAAGTCCATGAACATCGCGAGTACATTGGTCAACCTAGTGACCATAACGAGTTCGGAAGGCTTTTTTGGAACATATTCCTCTAAAACTCGTAGCTGGTGATACTCGGATCTTAAGTCAATCTTTGAAATTTCTCCTTGAAGTTGGTCAAACAAGTCATCTATCCGCGGTAGAGGGTATCGGTTCTTAACGGTAAGTTTGTTTAGCTCACGATAGTCGATGCACATACGGAACGATCCATCTTTCTTCTTCACGAACAAGACTGGAGCTCCCCAGGGTGAGTTCTTGGTCTAATAAATCCTTTGCTGAGAAGTTCGTTCAGTTGACTGGATAGTTCCTGCATCTCAGCTGATGCTATTCGGTAAGGCGATTTGGCTACAGGGGTCGCCCCTGGAATTAAGTAGATTCTGAACTCGACTTGACGTTGTGGAGGTAATCCTAGAAGATCTCCGGGAAAGATGTCAGGAAAGTCGCGGACTTATGGGATGTTCTTTATGCCATTCACCTTTTGGTTCACATCAATAATGTGAGCAAGGAACTCATGATATTCCTTTCGTAAGTACTTATGGGCTTGAATATTTGAGATGATTTGAAGGTTCGTGCCTGGTTTGTCACCATACATAACTAAGGTTTCGCTATTCGGTAGATTAAGACAAACGGCTTTCTCAAAACATAAGATGTCAGCACGAAGAAGACTCAACCAATCCATGTCGATAATGACGACAAAACTTTTAATTGAGACCGGCATGAGGTCGATTGGAAATGAATAGCTATCTAGAGAGAGGGTACATCCTATGTATATATCGTTAGTGCTCTCAGTCTTCCCGTTAGCCATTTCTATGGTGAACTTTTCTTTTAGAGCTCGTGGTTGTTGTTTAAGTAAGTGTTTAAATTTTTGATTCACGAAACTCCTCTCCACTCCACTATCAAATAGTATGCATGCATAATAGTTATCGAGGAGAAACATATTCGTGACCACTGCAGGGTCTACCACAACTTCATCATGGCCAATAGCCAAAACTCTCCCTACTCCACCCGTATTCCCCGCCTTAGGGAAGTTCCATTTGTAGCGCCCCACTTCACCGCACCCGTAGTAGACTTGGCCTAGTCCAGTACCAGGGACCTGAGAGATTGTTCTTGCTAGTGCCTTACAGAAATGGGCAGTATGCCCCTTCTTGTTGCAGTTACCACAGTGCATCTCCCGGCAGGATCCATTATGATGGACGTTGCACTTGCTGCGTTTTGGCAGACTCCCAACGTACTGCTTTGCTGGTGCAGGGACAACAATTGTTGTTGCGGCATGAACAACCACAATCTATTGTTTCTTGGCGGAGTTATGTGCCGAGTGGTTCTTCTTTCTGTCCCAAGACTTCCTGTTGTTGTCGTTTGTTTTGGTTGGTTATGGGACAGCAAGGGTTGTTGCTTGTGGACGGACTCCATGGTCGATGAGTCTCTGTGCCAATCGCTTGGCACTGTCAAATGTAGAGGGGTTCAAACACAATACGTTCCCTGAAATGGAGCTACCAGTCCCCAGATGTACCTCTCAGTCTTCTTACTCTCTGTGGGGACCATCCCTGTACATAGAGCCACCAAATCTCTGAACCTAGCCGTGTAGGCTACTATGTCAGAATCTTTCATAGTAAGGCTCCAAAGTTCATGTTCAAGTTTTTGAACTTCGCCCCTCGGGCAGTACTCCCTTGTCATAAGATCCTTCAGTGTTTCCTAGCCCATCGCGTTATCCACTACGAGAGTAAGTGACTTAACATGACCATTCCACCATGTGAGAGCTCTGTCAGAGAAGGTGCAGGCAGCAAATTTTACTTTGCTTCCTTTTGGGTTGGAGCATATCTCGAAGATCGACTCAGTTTTCTCAAACAATTGCGATAGAATAATGACTCCCCCAGTCCCATTAAAGGCTTTGGTTTTGCAGTTGGTGAAGTCCTTATATGAACACTCCCTAGGGTGTCCATGACTATCACCTTGGGTAGAGTTAATACTCGTTCCACTCCCACTAGTACCGCTAGTGCTGATCTAAGTTAAGGCTATCGTTACAGTTGCGGTCACTGCAGCATGAAAAATCACAGGATCGAATTGAGGTGGAGATCGTGGTTGAGTTGGATTTTTTGGCGGATTGCGCCTGTTTGATTTATGAGGAGGCATCTTTCAACTATAAGTTTACAAAGATGAAGATAACTGTAAGAATTCAATAGTGAGTATAATGAGAGTGCTCCTTAAACTAATTTACCCTAGTTCAATATGTAATTGATTAAGTGATTGCAATAGAGGTCTACCACTAGAAAGATGAAGGAATTTGGATAGAGATTTTTCCAAGAGAATTAGGTGCCTGTCAATATCATTGGTATTATAGATGTATAGTGTTTAGGAAAATTTGACCTTGTAATAGCTTTACAACATACCAATATAGAGAAAACTTTGACAGCGCAAAGACCTAACGAACTGAAAGTTCAAGGTCTAAACATAAGTAAGAAAATAATACTAGAGTCTAAAAGTAGACTTAATCTATATCCAAAAGAGTGAGTAGAGTATGCTCTACTCACGAGAAGTGTTGTCCTAATTAGTACTAGATTTTGCCCTGGATTCATCCAACTGGTGTTCTATTTCCCACACACACCTTTGCCATGTAACTTGGCTCTGTCGAAGTTCTCTAACTTCGGATTGGATGGCATCCAGTTCCCTCTGTAGTGCATCAGTGTGAATCCTTTTCAACTCCTTATCATCGGTCAGATGATGGAGGCGAACTATGTTAACTCCTGAGTTAGCACGAATCTCCATGACTTGGTTCATGGTTTCTCTTCCTTGTTCAACATTGTGAGCAACACAACGAACCAAGATGTAGCACCTGGTTCTTGGTACGTATTCTGTTATTAAATCTTTAATTATTTTGCATTTTTGGTCTTGGACTCGGCGAGTTGAAGGACCAACTCGCCGAGTAGAAGCGGGATGAGGCGCGGAGTTTAAGTCATGGACTCACCGAGTCGGGTCCCGGACTCGGCAAGTAGCTGTTGTCTGGACTAAAACCCTAATCCAGGGGTTTGCACCCTATTTAAACAACCTTATGTAGCCTCCATTCCCCCTTTTATGCTCCCAAATACTTCTCATCGAAACCCTAGCTGTTTGTGCTTTGTTGAGGCCATTTTTGGTGTTCTTGTATGATAGTAAAGCTTGGAAGGAAGAAAGGAGCTTGGAACTTGAGTTGGGGGACAGTAGATCCAGGGAGTTTACTTCATCTTCAGCAACTTCAAGGTATAATGCCCCTGTCTTGACTCATCTATGTGTTTATTCATCTTTAACTTGGGATTTCTTTGGATTGCTAAGTCATATTTAGATATTGGGAGTGTGGGGTGGGTTTTGACTTTAGATCTGGGCCTTAAGAGGGGTTTCATGGCATAAAGGCTCCAACTTTAGGGCCATGAAAGCCCCATGCACATTGTAGGACACTTTATGTGGACTTTTGAGCTAAAAAAACCATGCATGTGCATCAAGTTTGGAACTTTACGTATGAAGTGGACATTAGGAGGCCAGATCTATGGTTTTGGTGTGTTAGATCTCATTTAAATCAACTGTATGGAATGGGTCAAGACTGGACTCGGCGAGTCCAAGGCAATCTCCTTAGAACTCGGCGAGTTGAGGACAGATCTGGTTCATCAGATGAAGGCCAACTCGACGAGTTGTTCATCAACTCGCTGAGTCGCATGAGTTTTCATGGGGCGTTCGGATTAGAGAGGAACGCGTCGAGTTGACGACCCAACTCGACGAGTAAGGTCGCGGATGAGGACGAGTAGAGAGTGAGGGACTCGGCGAGTCGGGTCAACTGGAAGTTGACTTTGACTTGACTTGGTTGAGGGTAAAATGGTCATTTTACCCTATGAGTATAGAAATCAGTTTATAACTGAGTGTTTGTGGGGTCTTTAGCCGAAGGATTTCCAGAGTAGCAACAGACGGAGGTTTCCCGCACTGATTATCAGCAGCTACCTGTGCGAGGTGAGTTACCTTCCAGTAGGGTGGGTCTAAGGCCACAAGGTCGGCCCACCGATGAGGAGTATTTAGAAGATGATTGTCTTTGTGATAATTATCATGGTTTGGTATGTGTTTGGTTATGAGTTATATCTGTATGATATGTTACGTCCATGATAGGGATAGCTTCCCTGATAGTGGTCCTTAGGACCAAGGGGTAGGTCAGTACCCGGATATGCCTAACTGTATGCTTATAATTTGTTATTGTATGCTAGTGGTAAGGTGTGGAATAGTCCCCAGTTACCAGTTAAAAGATACCGATGATGAATACCGATTGAAAGATACCGATGAGGATTACCGGTTGAAAGATACCGATGATGATTAGCGTTGAGAGATACCGATGGTATTGTATGGTATGTGGTATGATGAGGGAACTCACTAAGATTTGTGCTTACAGTTTCAGTTTTTAGTTTCAGGTACCTCTTCGTCTAAGGGGAAAGAGCCGGTGGCGTAGCATGGCATCACACACACATCTGATTTTCCGCACGGTTTTTTCTGGGATTGTACTCTGATATGATATTTGTTTATGTTGTGGGTTTCAAACATGATACTTGATTTTATGAGATGAAGTGTTTATACAACATTTTCTAGTGAATGTTTTATGAGTTAATTAATTAAAAATGAAATTTTTGGACTTAAATTTTGGGATGTTACAAGTTGGTATCAGAGCCTTGGTTTGAGGGATTCGGACACACCCTTGGGGGAATCTGGACTCAAACTGAGGGGCTAAAAGATTTTTACAATAAAATGGTTTCTAAAAATCTAAACGGAAGGATTTAAAGAAAGACAAGGTGTATGATGCATTCGACCGGCCGGGCTCAAGTAAGTTTTCCCCAAGATACCCATACTTGTTATGTTATGCTATATGGCTTTGATTCAGAATTGCATGCTAGAATAGGACTAAGGATCTAGGAGGATGCCTTGTGTGCCTGATTTATGATTTTTTGAATTGCATGCTAGTTAGGGCTAAGGATCTAGGAGGGTGCCTTATATGCCTGTATAGGTTATGCCTGATTTGGTTACTCGATGCATGAATGCTGCTTGCTTTGTGCTATGGGGGTTCTAGCTATTTCCAACTAACTAAGGAGCAGATATGTAACAGTACCTGCAAGTTAGTTAGGGGGAAGTAGTAGGGGCTCCTAGTTCAACTGATGGCGGAAGGTAGGTCGGAGAGCGCGCTAGGGAAGCCTAGGATGAGGTCAGAGGAAAGGGTATCAGTAAAAGGGACTTGGTGAAGTCGAAGCAATCCTTGAGGAAAGTACAAGTAGATGTGGAAGGTAGTATGGGCCCATACTACTGAAAGCAGAGGACCCGTACTCGAATCAAGGAGGGCCTAGATGAAACCGGGAACCTTGGAGAGTGTGTTAGATCTCTCGAGTATATGTATGATCCTGACATTTATGCATGTATTTTCAGCATGGAGACCACACGACATGGAGCAGGAGGTTCCGGGTCAGGAGCGGGATCAGGCTCGGGTGCGGGATTCGAGCAGGTTGATGACAGGCTTCACGAGGTCATCGCGTCTGAGATCACGAGAGGCATCCTTGAGTCGACCCCTATCATTTTCGGCTCGATCAAGGAAGGGATTGTTGAGCTGATGGAGGATCGCTTCCGAGCATTCAGGAGTGATATGGCGTCTAGCCAGGTGGGTACACGCACACTGTCCTTTAAGGACTTTCGAGGGAGTGGTGCGTCAGATTTCCATGGGGTGAAAGACTCCATTGCCGCTAGGAGATGGATCGCAGACATTGAGTCTGCGCAGCTGACGAGCTTCTGCTCGGAGGGGTCGAAGGTGAGATATGCAGTAGGATGCTTGTGAGATAGGGCTAGAGATTGGTGGGAGTCTGTTGGTGACTCATTGGGAGCCTCGACTATTGAGGCTATGACATGGTCAAACTTTGTGACCAGATTCTAGGCGGAGTTTGTGCCAGCTGTGGGGCTTCAACGGCTGGCCAGGGAGTTCTTGGATATGAGGCAGACTACGGAGACTATGGCGGAGATCACCGCCAAGTTCCGGGAGAGGGCATTGCTAGTGCCCCAATATGTGGGAGATGAGGATATGAGGAGGAACCGCTACCACGACATGCTACGAGATGACATTCGAGAGCATGTTAGTTTTTCAGCTTGCCCTACCTTGGATTCCATGATTGTCAGGGCTAGGGAGAGGGAGATTGATCTGGAGCACGTCAAGAAGAGGAAGGCAGTGGAGGGGCTGACGACTGGGGCTTCGGGGAAGAAGCCCAAGGGATCTGATGGTAGGCCAAAAGGCCAGGTAGGACGGGACCACTGTGGGAAATGCGGTCGGTCACACGAGGGAGCTTGTCGCACTGGGTCGGGTTCGGGCTGCTATAAGTGTGGCAAGGTGGGGTATTTTTGGCAGGGATTGTACTGCCTTTTCCTCTGTGGTACAGATGACAGACCTGATATGCTTCCATTGCAATCAGACGGGCCACAAAAGGGCCAATTGCCCGAGATTGACAGCAGTGTCAGCAGCAGCGGCGGCGCCGGTCTCAGCAACGGCGCGGGTTACAGATGGTCGGAAGGTCAAGGCAGAGGCTCCAGTGGTGCGGAGCCGAGCATTTCAGCTGACAGCCAAGGAGGCACGCGCTGCACCCGATGTGGTGACGGGTATGATTCTTTCCCTCTGATTTATTTTTATGCTGTTTATGTTATTGATATGCGCTCTGTTTAGGATCGTTCCATGTGAACGGCATCCCAGTTCAGGTGTTGTTTGATTCGGGCACTACCCGATCGTTTGTTTCTCTTGCGCTCAGAAAGAGATTTTCCAAGTCTTCGGGCATGTTGAATTGCCCTCTAGAGGTAGAAATTGTAGACGACCGATCGGTGCAAGCATCAACGGTATTCCGAGATTGTGTGCTGAGATTATTCGAGGAGCGCTACCTGGTGGATCTGGTTCCCATATCTTTGCGAGGGAACAAGGTTATTATTGGTATGGATTGGCTAAGCCCCTATGGGGCAGTGATTGACTGCACGCAGCAGTTGGTGCGAATCAGGACCCTAAGTGGGGGAGAGCTGGTGATTCAGGGCGAGAGGCCGCAGCGAGGACCAGCTTTATGTTCGGCAGCAAGAGATAGACGTTACCTGCAGCAGGGTTACGCAGGTTATGTTGCGTATGTTATGGATACCCGGGAAACGGGTAGGGCGACGGTGGGCGATGTGCCCGTAGTACGAGAGTTCGCGGATGTATTTCCCGAGGAGTTGCCTGGGATACCTCCGGAGCGACAGGTGGAGTTCAGGATCGACCTCGACCTTGGTGCGGCTCCGATAGCCAAGGCACCGTATCGGTTGGCTCCTCTCGAGATGCAGGACTTGTCTACACAACTAAAGGAGCTGTTAGACAAGGGTTTCATTAGACAAAGCAGTTCACCCTAGGGAGCGCCGATTCTGTTTGTGAAGAAGAAGGACGGGTCGCATTGGATGTGTATAGATTATCAGGAGCTGAATAAGGTAACGGTCAAGAACCGCTACCCACTTCCGAGGATTGATGACCTTTTTGACCAGCTACAGGGAGCATCTTGGTTCTCCAAGATTGATTTGCGTTCAGGGTATCATCAGATGAGGGTCAGAGAGGAGGATGTGCGGAAGACTGCGTTTCGGACGCGTTATGGCCACTATGAGTTTGTGCTGATTCCTTTCGGGGTCACCAATGCTCCTATCGCGTTCATGGATCTCATGAACCACGTGTGTAGACCGATGTTAGACAGGTCTATGATAGTATTTATTGATGATATCTTGGTTTACTCCAAGACGCGGGAGCAGCATGAGGAGCATCTGCGGGAGGTTCTGGAGACTTTGAGGAGGGAGAACTTGTATGCTAAGTTCTCCAAGTGTGAGTTCTGGTTGCACGAGGTGCAGTTTCTTGGGTACCTTGTCAACCAAAATGGGATTTCGGTAGATCCGGACAAAGTGGAGGCCGTGATGAGTTGGGAGGTTCCGAGGTCTCCATCTGAGATTCGTAGCTTTCTGGGATTGGCAAGCTACTATCGAAGATTCATTCAGGACTTCTCCAAGATAGTAGTTTCGCTCACCCGACTGACTAAGAAGTCGGTGGTGTATCGCTGGGGGCCTGAGCAACAGGCCGTGTTCGAGGCACTGAGACATAGATTGTGCGAGGCGCCAATCTTAGCCCTGCCAGAGGGCATGGAGGGTTTTGTTGTACTGCGACGCATCCATCGCATGTTTGGGCATGGTATTGATGCAGAGAGGGCATGTCATCGCCTACGCGTCGAGGCAGCTGAAGCCTTACGAGGCGAACTACCCGACGCATGATTTGGAGTTGGGGGCTGTTGTATTCGCCCTCAAGATTTGGCATCGTTACCTCTATGGGGTTCAATGTACGATTTACATGGACCACAAGAGCTTGAGGTATCTCATGGACCAGCCAAATCTGAATATGAGGCAGCGTCGGTGGCTTGATGTGGTAAAGGATTATGATTGTGAGAACCTCTACCAGCCGGGGAAGGCCAATGTCGTGGCCGATGTGCTTAGCCGCAAGGCATCACCGATCAGCGATATCTGTTTGAGGATGACAGTGGTGACTCCGCTTCTGGAGCGGATCCGAGAGGCTCAGCAGGAGGCTATGAAGGAAGAACATTGGAAGAGTGAGTGGATTGTGGGGCAGGTTTCCTCCTTCGACTATGATAGCCGAGGGTTGTTGACTCTTCACCGTAGGGTGTGGGTCCCTTATCATGGAGGCGTGCGCCAGGTCCTAATGGAGGAAGCACACAAATCCCGGTTCTCCATCCATCCCGGGGCGACGAAGATGTATAGGGATCTTCGTCTGGACTATTGGTGGCCCTGCATGAAGCGAGATGTGGCATGGTACGTGGAATGGTGTTTGACCTGCAGGAAGGTCAAGGCCAAGCATCAGAGACCACATGGCAAGATGTAGCTGTTGGATATTCCGCTGTGGAAATGGGAAGACATCACGATGGATTTTATCACCAAGCTTCCCAAGACCACGCGAGGAGTAGATTCGATCTGGCTCATCGTCGATCGATTCACCAAGAGCGCCCACTTTATCCCGATGCAGGAGAGCATTTCGGCCGAGAAATTGTCCGAAATCTATATCAGGGAGGTGGTGGCGCGGCACGGAGTGCCAATCTCGGTGATTTCGGATAGGGATGTGCGGCTCACTTCCAGGTTTTTGAAGAAATTCCACGACGATTTGGGTACTCGTCTGCATTTCAGCACCGCCTTTCACCCGCAGAAGGATGGCCAGAGCAAGCAGACCATCCAGACTCTGGAGGACATACTGCGGGCATGTGTTATAGACTTCGGAACTAGCTGGGATACCTACCTTCCATTGGCGGAGTTCTCGTATAATAATAGCTATCATGCGGGTATCGACCGTCCTCCCTTCGAGATGTTGTATGGGAGGAGGTGCAGGACCCCGATGTGTTGGGGCGAGGTTGGCCAGAGGGTCATGGGGAGCACCGAAGTAGTGCTCAAGATGAAAAAGAAGATTCATCAGGTCCGGAGCAGATTTCAGACTGCTCAGAGTCAGCAGAAAAGTTATGCCGATAGACGTCAATCAGACCTAGAGTTCCAGGTCAGGGATATGGTTCTCCTGAAGGTGTCGTCTTGGAAGGGCGTCATCCGATTCAAGAAACGGGGCAAGCTAGGTCCCAGGTATATTGGACCGTTTAGGGTTGTAGCCCGGGTGGGCAAGGTGGCATACCAGCTGGATCTGCCAACCGAACTCAGTCAGATCCACGGCACTTTCCACGTCTCCCAACTATGGAAGTGCCTGGTGGACTACTCAGTAGTGGTACACTTGGAGGACATTCAGGTTGATGACAGCCTGAATTATATCGACCGGCCTGTAGCGATCCTCGACCAGAAGTCGAAGGATCTGACGAACAAGAGGGTTCAGCTGGTAAAGGTGCAATGGCAGCACCGGAAGGACTCGGAATGGACATGGGAGCCGATGGATGAGATGATGGAGCATTACCCAGAGTTGTTCCAGGATCGAGCAGCAGACTTCGAGGACGAAGTCTAAAATAAATGGGGGAGATTTGTAGCACCTGGTTCTTGGTACGTATTCTGTTATTAAATCTTTAATTATTTTGCATTTTTGGTCATGGACTCGGCGAGTTGAAGGACCAACTCACTGAGTAGAAGCGGGATGAGGCGCGGAGTTTAAGTCATGGACTCGGCAAGTAGCTGTTGTCTGGACTAAAACCCTAATCTAGGGTTTTGCACCCTATTTAAATAACCTTATGCAGCCTTCATTCCCCCTTTTATGCTCCCAAACACTTCTCATCGAAACCCTAGCTGTTTGTGCTTTGTTAAGGCCATTTTTGGTGTTCTTGTGTGATAGTACAGCTTGGAAGGAAGAAAGGAGCTTGGAGCTTGAGTTGGGGGATAGTAGATCCAGGGATTTTACTTCATCTTCAGCAACTTCAAGGTATAATGCCCCTGTCTTGACTCATCTATGTGTTTATTCATCTTTAACTTGGGATTTCTTTGGATTGCTAAGTCATATTTCAATATTGGGAGTGTGGGGTGGGTTTTGACTTCAGATATGGGCCTTAAGAGGGGTTTCATGGCATAAAGGTGCCAACTTTAGCGCCATTAAAGCCCCATGCACATTGTAGGACACTTTATGTAGATTTTAGAGCTAAAAACCCCATGCAGGTGCATCATGTTTGGAACTTTACGTATGAAGTGGACATTAGGAGGCCAGATCTATGGTTTTGGTGTATTAGATCTCATTTAAATCAACTGTATGGAATGGGTCAAGACTGGACTCGGCGAGTCCAAGGCAATCTCCTTAGAACTCAGCGAGTTGTTCATTAACTCGGCGAGTTGAAGACAGATCTGGTTCATCAGATGAAGGCCAACTCGACGAGTTGTTCATCAACTCGCCGAGTAGGATGAGTATTCATGGGGCGTTCGGATGAGAGAGGAACTCGTCGAGTTAACGAGCCAACTCGACGAGTAGGGTCGCGGATGAGGACGAGTAGAGAGTGAGGGACTCGGCGAGTTGTTGTCCCAACTCGGCGAATCGGGTCAACTGGAAGTTGACTATGACTTTGCCTTGACTTGGTTGGGGGTAAAATGGTCATTTTACCCTAAGAGCATAGAAATCAGTTTCTCACTGAGTGTTTGTGGGGGTTGTAGCCAAAGGATTTCTGGAGCAGCAGCGGACGGAGGTTTCCTGCACTGATTATCAGCACCTACCTGTGCGAGGTGAGTTACCTTCCAGTAAGGGTGGGTCTAAGGCCACAATGTCGGCCCACCAATGAGGAGTATTTAGAAGATGATTGTCATTGTGATAATCATCTTGGTCTGGTATGTGTTTGGTTATTAGTTATATGCATGATAGGGATAGCTTCCCTGATAGTGGTCCTTAGGACCAAGGAATAGGCAAGTACGCTGAGATGCCTGACTGTATGCTTATATTTTGTTATTGTATGCTAGTAGTAAGGGGTGGAATAGTCATCAGTTACCAGTTGAAAGATACCAATGACGATTACCGGTTGAAAGATACCGATGGTATTGTATGGTATGTGGTATGATGGAGGAACTCACTAAGCTTTGTGCCTACGGTTTCAGTTTTTGGTTTCAGGTACCTCTTCGTCTAAAGGGAAAGAGCCAGCAGCGTAGCATGGCATCACACACACATCTGATTTTCCGCACGGTGTTTTCTAGGATTGTACTCTGATATGATATTTGTTTATGTTGTGGGTTTCAAACATGATACTTGATTTTATGAGATGACGTGTTTATAAAATATTTTCTAGTGAATGTTTTATGAGTTAATTAATTAAAAATGAAATTATTGGACTTAAATTTTGCGATGTTACACAAGATAGGGAGGCTTCTGTCAGCTGAGCCTCCCTTTTTTAGGTTGTAGAAGCTTTGGTCTCCATTATAAGGAGGTGGTTGTCCTTGTTCGTGGCTCCACCTTCCCAAGTTTACTGCCCACAGAGGCGTCAGGCCTTGAAAATCCTATCGAGGGTTGGGATTTTGGGAAACTTGAGGTGGATTATAGACATCTTGTAACATCTGGATTCCCAGGTATATTATTTTATTTCTTATTTTTTTGGAAGTTGTGAGGAGACTCGGCGAGTTGGTGTTTAAACTCGCCGAGTATGGTCGCGGATTCGTATCCGGGTTCACAGCCGGACTCGGCGAGTCCATGCTGTTTAATGAAACCCAAATTTCCTAGGTTTAGGACCTATTTAAAGGCCCTTAGGGCCGTCATTTGCGGCTACCAAACGCCAGAGAGAAACCCTAAGAGATCTAGAGTGTTTGTGAGGAAGAGAGGCCATTCTTGATCCTTTTGTTGGTATATTTGCAAGAAGGAGGTGACCAAGGCAAGAGCAGGCTGAAGGAGGTGCGATTTTGGTGACTTCAGAGTTCATAGAGTTCATATTGAGGTATTTGTTCGGACCTTCTTTAGTTTTGGTGTTGATTCTTAGAGTTAGGGTTTTCTAACCCCTTTAGAGGATGGATAAATGGAGCAATTGGTCCCTTCTCGAGTCTATGCTTTGGATCTGGACCCAAAGAGGTGCAGAGACCTTAACCCTTGAAGCTTTATGAGTTATTTTGGGAGCCATGAGCTTGGGATGTCATTTTTGGGGCTAAATCACCAAGTTAGACCATTTAGATGTTATATGAATGTCAAGGTCTGAACTTTACGTGATTATCATGCTTGGGAAGGCCAGATCTGTGAATTTAAGGAACAGATCTGACCTTAGGAGGTCTATGGAGTTTGTGCATGGCATGAACTCGTCGAGTCCGAAGATCAGACTCGGCGAGTAGGATGAGGGTTTCCCGTAAATCTCTCAGTGAGTAGACATACCGAGTTGGGGAAATAACTCGGTGATTCAGGGAGAGTTAGGGGACTGGAGTTCAAGGCGGAACTCGCCGAGTTGTTCTTGAGACTCAGCGAGTTGAGTCGGGGTGGCCCCGCGATTCATGTCAGGTGTAACTCGTCGAGTAAGGGGAAGGACTCGACGTGCCAAGAGAGGGACTAAGAGAGTCAGTGGACACGTGTAGACTCGTCAAGTCGCCCAAGTGCACTCGACGAGTCGGGTCAAAGTTTGACCGTTGACTTTTGTTGACTTTTAGGGTTTGGTCAACAGTGAGGCCTTTAAGCCAAGAGAGGAGTAAAATGGTCTTTTACCCTTCTAAGGGTGTGAAGAAAGGTTTGAGTATAGTTATATTTATGAGATTATTTACTTTATGTGATTAGGCGGATGCCAGATCACATTTCTACCGAGTTAGAGACTTACCGAGACACCTGAGGTGAGTCTTCTCACTATACGTTACCTAGAGTGGTATTATGTGTTGACCAGAGGGTCTTATGTGTTACGTATGAGATTATGTGCTATGTGATATATGTATATGTATGATGTTATAGACCGGACTGGAGGGTCCAACGAGCTATGACCGGACCAGAGGGTCCAACGAGCTACGGGACTGGAGGGTCCCGCTGAGGCACATCGATCGGAGGGTCGTATTATAGCCTCGAGTGGCGTATGTGTTGTATGCGGTATTTTGGGGAACTCACTAAGAATTTATGCTTACAGTTGTTGTGTTATGTGTTTCAGGTACTAGCGAGGACCGTGGGAAGGCGCCGGCGTGACTCGTACACACGTGGGAGAGAGAGTTTGATTTTTTTTATGATCTTGGGATATGTTATGTCTTAAAAACTACGGTTGGAAATATTTGAGAATGTTTTATACGAATTTGGTTGATGAAAAATTAAAAAAAATGGTTTTGAAATTTACGTTGTTACAAGTTGGTATCAGAGCCTTGGTTTGAGGGATTCGGATGCATCTTCGGGCGTATCTGAACTCAAACTGAGGATTTGAGGAAAAAATTTGATAATGAAGTAAAGTTTTTGAAAAGAGTAGAAAGAGTTTTGAGACAAACAGAGCAGAGCAGTGTATACAATCAGTCAGCGCCCGAACGGTGAATCCCCAAAAGTACCCTTACATTATGTGTTATGAGATATGTTATGTTACATTATGCATGCTAGAGTAGGCTAGGTATTCATATTAGGACTAGAGGGGCCTGATTTGTGATGCCTTAGTGTAGGAGATTTCTGCTACTGAGATGCTTTGAGAGCGAGTAGATAGCAGTTAGGAGCTCATGAGAGGTCTATCGGAGGGTAGCCAATGCATAATGAGAGTAGAGTACTTGTAATCCAGGATCCAAGGAGGAGGACTTGGAGTGAATGCTGATGCGGTGTGGTCAGTAGTATTGGGCCCGTACTACTGAAGACACCGGATCAGTGGGCATTCCAAGTAAGAATCTTTTGGACAACGGAGGACGAGTAGGGTTGCGTCGTCGAGTATGAGTATGCTCTATTGAGTCTCTGATATTTATTGTTGTATTTCACAGGCATCATGATTGGGACTCGACACACACCTGAGAGCAGTGGTGTCAGTGACGAGGAGATCCGTCGATTGATTCATGAGGAGGTGGCTGCTGCCATCCGGGCTGAGATTCCTGAGATGTTTGGGGACATCAAGACCACATTGATTGAGACCTTTGATGAGCGGTATGCAGCACTGACTGAGGTTGCAGCAGTTGCAGCTACTACTGTTGTTGCTGCTGCCAGACCTCAGGGAGGTGACTCGTTGTTGTTTCGGGAGTTCAGCAACACAAAACCACCAGAGTTAGATGGGACGCAGGACCCGATTGCTGCGATGAGATGGATCTCTGACATCGAGGGATGTTTCTATACATGTTCTTGTCCAGATCACTTGAGGGTATGGTTCGCTCTGAACCAGCTCCGCTTGGGAGCGAAGGATTGGTGGAAGTTTGTGACGGCAAACTTCACTTTGGCAGAGATTTTTGAGGTGACCTGGGAGAGGTTCACAACTATGTTCAGAGACGAGTATGTTCCCTCGGTGGAGAGGGAACGGTTGATTCAGGAGTTCTTGACCCTCAAGCAGGGTACTGATTCTGTGGCAGTAATCCCAGGAAGTTTCATGAGAGGGCGATGTTTTACCCTGAGCAGGTGTCTTCTGAGCAGGCTCGTATGAGCCGTTATCTGAGTGTTCTGAGGAGAGATATACGGGAGTTCGCGGTGAACTCGACTTACCGGACATTTGCTGAGCTCCAGGAAAATGCCCGGAAGAGGGAGATTGAGTTGGAGACTCAGGCCAGGGAGGAGGCCGAGTCACAGAGGGCGGATCAGCAACCGGCATAGTCTCAACCGGCAGCCAAGCGGGCTAGACCCGCTGATTCGAGATCTGGAGGTGCGAAGGGTCGCACTTGTGGGAAGTGCAGCAAGAGTCACGAGGGGTCGTACAGGGCTGGAGTATGTTACAAGTGCAGGAAGGAGGGGCATATCACGAGGGATTGCCCCAAGGGATTTTCAGTTTGCTTTCATTGCAACCAGACCGGCCATCGGAAGGCCGAGTGCCCTCAGCTACTTCAGGGACCAGCGCAGGGATCTGCGCCTACTGCTAGGGCTACCGAGGTTCGGCCGGTGAAGGCCGAGGCCCCGAAGGCTCGTGGGAGAGCATTCCAGTTGACTGCGGAGGAGGTCCGCGCGGCGCCCGATGTTGTGGCTGGTATGTATTCTATATTAATCTTTTTTTGAGTTGAGTTATTATGCTTATATGATGATGTGCATAGGTACTTTTCTTGTGAGTTATGTGCCTGCTTTGGTAATATTTGACTCGGGTGCGAGTCGGTCGTTTGTTTCCGTAGCTTTTAGTCAGCACATTAGTATCCATCGAGAGGCGTTGGATCGGCCTCTGTGAGTTTCCATAGCTGATGAGCGAGCAGTGTATGCTTCAGATGTGATTCGAGGATGTGTCCTTGAGATCTTCGGTGTGGAGTTTCCGATAGATCTGGTTCCGATTACGATGGGGGATGTGTGTGTTATAGTGGGTATGGATTGGTTGAGCCGATATGGGGTTGTGATAGACTGCGAGCGTCAATTGGTGACGATTCGAGACCCTAGTGAGGGAGTTCTTACGGTGTACGGTGAGGGTACACGTGTTGGGTCAGCATTTTGTTCGGCCGCCAGAGCGAGAGAGAGTCTACGGCAGGGTTGTAGGGGATATGTGGCATATGTGATGGATGCGAGGGTTGATTTAGAGAGACCAGAGTCAGTTGATGAGGTCCCGATAGTGCGTGAGTTTCCGGATGTGTTTCCAGAGGAGTTGTCAGGTGTGCCTTCGGAGAGGCAGGTAGAGTTCGGTATCGATTTGGTTCCGGGAGCTGCGCCTATCGCCAAGGCGTCTTATCGCCTTGCGCCTCCAAAGATGCATGAGTTATCCTCGCAGCTCCAGGAGCTGCTGGGGAAAGGGTTTATTTGGCCGAGCAGTTCGCCATGGGGGCGCCTATCCTTTTTGTCAAGAAGAAGGATAAATCACACCGGATGTGCATTGATTACCGGGAGTTGAACAAGCTAACGGTCAAGAACCGTTACCCGTTGCCGAGGATCGACGATTTGTTCAATCAGTTGCAAGGATCATCTTGGTTCTCCAAGATCGATTTGAGGTCTGGGTATCATCAGGTGAGGGTGCGAGATGAGGACGTCCAGAAGACAGCATTCCAGACTCGTTATGGGCATTACGAGTTCGTGGTGATGCCTTTTGGACTCACCAACGCACCGGCGGTGTTCATGGATCTCATGAACAGAGTGTGCAGACCGATGTTGGATCGCTCGGTGATCGTGTTCATCGATGACATATTGGTGTATTCGAGATCCAGAGAGTAGCATGAGGAGTATTTGAAGGAAATCCTTTGAGTTCTGAGATCAGAGAGGCTTTATGCCAAGTTCTCCAAATATGAGTTCTGGTTATGAGAGGTCCAGTTTTTGGGGCATCTCGTCAACCAGAATGGGATATTGCTCGATCCGGCCAAGATCGAGGCGGTCATGAGGTGGGAGGTGCCGAGATCACCCACCGAGATCAGGAGCTTTCTGGGTTTGGCCGGCTATTATCGGAGATTTATCAAGGATTTCTCCAAGATCGTTGTGCCACTCACCAAGTTGATTCGGAAGGGTGCTGCATTTTCTTGGGGTCCGTAGCAACAGACCTCGTTCGAGACACTTCGCCAGAAATTATGCGAAGCCCCAGTATTGGCCCATCCGGAAGGGATGGAGGATTTTGTGGTATATTGTGATGCATCGATATCCAGATTGGGAGCGGTGCTTATGCAGAGGGCACATGTGATAGCATATGCATCGAGGCAGCTTAAGCCTCATGATTCGAGGTATCCCACTCATGATTTGGAATTGGGAGCGATAGTGTTCGCCCTCAAGATCTGGCGACATTATCTGTATGGGCTTCGGTGTACGATATACACGGACCACAATAGCTTGAAGTATTTTATGGATCATCCCAACCTGAATATGCGCCAGAAGAGGTGGTCGAATGTGGTCAAGGATTATGATTGTGAGATCCTGTACCACCCGGGCAAGGCTAATGTTGTAGCCGATGCACTGAGCCGTAGGGCGGAAATCATGTGTGTGCGATGTGCTGCTACACCGCCGGCTCCTTCCCCTTGAACGAAGAGGTACCTGAAACCAAAACTGAAACTGTAAGCACAAAGCTTAGTGAGTTCCCCCATCATACCACATACCATACAATCACATAGCATACATACTGTCGGGCAAATTCTGGGGCACCCATCCTACCCATGTCAAGCATTCTGGGGTGCTGACCTACCCATGTCAAGCTATTCTGGGGTGCTAACCTACTCATGTCAAGCCATTCTGGGGTGCTGACCTACCCTCCAGTCTATCCCAACCAAACACGGGGACTATTTCACCCCTATTACTAACACATAATATGATATCATAATCATGTTGTCAGACATATCTGGGGTGTCTGGCCTACCCATTGGTCCTAACGACCGAATTGGGGACTAGTCCCCTTCTACTGATACTATCTCATATAACATGGCAACTAGCAAACTAGCATACTCACATAACTAGCAGTCTAGCATACTCACATATCCAACAAATAACGGACCAGACAATTATCACAAAGATAACCATCCCAACTAAAAATTACTAGTGGGCCGGCCTTGGTGCCTTAGACCCACTTCTACTGGAAGGTAACTCACCTCGATGTCGTGTAGTGTCTGAACTGTCCTCGGCGTGAAGGTCGGCTCTCCTCGACTCCTCAATACCTACACAACAACCCTCAAGTCATCAAACAGAACATACAACCCTAACCCAGGTCAACCAAAACCAGGCAAAGTCAACATTGGTCAAAGTCAACACCCGCTTGACCTAACTCGCCGAGTTGTTCTACCAACTCGTCGAGTCCATACTCTATTACCACGATCCAAAAATGTATAACAAAATAAAATACGAGTCTTGAATATGCTCTGTCTTCTCAAAAACCTGTGCTTGCGTACCTGTCTACTAGTTCCCTGAGAATACAAGTTATTTTGAAAGAGAGTATCAACATTTTAGTTGGTGAGTTCATAAGTATTTTAGTGTCAAGTGTTTGCATTTGTTTCATGAAAATGTTGGTAATTGTTTAGTGAAAATGTTTGTGTTTGTCTAGTGAAAATGTTTGTATACTTATTAGAAAATCCTATATTTTATGCTCAAATGAAAATTAGTCTTCTACCCAAGACTCAACTGTTTGTATGTTTGTTCTCTTGTAATAGTGTAAAATGTATGTTTATACTTGAAATAGTATAAAATGTATGTTTTCCATATTTGTAACTATCTTTACTAGAAAATAGTTTGCATTTCTCATGTGAGAATATCACTGTATGAATGTAATGGAAAAATGAAGATTTATAGTAGTATTGTTTAAAATACACTACTGATGCATTAACCACCTTGAAACCAAACTGGTTAATTAAGGTTATAACCATGCTTGATTGACTAGTGTAAAACACGATGTTTTTCAGGCGTCGAAAATGATATGACATTTGTCACCCGTAGACCTGCAGGTCCCACTATAGCTAGTAGCAAGGTATGGCATGGTCAATCCCGTATAGATCTATACACAAACTCACGCTCTCCCTCTAGGAGACTCTGGTTATAAAACGTGACATAGCAAGAATATTACTATGCCATGAAATAGTATCTTACATTTTAGTTATCTTATTCTTGTTATAGTATGTAAGTTCCTTTTTGTTCTTGTAAATGAATAGAATACTTTGTAATGAATAGTAATAGTATGTATGTATTGACTCATGTGTGTTTCTCCGTTCTAGAAAATAGTATGTATTGATCCATTAAACTATACCTATTATAGTTTACTAGTATGTTTGTTTGAACTGTAACTGATTTGGATAAAAGACTCAATTGCTCAACATATGAAACTGAGTTAAGTATGCTCTTTGAAAATGGGGTTTAATATTCATGTATATATTTAGCAAGTATAACTATGATTTAGGCAACAGTCGGACTAGTGATCCTACCCTAAGCCCACAACCATACAAGGAACAGGAGTTACGGTATTTAGCAATAGTCCTAAGTCCGTTTAAGCATACTTATACATAAATATGTAAATTAATATGATTTTGATATAAACAGAATTCTAAAAATAGTTTTAAAGAGTTTTAAAATGATTTTGACAGTACTTAAACATAAGAAATCCTTTTGTTTATTTCCACAAACCAAACTATGTCCCTCTTCATACAGGGCCACCAATAATCAAGACGGAGATCCCTGTACATCTTCGTCACCCCGCGATGGATAGAGAACCTGGATTTGTGCGCCTCTGCCATCAATGCCTGGCGCACACCCCCATGATAAGGGACCCACACCCTACGGTGAAGAGTCAACAATCCCCGACTATCATAGTCAAAGGAGGAAACCTGACCCACAATTCGCTCACTCTTCCGATGTTCCTCCTTCATGGCCTCGTGTTAGGCCTCCCGAATTTGCTCCAACAGCAGATTCACAACTGTCATCCTCAGACAGATGTCCCTGATCAGTGCTGCCTTGCGGCTAAGCGCATCTGCCATGATATTAACCTTCCCCAGGTGGTAGAGGATCTCGCACTCATAATCCTTCACCACACCAAGCCACCAACGATGCCTCATATTCAGATTTGGCTGGTCCATGAGATACCCTAGGCTCTTGTGGTCCGTGTAAATGGTACAACGAACCCCATAGAGGTAATGACGCCAAATCTTGAGGGAAAAAACAACAGCCCCCAGCTGCAAATCGTGAGTCGGATAATTCTCCTCATGAGGCTTCAGCTGCATCAAAGCGTAAGCAATAATATGCCCCTTCTGCATCAATACCGCGCCCAATCCTGAGATGGACGCATCGCAGTATACAACAAAATCCTCCATGCCCTCTGACAGGGCTAAGATTGGTGCCTTACACAATCTCTGTCTCAATGTCTCAAACGCAGCCTGCTGCTCAGGCCCCCAGCAAAAGACCACGACTTTCCTCGTCAACCAGGTCAGGGGCACGACTATCTTGGAGAAGTAATGAATGAATCTCCGATAGTAGCATGCCAGTCCTAGGAAGCTCCGAATCTCATATGGAGACCTCGGAACCTCCCACCTCATCACGGCCACCACCTTAGCCGGATCAACCGAAATCCCATCATGGTTGACAAGGTGCCCAAGAAACTGCACCTCGCGCAACCAGAACTCACACTTTGAGAACATAGCATACAAGCTCTCCCTCATCAAAGTATCCAGGACCTCCTGTAAGTGATCCTCATGATGTTCTTGCGTATTGGAATAAACCAAGATGTCATCGATGAAAACTATCACAGACCGATCCAACATCGGTCTGCACACGCGGTTCACGAGATCCATGAATGCGGCAGGAGCATTGGTGAGCCTGAAAGGCATCACCACGAACTCATAGTGGCCATAACGCGTCTGAAACGCAGTCTTCTGCATATCCTCCTCTCTGACCCTCATCTGATGATATCCTGAATACAGATCAATCTTGGAGAACCAAGACGCTCCCCGTAGCTGGTCAAAGAGGTCATCAATCCTCGGGAGGGGGTAACGATTCTTCACTGTTACCTTATTCAGCTCCCGATAGTCTATACACATCCGATGCGATCCGTCCTTATTCTTCACAAATAGAATCGGGGCTCCCCAGGGTGAACTGCTCGGTCTAATGAATCCCTTGTCTAACAGCTCCTGCAGCTGTGTAGACAACTCCTGGATCTTAGGAGGAGCCAACCGATACGGTGCCTTGGCTATTGGAGCCACACCAGGGACTAGGTCGATCCTGAACTTCACCTGTCGCTCCGGAGGTATCCCAGGCAACTCCTCGGGGAATACATCCACAAACTCTCGTACCACGGGCACATCGCCCACCGTCGCCTTACCCGCCTCCCGGGTATCCATAACATAGGCGAAAAATTTTGCGCAACCCTGCTGAAGGTAGCGCCTAGCTCTCGCTGTTGAACATAAAGCTAGTCCTTGCTGTCGCCTCTCACCCTAAATCACCAGCTCTCCCCGACTTGGGGTCCTGATCCGTACCAACTGTTGCGCGCAGTCAATCACTGCCCCATTTAGGGCTTAACCAATCCATACCAATAATAACCTTGTTCCCCCATAAAGGTATGGGAACCAGATCTACCAGGTAACGCTCAACGAACAACCTCAAAACACAATCTCGGTAGACCTATGATGCTCGCACTGACCGGTCATCCTCAGTCTCGACCTCTAGAGGGAAATCCAACATGCCCAAAGACTCAGGAAACTTCTTGCTAAGCGCAAGAGAGACAAACGATCGGTTAGCACCTGAATCAAACAATACATGAAGTGGGATACCATTCACATGGAACGATCCTAAACGGAGCACATACATAACATATCAGAATCATAACGACATAACATAAAAGCATAAGAAAGAAATCATACCCGTCACCACATCAGGTGCAGCGCGTGCCTCTTCAGATGTCAACTAAAATGCTTGGCTCCGCACCACTGGAGCCTCTACCTTGGCCTTCCGGCCATCCGTAACCCATGTTGACGCTGGGGTCGGCGCTGCTGCTGTCGCTGCTGTCAATCTAGGGCAGTTTGTCTTCTTATGGACCCTCTGATTGCAATGGAAGCAAATCAGGTCTGACATCTACACTATGGGGGCGGGGCAGTACAATCTCTGCCAAAGTGCCCCGTCTTGCTGCACTTGTAGCAGCCCGATGATCCCGCTCTACAAGCTCCCTCATGCGGGCTGCATATTTCCTACAGCGGCTCTGGCCCGGCTGGCCCTTCAACCTAACGTCGATCCCTTGGGTTTTTTCCCCGAAACCCTTGTCACCTACTCAGTCTCTACTTTCCTCTTCCTGACGTGCTCCAAATCGAACTCCCTCTCCCACGCCCTGACAATCATGGACTCCAGGGTCGGGCAGGTTGAATAGCTGACATGCTCCTGAATATCAGCCCTTAACATATCATGGTAGCGGGTCTTCTGCATCTCCTCATCCCCCGCATACTGGGGTACCAACTGGGCCCTCTCCCTGAACTTGGCGGTGATCTCTGCCACTGTCTCAGTTGTCTGCCTCATATCCAAAAACTCCCTAGCCAGCTGCTGAAGCTCCACAGCCGGCGCAAACTCAGCCCTGAATCTGGTCATGAAATCTAACCACGTCATAGCCTCGACGGCTGGGGCTCCCAACGAGTCACCAACCGACTCCCACCAGTTTCTAGCTCTATCCTTCAGACATCTCGCAGCAAAGCGGACCTTCGACCCTTCCGGACAGAAGCTTATCAACTGCACAGACTCAATTTTTGTGATCCATCTCCTGGAAGCAATGGGTTCCTTCACCCCATGAAAATCCAGCACACCACTCCCTCTAAAGTCCTTGAAGGACAGTGTGCACATACCCGACTGCCTGGATGCCAAGTCACTCCTGAATACTCGGAGGCGATCCTCCATCAGCTCAACAATACCTTCCTTTATCGACTCGAAAATAACCGGGGTTGCCTCAAGGATACCTCTCGTGATCTCGAACGTGATGTACTCACATAACCCATCATCAACCTGCTCGGATCCTGCCTCCGAGCCTGATCCTGATCCTGAACCAGATCCTAAGCCTCCTGCTCCATGTCGTGTGACCACCATACTGAAAATAAACACGTAAACGTCAGGATCATACATACTCTCGAGAGGCCTCACACACTCTCTCGGTTTCCTGATTCCATCTCGACCCTCCTTGACTCGACTACAGATCCTCTGCTTTCAGTAGTACGGTCCCATACTACCTTCCACATATATCTGTAGTTTCCTCAAGGATTTCTTGAACTTCTCCAAGTCCCCTTACCAATATCCCTTTCCGGCTGATCTCATCCTAGGCTTTCCTAGGGCACCCTCCGACCTACTCACCGCCATCAGCTGCACTAGGAGTCCCTACTTCCCTTCCCTAACTAGCTCACAAATACTGTTACATATCCACTCACTAGTTAGTTAAAGTTAGTCGGGACCCCTTTAGCACAAAGCAAGCAGCATTCGTGCATTGAGTAACCACATCAGGCATAACCTAATCAGGCTATCCTACCTCTGGCTAAACAGACCTAGCATATATATAGCTCATACAATATGCATTCAAGGCATCCTCCTATATCCTCAGCCCAAATCTAGCATGCAGTTCTCATAATCATATATCAAGCATACAAGGCATCCTCCTAGATCCTTGGCCCTAATCTAGCATGCATTTCTCAGAATCATATATCAAGCATACAAGGCATCCTCCTAGATCCTTAGCCCTAATCTAGCATGCAGTTCTCAGAGTCATAAATCATACACATAACAAAACAAGTATGGGTATCTTGGGGAAAACTTACTTGAGCTCGGTCGGTCTCATGCATCACACACCTTCTCCTTTCTCAAAATTCTTTAACTTAAAATTTTAGAAACTGTTTTCTTTGTGAAAAATCTCTTAGTCCCTCGGTTTGATTCAAGACACCCCCGAGGGTGTGTCTGAATCCCTCATACCAGGGTTCTGATACCAGCTTGTAACATGCCAAAATTTGAGGCCAAAAAAATTGTTTTTAATTAAGTGATTTATAATTTAGTTTATCAAAACATCGCCAAGATCGTGTCAATACATAAAACCATAATATCATGTCTCAAAACCAAATCATCTTGAAGTAACAAAATATCATAGTACAATCCCAGAAAACTCTAAGCGGAAATCATGTGTGTGCGATGTGCTGCTACACCGCCGGCTCCTTCCCCTTGAACGAAGGGGTACCTGAAACCAAAACTGAAACTGTAAGCATAAAGCTTAGTGAGTTCCCCCATCATACCACATACCATACAATCACATAGCATACATACTGTCGGGCAAATTCTGGGGCGCCCATCCTACCCATGTCAAGCATTATGGGGTGCTGACCTACCCATGTCAAGCCATTCTAGGGTGCTGACCTACCCATGTGAAGCTATTCTGGGGTGCTGATCTACCCATGTCAAGCTATTCTGGGGTGCTGACCTACTCATGTCAAGCCATTCTGGGGTGCTGACCTACCCTCCGGTCTATCCCAACCAAACACTAGGACTATTTCACCCCTATTACTAACACATAATATGATATCATAATCATGTTGTCAGACATATCTAGGGTGTCTGGCCTACCCATTGGTCCTAACGACCGAATTGGGGACTAGTCCCCTTCTACTGATACTATCTCATATAACATGGCAACTAGCAAACTAGCATACTCACATATCTTGTCACACCCCCAAACCTGAACGGCGGAAACGTTCGGGGACGGATGACTTCATGTGGTAACGTAACAAATGAATACATAGTAAAGAAAGCAATACAACCATCATATATAAAATTGAAAGTTTACATTTGTCAAAAGTTACATGTTCAAAACCAATTACAATATGATGTCAAAATACAAAAATAAACTGGCGCCGCAGCATCCCTTCGTCAAAAGCAAAATGAATACCTGAAATTACTGATTTCCTGGGACATACAAGAAATTTTGAAAGAGTAGATCAGCATTTAAGCTGGTGAGTTTCATAAGTATTTAAGTGATAATGTTTGTATGAAATGAAATGTTTTGTCTTTGTTTGTTTGTGTTTAGAAAATCCTATATTTTCTACTAGTATAAAAGTGGCCTTCACTCAAGACCAATGTTTGTTTCTAAAAATGTATGTAAGTGTAAAATAACCAATGTGTTTGAAAACCTTGTAAATCAATGCATTTTTAATACCCCATGTGAGATTTATAACCATACTATTGACTCGGAATGCCTATACACAACGTTCTCCAGGCGTTGGAATGTTATGACGTTTGTCACCCCAAACGGTGGACTGCAGCTAACAGTCAGGGCGCGGGTTGTCAAGCCCATATAGATCTATACACAAACACCATGCTCCCCCTCCAAGGGATTCCGGTATATAATACAGGACTTGAAATGTGTACTCGAACGTACATGAAGTCAGTGTCTCACAAAACCATGGCATAAAAACAGATCTACTTGTTAAAATGTTACGTTTGTTCTTGTATACCAAAGTGACTTCTTGAAATTCATGTTTCTAGTACATAAGAGTTAGAAGTTTGTTCGTAAAACTATACCTATTATAGTTTTCTAAAAGTGTGTCCCGTTTGTTTAGAAATACCTAGAAAAAGGAATCATTTGTTATGAAAGCATAGATTTTTGGTGTAGAGTCCAAGATAGACAAGTATACATATAATCTAAGAAAAGTTTAGTTTATACATGCATTACGACAATTTATATTTCAAAAGATAGAATGCTATTTTAACATATGTTATATATATGAAAGTTCCTTATAAAGTTTGTAAATCGCATGTGATTTGGATATATAACAGCATATAAAAGAGTTCTTTATGTAACACCCGATAATACTCGTGTGTTTTACTTGTAATCCCCCCCTTGAAAGCATATAAAAGAATTTATAGAACATTTAAAAGGTAAATTAAGGGGTATGAACTCACTTGAAAGTTTGAAGATAGCGAGATGGAAAACCGGGCAGAGTTTCGACTCGGGAAACGGATTTTTCTCGGGATTCTCGGGAATCTCGGGAGTAAAATCGACCCTCGGGACTTGAGCAAAAAGACCAGAGCTTCGGGTTTGAACGGGCACGGAAAACGAGGCAATATCGTGAGAAAAAGGAGAGAAATGAGCAAGTTTTTCGGAAGCCTTCGCATGCTATTTATAGGGGGGTCTGAGAAGCCTCGTACGCGGGGCGTACGCTCGTACGCAGCGCGTACGCGTACGTCATGCATGGCCGAAGCCTCGACTACCTCAGCTTCGGATGGGACGGATCAGTCTGGCGGGTCGGATGGGACGGCAGGTCGGACGGGTCGGTCGGACGGGCGGGTCAGATGGGTCGGTAGCCTCACATAGGGCGACGTGGACGATCAAAGGCCAAGGCCCTCGGGTACGCAGGGCGTACAGGAGTACGCAGCGCGTACCTCGAATGAGGACGCTGACTCCTCTTCGGATAATGCTTGATTTTTGAATTAAATAAATATAATTGTATTTAATAAACTTCAAAAATTCATATCTTCTTCATACGAACTCCGTTTTCGATGGTCTTTATATCCACGCGTAGGTGAGACTACACTCTACAACTTTCGTTTAGACTCCGTTGGCAAATTCCGAAATTATTTTTATTATTTATTTTATAACTCATCGTGTTTAAGGAATTTCTTTACAAATTCATAACTTCTTTATCTGACGTCGGTTTTTGCCAGACTTTTTGCCGCTGAAATACCATTGTCGAGACCTTCGATTCTCGTTTAGGTCATTCTGGCCAAAAGTCGCTCGATCTCCGATTCGAGTTTTTAGCTGTCTGTTGCTAAGCTGAACTTGGAAAAATCATAACTTCAATATACGAAGTCGGATTTGGGCGTTCTTTTTACGTACGATCATGGTTTAAAGACATTTAAACATAGAAGGAATTTAAATAGAACTATTTGGACATTTCATTATGAAAGGTAATTTTATTAACTCAAAAGTGGTTACAATACTTGACCTTTTAGGTCATTACAAAGAGTTGAAATATCGGGTTGTCACATATCTAGCAGTCTAGCATACTCACATATCCAACAAATAACGGACCAGACAATTATCACAAAGATAACCATCCCAACTAAAAATTACTAGTGGGCCGGCCTTGGTGCCTTAGACCCACTTCTACTGGAAAGTAACTCACCTCGATGTCGTGTAGTGTCTGAACTGTCCTCGGCGTGAAGGTCGGCTCTCCTCGACTCCTTAATACCTACACGACAACCCTCAAGTCATCAAACAGAACATACAACCCTAACCCAGGTCAACCAAAACCACGCAAAGTCAACATTGGTCAAAGTCAACACCTGCTTGACCTGACTCGCCGATTTGGTCTACCAACTCGTCGAGTCCATACTCTATTACCACGATCCAACCCTGAATCCACTCGTCGATTCTAGCAAGAACTCGATGGGTTCTCCTTCATTCAAACCATCGGGACCATATTCATCCGACTCGCCGAGTTCTTCCTTGAACTCGACGAGTTCATCTCCCTCATAAGAATGTGTCTGGTCTACGACTCGCCGAGTTGTATGAACAAATCGTCGAGTCCATTTTCAAAAATTGGAAGATTGCCTTGGACTTGTCAAGTCTGCTCATACATTCGTCGAGTCCCATGATTCCTAGGTCCCTTTTCGCATCTAAACATCTACGTGACTTTCCTCCCAAACAATCGGTCCATCCACAGAAAGGATTTGGTGGTCCTTACACCGAGACTCGCCGAGTCCCAAGAACAACTCGTCGAGGCCATCCTTGACCAACACTATACAGTCAATTTAAATGGGTCTTAACACACCAAAACCATAGATCTTGCCTCCTAATTTCCATTTTACACATAAAGTTCCAAACTTGGTACACATGCAAGGGGTCTTTGGCCCAAAAAGCCATAAAAGATGACCTCCAAGGTGCATGGTGTGTTCATGGCAACAAAATGGGCACCTTTGTGCCATAACCCCCCCCCCCCCCCAATTGACCTGGATTTAAAGCATACACTAAATCCCGAATAGAACCTCTCTAGGGTTTAGAAAGATGAAGGAAAAGGCCCAAAAACCAAGATCTATAGATAAAGGTTCGGCTTCATACCTCCAATAAGCTGAAAATGAGCTCCAAACTCTGGATCTTCTTATTTCCCCTTGGTCTCAAAAGCTCCTTTCCTCTTATCAAGCTTCACAACCCACCAAAAAGCACCAAAATGGCCTTAGAACACACAAAAATAGCTAGGGTTTCGATATGATGACTTCTGGGGTATAAGGGATGATGGAGGCTGAGATAAGGCATTTAAATAGGGTGAAAACCCTCAATTTAGGGTTTTACCTAAACAACACCTACTTGCGAGTCAGTCTTCCGACTCGTCGAGTAGGTCACTTAAAATGACCGCGGATATCGACTCTACTCGACGATTTGGGCCTTCAACTTGTCGAGTCCCAGAGAAAAACACAAGAAATGTTTGAATTAACTACGTACCAGGAATTGGGTGTTACACATGTAAATGTTTAACACAATTAAATTGTGTTCTACTTGTATCCCCCCTCCCCCCTAAAAGTGTTTAAAAAGGTAAATTATAGGGGTATGAACTCACCTTATGTGAGTGATTGGTTTGTAAGTTCGATATAGGATGTTATTTCCATGAGTGAAGTCCTGTAACAAAACCGAGTCCTAAATAGCATTTTATGTAATATATATATATATATATATATATATATATATATATATATACAATTGGTGTATATAAACATAAAAATGATAAGGAATTAGACTAATTTGTAAGTTTAACTTACAAATAAGAGTGTTAGAAGCAAAATGGAAGGTTGCTATAAGTTTATGGCTAGCCCAAAGAGTTCATGGCTCAAGAAGATCTTGGTTTTCTTGGGTTTACGGTTGGGTGTTCTTGATGAAATGAAGGAGATTCAAGTGTTTACGGCTCATTGTTCTTGATGAAATGAAGGAGATTCAAGGGTGTATGGTTGAGTGTTCTTGATGAAATGAAGAACACTTGAAGATCCAAGCAAGATCCTAAGAAGATTCAAAGGATGAAGGATGATATTTGAGAGAGAAAAGGTGTTCACGGTTGGAGTTCTTGAGAGAGAAAGGTGTGTTTTCGGTTGGGATAAAAGAAGTGAGGAGGAGCTCACAGTTTGGTCCTCATATTGGGTCAAAACTGATTGGACACCTTCGTTGTTTTCCACACCGAGTGGATAGGGCCGAGGTTTACGGTCCGAGGAATGAGTTCTCGTCGGTTAAACAAGGTTTACGACTGCAAACTGTTTGCAGCTGCGACCTGTTTGCGGTCTGAGGGTTTACCGCCCAAGCGAGGGTTTGCAGTCCGGACAAGGTTCTCAGTTCCAAGTGTTTTCCTCCTTAAACACACAACACCTTTGAATACAAGGTTTATACACCTATAACCCATTAATCTAACTATATTAAGATAATTAAAGAAATAAGTTTGACCTTTATTTGATATGTTTGACTTTCGTTGACTAAGATTGACTTTTACAAGATTTGAAATTACGGGTTGTCACACAAAAATGTTTCAAAAACTCATTTTAATAGTTTGCAAGGGTATCCAGATGTGGAGGGAGCAAGGGATCGACCCCTCATCAGTACGGATGTGTAAAATTGGAATACTACAATTGACCACTTCTTAATAGATAAGCATAAAAAATGATCTAGTGAAAACACAAAATGTTGGAACAAGCAAGTAATTAAGAATTGTGGAGGGACGTGCAGCTATGGTAAGTCTTGTTTCAAGAAAGTAAGTGATAGTAATTTTTATTTAGTTATAGCATATTTTGTAATGTTTATTCAAGTATAACATATTTTATAATGTTAAACAAAATTTGAATAGACTCGAAGCATTTCAGCGTGTACATGTCAATAAAAAAAGGGGAATGTATTTACCCATTAGTTGAAGATCAATATGTAAGTTTTTATTACTAAAAAGTGAAGTAAATTGTTGTTTTTTCTGTTACTTTTGAAGTATATTGATAATCTTTGTGAAATATAGAATGCTTTATGTAACACTCCCAAATCAGGTATTACCTTGAATCCCTTGAAGAACTTAAAATATAGTATAATAAGTACCTTAAGTACGTTAGGCGTACGTGCAAGATGACCAAACCCTAATTTCCGAACTTGAGGCCTATTTAAATGTCCTTAAGCCTCTTGGACCTAACCATAGACAACCTCCATAGCCTTATTTCGTCCTTCTACTCCAAAGAGAGTTTGTGAGATCATTTTTGAGCTTAGAAAGTGCATTTATGGCCATTCTAGTGTCCATTCAAGAAGGAGAAGTTTTCAAGCAAGCTTGGAGTGACATTGGGCTTCAAGAATCTGCACCTAGTTCACCTTGAGGAGCTTCTAGATGTATAAAGCTTTGATCTTTCCATCTTATTCATTAGATCTAGTTAGGGTTTTCTAGTTTTATCCCTTTTGTTGATTTTGGACCTCCTCTTGTGAGTTAGGCAACTCCAGAGGCTGGAAATGTTAGATCTGAGGTCCTTTGGTCCATTTATAAAATAAAAATGAAGTCTTGATGGGTGTTTTGACCTCATGCATGGATTAATATCCTTAAAAAGATCTTAATGGGGTTGTTAGGAACATATAAGGCACGCAAAGGCATAAAGTTGCTAACTTTATGCCCTAGGTTGTCTTTGATGGGATTAAAAACAACTGTTAATCTAAGAAGATCGATTAGATCTTGAACAAGTATATGAATATAAAATAGTTAACAACGCAATAATAAGAACAAACAGCTTGAATCAAACGTGTCGAATGATTAAATAAAATCCTTAGAAGAGCTCGATTAAGAACATCAACTCTAAAGGATTAGAAGATTACAAGAACGATTACAGAAAAATATGTTACTCTTGATCAATCGTTGTATCGATAATCTCTAGAATCTTAACCTAATATGCATGCAAGCATTTAACTTATATAAAATACATAAAAGGCTCTCGGTTGGACAGGCCCAAACCGGAGAATAAAAGGCTAATCTAACGAGCCCAAAAGACGCAATACAAAACAAAACTTCAGCCCAACAATCTCCCCCTTTGCGTCAATTTGGAGCGAGACCTTCACTTCTTACTTGGGCCGGCGGCTGAAGCTGGTACCTTCTTCTTCACGGTACTAAACAGACACTTGGTTATGGAAAGGATGGTCTGTCTAAACCGAATGTACCAATTGATCATATCTTCAAAGTATTTGATGTCATCAGCCGAATTGTCCTTACACCGCTTGACGATTGATAGGACGTGTTCCAAGCAGGTAGTGGTGTAGAGGTGCTTGTCTGCTAACGCGAACAGACATTTCTGTCCTTCGGCTCTGGTGAACATCACAGAGTTTCGCCTCGAATCTATCTTGCCCGTTTTCATCGTGTTTAGATCACTGGCCGATCCCACAGGCTTGACTTTCGGTTTCTTCTTAAGCACTGTGGCAACCTCCTGATCCATTAGGGCCACCTCCATGATATAGCATGCCAGCATCCTTTTGACATGGTCTAAGATGGGACCATATTCGGCTTCGTTTGTCAGCAAGATGTTGTACAAGACTATCCAATCATGAGGGTTCAGATTGGGCAGATCCGCCAGAGAGATCATGTGAGCAGTTCTTGCAGATCCTCGGATAAGCTTGAACTTGACGTTTGTGAATCTCCCCACGGCAAAAGGCTTCATCACCCGAACATTGACAATCTTCTGGGCGCTCCATGTAAGGTATTGAGGGCGAGCGGCCTCCAGATAAAAGTCAATGAGCTCCCTGTCAAGCTCATCGTTCGGATGCGGGACTTCGAAAATGTTGGAGAAGGCGTGGAAGATGAACACCTTTCGAGTCAGCGGCATATCAAATTGCGAATCGACCGAGTTGATGCAGTCGAATGATATCACCGGCTCGAGCCATAGTATGCTTGGAGTCTCTATGGCCTCTTTTATCAACCGATCCCTGGTCCAGGCAGGGAAGAGCAACTTTCGGCTCTCAAGGAGATCGTTGGCTTCTTTTTGTTTACGTTCGGCTTCTTCAGCTTCACGTGCCACACGACTGACATCGTCATCAGTATTGCGACTGTTCTTTCTTTTTAACATGTCCGCAATAGTCTCCTTGTCTTCATCTTCATCTTCATCTTCATCTCCTCCCTCTGCAATGTTTTTACCCTTGTCCTTCACACCCGAACCCGAGGCATGACCAGTTGGGGGTGGTTCGGTTGTGTGAGTTGCTTTTGAGGAAGGAGGTGGTTTCGATCCTTTCTTCTCATCTCCCCCTTGTTTCGGAATGGACACGAAACTGGGTAGGCCTTCAATTTTACTCAATAGATCCATGGCCGGAGAGAGTTTCTCAGCGAGGATACGCCTCACCGAGTGATTGAGGATGGGGTCGTGTGCTTCGAGGATGTTAGATAGAGCGGCGTGGACATCCGAAACACACGTCTTGATGATTTCCCTTTCGGATCGAAGAGCCTCCAATTGTTGTTCGGAGTTGGAAAGTTGGGTGCTCTTGACCTTGAGGGCAGTAGTCTTACTCGCCAGGACGTCCATCAGTTTATTTTCAGCCGCAAGATCCGCTTGTAGTTTTGCCAAGCGGGCATCGATGGAGGCACGGAGTGCCGAGTTGTCGTCGCTAAGGTTTTGTCTGAGGGTAGCGAACGAGGATAACTCCGTCTTTACAAACTGGGCCAATTGATTGACAAGTGGGTCCAGAGTTGTTTTGGTGGCATCGGCGCTTTCCTGCATAGACTGCAGCAGGATTGTAGCGTCATGGAATAGTTTATCGACTTTTTCGGTCGCAGCCTCACAAGCGCGGGTGGAGGCGTCTATTGCAGCAGTAGCAGAGGCCACTGAGTCATGTTGAGCCCTAGAGAAGGCATCAACTATCCTCTGAAGGGCAGCTTCAGATAAGGATGACTGCTGACTGGAAGAGGAGGCGAGAAGTTGATCAACCTTCTCGTTCAGCTCGCGGAGATGCTTCTTGGTTACAGGAGCATCATCCTCCTCATCACTTTGAACTTGAAACGGACTATAGTAGACCGAATCAAAGTTCAGGTGATCACCACCTAGGTATTGATCATCGCCATCGGAGGCGTCTTCTGGAGATTGAGGTGGTGGTGAAGCTGGGGGTGTTATGGGTTTGGTTGGTTCAGGTTGAGTAGGTGGGGGGTTAGTTTCGGGTGGTGGTTGTGTATGGGTTTCGGTTTGTGGAGGTTCGGTTACGGGAGGGGTTTCGGTTACAGGTGGTGTTTCGGTTGAGGTGGTGAATATGGGTGGAGGTATAGGGAATGAGGTTGGTGGTATAAGAGGGGTTATGGTGGGAATGGAAATAGGTATTGTGGGTGGAGGGGAAGGAACTGGGGATTGGTGAAGTTCCATCTCCGGGGTTGGGGACCGAGGGGGTGTGTTGCCTCGTAGAGGAGAGTCATCGCCTTGTGATCCCTCAGCGTCCGAACTCTCAACTTCGGATTCACTTGATGAGGAGGAAAGGATTAGCTTTCGCTTTTGTTGGGTCTTCCTCCTTTTCGGTTGTGGTGACGAGGCAGCCTTCGGTTGTTTGCGCTTCTTGGGAGTAGGTTTTGGGGCTTTGGATGGTTTCTTCCCCTTGTCTGCCTTCTTACCCCTGGCCACCGATTTGTCGGCATCATGGATCGATCTCAACATGTCCGGTGTCAGTTCCCTCGGACCAGATGGCCCTAACTCCTTGATCGCCTTGATCATACTGCTGTCTGATGGCACACTACCATACATCGACTCCGGGATAGAGCCAATGAAGGAGAATTTCGATGCAGCGGATACGATGATCTTCGTGGTGTGGAACGTACCAATCGAAGACATCGGTGCACCGTCAGCAGTTTGGACATCGAACCTGTCCATAGCCCATCTTGTGATCAAGATCCAGAACCGGGCTAGTGACACCTCGGAGTGTCGGGAAGCGGAAGAGAGGCTCTGAATCAATTGTTGCCAAAGGACAAATCCGTAGTCCAGATTGATCCCGTTGTACACCGCATACATAATCGACAGGAAAAGACGACTGGCCCCGTCCGATCCTGAGCTTCGTTCTGACAGTCCCTTGAAGAGAACTGTAAATAACCCATTCCATTGGGGCGGTAGGCATGACTTCTTGAATCTGGCGACGGAGGTGAGAACTTCCGTGTAGCCCACGTTGTAGAACATGCTGTAGAGCATACCAACCGGAATTGTCTCCGGGTGAACACGCGATGGGTCAGCAGCAAACCCAAGCATAGAGCAGAAGCGGGAACGAGAAATCGACGTTTTGTGTTCCGCCACTTGGAAAAAGACTCTGTCAACGGCCTTGTCGTAATAAGCCGTTGCGTAGACCTGAGATAGGGCTACCATTGGCACCGTTTCAATCCGTGACAGTGCCGGAGCAAGCTGGGAGTATTTGAGACACTCGATGACCGGCGACATGTAGGGATCATAGGCCAGTGGGTTCAGATCAATCACGAGGCATTGCTGAGGACGGATTGGAAGAATCTGAGAAGTAGCATGGACGGAAGAGGATTCAGCCATTGTTGCAGGTTGGAGAAGAAGATAACCGGGAGAGAGTTTGGAAGTATTTTTGCTTTGGAAATTATGGGGCAGTAAAGAGGTAAAAGGTGGTCTGGATGGGTTTTTATAGTAGGTGATAGGAGAGAGAAAGATCGATTCAAATCTCTTATGGAAATATGGAAGGGTTTTTTGAGTGACTGATTGGTGATAGTTGGGACGTGCGATGATCACATAGGAGAGAGAGTGTCAGATTCCTAGGATCACGCCGCCCAATAAGCGCCGGTTCAGAGAGAGGAACCGTTTCCATTTCCACACGCGCCATTAATGCCAGATGGATGACGCTTCAATACTGCACACGCGTCCAAATGTGTCAGAAAAAGCGCGACCTCTTCAAATTCACGCGCCCGCCCTTTATTTTTATTTTATTTTTTTTTTTATTTTTTTTTTTTACCGTCGTTTGAATTTCTATCCTTTGAACTTCCGCCGCGTCAGCATCTTTTTGTCTTTTTCCCTTTTGAATCAGCTGTATTCAATTGAGGACCCACGTGGCTAATTTTTGGCCATAACTTCATTAGTAATCCCTCAGTAATAAACCAGCCTGTAAAATAATTAGTAACGGAATTTTGAAAATCTAGGATTTTCGTGCTGAGAGTGTAAAAGATAAGGAAATAAAGCAACTCTTTGTGGAATAATCTGTGATGTCAATTATGACACGAAACTGATGATCCCGGGCACGAATCTCTTCCTTCAAGATCAAGAAAGACCTCAAAGTGTTAGTGTGGAATCCCGTTGAATTACGATCAAACATTTATTAATAAATGTTGAAAGGCTTCTTTTAATAAGACTAATTAAGGGTGGTTTCGCTTTGATTCAACAATTCAATTCTTGATATAAGAACGAAAGTGAACAAAGTACTTGTGAGACCGGTGTAGTCTGTTGAACAAGTAGGTTGGAGTTGATTTTTAAGTGACTTGGATAAGTATAAAATCTCAGATAAAAATTATAACTGGATCCCATGGGAAGAAATGTTATGGTGTGTAACAATTTCATTGGAATCGAAAAAAAATTGAGATTTCATGAAGGTACATTCGTCAATTCATTGGTGAAAACTTGATCAAATTAATTTGTCACCGTCAATTCTTTGGTGTTGAATTTTGGGTTTCACTCAGCTCGTAGTGGCACGAAACTAAGATCATAAACACAGATGTTGTGTAACCATAAACCTCAGTGGTAGTTTCTGAGAGTCTCAAGGGTTACAGTGATGAAACGAATGTTATGGAGAAGTGTAATGGGGATGGTGAAAGAAGACATAGTACCTCTGCTGCGAAAGAAAGGACCAAGCAGGAGACTCTTAACTCATGTGAGAAGAGTGTGAGGTAGCTCGCGATTAGAATAAATAAGTTAGCCTTATTGGGAAGACAAGGTTTGTGTATACCAAGTCGTGAAGGCAATTATTCAAAATCTTATGAGGCTTGGGACACATACAGCAGCATGCTTCTAGGGACACTTAAGTAATTCAGCAAATATATCCCCATAAGTAAACGAACATACAAAAAAAAAATAAAAACATATTTTTGGAGTGTTTGAAATTTATATATAAAAAAAAATAAAAAAAATAAAATTAAAAAAAATAGAAAAGATAAAAAAAAATAAGACAAGAAGAAAAAAAACTTTTGATTAAAAAAAAATGGAAAACCGAACCCGAACGTTCGGTTGGTTTCGGTTGGAAAAAGTTGAAAAACCGAACCCGAACCTTCGGTTGGTTTCGGTTCAGGAAAATTTTGAAAAACCGAACCCGAACCTTCGGTTGGTTTCGGTTCAGGAAAATTTTGAAAAACCGAACCCGAACCTTCGGTTGGTTTCGGTTCTGGAAAATTTTGAAAAACCGAACCCGAACCTTCGGTTGGTTTCGGTTCTTGAAAATTTTTAAGAAACCAAGAAGTTTAGAGATAATTAAAAAGACTTGTTACGTAAAGAAAAATAAATTTTGCACAAGAAATATACAACACAGAAAAACTACCTTTGAAGTAATGAGCGAGTCAGATGGTTGAACCGAACCCGAACGTTCGGTTGGTTTCGCTTCTTACCGTTGAGATTGAGTGGTAGTGTGAGGAACTGATTCTGATTCCATCGTACCGAGCCCTTGCAATATTTTATTGAATGATGCTTCAGGAAGAGCTTTGGTAAAGACATCAGCCAGTTGATCAGTGGTTCTTACGAAGTGAACTTCGACATTTCCATCTTCCACATGATCTTTGATGAAGTGATACCTTAGTGCTATGTGTTTGGTTTTAGAGTGTTGCACTGGGTTATGACAGATCCTAATTGCACTTTCAGAGTCACAATATAGTGGGATCTTCTTCATATTGAGTCCATAGTCTCGAAGTTGACTCTGGATCCAAATCACTTGTGATGTGCAGGATGCAGCGGCAATGTATTCCGCTTCAGCAGTAGACAGTGACACACATGTTTGTTTCTTGGATTGCCAGCTAACCAACTTCCCATCAAGAAATTGACAGCCACCAGTTGTGCTTTTGCGGTCGAGTCCACATCCTCCAAGGTCAGCATCAGAATAGGCTTGAACGAAAAAGCCTGAATTGGATGGATACCATAGACCTAAGGAGGCGGTTCGCTTGAGATAGCGTAGGATGTTCTTCACTGCCAGCATGTGAGGTTCGCGTGGGTTAGCCTGAAATCGAGCACAGTAACACACAGAAAACATGATATCAGGCCTGCTAGCAGTTAGATACATCAATGAGCCTATCATTTGACGATAGAGTGTGATGTCAATAGCCGGTTTATCTAGTGAAGGGGTCAGCTTGGTGCCGAATGCCATTGGGACTTTGACTTTTGAGTCTCCCATCATTCCAAACTTCGCTAGGAGAGTCTTAGTGTAAGCTTCCTGATTGATAAAGATGCCTTCGGGTCCCTGTCTTATGTTTAAACCAAGGAAAAAATTAATAGGACCCATTGAGCTCATTTCAAACTTAGTCTCCATCAACTTTCTGAATTCAGCTGTTAAGCTGGGATTCGTGGAGCCAAAGATGATGTCATCGACATAAATTTGAACTATCATAAGGTGGTTACCTTCCTTTTTACGAAAGAAGGTTGGGTCAACCAAACCTTGTTTGAATTTGGACATCTTCAAAAATTTTGTAAGCGTTTCATACCAGGCTCTCGGAGCTTGTTTGAGGCCGTACACAGCTTTATCCAGAATGTAGCAATGATTTGGATACTTTTCGTTCACGAACCCAGGAGGTTGCTCCACATACACAGTTTCTTCAAGTTCTCCATTGAGAAATGCACACTTGACGTCCATTTGGAAAACCTCAAAGTTTTTGTGAGCAGCATAGGCCAAAAATATTCTAACCGATTCTAGCCTAGCTACTGGAGCGAACGTTTCTTCGTAATCTATCCCTTCCTCCTGACAGTATCCCTTGACAACCAGACGAGCCTCGTTCCTTATGACATTACCTTCCTTGTCCATTTTGTTTCTAAAGACCCATTTAAGACCAACAACCGAAGCATCTGGAGGAGTTGGAATGAGGCGCCAGACCTTGTTCCTTTCAAACTCATTCAGTTCGTCTTGCATCGCTTGAACCCAATCAGAGTGATCGAGGGCAGTGTTCACTGTCTTCGGTTCAACTTTTGATACGAATGAGTTAAAGATACAAAACTCAACTTTTGAGAATAAGGATGTCTGTTTTGCCTTCAGTTGAGATCGGGTCAAAACCTTTTCAGATACATCACCAACTACTTGGGAGATAGGATGATCTCTGGTCCATTTTGTGAGAGGAGGGTAATTCGGATCGAAGGTTGGATCTAGTTCAGCATTGATCATCTCTTCGGGCTCAGATTGGCTATCGTCATCATTCGTCATATCATCATGCTCTCCCTCAATTGATGAGTCTTGAGAAACATGAGTTTCAGGGGTGTCTTGTGGTGCTGGAGTTTCAGGCATTGAAGCACCTTCGTTTGGAGGGGCACCTTCGGTTGGAGAAGTACCTTCGGGTGGTGTTGTAGAGCTTTGCTCCCCCTCGATATGAGAACTTGGCTCCCCCTCGACTGAAGCATTGTTGGTTGGAGAGTCATCAGTGGGCGATTCTCCTTCATGCATTCTTCTTGCAGTATCTTCGACAATCTTATTCATATGATCTATCTTGTTGTCAGCTGCACCTGCTTCGGAGAGAGAAGCTTTTTCCGGTTCGTCAAAAAGATCCAGAAAGTTCTCGTACATATTGGCGATCGAGACTGTGACTTGACCAGTTTGAGGAAAGATTTCCCTGGCAGTGTCATCTATGGCCTGTAGCTTCTTGACAAAGCTATCGTCGAAGGTCACATAGTATGTCTCTTCAATCCTTCTTGATCGTTTGTTTAGGACCCTGTACGCCTTTGAAGTGAGTGAGTAACCCAGAAAGATTCCCTCGTCAGCCTTGACATCAAACTTGTTGCGGTGTTCTTTAGAGTTAAAGATGAAACACCTTGAGCCAAACACGTGGAAAAATTTCACGTTGGGTTTTCTGTTATTTATTATCTCATATGGTGTGAGCGTGAATCGCTTGTTGAGATAGGACCTGTTTTGTGTATAACAAGCAGCAGAAATAGCGTCAGCCCAAAAATAAAGAGGTAAGGAAGCGAAACTTAGCATAGTTCGGGCAGCTTCACACAACGATCGGTTTCGTCTTTCGACTATTCCGTTCTGCTGTGGTGTGTAAGGAGCTGAGAAATTATGACTGATTCCCTTTTCTGCAAGAAACTCTTCAAACTCTTTGTTCTTGAATTCGAGACCATTGTCGCTCCTTATGTTGCGAACGACCTTCTTGAGCTGGACCTCAATTTGATTGATAAACGCTTTCAGCTTTTGAGTCGCTTCAGATTTGAGCTTTAGAAAGAACACCCATGTAAATCGAGAGAAGTCATCAACGATAACGAGAATATACTTGCTACCACCGATACTTTCAATAGATGAAGGACCACACAAATCGATATGAAGCAATTCGAGTGGTTCAACAACTTTTTGTGTTAATTATGGATGGGTGACTTTGACGACTCTGCTTTCCCATTTCGCATGCAGCACACAAATGCTCTCTGTCGAACTTGAGCAATGGAAGACCCCTAACATGACCTCCAGTGACAAGTCGGTTGATATCCTTGAAATTGAGATGAGAGAGTCTTCGGTGCCACAACCAGCTTTCGTCGGATTGAGCTTTTGTTAGCAGACATATGGCTGGATTTCCTTTGATGGGTTTCATGTTCAGAGGAAACATTTCACCCTTTCGCTCTGACTTCAGAATCACTTTCTTTGTCTTTTTCTCTATGATTTCCGAACCTTCATCATCGAATGAAACTTTGAGACCAGTACCTCCAACAAGCTGAGATACACTGATGAGGTTGTGTTGAAGTCCTTCCACATAGGCCACCTTTCTTATGGTAAAATCACCATTCGTTATCATCCCATATCCCTTTATGGTCCCGAAAGAGTTATTTCCAAACTTAACATTGCCACCATTTGCAAGGGATCTGTATTCCCTAAGCTCCTCTTTCCTCCCTGTCATGTGACGCGAGCAGCCACTGTCGATGTACCATTCTTCGTCAAACTGCTCGTCACTTATAACCTGCAAAAAATTAAGCAGATTTAGGAACCCAAAGTTTCTTGGGTCCATGTGAGCTTTTCATGGGAACAGGAATAGTGAGAGAGATGTCAACTAGATATGTTCGTTTTATTAGAGTTGTTTCATCTTTCTTTTTAATGGTAAAGACTTTTATTTTATGAACATTAGGGATGTTCGTTTTGGACTCAGGTTTGGATTCATCGACCTTTTGCTTTCCCTTCTGTTCAGCTGAAGAATGAGGTTTTCGAGGGCAAGCGGGATTAGTTTTGGAACTAGATGGAGATGAATTAGGAAGAGAGGATTTGGATTTGGATTGAGATGTTTTCCTTGCTGATGACTCTAGGTGACCCTTCTGCTTTTGATCGTTGGTGGGGTTAACCTTTGAGTCTTGTTCCTTTTTCATTTTGGAGCCGAACCTCTGTGTTCGGTTGGTGTTGTTCTTGGAACCGAACCTTTGGTTTCGGTCGAAGTCCTTTTCAGAACCGAACCTTGGCTTTCGGTTGGTATCTTCTTGCGAACCGAACCTTGGCTTTCGGTTGGTATCTTCTTGCGAACCGAACCTTGGCTTTCGGTTGGTATCTTCTTGCGAACCGAACCTTGGCTTTCGGTTAGTGGAACTTTCAGGCTTTCGTACAGGATTGTTTTCATACTTCAGATTCTTGTCCTTGTGTGTATAGTATGCGTTCTGGGAGTGCCAGAATTGTTTCCTTTCAGAAAGATTTTTCTTGTATCTTTGGTTCCTCTCTATCTTCTTATCCCTCATCTACTTAGGTTGATGATGAACGTTCGCTCTTGTTTTTCCTGTAACTTTGACTGATTCCTTTTGAACTTCAGGAGTTTTTCTTTGTGCAGAAGGAACAGATGGAATATCTGAAGAAGATTCAGTTTGCCCTGAGGAAGTGGAAGGAGTATCTGATGAAGTTTCGCTTTGAGCTGTAGGTGTTGAAGGAAAGTCTTCTTTTGCTAAACAATCATCCTCTTGAGGAATTTCTTTGGTACCACTTGTACTTGGTTCACTGAAATTATCAGGCTTGTTCAAGGGTTCAGGTATATACCTCCCTTTCTTCATCCAGGAGGTTCTTTCAGAAAGACCAACGGTCTCGTTTCCATTATCAATAGGAGCTTCCCAGAAATACTCATCACAACCATCAGCATTGTCTTCGTTAACAATAGCTGTGAGTTCAGCTGTTTGATGTTCGGTTACTCCAGTCACCTTGTATACTTGATTTGGAGTGGTCCTGACCTTTTGATACACAACAGCTTTTTCTACTAATTTCGGGGACTTTTGTTGGGACAATCTAGCGAATTCCACAGAATTTTCAGAAATAAGGTTTTTGTGGTTTTCAGTTTCGCTTTTAACAAATTCTGAGCAGTCAACCGTATCCTCCACAGAAATTTCACTCAAGTTTTCATCCTCATTAAGCTCAGATGAATTTTCAACATCGATTTTGTTTTCTGAGCTTACGTTGGCGTTAAGAGAGTTAAATTTTTGCATGGTTTCGGTTCTCAGTTTAAGTCGGTCATTTTCGTCCAAAAGGTTTTTGAGCATGTCCTTGTGGTCTTTGGACTTAATGAAGGACTCAATTTTGTCCAGTCCATACATATAGGTTGGATTGACATCATCAGACGATATCACACTTTCACAATTGTAAGCTTCGGCATCGATTTCATCCTCCTTAAATTCTAGAAAGGGCAAAATCATGCTATGGATCTTTTGACCTATCTCACAGTCCAAGTGAAGTTGAGTAATATTGGAATATAAACGTTTAGCTATTAAACAAAAAACATTTCGTTGTTTTAACAATTTCAAATTGTCTCTCTGCAAATAAATGTTTTCGTCTTTAACTTTAATTAATTCCGAATCTTTCAATTCAATCCACATTCGCCGCTCCTCACTCTTCGACGCCGCCCTGCTTAATTGATCAGTCAGGTTAGAATTGGTGACTCGAGTTTGAGTTAGGCTACTATCTAAATGAGAAATTCTTGTATTGATATTTTTTAGTTCTTTCTCGTAAGAGGATGGTGGTACTTTAAATGAAATAAAAGCAGATTGTACCTTCTTTATCAGTTCATCGAGTTCATTGAACTGCTGGCTGAGTGGTTTAGCCGTAAAGCACATATCCTCCTGCACCTTCGGTCCATTGCTTCCTCCATCGGTGTTGTATCCCCTCATTTGAGACACCTCAGTCACCATGAAGCATTTTCCACCACTGCTTTCCTCCTTAGCCACATATTCCTTTCCATGAGTAGGCTTTCTCACTTCTTCGTCTTCTGAGTCAGTAGACCAAACTTCAGTGCTACCGAACTCATCATCATTGACCGAACCCTGCACAATAAGAGCATTAATAGAAGGGTTAGCGGTAGACTTTTTCTTTCTTAACTCATCCAATCTCTTCTGCAGCACAGCTTCCTCATCATTTCCATTGTCCTTTTCAGCCATCTTCTTAAGAACACAGTCCTTAGCGTAGTGGTTCTTGCCACCACAATAGAAACAGCTTACTCCGGAATCGCCATCTGCTTTCGGTTCCTTTTTGGGCTCCTCAGCTTTCGGTTCATTGTTTGCTTTTTCTGAGCTGTAACTCCCCTGCCAGTTTCGGTTTTTGTTGCTGGGGAATCTCTTCTTTATGAACCTCTTAGGATTAGATACCATCATGGCATAATCCTCAGTTAAGAGGTCATATTCATCCAAGTTGAGCTCTTCATCCTCCACCACAGCTTTACTTTTAGATAGGAGGGCCAATGAACCAAGACTAGAGACAACATTCTTCTCTTGAACCACATTCTTCTCTTGGGACTTTAGAATACCCACCAGTTTTGCCAAAGAATATGATTTAAACTGTTCATGGGCTTTGACTGTGGAAACAACTGCTCTCCATTCAGATCGCAGTCCATTCAAGAAAGTAACCTTTTGTTCGATAAGCTTCCTTTCAATGTCGTGTTTGATCATCTTGCTGAGAAGATGATTGAAGCGATCAAACGTCTGGGTCACAGTTTCTTCAGCCCCTTGCCTGAATTCACCAAATTCAGATAGAAGTAAGGTTTGGATGGAATGTTCAAGATCTTCGTCTGTGGAATACAGTTCACGAAGTCTATCCCACACTTCCTTTGCCGTAGTGCATGAGCTGACCAGCCTGAATGTGTCGGACTGAAGGGCGAATCTGATCAACCTAAGTGCTTTAATATTGCACTGGAGTTTGTCTTTTTCATCTTGCGCGATATTCGTCACGTCCTTGAGCAGATCATTGTACTCTTTTTGCGTCTTAATGATTCTGGACGACGTAGAATGAGAAAACGGTCCACTGATGATGGCTTCCCATATGAGATAACCATTGTCCTCCGATCCAATCACATAATCTTCGAAATGATGCGCCCATACTTCATAGTCATGGGTGTACAAGATTGGAATCTTTGTCGTCGAACCGATGCTGTTGGAAATATTAATAGGGTTTGATTGCGTTGCGTCCATAATGATCGTAAAAACCTGTTCAAAGATCAGACTTGTAATAAAGCAGATTAGGGCAAAACAATAAATACTAAGATACGTCAATTAAGATGACGGCTCAATAAATATCGATGATTGCGGAAAACCCTAATGGAAATCTTTTTCACAGAAAAGATGTGTATCGATTACACAGCCTCCTGCTCTGATACCAATTGATGGGATTAAAAACAACTGTTAATCTAAGAAGATCGATTAGATCTTGAACAAGTATATGAATATAAAACAGTTAACAACGCAATAATAAGAACAAACAGCCTGAATCAAACGTGTCGAATGATTAAATAAAATCCTTAGAAGAGCTCGATTAAGAACATCAACTGTAAAGGATTAGAAGATTACAAGAATGATTACAGAAAAATATGTTACTCTTGATCAATCGCTGTATCGATAATCTCTAGAATCTTAACCTAATATGCATGCAAGCATTTAACTTATATACAATACATAAAAGGCTCTCGGTTGGACAGGCCCAAACCGGAGAATAAAAGGCTAATCTAACGAGCCCAAAAGACGCAATACAAAACAAAACTTCAGCCCAACAGTCTTAATAAGCTTAGATCTGACTTTTGGACGTGAGAAAATCGAGTATTAAGCACTTAATGGAGAAAGTGCTTAATCTATTAGTACGTTGGGCGTAACCTAGCATATGCTACGCGTAAGGGCCAGGGACTCAGTACGATGCGCGTACCACGATGGTACACTAAGCATATGCACAACAGTTGGACTTGGATTTGTTTTGGGCCTTTGAGCTTTTGGGCCTCAATTAGTCATTGCGCCTGGTCATGTTTTGGGTTAGTTGGCTAGTTTATCTGTTTTAGACCATGGATTTTATGATTGGGCTTTATTGGGCCATCAGGCCCATTAATGACTTTGGATATGAACTTTGGGCCCATTAACTAAGGAAGATATTTTGGGCTTTTTTGAAAGGACTTAGGGATTTGGGTTCCCCACTTAGATAGTGTTTGATCCTAACATTGAGTAATGTTATTATTGTTCAGCATGGGTGTCTACGAACTATTAAGAGAGCAGCCTTCAGATTCTACAAACAGAGGTGAGTCTCCTCACCATACCAATGGCTCTAAGGCACCAAGGTCGACCCATTAATTGTTATTGATGTGATAGTGGGTTATGGAATATGTGATATACTTGTTATTTGTGACATTTGTATTAAAGACCTTGGGGGTTTCCCGAGGCACCTAGGTGTAAGACCTTGGAGGGTTTCCGAGGCATCCTCAGTAAAGACCTCAGGGGGTTCCCGAGGCACGTGGGCTAAGACCTCGGGGGGTTCCCGAGGCACCCGGAGTAAGACCCTGGAGGGTTTCCAGGGCATCCTTGGGCTAAGACCTCGAGGGGTTCCCGAGGCACCTAGAGTAAGACCCTGGAGGGTTTTCAGGGCATCCATATATGTTGTATGCATGGCTTATGTGGTATATGTAGCTTTATGGCTAATACGATATGTGATATGTGGATTGTATGTACGGTATGCTCTGGGAACTCACTAAGCATTAGCTTACAGTTTGTGGATTTGTTTTGGGTACATCTGAGGCCAAGGGCAAGCGCAAGGTTTGATGGCGCAGCGTGCACTCTCTCACCGATGTTTTATGGGACACTCTGATGTTTTAAAATAAAGTTGTAATGGATGTGGATTTGAAAACAATTGTTTTGGGATTTTATGGTTTATGGAAATGTGTTTGATTAATTAAAAATGAAAATTTTCTTTTGAAAATATGGGTCGTTACAAGTTGGTATCAGAGCCTTGGTTTGAGGGATTCGGGCACACTCTCGGGTGTGTCAGGACTCAAACTAAGGAAATGGTAAAATTGTTTTCAAAAATAAAAGTTAAAGCTTTTAAAGAAAGGAAAAGATGAGAGTGCAACGCGCGTGATCAGCCGAGCCAAGTAAGTAGTTCCCCAATGTGTTAGTCATGTTATACTGATATTTGAGCTTTGATGATCGTATGGTACTTGCTATGTGTATGCTTTTAAAATTGTATACGCTTAGGAGCTTATAGCCTTAGAATGATTGATTTGGCCTTATTTCATGTTCCTCGTGTGGTTGTGGTCCTAGGGTAGAATCTTTTATTCGAAAGTCTATTTGATCCTTTTTATGTATAATAGAATGCATAAAAGCAACCTGTTATGATTGGTCTGATTGATGTGAGTAGAGAAAATCTTAGGACAGCCTAGGATTTGAGATATGCGGTAATATGGTTTATTTTGGGACGAATTGGATTTATCAGGTAGATCCTTTAGGAAAGGTACAGGTAGGTGCAGAAGGTAGTATTGGGCCCGTACTACTAAAAGCATAGGACCTGTACCCGAACCAATGTTAGACCTGGGAGCTCTAAGGAGGACCAGTGTGGTAAGATCCCTGTTATGGACATCCTAATCATTATGTTTTGCGGTATTGCAATATAGTATGGTGGTGACACGATTTGGAGTAGGGGGTCAGGATCGGGATCTGGATCTGGGGCTAGATCAGGTGACACTACCGATGTCATTGACGAGAGTCTGCATGAGCTTATTGCAGTCGAGGTTACGAGGGGCATCCTTGACGCTACCCCAGTCATCTTTGGGACGGTCAAGGAGGGTATGATGGAGATTATGGAGGAGAGGCTTAGGGCATTCAGAGCCGAGATTGCTACAGGCCAGGTTGGGGCCCGAACTCCCTCATTCCAGGAGTTTCAAGGCGTGCAGAGCGCCGAAGTTTTTCGGTGAAAGGGACCCCATTGTTAGCCGGCGTTGGGTGGCGGATATCGAGAACACCCAGCACATGAGTTCTTTCTCGGATGCGGCAAAGGTGGGTTTTGCTTCTTGTATGCTGAGGGACAGAGCTCGAGACTGGTATGGCAAGGATACTAGTCAGGTGGGAGCAGCCGATGTGGCTGAGATGACGTGGGCCGAGTTTGTTCGGCGATTTGATGTGGAATTTTCACCACCTATTGAGGTGCAACGGCTTGTGATGGAGTTTCATGACCTTCAGCAGACCACCGAGACTATGGCGGATATCACCGCCAAGTTTCGGGAATAAGCTTTGTTGATCCCACAATACGCAACAGATGAGGATATGAGGCGGGAAATATATCATTCTATGCTAACGGATGATATCCGAGAGTTTGTGAGCTTTACACGGTGCAAAACCCTGAATGAGATGGTGGAGATAGCCCGTGAGTGGGAGATGGAGTTGGACTTCTGCGGCAAGCGGAAGCCTGAGCAGGTTCAGACAGTAGTGGGCCATGCTAAAAAGCCTAAGACCTCGGATTCATCGAGTAGGGGCCAGTAGGGCCGTGGCTGATGTGCCATGTTTGGGAGATCTCATGGTGGAGTTTGCATGGGGACGGATCTTACATGTTATACATGTAATCAACAGGGCCATGTGAGGATAGATTACCCCAAGAAGGGCTTGATTTGTTTCCACTACAACCAGACTAATCATAAAAAGGCCGATTGTCCAAGGTTACAGGGAGGGGGAGGAGTAGTGGTGGCGCCCGCACCCACCACGATGAGGATCATAGACAACCGCCCTGCAAAGGCGGATGCTCCGGCGGTGAGGAGCCGTGCGTTTCAGTTGACCACCGAGGAGGCTCGGGCAGAGCTAGACGTCGTGGCTAGTATGTACTTATTTGCCTGCTCTTTATTTATTTATTTTCATTTCTTATGTGTATATCATGCTTATGTATAGGGACCTTTTTGGTCAATGGTATGTCTGCTCACGTATTATTCGATTCTGGGGCTACCCGATCATTTGTATCTCTTGCACGTAGCAAGAAGTTTCGGGATGTGCCAGGGAATTTGGATTCCCCTCTTGAGGTTGAGATTGCGGATGATCTCACCGTGAGCGCAGCGAGGGTGTATCGGGACTATGTCCTGATTGTGCTTGGGGAGAGGTTTCGTGTTGATCTAGTTCTGATACCGTTGTGGGGACTAAAGGTGATTGTTAGAATGGACTGGTTGGGGGCCAAGTGGCCATGATTGATTGTGAGCACCAGTTGGTGAGGGTTCGAAACCCAAATGGAAGAGAGATGGTTATACATGGTAAGAGGGGCTTGTAGGGGCCAACTCTATGTTCGGCTGCGAGGGCTAGGAGATTTCTGCAATAGGGATGTACGAGATTTTTGGCTTATATCCCAGATACGAGGGTTAAGACCACGGCGGATGTGGGAAGTGTGCTAGTAGTACAGGAATTTCAGGATGTCTTTCCCGAAGAGTTACCAAGAATGCCTCCGGAGAGGCAGGTGGAGTTTTGCATCGATTTGGTGCCGGGTGCCGCTCCGATAGCGAAGGCACCATACTAGTTAGAATCGCCTGAGATGCAGGAGTTATCTACGCAGCTTCAGGAGCTGCTAGATCGAGGGTTCATCCATCCGAGTAATTCCCCATGGGGAGCACCGATCATGTTCATGAAAAAGAAGGATAGATCACACAGTATGTGCATTGATTACCAAGAGCTGAACAAACTAAAGGTGAAGAAACATTATCCGTTGCCTCGGATCGATGATTTGTTCGATCAGCTACAGGGTGAGTCTTGGTTTTCCAAGATTGATCTTCGGTCGGGGTATCATTAGATGCGGATTCAGGATGAAGACATACCGAAGACAACTTTCAGGACTCGGTATGGGTATGAAGAGTTTGTGGTGATGCCGTTTGGGCTCACCAATGCCCTAGCAGTGTTCATGGATCTCATGAACAGGGTGTATAGACCGATGTTGGATCGGTCGGTGATCGTTATTATTGATGATATCATGATCTATTCTAAGACCAGGGAGCAGCATGAGCAGCATCTGAGGGAGGTATTGGAGACCCTGAGGGCGGAGAGGCTGTATGCCAAGTTCTCCAATTGTGATTTTTGGCTGCGAGAGGTACAATTTTTAGGGTACATCATCAACCAGGAGGGAATTTCGGTTGATCCAGCCAAGGTTGAGGCAGTGATGCAGTGGGAAGTACTGAAGAATGCGTCTTAGATCCGTAGCTTCTTGGTTTTAGTGGGCTACTATCGGAGATTTATCCAGGATTTCTCCGTGTCATTGACCCGCTTGACCAAGAAGAATGTGACATTTCAGTGGGGCACGGATCAACAGTTGGCTTTTGAGACCCTGAGACGGAGGTTATGCAAGGCTCTGGTTTTAGTACTACCCGAGGGGTTAATTGATTTGGTGGTATACTGTGACGCATCGATTTCAGGGTTAGGTGCAGTACTGATGCAGAGGGGGCACATTATAGCTTACGAATTGAGGTAGTTGAAGCTTCATGAGGCGAATTACCCCACTTATGACCTAGAATTGGGGGCAGTAGTGTTCAACCTCAAGATTTGGAGGAATTACTTGTATGGAGTGAGGTGCACCATCTATACTGATCACAAGAGTTTTAAGTACATGATGGATCGGTAGAACCTCAACATGCGACAGAGGAGGTGGTTGGATGTACTGAAGGACTATGATTGTGAGATTTTATACCATCCGAGGAAGGCCAATGTGGTGACCGATGCTTTGAGCCGCAAGGCGGTAGGATCCCTAATTGGGAACGTTTGTTTGAGGATGACCGTGATCTCTCCATTGTTGGATATAATCAAGGAGGCTCAGGTCAAGGGGGTAAATAAGGAGAACTGGAAGATAGAGCGGATTCGGGGTCAGTATCCTTTGTTTGTCAAGGATAGCAGCGGTATGTTGACACAGTGTGGCCGAGTGTGGGTATCGGTGACTGGAGGAGTGAAACAGAAGATATTAGAGGAGGCACATAGGTCTAAGTTTTCTATACATCCTGGGGCTACGAAAATGTATATGGACTTGATATTAAGTTATTGGTGGCCCTGCATGAAGCGGGAGTTCGCCTGGTTTGTGGAGCAATGCTTGACGTGTAGGAAGGTCAAGGCCGAGCATCAGCGGCCTCATGGAAAGGTTCAGTCGCTACCCATTCCTATGTGGAAATGGGAAGAGATCACTATGGACTTCATCACGAAGTTACCGAGGACGGCAAGGGGCGTGGACGCCATATGGGTGATCGTGGACAGACTGACGAAGAGTGTCCACTTCATTCTGATTTCTGAGAGTATATCTACGGAGAAGTTGGCGGACATGAATCTACGAGGGGTGGTGGCTAGACATGGGGTGCCAGTGTCACTAGTCTCTGATAGGGATGTTCAGTTTACATCCATGTTCTGGAAGAAGTTCCACGAGGAACTGGGCACTCAACTACATTTTAGTACGGCGTACCACCCCTAGACTAACGGCCAGAGCGAGAGGACGATCCAGACACTGGAGGACATGCTTCGAGCATGTGTGTTGGATTTTGTAGGGAGTTGGGACACATGCCTCCTATTGGCAAAGTTTTCGTACAATAACAATTATCATGCCAGTATCGACTAAGCTCCATTCGAGATGTTATATGGTCGGAGGTGCAGGACTCCGGTTTGTTGGGACGAGGTTGGGCACCGGGTCATGGGGAGCATTGAGGTAGTGCTCAAGACTACCGGGCTGATTTATCAGGTGCGCGACTGACTACAGGTCGTGCAGAGCCGTCAGAAAAGTTATGCTGGCCGGCGATGATCAGATCTTGAGTTCCAGGTGGGAAGAATTTATCTTACTGAAGATGTCGCGTTGGAAATGGATCATAAGGTTTTGGAAGAAGGGCAAGTTGGGGCCTTGATACATAGGCTCGTTCAGGATCAAGGCCCGGGTGGGCAAGGTGGCATATCGTTTGGATCTGTCAGAGGAGCTTAGCCAGATTCACAACACCTTCCACATGTCTCAGCTTCGGAAGTGTGTCACTGACGAGTCCACAGTCATTTCACTGGATGATATTCAGGTAGATGGGAGCCTGAACTACATCGAGAGGCTGGTTTCCATCTTAGACAATAAGACAAAGGGTCTTCGGAAGAAGGAAGTGAAGTTGGTAAACGTGCAATGGCAGCACCGTAGGGGCTCCAAATGGACATGGGAGCCGGAGGAAGAGATGCGGGAGCATTATCCCGGTCTATTCACAGCTACGAACTTTGAGGATGAAGTCTAGTTCAAGTGGGGGAGAGTTGTAACACTCCCAAATCATGTATTACCTTGAATCCCTTGAAGAATTTTAAATATAGCATAATAAGTCCCTTAAGTACGTTGGGCGTACTTATGGGTACGCTTAGCGTACTTTGCAAGGAGGATCACGGAGGGGCAGTACGTACGCTGGGTGTACCAGGAGTACGTTGGGCGTGCGTGCCAAATGACCAAACCCTAATTTCCATACTTGAGGCCTATTTAAACATCCATAAGCATCTTGGACCTAACCCTAGACAGCCTCCCTAGCCTTATATCTTCCTACTCCAGAGAGAGTTTGTGAAATCATTTTTGAGCTTAGAAAGTGCATTTGTGGCCATTTTAGTGTCCACTCAAGAAGGAGAAGTTTTCAAGCAAGCTTGGAGTGACATTGGGCTTTAAGAATCTGCACCTAGTTCACCTTGAGGAGCTTCTACAAGTATAAAGCTTTGATCTTTCCATCTTATTCATTAGATCTAGTTAAGGTTTTCTAGTTTTGTCCCTTTTGTTGATTTTGGACCTCCTCTTGTGAGTTGAGCAACTCCAGAGGCTGGAAATGTTAGATCTGAGGTCCTTTGGTCCATTCATAACATAAAAATGAAGTCTTGACAGGTGTTTTAACCCCATGCATAGATTAATATCCTTAAAAAGGTCTTAATGGGGTTGTTAGGAACATATGAGACATGCAAAGGCATAAAGTTGCCAACTTTATGCCTTAGGTCGTTTTAATAAGCTTAGATCTGACTTTTGGACGTGAGAAGATCGAGTATTAAGCACTTAATGGATAAAGTGCTTAATCTATTAGTACGCAGGGCGTAACCTAGCGTACGTTGTGCGTAAGGGCCAGGGACTCGGTACATTGCGCGTACCAGGATAGTACGCTAAGCGTATGCATAGCAGTTGGACTTGGATTTGTTTTGGGCCTTTGAGCTTTTGGGCCTCAATTAGTCATTGGGCTTGTTCATGTTTTGGGTTAGTGGGCCAGTTTATCTATTTTGGACGATGGATGTTATGATTGGGCTTTATTGGGCCATGAGGCCCATTAACTAAGGAAGAACTTTTGGGATTTTATGAAAGGACTTAGGGATTTGGGTTCCCCACTTAGATAGTGTTTGATCATAACATTAAGTAATGGTATTATTGTTCAGCACGGGTGTCTACGGACTGTTAGGAGAGCAGCCTTTGCATTCTACAGACAGAGGTGAGTCTCCTCACCATACCAATGGGTCTAAGGCACCAAGGTCGGCCCATTAATTGTTATGTGATGTGATAGTGGGTTATATAATATGTGATATGCTTGTTATTTGTTACATTTGCATGAAAGACTTTGGGGGGTTCCCGAGGCAACTAGGTGTAAGACCTTGGAGGGTTTCCAAGGCATCCTCGGTAAAGACCTCGGGGGGTTCCTAAGGCACCCGAAGTAAGACCCTGGAGGGTTTCCAGGGCATCCTTGGGCTATGTCCTTGGGGGGTTCCCAAGGCACCCGGAGTAAGACCCTGGAGGGTTTCTAGGGCATCAATATATGTTGTATGCATGGCTTATGTGGTATATGTAGCTTTTATGGCTAATATGGTATGTGATATGTGGATTGTATGTGTGGTATTCTCTGGGGAACGCACTAAGCATTATCTTACAGTTTGTGGATTTGTTTCAGGTACATCTGAGCCCAAGGGCAAGGGCAAGGCTTGATGGCGCGTGTGCACTCTCTCACTGATGTTTTATGGGACACTCTGATGTTTTTAAATAAAGTTGTAATGTAAGTGGATTTGAAAACAATTGTTTTGGGATTTTATGGTTTATGGAAATTTGTTTGATTAATTAAAAATGAAAATTTTCTTTTGAAATTTTGGGTCGTTACACTTTAGTTGGTGAGATTGCTTTACAAACGCATCACATAACCTCCTCTAGTGGTGATCTAAGCTCTATTGATAGGATAGACATATATGAGAAGGTGTTGGGTGCTCAAAGGGGACATGTGAGAGGCATCATGCATAAACCTTCTTCCACAATGGGTACAAGTGCTCCATCTCAGTGGCAGTCCCAGTCACCGTCACAAGCACCGTAACCAACACAAGTACTTATTAAACTCTTATTGAATTTGGTAGCTTTGTACTTTGTTATATTGTTAAGGACTTGATGTATATTATAGTAAATTTGGTAGTTTGGTACTTTCCTTATTTGTTAAGTGCTTAATTCATTTGTTATGAATTTGGTAATTTGGTAGTTTGTTAAATTGCTAAGAACTTAATTGATTTGGTAGTTTGATACTTTGTTAAATTTTTAATGACTTAATGTGTTTGTGAATGAATTGTTAAGTAATAATTTGTCTTTTTTGAGTTTCATATTTTAACTTATATACTTAATTTATAGGACGTGGATGTTAATGCTTTTCTCTAAAACCGGACGTTGGTGACGACATTTGGAGATATTATCCGTTCTTTTAATAACCATGTCAACAATGTGAGCAACGACAATGCGGAAAACAATGATGGGGGTGACGACTACTATTTCTTGTTTTATGTTATGGATGATGTTATTATGGATTTATTAAATCATTTATGGGTTGTATCAATTAGTATTTCTTGTTTATTAGATCGTTTATAGATTGGATTAGATCTTTTTTTAATAGGAATATAGATTTCATTCCAAGGTTAAAGCTAGCAAGAAGCTAGGATTACAAGACATTAAGACATTCAACCATCGGATATAAATACCAATTATTCCAATTTAACATAAAGCCTCTCCTAGATCTAATTTTAAGCCAATGGAAGGCAAGAGCCTTAACCTTGCTAACAAGAACAGTGATGTTCTTTGTTTTGCTGCGAAATACAATCCCATTAAAGGTCCATATCACCCATGAAAACGCCAATAAATGAACAAAAATGTTCATGTGTTCCTTCTTTAAGTTATTAACGACACATTTGGGAGCGAAAGCATGTTGAATCAAGGTCGCATAAATAGGAAAATCGATCCACCAATTATGAGGGGCAGACCATACCTCCAAAGCAGTGGAGCAATCCATGAAAATGTGACCTTTTGTTTCATGTTTAGCATTGCACAAGGGACATAAAAGAGAACCATCATTCACTCTAGTGTGCTCAAGATTGGTACAAGTAGGTAATCTACCCAACCGTGCCCTCCAAACTAGTAAATTAGCTTTTCCTAGTGCAATTTTATTTCAAGCAGTCTTGAGCGGACAATTGGTCAAAATTTTAGCATTGATAATCCTCCTAAGGGAGGAAACAGTGAATTTACCATCAAGTTCCTCACTCCAACTCCACATTTGATTCTTCCATAGAAACATGTTTACAAGGTGGATGTTTTTATGATCAAGCACAAGGTTCAAGTGGCTAATGTTTCTCCATATACCACGTTTATCATTAGTAGATCTAACACGACCAATACCACCATCACAACCATGAATTCCTTGGCTAACTCGTTTACAAAGAGCATTGTCTTCATTTTTGAAGCGCCACCATCACTTGCCAATTAAAGCGAGATTAAAGGCATGAAGGCTTCTAATGTCAAGGCCACCATTTTGCTTGCAATTCATAACTTTTTTTTCCAAGCAATCGGGGTTGTTTTGTGGTCGTCCAAACTTCCACCCAAAAAAATTATTACAGATACTTTCAAGGCGTTTAATCACTCCCATAGGTGCCTTGAAGAACGAAAAAAAAAAAAAGTAAGTAGCAAGGCTGCCAAGCACATTCTTATAAATGATTAACCTGCCGTCGAAGGATAAGTTACATGCCTTCCATAATGAGAGCTTCTTTTGGAAATTTTCAATCACGGGTAGCCTACTCAAGTTTCTAGACATTTTAGCCCCAACTGACACACCGAGTTAAGAGAAAGGTAGGGGCCTAACCCCACAACTCAACCGACAAGCCATAGAGGATATATCTAAGTTGCTAACCCAAATACCCATCACCTTGCTTTTAGAAAGATTGGCTTTGAGATTGGAGGCGATATGGAAGCATCTAAGGATTCGAAGAAGATTAAGAACATTCTCATTAGACCATTCCCTAAGAAAGATTGCATCGTCTGCAATTATGCATATTGAAAGATTGAGAGATTCGGGTCATTGTTGGAGAGATTAACACCTTTGTATAATCCTTTTTCAAACGATTCTAAGACCGCCAACAAAGATCGTTTATGTAATATGGTATATTTTGTTTTATGGTATTTGATGTTTATGTAATGTGGATTTTTAAATTATAATTTTTGTATTTTTGTAGATTTTGTATTTTTATAATATAAACTAATATAACATATAAATTTTATTAAAAATAAAAAATAAAGCATTAGCAGCGGTGAAAGCTTTTTGCGACGACATATGCCACCAGGAACCTTGGCCGAGAAAAACTCTGACCGGTTGTCGGGACTTTAATAACGACAACGGCCTTTGCGACGACGTTAGCTTTTAGCTACGACAACTATTAGACGATACCACTAGCGACATTTTATGAGTATTATCTATGAAGAAATAGGGACGACCTTTTTGCAGCGATTGTTGTCATCGCTAATAGTGACTTTTTTGTTGTGAAAGTTGACCACCGCAAAAACATATCTGATATCCCTGGATAATAATGATAACACTCTACCAATATATATAAATCAATACCTAATATCCTAATATTTTAGGTGTAAGAACTCCACAAAAATATCATTATACTCGAACCTCTAATCATCCCTATTTTTATCTTCTCGTTGTCATATTAGGAGTTATTACATGCATCATCCCGTCATTCAAACTCTCCTTTTCAATTTACTATCTATCAATTGGTAAATAATTCATGAAAAAGTTAATATAAACTAAAAATATCATCGTTAATGCATCATCTATTTGATTTTTGATACGGTTACTAAACAAGGAGGCTTTGATGTTACATTTTGGAATGGATATTGATATTAAATTAAACACGATGACAAAATAATGATAACCTCTAAATGGTTGTGTAACATAGACGAAAAGTACAAGTGAAAATTTCAAGGAAATTGAAACTTCCACGACTAAATCACTACGAATCTCCACATATATTAAATTCAGGAAATGTTTTTTATATTCACATATATTTACTTGCATATAATTAACTTTCTTTAAACAATATATATATATATATATATATATATATATATATATATATATATATATATATATATATATATATATATATATTGAACTTATATAGACTTTAATGATTTGAAATCGAAAAAAAAAAGCTTTATTCTTCGTGTAAACTGCATAAAATATTAAAATAATACATTAATTGTTCAGATGAAAGATTAATTTATTGGTAAAAGAATTTGTCATACTAATTAATTGTAAAACCATTAGGGTTGAATGTTTGTATTAGGTATAATGTGTACTACTGTACTACTGTTGTAATATAAAATGTGAAAAACAAACATAATGATCATATTTGATTCTATTCATAAAATAATTATTGTGTTCTAATTAAGAACTAAAAAAAGTAACGAAAATTGTGAATAGTTTTACTTCAATTTTTACAAGTAAAGAATAGTTCTATACTTTTGTTGAACTTATTCAACCCTAATGGCTACCAATATTTAAATTTATCATATGTAATGGTTTTTAACTTTTTACAATTACAGTTTTCTTTTGAAATCGGCCAACTGTTTTAAAAAATTATGTAAAGAATAACCAGTTATTTTGTTGCTTTCGATTCATACAACCATATTTTGTAATAATCCTCTCGTCCAAACAAAAACATCTAATCATCAAAAAAGAAAGAAAGAAAAAGATGGTGGTCGTCTTTATTTTTATACGTGATAAAAAGTGATATTTCTTTTTAGATAATTTCTATAAACTATATATTCAAATAAAATATTTAACCCTATATCTTTTATTATAATATTAACGAATCTTGTCGAAACATAAGCAGATCAGCTCATAGGTTATAGTGATGTAATTAATTAATATGACAATTAAGTTGAACTATATTTAATTTGATTAAAATTTTGCATGAATTTAATCTATGTAATTGTTATAGTTATAAACACCAAAATATATAAATTGATCGAAAATAATTTTGTTTAATTATATAACTTATAGAATAAATAGATGTTTTTTTTTCTCTTTTTTTCCATTCTCAGGTTAAGTAGATGTTGGATGAGACCCACATGTGCCAATAAATAGGGCACAATTCCCATTGCCAATATCGCACAAATAAGCACGATTGGTTCTGCTTCTGAACTTGCAGAGCTTTTTGAGTCTTTCGATTTTAGAATCTATAGCCCTAAAGCACCTCTCCTCATAGTGTCGACATGGGTTCAATCCAAGAACGCAACATTCTGGTAGAGAAAGTGTGCCAGATTTATGACAAAATCTCAAAGCTTGAAACCCTCAAACCCTCCAAAGATGTCGACACCCTCTTCTCCCAATTAGTCCTCACATGCATCCCTCCCTCTTCCGTCAACATCTTAACTTTGCCAAAAGATATTCAAGAAATAAGGTCGAAGCTCATTAGACTGTGTGGTGAAGCCGAAGGCCATTTAGAGGCTCATTTCTCCACCCTTTTAGCCACTTTCCAAAACCCTCTTCACCATCTGGATGTTTTCCCATACTACTCCAATTACCTCAAACTTAGCCGTCTCGAATATGACATCCTCAGTGAACACTGTTCGGCTCAATCATGGCCCCCAAATCGTGTTGCCTTCGTGGGGTCTGGTCCCTTGCCTCTTACTTCGATCGTCTTGGCTTCTTATCATCTCAAGGAGACAACTTTTCATAACTATGACATTGACAGTTTGGCGAACTCTATGGCTTCTTGCCTAGTTGCGCCTGATCCTGACTTGTCACGAAGGATGATCTTCCACACCACCGATATAATGGATGTGACAGATGAGTTGAAGACATATGATGTGATCTTTCTGGCTGCACTTGTGGGCATGGACATCGTTGAGAAGCTTAAAGTGGTCCAACATCTGGCTGCGTACATGACTCCAGGTTCCATCCTGATGCTGAGGAGTGCTCATGGTGCTCGAGCTTTTCTTTACCCTGTCGTTGAACCTCAAGATCTTCGAGGGTTTGAAGTTCTCTCAGTTTTCCACCCCGATGATGATGTTATTAATTCTGTTGTGATCTCACGTAAGTCTCCTATGAATTCAAACATTGCTCATAAGCATCATCATCATCAATTGGGGATTAATGAGTCCATCATTCCTTCAAGTTGCAAGTACTGTGAGTTCCAAATGTTTAACAATCCCCTTAACCACATGATTGAGGAGTTGGCAGTTGACGAGTAGATGGTGGTAAAGAAAAAATTTCTCCAAATATCAGCTCCTCTCAATCGACCCCCACAAAAACCTATCACTCTATGATTTTATTTGTTATAAACCTTTGTATGCATGTCTAACATATGTGAGTAAATTTGAATTTTGTGTAATCGTATAAAAATTTGCAGAAATAAAAGAACCCTAGCTAGGTTATGTTTAAGTCGTTCTTTAGATGTTTACTATTTTTTCTTTTTTTTTAGTACGATGTTTTCAAAGTCGTACACTCCTTATTAACGATAGAACAATATGTTTTATACAATAGCTTTCCAATCGATCAAAAAGGTAGAAAAACTCACAAACCCTCAATGGTAACAGCCTTTTAGTGGTCTGGGATATAACGAGTATAATTGTACATGTATATAATTATCTTGATTTGTATTTGCCTCTTCCTTTATAAGCAAACATGTTGCGTTTAGAGGTTGCACACTTGCGATGATCATGTAACTTAGAACAAGTTTATTGGTCTTATAAATTCATTTTTAATCCATCATTTTCACTTCAAAACTAAATGATCGATAATACTTCTTCTTTATGTATTTGTTTACTACCCCAATACTGTCCATAGATTTGATGTTGTATGAGCAATAAGTAAAAGTACAGTTTGTACTTCTTAGGCCATGTGTTATACCTCCCCAAATGTGTGAGGGGAGCTAAGGCGGCCAACAACGGGCACACAATGCTGCTACTCTCTCTCTCTCTCTCTCTCTCTCTCTCTCTCTCTCTCTCTCTCTCTCTCTCCTGTACGTTGTGCTACATTGACTTGTACATTGCTCTTGAAAGATGAAAGATAAATTTAACATGGTTTGAAAAAGTCATTGAAAATGGAAGAATAAAGTGATGTAAAACTGATACCAAAAATCAGGGGCAAATACGTACTTTCTGTATAAACCAATTTAGGTTAGTTTTGTTTGACTGCTAGGAGTTCCCGTTATTAGCTAAAAACGCCTAAAAACTCAGTGCAACACTGCCTCCGTTTGGTGCTATTAGGATGTGGTAACGGGATCGAGAGATAACATCCAATTCAATCAAATCATTTTTTCCTTTTTTTCTCTATCTCTCTCCTCTTAACATCCTAACATGTAATAACATGGGGTACACCACTCCCACTTCATGTTATAACATATAATTAATAACGTGGAACGCGGTTGCTCATACGTAATAGCCTTAGTTGTGTTGGTTTTTTGGTTACTTGTTATTTTGAGATTTTGGGTCTCTCTGTGTTTGAAAGCGGGAGTTTCTTTCGTTTCAAAACTATTTTGCAACAATAGGGTAATTTTTTGTGGTCCACTGATAAACAACCGACTTTTTTAGGGATATTACTGAAACCGATCCTTATAAACGAGCTTATCAACAACCATAATTATCAAATAGTTATGTTTGTAATTTTTGAAAAAGTACCACTATGTTATGCTTTCACATCAGTTCCTAACATATATTATTGGTTAGAGTTAAATTATAATATTGGTTATGTTACTATAGAGTTGTCTTGTTAGTCGGGGTTGAAGGCATGTAAATTAATTCCGTAATAAGATTGATGCTTTATTATCTTGATGAACCTCGTAGATGTCAACTATATCATATACTAATAACATAAGAAAGTGAAGCGGTCAAATTCACAATCAAGATCTAATTCATTGTGAACTTCTAATCGTTTATTGATCTTAATTACATTTTTCTATTCAATTTTTTTGTAATTTTGCATTTGATTTCTCCAATAATTTCATGTTACTTTATGTTGTAGTTTATGTTGTAGTCACATGTGTCTAATCGATATTGTAATTTCACAATATTGTAATATATTGGATATGGTATATATCATTTTAAGGTATTCTTGAGAAGATTTTTGTGATAGTATAATTTGTTATAAAATTATAAAATTTCTAATTATATATTCACTATATATAAATTTGTACAGTTAATATGATAACGGTCCAAATTAAAATATTCAAAATAAAATATATAAACAAAAATATGACACAAGTCTAACGACTAAACATATATATATTTTATGAGTGAAAATTGCAAATAAATCTCTTGTTTGTGAGTGGGAGCATTAAAAATTACCCCATTTTTGTAAAAACATTTGAAAGCAACTCTTTTAGGCAATTAATTTCGGCTTAAAGTGCAAATTTTATACAAGCATTCACAGTGTCGGCTAATACATCTGAAAATATATTACTAAATATTTTTTGTGTAGAGAAACGAATGATAATTTGAATTTTATTTTATTATTTAAGTTATTATTACTGAAACCGTTTAGTTTTATACAAAATTACAAATGGACTCTAGCTATTTATGCACACAAAAAACTCATTTATGTTATGTTATGAATGATTTATTAATCATCATGTTCAGTGATTAATAGTCTACATATATAAGTTCCATTGCATATTCAAAATGAAAAACTTGATTATGATTTTCTTTTTATTATCTTATTCGGTAATCAAATCATCCGATATCTTAGATTTTAGATCCACTACCTCATTATTTGTCGCACTATTTATATAATACGGGACTATTGGGGGCTATCTTTCTTTTCTAAATTTAAAATTTAATTCCATCTTTTAAGAAAGCCGAAGGGACAACTCCTTCTTCATTGTCCACAAGTCGTTTCAACTTCACAATTTCACATATACATCACAATAAATATCCTAATTGAGAATATATATATATATATATTAGATGTATGCCCACGTAAAACGGCAACTATAGATAGTTCTTTTAACAAATAATTTTTTATGGATAAATAATTATTATATTTTATTAGTCATTATGTAATAAAAAATTACTATTTTTAAATAAAATATTTTTATTTAGACTTTATATTTATATTGTATGTATGTACATTTGATGTAATTTAATTAATATTGAAGTTTAGTTTAAGAAATGTAAATTAATTTATATACATTAATTTAATATTTTAAAATACATTTTACTCCAAATTAAATTTATTAATAACTTTCATTAATTTAAGAAATGTGACAAAATGATTATATTGTTGTAAATCTCTATCTAAACTAACGAATATATGTACTTATTTATACTAATGAAATCAATAACCTAAACCAATACCTAATCCTTGTTAAGCAAATAGACAACTTCCTAATCTAAATCAAATACTTAAAATAAAATAAAAATTCCTAAAATACTCATGCACTCATAAATCCGATTAACCCAACAGTCACCCCCTTAATCGGATTGGTCATACATCTCATTCACTACAACATTTAATCACCTTTTCGAACCATCCTAACTTTTCCTGGACACCCGACCTCCATCTCGGTCACGTCCAAAGTCATCCGTACCCTTTTTATTGGTCACAACACACGTAACATGTACCATGACATCTCGTTGGATACGTTCATTACCATCTAGACTTTTCCCTGATTTACGACCTCTCCCCGGCCAGATCCAAAGCCTTCCGATTTGAACTTCCACCGCCATAACGTTCACACTATGTTGTTTTTCCAATCACTTCCTTTGTTTCGATTATCGTTCTTCAAAGAGCCATCTCCACCGACTAAGAAAACAAAGCCATCCGCTTCACCCTTTTCTTTCAATCTGCCAAACAAACTGAATCTAAAGCTATCTGCTTTGATGGATCCTTCCCGCCTGCTTTTCACGCATCTATGTTGGTATCCCCTTATCACGAACAAACCGATCAAGAACTATGCAATCCTTTTGTTCACCATCCCGACCTCTTTAATCAAGTTGTTTAGAGAGCACTTTTCCACCGAACAACAAGACAAGGTCACAACCACATTTACCTCTTCCATCACCCGTAAAACGAACTGAATCAATGCCGCGTAATTTGACGTCTTCATGTCCGTTAGTCTCTCATAAGCCCGATTAAGAGAAATCGGGGTTACTATTAAGATACTTCAACTCCCGCTCAAAAACAATCCACACCTCCTTAAACTGAACATGGTTCCCGCTGCGTCTGCCCCCGCAGCAAAAGACTAAAGTGTTCTTAAAACTGACTCTCAAACCAGCCACCCTACGCCTTCACGAGCCCTAGGCTCTGATACCAAGTGTAAGATATTAAACTGGTAATACGTTGATGCCCAAGACCAAAACAAATGAGGAACAGGAAAAACTATGACAAATGATTTTATTGTTGTAAATCTCTATCTAAACTAACGAATACATGTCCTTCTTTATACTAATGAAAATAATAACCTAAACCAATACCTAATACTTGTTAAGCAAACAGACAACTTCCTAATCTAAATCAAATACTTAAAATAAAAAGGTTTTTCCCAAAATACTCATGCACTCATAAATCCGATTAACCCAACACGCCCACAAAGAAACACACACATACACATACAAACACAAAGAAACTTGCTTTGTTATCGGCCATGTTCATTTGATGTTATAAGTTGGATAGCAATGTATTTGGATGAGATGCGTATTTAAGTTGGATAATTAAAAGTATGTTAATACTCATACGAACACAAAGAAACACACACATACACATACAAACACGGACATACAAAGAAACACATACACATATAAAATGTAATGTCAATAACTTACAGCCTAGCTACCTGGGAAGAGGCACCAGGTTTTATAACCATGTGAGGTCTGGGTTGGGGAGTTTGATCCTTGTCAAACCATCTTAATAGGCCCACATGTGGGGAAATTTCCCCTGGAATCCTTATGGGGTCGTGTCTGCCCTATTGAATGATTCGATTTTGGGGCCTTAGCTGAAATATGTAAAGGGGTTTTTGTTGACACAAGTCGTCATTCCAAATATGTATGTATGTATAAAATTTAATAATAGCATTGTACTTGTAAGCCATTATGAATACAACTAAAATAACAATATACTATGATGAATGCTTTCTTGGAAAACAAAATTACATTAACGGACCATGAAATATTTATTACAAAAATGGTCCTTGTTATTACAAAAATGCTATTATGAACACAACATTTTTTTCGTATATAAATATGTTTTTTTACATGAATACGTATAAAATAAAGAATTTTTTTTGGTAAAAACATAAATGAATTATAAATTTAAGATTTATCTTGCCAATTTAATATCATGGTAACCTCATTTAAACCTATAATCTAACAATTTGGCAAATATAATGACATTTATGAACATAAAAACGAGCTTAAAATGAACCGAATGTTTTTTAACAAATATAAAGGTTTTTATGACGATTTTCCTTTTAAATAAATCAAGTTAAAGCATTATATGACAAAAAAAAAATGGTATTAAAAGAAGTGATAATGTCAACTTCTACTATAGTAGATCTATGCATCATGAAATATCGACTCGCTTCAAATAGTTGCCATTTTATATTATTTTATTAATAATAAATTTTGTTGGTATCGTCAATCTAAGGGTATTGGAGCTACTTTTTTCATAGATGTAAGTTAAAGAGGTATCTGATCCGTTTTCTCAAAAATAATTAAAATATATTTTTCTTAATATTGATGTTATCATATGAGAACATCTGTGGAATAACCTTATCAAGAAGGAAACTTTTGTTACCGAAAGCATATTAAAAAAGTATGTCAAACAATATTCACCAAGAGAAATTTTATGTTTTCAATGCCATCCATTTCCCTTTTTGGAATTATTGACCCGTTTCATTGGTGTGGGAGCCTTATCTCTAGATGTGGGGCAATTGAGGTGTAAATCAAGTTGTGTGTTTTACCAAAAACTCAGATATTCGGTGACCATATATAAATAGCATGTCCTACTCTAGAACCTAACAAAACGATGCATGTTTCAGCATCATAAAACTTGGCTATGTCATTTTCAAGAGTTTGAAACTAATATCTTCAAAAATTCCATCTTATAAGTTATATGAATTTTTTATTTATTTAACACCCACAAACTATTGTAGAACTCTTCAATTACTTGATATATTTTTTTATTTTAAAAAACAAAGACAAAATTACAATATATATAACAAACTTTGGAAAAACACAAAAAAATATATAGATTATATTAAACATAATAATTTGGATTTTAAATGTGAATATTGTCTTAAAATAATTTGCACTCTATAATATATAAAATATGTCTACCGTATTTTTTTTTTCAATAAAAATCATAACGTCAAAAGAATAGGATCAATCATTTTAATTAAAATGTGTAAACTCATGTAAATAGTGTCTTATATATAGCAAATTAAAAAAGGATATGCGGATGTTATTGGCATTGTCATTAATTAATTTAATGATTTTTCAATTAAATGAAAATGGAAAACACAAAAAAAAAAATAACAAGTGGTAAAAAAATTATTAAGAATAATAAAAAATAATATGTGTTAAATTCAAATTGATATTTAAAAAAAAAAAAAAAAAAAAAATCTTTTATTTATTAAGTTGGATTTATCAATGTAACATAATGAAATAGCCTTTTGTTTGTTCTTTTCTAACGGCAAGATTATTTTATTATATAAAACCTAGCAATAAACATGGTAACAAAACAAACAATTATATAATATTCAATATTCAATTTTGGGTTTAAAAGTCATCCTACTCGAGGCCCTTCTTAGCCTAATAAATCTATTCGGCCTTTTTTTGGTTTGGACATTATGTTTGGCCCTTTAACCCTTTAGTAAAGTTTAACCTATTTAGCTTTTCTATATATATGTTTTTTTCATTGTAACTAGCATGAATGCCCACGCACCGCGTGGGACGGAGGGGTTGTTTTTGTTTCATATCTGTGTTTCTGTTAATTTTTCAAATATCGCTCTAATAAAGTTGTTTTTGTTTATCCTACTGCATTATAAAAGAAAATTGTTATAAATTTTAGCCTTGAAATAATGGAAAAATCTAAGAAAGTCAAAGATTTTACAAATTTGTTACATTTCCTAGTTGGCCAAAGAATTAATTGGCAGCCTCCCAGTACCAGTGATCTGGGTTGAAGACAAGATCCTGAATTTTAATATTTTAGAGTAAATATATTTTTTTTAATATAAACACATAAAACAAAAATCATAATTGGCCAGGAAATAATATGAACTTACAGTTTTGTGAGAGTAGTTGTGTTGCCCGCTTATAGTGGTATTTCTCTAGTTAACTGGTTGCAATGCAGCGAACTGAATTTGGAAGAATAAACTCAAGATTAGAAAGTTTGTAGTTTTCATTTTTAACTATGAAAGAGTAATAACTTCCAACACTTCTCCATAATCATGAGTAATACTGTAATATTTATCATAAACCAAGGAGAAAACATACTTGTTTATTCTGATTGGGAATGAAGAGAAGAAAGAGATCTGATACATCAGGTACTTTATCTGCACATAATTTCTTACAGAGAAAATTCAAACATAAAGTCTAAGCTTTGATAATATATAACTCATATATTCATATGAATCATGTAACCAAAGTCTTCGATGCTATACGTAGCAACAAATTCCATATCAATTTCCATTTTGAACTTCAAGTATCAGTTCCAAATGGTAACAGTTCTGTTTTTCTAACAAATGTTTTTGAGCATAGATGAAAGAAAGAAAGAGGGAGTAGGTTTAACGCAGGCTACTTTTTGTTAGGCTTCTGTTGTTGTTCATCGTCCCCATCTGACCAGTCACAACAAGTTCATCTATATCATTCTTACCCCCTTCAATTATTTACTTTCTGCAATCAAAGAAACCATGAACCAATCAGATTTGATCAACCATAAAGAAAAAAAAAGATACATAATTTAGAAACATAATTACACATAAAGTAACACATAAAGACCGAAAACAGGTTTTCGATCAAAGCTTGACCGAAAACCTACCTTGACCGAAAACTCATAAAAACACATAAGATGTCCAAAACACAATAAGAACAACTCTAAATCATCCATGCATTAATGCCTAGCCCAAACCAAATATATTGACCCTTTCAAAAACCATAAATCATCCATCATCATAACAAAAATCAAGAACCATGTATCTCAAAACATCATGTAAAATATTGTATCAAAAATCATATGAGTAAATATCAGAGTCCAAAACAATCCCAGGCTGAAAATGTGGTTTGTGCCATGCGATCATCCCGAGCCTTTTCCTTTTCTAGCGGAAATACCTGAAACCAAAACTGTAAACTGAAAGCACAAAGCTTAATGAGTCTTACCAAGCTACCACATACTACACACATAATCACATATTGGGCCTAGCCCACTACATCGGGCCCCGCCCGGCATCGGACAAATCCGGTATCAGGCCCCACCCAGCATCGGACCGAGGTCCGGCATTAGACCGAAGTCCGGTATACATATCATGAGCATAACATAAACATAAACATAGACATAAGCATAACAAGAAAGCTAACATTCCTCGGGCTTGCCACGACATCGGACCAAGGTCTGGAACACATAACCATACACATGCAAGAATCACGAAGACATCAAGCATACTAACTGCATCGGGCCCCGCCCGACATCTGTGACATCCCCATTTTCACAGCCTGAAAAGACCGATTTTGTTTATGCTTTGTTTTGAAAATCAGAGTAACAGTTTAAATAAAAGTGTTGCGGAATTTGTCCCAAAACAAAATATGATAAAGATTTATCAAAAGCATTTCCAAGGAAATGTATTTCATTAAAAGACTTGGGATGTCATGTTTGATACAGATCAAAAGCATAAACAGTACAATATAAACCTTACTACATTATTTTGTATCTATAGGCCTATATATCCGTAATCCCTCATCCAAAACATCACATCTATGCTCATGCGCTACTAACTGTAATACAAGAAACTGAGTGGGTCAGACTGGGGAGCCTGGTGAGCACATAGCGTTTTCAACCCACAATAAATAAGTTTATTAATTTCATCAATCAACAATAACCCGATTACACATTCCCGTTATCCTCACTTTACGTCCCTAAGCACCTATCATAAGGGACCTAGCCTAAGGATCATCATCGGGATAGACACTACTGCTAAGGGGATTCCTCAGCAATAAATGTCCTAAAGGCAACCAAGTGGGGGATGGAGTACACCAGTGAACACATCGTTCACAAACACCTACAGGTTGCGAGCCTGCTAGTGTTCCACTGGACTGTCAAGAAGAGTCTGTGGTCGTCATCCATACTCCGCTAGATGACAGAATCAACAACATCAACATCGAGGCCTCTCATCATTTTATCACACATCACCTATTACATCTACCCATGTTTTACCCCAACATTTTCGTAGATATAAAATACATATACAATTTAAATCATTGAAAACATGTATAACAATGTTCATCCAGCATAGATAGCAAGTATTCAGATAATATGCACACATAGCACGTAATTTATATAAAATACTTCATATATATGTGTAAGCTGAAAGTAACTATGCACTCACATGAAAGGTGGTGACTCAGCACTCGGACAACGCTTCGATACTCTCAAAACAATTTTCCTTCGATAAAACCAAATACCAATACCACTAGGGTTTAGTCTAACGATAACCGCGACAAAGTAATAGTCTGACTATTATTATTATTATTATATAAGTGTTAACTAACACTCAATATAACTCATAATAATAGCCCAAATAATTATTTTAAGGACCTAATAACATTCCTATAACTATTTGAAAGCTATATTAAAAATTGCGTAAGCGTAGCTCACTTACAGCGGATTTTAAAGAAAACCGGACTTTATTTGGAATAGCGTTTCGAAACCGAAAGACTCTTTTTCTCGGGACTCCGGGAGCCTCGGGGCTTCCTTAGGGTGCTAGGGGCCTTATCTAGGGTTTAGGAGGGTTTAGGGCACTTAGAGAGAGAAAGAAGCTAGAGAGAGTGGAATTTGGAGTGAAAAATGAAGCTGCCTCGACCCCCCTTTTATAGTCTGCGAGGCCTCGGTACACTGGGCGTACCTCGAACCTACGCGGGGCGTAGTCATCGGATAAGGTTGCCAGCGAGCCTCCAGCTGTCTTACACTCGGAGCAGATCAGAGCGAGGGTATGCGGGGCATACAGACTTCGGACGTTGGGCGTAATGCGAGGCGACGTGTCCTTCATCCGAAGCGAGCCATGATCAGCAAGCGACGGTCAAGATTGAGCCACGTCATCGATCAAGCAACAGATTTCACAAATTGCATTCTCGACTTCTAAAAATCATAACTTTCGCATACGAGCTCCGTTTTCGACGTTCTTTATATCCACGCGAATGTGGGAACATACTCTACAACTTTCGTTTAGACTCCGTCGGCTAATTTTGACTCTATTTTAAAAGTTATATTATTAACAGGCCGGGACAGGATTGGTCCGTTAAATTCTCATAACTTCTTCATCCAACGTCCGTTTTCGCCCATCTTTTTCTCATTATGCTACTTTTAACGAGATCTCCGATTCTCGTTTAGGTCGTGTTGGCTAAAAATCGCTCGATCTAATATTCGAATTTCGGGTTGTACACTGCTAACTCGAAACTTCGAAAAATCATAACTTCTTCATATGAAATCAGATTTGGGCGTTCTTTTTACCGACGCTCTTAGTTTAACACATTCTACGACTTTCATTTAGAGTGCTAAGGCTAAATCTCGCTCTATCGTAAATTCACTATTTACGCTTCCCGGTATCGTGCCGGTTCTGTCGCGAAACTTCGACGAGTCATAACTTCCTCGTTATAACTCGAATTTCGGTGTTCTTTATATCCCCGGAATCCTTGTTTCGACCACTACAACTTTATTTAAAGATATCGGGCTTATCTCACACTTTAATTTTGACGCTTATTTTTATTCTTTATTAATTATACATTTATAATTAAATAATAAGCACATAAATACACATAATTCACATAATACTCAAATATTTCATCTTTATTACTTCAAAAAGAGTTACAATAGTTGATCTAGACTATTACATTGTTAAAAATGCTTAGCCCTGAAACCCGGGCGTTACAATTCTCTCCCCCTTAGGATGATTCCATCCTGGAATCATGCATCAGCAAACATATATGGATAGCGACTCATCATGTCATCCTCTGTTTCCCAAGTGAGATTCGGCCCATTCGAATGTTTCCATCAGACTAGCACCAAGTCGACCATCTTGCGTCGTAACTTCTTAGTCTTACGGTCAACAATTGTCTCGGGCTCTTCGATCAGCCTCTTATTCTCATCCATCCTTAACTTTGAGATTGGAATTATGTTGGGAACATCTCCCGTGATTTTTCTCAAATAACACACATGGAAGGTGTTATGAATACCATTGAGTTCTTCGGGCAATTCCAGCTTGTAAGCTTGGTTCCCAATCTTCTGAAGAACTTTGAACGGTCCAATAAACCTTGGACTCAACTTCCCTCGTTTCCCGAATCTTATAAGTCCCTTCCACGGTGAGACTTTTAGCAAAACCGAATGCCCAACTTCAAAGGTTATCGGTCGTCTTTTCTTGTCAGCATAGCTCTTCTGACGATCCTGAGCTACTAACATTCTTTCCCTAATCACCTTCAACTTCTTAGCAGTCTCATGGACTATCTCGGGGCCCATAAACTGCTTCTCTCCGGCTTCAAGCCAACAAGACGGCGTACGACACTTCTGTCCATACAAGGCTTGATATGGTGCCATCTTGATGCTCGAGTGAAAACTATTGTTGTAGGAAAATTCTACCAGAGGCAAGTGTTCGTCCCAATTCCCTTGGAACTCAAGGGTACATGCTCTCAGCATATCTTCCAGTGTTTGAATCATTCTTTCGCTCTGACCATCAGTTTGCGGATGATAAGCAGTACTCAAACACAACTTTGTACCCAACTCCTCTTGTAGACTCCTCCAAAACCTCAACGTGAAACGACTATCACGATCTGATACAATCGTAAGAGGAACACCGTGAAGTCTTACAATTTCCTTCACGTAAGCATTTGCGAGCTTATCCATAGACCACTTCTCGTTGGCTGCTATGAAGTGTGCACTCTTGGTGAAACGATCCACGACTACCCAAATCATGTCGTGTCCATTCTTCGTCCTGGGCAGTTTAGTCCCAAAATCCATGGTGATGTCTTCCCATTTACCCATGGGTACATGCAAGGGTTCTAAACTCCCATACGATTTCTAATGTTGTGCCTTAACTCTAACACATGTCACACACTCGGCCACATACTTCACAACATCGAGCTTCATCGTTGGCCACCAATAATAGGGTTTTAGGTCCCTATACATTTTAGTGCTACCGGGATGAATCGAGTACATGGTCTTGTGTGCTTCTTCCATCAGAAGGTCTCTTATTCCTCCCGTCTTAGGTACCAAAATCCGATCTTGGAATACCTTCAGTCCTCGACTGTTTGTACCGAACATTAACGTTTTGTCCAAACGTTCTTCCTTTCGGTCATTCTTCTCTAAAGCTTCTTCCTGAGCTTTCCTGATATTTTCCACAATCGTCGAGACGACTTCGATTCTCAACGCTCTTGGCCTTTTCCTTTCAAGGTTGACTTTCCGACTGAGAGCATCAGCAACAACATTTGCTTTACCGGGGTGGTAAAGTATCTCACAGTCATAGTCCTTGAGTAACTCTAACCAGTGTCGTTGCCTCATGTTCAATTCTTTCTGATTAAAGAGATACTGGAGACTCTTATGATCAGTGAACAACTTGCACATCGTGCCATAGAGGTAATGCCTCCATATCTTTAGGGCGAAAACTACCGCTGCCAACTCCAAATCGTGAGTGGGGTAGTTCTTTTCGTGCTCCTTCAATTGTCGAGATGCGTATGCTATCACCTTTTCTCTTTGGGTCAGAACACAACCCAGCCCGAATCCAGATGCATCACTGTGAACCGCGAAATCTTCAACTCCATCGGGCAGAGAAAGTATCGGTGCTTCACATAACTTCTTCTTTAGCTTTTTGAATGCTTCATCGTGTTTTTCACTCCACGTATACGTAGCTCCTTTATGGGTCAAAGCTGTTAATGGAGCAGCTATCGAAGAAAAGCCTTGGATAAATCGTCGATAATATCTGGCTAATCCTAGAAAGCTTCAAATCTCCGTGGGACTCTTCGGACGTTCCCACTTCAACACAACCTCGATATTTGCGGGGTCAACCATTATCCCTACCTGGTTAACCACGTGACCCAAGAACTAGACTTCTCGTATCCAAAAGTCGCATTTGGAGAACTTAGCGTAAAGCTTCTCGTTCTTCAATACTTCCAACACTTCTCGTAGATTCTTGCCATGCTCCTCCTAGCTTTTCGAGTAAATGAGAATGTCGTCGATGAACACTATCATGGATTTATCGAGGAATGGTTTACAAACCCTGTTCATCAAATCCATGAATGTTGCAGGAGCATTGGTTAGTCCAAATGACATAACCAAGAACTCGTAGTGTCCATATCGAGTTCTGAATGCAGTCTTCTCAATATCCTGCTCTCTCACCTTCAACTGATGATATCCTGACCTAAGACCGATCTTTGAGAAGTAGCTCGAACCTTGAAGCTGATCGAATAGGTCATCAATCCTCGACAATGGATACTTGTTCTTTACCGTTGCCTTATTCAGCTCTCGGTAGTCTATACACATTCTCATACTTCCGTCCTTCTTCTTCACGAATAACACCGGAGCTCCCCAGGGTAGTCTATACACATTCTCATACTTCGGGTTGTACACTGCTAACTTGAAACTTCGAAAAATCATAACTTCTTCATACGAAGTCAGATTTGGGCGTTCTTTTTACCGACGCTCTTAGTTTAACACATTCGACGACTTTTGTTTAGAGTGCTAAGGCTAAATCTCGCTCTATCGTAAATTCACTATTTACGCTTCCCGGTATCGTGCCGGTTCTGTCGCGAAACTTTGACGGGTCATAACTTCCTCGTTCTAACTTGGATTTCAGTGTTCTTTATATCCCCAGAATCCTTGTTTCGACCACTACAACTTTATGTAGAGATATCGGGCTTATCTCACACTTTAATTCTGATGCTTAATTTTATTCTTTATTAATTATACATTTATAATTAAATAATAAGCACATAGATACACATAATTCACATAATACTCAAATATTTCATCTTTATTACTTCAAAAAGAGTTACAATAGTTGACCTAGACTATTACATTATTAAAAATGCTTAGCCCTGAAACTCGGGCGTTACAGCATCGGACCAAAGTCCGAAACATAAACCTACACCGGGCTAACCCCCGACGCATACAATCACACATAAATGGGTCGGCCTTGGTGCCTTAGACCCGTTCCTATATGAGAAGACTCACCTTTCAAACTGGATGCTGAACTCGAGCGTGAGGAATCTCTGTTGGCTGTTCCCATGACTCCCCGGCTAACTCTATACAACAATACCTAGTCAGACAAATTGAGAATCCTTCTAAGGGTAAAATGACCATTTTACCCATGCTCTGATTTGGACCATAAACAAGGCCCAATTCTATCTAATCTTTCTAAGTCCACTAATGGCCCATTAAAGGCCCACTAATGGCCAAATTTTCTAAATTGGGCCCAGCTTCTCAAATGGGTCTTCCTTAAGCCCAACAATGACCATAGTCCAAAAAATCAAACTTTTGATGGCCCACTAAGGCCTAATAATTGATAAGTCCAATAGTTGGCCCAAACAAAGGCCCAAAAGGTAGAAGCCCAAAACTGTTGAGTACGCGGGGGCTTACTTCTCTGTAGGTAGCGCGTACCTGCTATATGGCTTGTATGTTGCGCGTACTGGCTGGTACGCTCAGCGTACTACCCTGTTAAACTACTTTTCCATTAAGCACTTAATACTCAACTCCAGAGGCTATAAATACAGATCCAAGACCCTTTTAACATCCTAATCCATAAAGTTGATCACTTGCTGGCTTGCAATCCACCAAATGAGCCCAAACATAGAATAATAGCAACTAACTCATAAAAATGGCTAGATCTCTAGCATGGTTCTATAAAAGCCTCAAAGATTGATACTTTACTGCTAAAGGAGTGCTTTGAGCTCCAAGGGTGGCAACCCCAAGCTCAAAAAAGAAGTTGTATGATAAAGGTCCAACCTTTGGACCTAAAAAGGTCCAAAGCTCCATAATCCTAGATCTAAGCATCTAAGAGGAAAGTTGGAAGCTTTATACCTCCTATGAGTGCCAAAAGTTGAAATAGTCCTAGATCCTTGAGCTCAAGATACTCAAGTTCTTCTTCTCCAACTCCTCTTCTCTTCTTCCAAGCTCTTCTTCACCAAAAATAAGCTCAAAACGTCAAACACACACAATAATGGAGTATGGGGGCGTATTAGGGTTTTCTGAGGATGAGGGGATGGTAAGGAGACCAGGGGGTGGCTATAATGGGGTATTTATAGGTCTTAAACCCTAAAAATTAGGGTTTTGGCATATGGTCACGTACGGTGCACGTACTCCTGGTATGTTGTGCATACGTGTGCGCGTCCCCCGTATCCAAAGCACGTCTCTACACCCCACGTACACCAAGGCTACGCCAACGTACGTCTTATGGGCAACCCAAATCTTTGGCCCACTTGCTTAAGTCCCATCCAATAGTCCTTTTTATCCATACTTAGGCCAACAATAATTTAAGAAAAATTTAATAATTAATACCTTAATGATGGTTGTTACATGCGAAGCTCCAACTTGTCGAGTAAATATCATTTTGGACGCAGGATGAAGGATCTACTCGACAAGTTAGAAGGCCCCAACTCGACGAGTAGACACTGGGAAGGAAAACCCTAATTTTCAGGGTTTGTACCCTATTTAAGGGCCTTAAGCCTCACTTGTAGCCTCCTTTATCACCCCCCCTTTGTCCAGAGAAACCCTAAATCGTGTCTCATTTCCCATTTTGTGTGTAGGTGAGATTGGAAAGTGATTCTTTGTGCTTTTTTGGAAGGAAGTTAAATCTTGAAGAGGTTGGATTGAGTGGAAGGCAGTAGATCTGAGATTTCCTCCAGTATGGAAACCATTTTAAGGTATAAAGTCAAAACCTTGACCTTCCATTGATTAGATCCCCTTCTATGAAAGTTTATGGACATTATTAGCCTAGTTTGGTACCATTATTGGTTTTGAGCATGATATGAAGATATGGATTTATATCTGGACATCTCAGGGCCTTTCGGGACTTAAAGTTGCCAACTTTACCAAGTCTTGGACATCTCGAGTAAGTTTCCCCAAAATACCCATATATGTTATATGTTATGACTAATTTATGAACCTGATAATTGCATGCTATTTAGGGATAGGAGAGACGCCTTTATGTGCTATATGAGCTGGTAGAATTGCATACTCGTGCTGAGTAGTCAATGATAGATTGGCCTGATATGTGATGCTTGTAGCTTTGGGGATACTGGACGCCATGCTAGACTGAGAATGATTATTTGTATTGATAATTGCGAAGTGTATGTTTTGAAAATTGTATACGGTTAGGATCTTATAGCCTTAGGAAAGCTGAATTGGCTTGTTTCTTGTTCTGTGTACAATTTGCATGCATAATGCAGCCGACGGTGAGGGTGGATGTGGTGAGCATGGGTTGTGGTATGTGGACTGAATGTCCGATGATAGATTCACAGGTTGGAGAGTACCCTAGGGAAAACCTAGAATGAGATTAGTGATGGGTGTCACCTGCTTACGAATTGTACGTGTGGATAGGCTGACTTGTCTAGTGTACGCTGATTAGATTTACCGTTACCTAAATGCTGCTTTTTTGTGCTTTGTAGGACTCTTAGTAATGTGAGTTAGTTACTACGTGAATATGCTAAGTCACATGTGGCACAAGCTGGATAATCTTAGAGTGATTGACTTGACCCTATTGCGTAGCTCTTGTATGAGTCCAACAGTTCTAGGGTTGAGACTTTTACTCGAAGAATTATCTGATCTCTGGTGCATGTGGCTATGTTCATGAGGTAGCTAGTTGACATTAATGGGAATTCTTCAGCAGCTGAGGACAGGGTGAGGTTGGGAACCTAGGAAATCCTATGATATGCTCCAGTGAGTTTAGTGGGGCGGTTCGGTGAAGTTGGGAACATAGGGGGAGCCTAGGAGGTGCTTCGATAGATATCATATTGCTGTTTAGTAGGAATTTAGTACATCAGTGGAGTAAGTGACTTAGAGGATTCAGGAGGATTGCTGAGGAAAGTATGGATATGTGTGGAAGTTAGTATTGGGCCCATATTACTAAAAGCACATGATCCATACTCGAATCGGTGAGAGTCTTGGAGAATCTAAGAAGCTTATGGGAAGGAGAGTTCTTATTTATGCTCTGATAGCGGGGATAACTGCTTTGCCATATGAGGATGAGCACACATGAGGAAGGACCAGGGTTTAGTCCTGGCTTCGGTGGTGAGCCAGTTAGCGGAAGGACTGCTAGGGTTTTGAGTTCGCCTTTGATCTCTTGTATCAAACGCCAAGGATTGATTGTGCGATATAATTCATTTTTAGGATTGGAGACTACATCTTGGGGTACTTAGTAGTTGGTGTAGAGTAGAGGGTGCTCCAGTTATTGCAGTTTAGCCGTTGACGATTGAGTTGGTGAGTGTGTCGGGGTGCGATAACCTGAATGATATGGACCCCAGAGCCAAGGACGGAAAATTGATTGGGAGTACCTCGATCAGAGAGGTTCAGATCAGGTGAATTTAGTAGAGGATCTTGGGCGGAGACCCAAGAGTTCAGATCATCTTTTGAGAGGCCAGCAGGACAAATCCAATACAACGCTTGCAGAAACTGCAAGATGGAGTTTCGTTCCAAGGTTTTAGATTGTCATTGGGATCGGAAGGAAGTGTTATACCATCTCCTCAGGGTAGTCAAGGTAACACAGGAGGAGGAGGTCAGGATTCCTTCAAATGTTTGTTGGGATGCTATCTTTTGCCATTTTTGATGGATATCGGGATTTGGCATCGCTTTGGAATTGTGATCAGTTAGACCTCGGGTCGGGTCTCTGCTATTGTCTGAATTGGAAAGGGTTGTCAGATGCCATTTAGCATGTCGAGGAGTCTTCAAGAAATCTTCATACGGACGTATCTCACGGAGCGGTTCCTGCGTGTATCATTATTGTTCCAAGTGTTTGAAAGAATCTGTTCAGGGTCTGGGTTGCTACTGGTGTAGCAGGGTTGGTCATGTCAACAGGGACTATCGTTGGGGGGGGGGGGGGGGGGGGGAAGCCCATTATATCATCGTTGTGATCAAGTGGGCGACAAGGAGGTTGAAAGTCTGATGATCATGGAGGAGCGATGAATGCACCTGCCCCAGTTATTTTGAGGATCACCAATGGACAAGAGGGTACGGTATGAGCCCCAACAGTGAGGGGCACACACTTCGCAGTACCAGACGGGGTAGATTGGAACTTCAGCAGGCGAGGGTGCGGGCTACGTACCCTTTTTCCTTCCTTCCAGCTTAACCTATATTTGTGGAGGTTATCTTGCATCAGCATGATGTAAGCATATCGTGGGGTTGTTATCTCTGTTTGTGGTTGTAAGTCCCCAAAATTATTGAGTATCAATCATATCCGTTTGATGGTGCAGAATCCCAATCAAATGGATGATGTCAGATCAAAATAGAAGAGAAGGAGAAGAAGAAGATGATGAATCTTGAATGTATTGATGATATGATTGAAGTTCCTTACATAAGATTCACTTTCTCTCTCTAGAACACACCTTAAGTTTCACACACTTAAGCTCCTCTCTAATTTTTTTACATACACTCCTTACCCTTTACACCTATATTTATAGGGAACATGGGCTGAACACAAGTTCACAGCCGTGAACGGTCGTAAACCCGTTTATGGCCATACACACCTACCTGGCCGTGAACACAACCGCAAACACATATTACACTACAGAAAAATACAGTTGCCCAGAAAAGCAAAGTATAAACCATAATTTTAACCCAACAATCTCCCCTTGGTTTATAGCTTTCTTTTCTTAATTGAACCAACAATCTCCCCCTAAAAAGTAGCTGGCTTTCTTGTTCATCTTCATTGTAAGCTTGGCTTCAGCATTTTTTTTCAAATTCTTCACAACTTAAAGATGAACTTGATGAATCTTCAATGAATGACTTCATCTTGAGCACTTGAGATTTTCTTCATAATTTGGCATTGAACGCACATTGGGTGAGGAGGCTGGATGTACTGATTCTTGAAAGATAGCGCTTTCAGTTTGAGAATCTTTAGAGAGAACATCAGAGAGAACAAATCTTCTGGATCACTTCAGCAGGTTTAAGATAGCAGCAGATTGATTGAGGAGGCTTCAGTGCAATCTGTCACATAATCTTCAAGTGCAACTTCACCTTGCTTCTTCTGGGGTTGAAGGATTGAATGTTAAAATAATAATCTTCATTTCTTGCTCCTTCGAATGAAAACTCTTCGACGATCACGAATGAAGCTTTGGCTCAGAAATCTCGATACAGTCTCCACAGGTCTCATTTACATCTAAATTCATTTTATAAGATAAAACAAAACTAAAAGAAAATTTTAGCACACAATACTTTTTGGGTTTTTCATATTTTCTGAAAAAATAAAACAGAAACAAAAATATTTTTGGAGTTTTGATTTTCTTGAACAAGAAATAAAACAGAAATAACACTATTTTTTTATTTTTAATTTTCTGATTTTTGTTTGATTTTTGAGTTTTTTTAACTATCCCCCTAAATTTGTGCATAGAGGAAAACTATGAACAAATTTAACAAAAACAAAAATATTTGGGATCAAAGTTGCAAGACAGCCTGAACTTGTTTTGAAGGGTCTAATTAATGGTTTGGTCTAGGCTTTCAATGTAATAGGTTCTTTTGAGTCAATATGCATTTTTTGGTAGTCTGTGTGTAGTTTACGGCCACGTAAGAGTTTACGGCTGTAAGCCTGTTTACGGCCGTAAACCCAAGGCCCGCCCAGGTCCAGTATATATAGAGGTGTGCTAGGTCTTTTGTCAGTTGTTGATGCCTCAGAGTTCATGGATGCTTTCACCACAAGTTGTACTAGACGTTATTCCTACTAGAAAAGCGTGTGCAAGCTTGTTATCGTTCTTGTTTCTACTTATTCTTTGTAGTTATTGATTGTGTTTGTTATTTGATCACTGGTAAGATATGTTTCAGGACCTTACAATTGGTATCAGAGCAAAACCAGTGTCAAAAGCATCCTACAATCGAATTTTTGACCGTGTTCTTATTTGTTTGCGACTGAAGTTGGTGTTTGATGCGAAAGGGTTTCAAGCTTCATTCAAAAACTGTGTTTTTCTCGAGTTTCTGGGAGATTACGGCCATAGCTTACGGCCGTAAACTTAGATTACAACCACAAACTCAAATTAGTTCTTGAACCGTAAACTTGGTTCTTAGGCCGTGAATAAGGATTTTTCAACAACAGGAAACTTGGATTCTTGGACCTTGAACTTAGACCACAAACACTTTACGACCGTACACTTCGTACCGTGAACAGAGTTTACGGCCGCAAACTCTTCTTTGACCGTGAACATAGTTTACGGTCGCAAACCCTTATTTGACTGTGAACTTGTGCCTAACCGGAAACTTAATTTATTTTTTAAATAATTTAATTTCTATTTAATATTAATTTAATATTAATTTAATATTAATGGATTCACAAAGTCAAACACACCACCACAAGATGGATTCTGTAATGGGCACAACCACTCGAATTCCAAGACTGCTATCCGCTGAAGGTTTCCCTGAATGGAAGTACAAGATTGAAAAGTACATCAAGATGAATGACTTCAAAATCTGGAGAAGCATCATAAAAGACCCTGTCAGAATAAACACCACTGTTGCAGGGCAAGTGGTTGACAAGAAGATTGAGAATTACACAGATGAAGACTTCGAGAAGGTTGAAGAGCAAGAAAGGGCTTTGGCCACTCTGACTATGGCCATGTCTCCTGATATAGCTCAAGGTTTTAGGGAGTAAACTTCTGCTAAGGCTTTGTTGGAAGCCCTAATCTAGGTTTATGAAAGGAATGAAGACATGAAGGAGAGTTGCCAAGATATGTTGCGACAATGGTTCAACATGTTCAACTACGTTCCTGGAGAGACTCTTGAAGCACAGCTGCAGCGATTCACAACTCTTACCACTGAGATGAATGTAGCCGGTATCTTTTACACCAAGTCTGAGATAAACAAGAAGCTACCGAATGCTCTCCCAAAGTCATGGGACATGAATGTGGCTTTTATAAAGAAGACTAAGGATCTAAGTCGGCTCTCTCTTGCTGAAGTGATGGCAGTCATCAAGGCCTGTGATATTGATGACAAGCAGAGGGAGATAAATCATGTGAATTCATACTCAGCTGCAAACCTTGGGATCTCTTCTAACAATGCTCTTTCATCTCTCACTTTTTATTCTGCAGGTCAACCCTTTGCTGCTCAGCAAGCTCAGGTTCAGTCTTTTTCGACTCCATCAGCTTCTTCTCTTCCTGCTGCATCAACCATGCCTCTCTCTCAGAACCAATCATTCGTAGATGCTCAAGCTGATTCTTCCTCCAATGTGGCTTCCTCGTCAAAAGGAAAGTAGGGTGATGAAAATCTAGCTCTTGCTACAGGGCTTGTTAACTGCTACAATGCCCTTATATCAGGAGATCTTCCGCCCCAATTGTCATTTTCCGATCTCGATCAGATTCACCCTGAAGACGTAGAAGAGATGGATATCACATGGCAAATTGCCATGGCAGTTTTCAGGGAGAAACAGTTTGCCAAGAAGACCGGAAAGAACAACTGGGGGATGAGTGCTGACAAGAAGGTTGGGTTCAGCAAGGGAAAGCTATGTTGTTTCAACTGCTACGAGCCAGGGCATTTTGCTCATGAGTGTCCGCAGCTGGATAGAAGATTGAATAATGACCGGACAATGGTTGCAGTTGGGAACAATCGAAGCGGTGCTCAGATCAACAGTGAGAAGACCATGGTTGCGCAATCGTTTGACTAGGAGGATCAGATGTAGGCCCTGAACATATCTGGACCTGAAAATGCCCATTTGGCACAGGTTGGTGATGATGCTCCGTCAGAGAATGGTGCAACTGAAGATCAAATGATGGAGCTGTAGTTTGCGTTGATGGTATCCTCTTCTCATGAACCAAATAAAAATGAGGTAAGTCTACCCTCATGCTCTCAAGCTTGTATTGATTATGTTAAAATTCTCCATGAGGAAATTGAGACACTAACAATTTAAAGTCATAAGTACCATTATTCTAAACATATATTGTCACTTTTGGTCCCTCTCTTCGAAAATACTTCTTATTGACTGCAAATAACAATTTAAAGTCATAAGTACCATTATTCTAAACATATTACCAACTTATTAAGACAAATGTCAATAAATATTGCCTAAAAATAGGTATAAATATGGCAATATCAAAATACCCCACACTTAGGCTTTGCTTGCCCTCAAGCAAATTTAATCTTAAACCTTTATCCCTAATATCACATAGAACAATCCAATTCCAGCTCAACCATTATGCCAAGACCTCAACGCATGCATTTGTGTCTAAAATTTTTCCTAAATGACTCCCATGTACTTTAAATACTCACAATCTTCATAAACACTCGCCCACTTCTTCCGAACAATGCTCATTTTATGCATCCCTCCGAATCCATCCGCAAAAAACCTCCTAACCTCAAGGTGTTTTTGGTTGAGCAACCCAACCATACATAATCTAGAATTACAATTTATGATACCACTATGGAGCTCTTTTGGAATTCTTCACTTCCTTGATAATTTGATCTTTGATTTTTGGGTATCTTTAACTTTTGAATGTAACATCCAAAATTTCAGGTATTATATTTATTCATTGTATTTGAAGTTTTGTGGAAGAACTCGGCGAGTTGGTGCGTAGACTCGCCGAGTAGAGACGTGAATCATTATCCGGGTGGATGGCTGGACTCGGCGATTCGCCCCGAGGACTCGGCGAGACCACTCTGTTTAATGAAACCCTAATTCCTCAGGTTTAGGCCTATTTAAGGGGCCTTATGGCCGTCATTTGCGGCTACCAGACCCCAGAGAGAAACCCTAAGTGAGCTAGAGCGATTGTGAGAGGAAAGGAGCCATTTCTTGATCATTTGTTAGTGTTTTTGCAAATAGAAGAGGACCAAGACAAGAGGAGGCTGAAGAGGGTGCTAATCCAGTGATTCCAGGGCTCAGAGACTTCATTTTGAGGTATTCATTCGACCCTTCTTCAGTTTATGGTGTAATTCCTAGAGTTAGGGCTTTTTAGCCCCTTTTAGAGGAAGGTTATTGAGTAATTGGTCCCTTCTCGTGTTGGTGCTATAGATCTGGACCCAAAGAGGTCCAGAGACCCTTTTCCCTTGAGCTTTATGAGTGTTAATGGGGGTTATGAGCTTTGGATGTCATTTTAGTGGTCATATCTTCAAATAAGGCCTTTGAGCCTTTGCATGAGCACCAAGATGTTAACTTTGCATGATTATCATGCTTGGGGAGGCCAGATCTATGATTGTATGGGATGGATCTGACCTCAGAAGTTGTTTTAAAGAGTGTGCATGGCATGAACTCGCCGAGTCCCAAGAACAGACTCGGCGAGTAGTATGAAGGTTGCCCATTAATCATTCAGTGAGTGGACTGCCGAGTTGGGGGATGACTCAGTGAGTCAGAACGGGGTTTGAGGACTGAAGTTCAAGGTTGTACTCGCCGAGTTGTTCTTGAAACTCGACGAGTTGAGTCGGGGTGGCCCCGCAATTCATGCCTGATGTGACTCGTCGAGCTTAGGGAGGGACTCGACGTGCCAAGCGGGACAAAGATTTAGGAGTCATGTGTGTACTCGCCGAGTCACCGGAGTGCACTCGGCGAGTTGGGTCAAAGTTTGACCATTGACTTTTGTTGACTTTTAGGGTTTGGTCAGCAATGGAGTCCTTGAGTCAAGAGGGGGGTAAAATAGTCTTTTACCCTTCTGAGGGTGACAATAGAGGGTCGAGTCTAGCCTCAAGTGTTACATTTATGAGGATATTTACTTTGTATGAATAGGCAGAGGCTAGGCAATACTTTTACCAAGTTAGGGATTTACGAGAGTCTGAGGTGAGTCTTCTCACTATACTTTACCTTGAGTAGGTAATCAGAGTTATGTGATACAGTGTTGTATGTTATATATGTGTTATGTGTTGCATTGCAAATTTCTATGTGATTTATGCTGTGCATGTTACAGAGTTAGAACAGGAAGGTTCACAGAGATAGAACCTGAGGGTTCACAGAGTTTGGGTGCACGGACCCACAGAGTTATAGCCTCGAGTGGCTAATATGTGTTATATGTGGTATTTTGGGGAACTCACTAAGCTTCGTGCTTACAGTGTTACGTGTTATGTGTTTCAGGTACTAGTGAGGATCGCGGGAAGGCGTCGGCTTGATCAGTACATACACGGGATTTTTATGCTATGAGATCTTGGGATTGTTATATGCTATGAATTGAGTTTTAAACAATGATGCTTTTATGAGTAATAAATGAATTATGTTTTTATAAAATGCGAAAAATTGTTTTGAAATTTACGGTGTTACAAGTTGGTATCAGAGCCTTGGTTTGAGGGATTCGAATACACCTTCGGGCGTATTTGAACTCAAACTGAGGATTTGAGAAATATTTTCAAAAGAGAAACAAGTTTTCTAAAAAGAGTAAAAGATTTTTGGATAACGCAGAGCAGAGTCGTGTGAACGATCAGTCAGTGCCCGAACGGTGATTTCTCAAATACCCTTATGTTATATGCTTATGAGATTGATATGATGTATTCTCATGCTAGAGTGGGCTAGGTATTCCTATTAGGACTAGAGTGGCATGATTTGTGATGCCTTAGCCTAGGGGGAGGTGAGCTGCTATGAGATGCTTGAGAGTGAGTAGGTAGCAGTGAGGAGCTTATTAGAGATCTGTTAGAGAGTGGATCATGCATAATAGAGTACTTGGGACTTGGGATCCTAGGAGGAGGACTTGGGGTGTATACTGACGCGTTGTGGACGGTAGTATTGGGCCCGTACTACTGAAAACACCGGGACGGTGTACAGTTCAAGTAAGAATCTTCGGAATGTCAGGGATCAAGGAGGGATGAGTTATCGAGTGCGAGTATGCTCGAGTGAGTTTCTAATATATCGTATGTTGTATTTTAGAGGTAGATCATGGTGAGGACACGTCATGCACCAGAGAGCAGCGAGACTAGTGATGAGGAGATCCGCTGGATCATTCATGAGGAGGTGGCTACGGCCATCAGGGCAGAGATACCAGAGATGTTCAGGCTTATCAAGACCACGCTGATTCAGACTTTTGACGAGCGTTATGCCGCTCTTTCTGAGGCTGCTGTTGCAGCGGCCACCGCAGCCGTCGCTGCCGCTAGGCCGCAAGGGGGTGACTCGTTGTTGTTCAGGGAGTTCAGCAACACGAAGCCACCAGAGTTTGATGGGACGTAGGATCCGATTGCAGCGATGAGATGGGTATCTAACATTGAGGGGTGTTTCTATACATGCTCGTGCCCGGAGCACTTGAGGGTTCGGTTTGCGCTGAACCAGCTTCGCCTGGGGGCAAAGGATTGGTGGAAGTTCACGACAGCACACTATTCTCCAGCAGAGCTTGCTGCGGTGACTTGGGAGAGGTTCACCGCCGTGTTTCGTGATGAGTACGTTCCCCTAGTGGAAAGGGATCGGTTGGCGCAGGAGTTTTTGACCCTCAAGCAGGGTACGGAGTCTGTTACGGTTATTACCAGGATGTTTCATGAGAGGGCGATGTTCTGCCCTAAGCACGTGTCTTCTGAGCAGGCACGTATGAGCCGTTATTTGAGTATTTTAAGGAGAGATATTCGGGAGTTCGTGGCGAAATCCTCGTACCGGACATTGCCGAGCTTCAGGCAAATGGCTGGAAGAGGGAGATCGAGCTAGAGACTCAGGCTAGGGAGGAGGCAGAGTCTCAGGGGAGGGATCGGCGACCGGCACAGTCCCAGCCGGTAGCCTAGCGGGCCAAGCCCGCTGATCCCAGAGCAGGGAGCCAGAAGGTCCGCACTTGTGGAAAGTGCGGCAAGGGTCATGATGGAGTTTGTAGAGCTGGATCTTTCTACAAGTGTGGAAAGGAGGGGCATATGGCCAAGGACTGCCCCAAGGGGTTTGCAGTGTGTTTCCACTGCAACCAGACCGGACACCGGAAGGCCGAGTGTCCGCTGCTGCGAGGGTCAGCACAGGGAGCTTCTCAGGGGTCTGCCCCTACTGCTATTAGAGCTTCTGATAGTCGGCTGGTGAAGACCGAGACGCCGAAGGCTCGGTGGAGAGCCTTCCAGTTGACTGCAGAAGAGGTCCGCGCAGCGCCCGATGTCGTGGCTGGTATGTATTCTTTCATGAATTTATTTTAATGTTTAAGATTTTTTGCTTATATTATGATATGCGTAGGTACTTTTCTTGTGAGTTTTGTACCTGTTTTGGTGTTATTTGACTCGGGTGCGAGTCGATCATTTATATCGTTGGCTTTTAGTCAGCATATCAGTATTAGTCGAGAGGCATTAAGTCGACCTCTGAGAGTCTCCATCACCGACGAGAGAAAAGTGTATGCCATAGTGATGATTCGAGGATGTGTACTCGAGATCTTCGGTGTAGAGTTTCCTATTGATTTGGTCCCGATTGCGATAGGGGACGTCTGTGTCATTGTAGGCATGGATTGGTTGAGCAGATTTGGAGCCGTTATCGATTGCGAGCGGCAGATGGTGACTATAAGAGACCCAAGTGGGGGAGTTCTTACGGTGTATGGCGAGGGTACCCGTCCCGATTCAACGTTTTGTTCGGCTGCTAGAGCGAGACAGAGTCTACAGTAGGGTTGTAGTAGTTTTGTAGCGTATGTGATGGATACGAGAGTTGGTGCAGAGAGACCGAGTACGGTTGAGGAGGTTCCGATAGTGCGGGAATTCCCTGATGTCTTTCCCGAGGAGTTACCGGGTGTGCCTCCCGAGAGGCAGGTTGAGTTTCGCATTGATTTGATTCCGGGGGCAGCACCTATTGCCAAGGCGCCCTATCGCCTTGCACCTCCAGAGATGCAGGAGTTATCCTCGCAGCTTCAGGAGCTGCTGGGGAAGGGGTTTATTCGGCCAAGCAGCTCGCCGTGGGGAGCACCGATCCTTTTTGTGAAGAAAAAGGATGGTTCGCACCGAATGTGCATAGATTATCGAGAGCTGAACAAGTTAATGGTCAAGAACCGTTATACTTTGCCGAGGATCGATGATTTTTTCGATCAGCTGCAGGGAGCATCTTGGTTTTCCAAGATTGATCTGAGATCTGGATATCATCAGATAATGGTGCGCGAGGAGGATATCCAGAAGACCGCGTTCAGGACTTGTTATGGGCATGACGAGTTCGTGGTGATGCCATTCGGGCTCACCAATGCGCCTGCAGCGTTCATGGATCTCATGAACAGGGTATGCAGACCGATGCTGGACCGATCAATGATTGTGTTCATTGACGACATTTTGGTATATTCGAGATCCAGAGAGCAGAATGAGGAGCATTTGCGAGAAATCCTCAGTGTGCTGAGATCGGAGAGGCTTTATGCCAAATTCTCCAAGTGCGATTTTTGGTTACGAGAGGTGCAATTCCTTGGTCACCTCGTTAACCAAAAGGGGATTTTGGTCGATCCGGCCAAGATCGAGGCGGTGTTGAGTTGGGAGGTGTCGAAATCTCCTTCCGAGATCAGGAGTTTTCTAGGGTTGGCCGGCTATTATCGGAGGTTCATCAGGGATTTCTCCAAGATTGATGTTCCTCTCACCAGGTTGACCCGGAAGGGTGTGGTGTTCAGCTGGGGCCTAGAGCAGTAGGCCTCATTTGAGACTCTTCGCCAGAGATTGTGTGAAGCCCCGATGTTGGCTCTTCCAGAGGGAATGGAGGACTTCGTGGTGTATTGTGACGCATCGATATCTGGGTTGGGCGCGGTGTTGATGCAGAGGGGGCATGTGATCGCGTACGCATCGAGGCAGCTAAAGCCCCATGAGGCAAGGTATCCCACCCACGATCTAGAGTTGGGGGCTGTGGTGTTCGCCCTCAAGATTTGGCGCCATTATCTGTATGGGGTTCGGTGCACGATATACACGGACCACAACAGTTTGAAGTATTTGATGGATCAGCCAAATCTGAACATACGTCAGAGGAGGTGGTTGGATGTAGTAAAGGATTATGACTGCGAGATCCTGTACCACCCGGGCAAGGCTAATGTGGTAGCCGACGCCCTGAGTCGAAGGGCAGAGGGCGCCCCGATTCGGGATATTTGTATGAGATTGACAGTGATGACCCCGGTGTTGGACACCATCAGAGGGGCTCAGGCTGAGGCAGTAAGACCGGAGAACCGTAAGAGAGAGCGAGTTATCGGACAGGTGTCAGAGTTCGTGACCGATAGCAGAGGGCTTATGACCTTCCAGGGTCGGATTTGGGTACCGTTTGTTGGAGGAACGCGTACCATCTTGATAGAGGAGGCGCATAGATCGAGATTCTCGATCCATCCCGGGGCCACTAAGATGTTTCTGGATCTTAAAATGGAGTATTGGTGGCCCTGTATGAAGAGAGATGTAGCGTGGTTTGTTGAGAGGTGCCTAACCTGTCGTAGGGTTAAGGCCGAACATTAGAGACCACATGGTAAGTTGCAGCCACTGGAAGTCCCAGAATGGAAATTAGAGCAGATATCCATGGATTTTATCACCAAATTGCCGAGAAAGGTGAGGGGTGTCAATGCGATTTGGGTGATAGTAGACCGTTTGACAAAGAGCGCTCACTTTCTCGCCATTAGTGAGAGTTCTTCTGCGGAAAATTTAGCAGAGGTATATGTGAGAGAGGTGGTATCGCGGCATGGGGTGCTGATCTCGATTGTGTCAGATCGAGATGTGCGTTTCACTTCCAGATTTTGGAAGAAATTCCATGAGGAGTTGGGTACGAGGCTGCATTTTAGTACCGCATACCACCCACAGACTGACGATTAGAGCGAGCGGACGATTCAGACACTCGAGGACATGCTCCGAGCATGCGTGTTGGATTTTGGTGGAAGTTGGGACAAGTATTTGCCTTTAGCGGAGTTCTCCTACAACAACAGCCATCATTCGAGCATTGGTATGCCGCCCTTTGAGCTGTTGTATGGGAGGAGGTTTCGGACTCCCATTATTTGGGGAGAGGTAGGGAAACGAGTGATGGGTAGCACGGAGATTGTGCATCAGACGACAGAGCAGATACAGCGGGTCAGGCAGAGATTGTTGACCGCTCAGAGTCGCCAGAAGAGTTATGCGGATAGGCGACGATCTGAGCTTGAGTTCCAGGTCGGTGATTATGTTCTCCTGAAGGTATCTCCTTGGAAAGGAGTGATTCGATTCAGGAAGAGGGGTAAGCTAGGGCCCCGGTATATTGGGCCGTTCAGAGTGATCGCGAGGGTGGGCAGGGTAGCATATCGCTTGGAGCTACCGGCGGAGTTGGAGCGAATTCATAATACCTTCCACGTGTCTTAGTTGAGGAAGTGTATAGCCGACGAGTCGGCGGTAGTTCCGTTAGAGGATATTCAAGTGGATGCGAGCCTGAACTATGCGGAGAGACCAGTTGCGATTGTGGATCGGAAGATCAAGGTTCTGAGGAACAAGGAGGTGCCTCTGGTGCAGGTTCAGTGGCAACATCGGAGAGGATCCGAGTTGACTTGGGAGCCGTAGCGGGAGATGCGTGAGCAGTATCCAGAGTTATTTCAGGGATGAGACTTCGAGGGCGAAGTCAGATTCAAGTGGGGGAGAATTGTAACATCCGGAATTTCAGGTATTACATTTATTCATTGTATTTCAAGTTTTGTGGAAGAACTCGGCGATTTGGTGCGTAGACTCGCCAAGTAGAGACGCGAATCATTATCGGGGTGGATGGCTGGACTCGGCGAGTCCATGTTGTTTAATGAAACCCTAATTCCTCGGGTTTGGGGCCTATTTAAGGGGCCTTATGGCCGTCATTTGCGGCTACCAGACCCAGAGAGAAACCCTAAGTGAGCTAGAGAGATTGTGAGAGGAAAGGAGCCATTTCTTGATCATTTGTTAGTGTTTTTGCAAATAGAAGAGGACCAAGACAAGAGGAGGCTGAAGAGGGTGCTAATCCAGTGATTCCAGGGCTCAGAGACTTCATTTTGAGGTATTCATTCGACCCTTCTTCAGTTTATGGTGTAATTCCTAGAGTTAGGGCTTTTTAGCCCCTTTTAGAGGAAGGTTATTGCGTAATTGGTCCCTTCTCGTGTTGGTGCTATAGATCTGGACCCAAAGAGGTCCAGAGACCCTTTTCCCTTGAGCTTTATGAGTGTTAATGGGGGTTATGAGCTTTGGATGTCATTTTAGTGGTCATATCTTCAAATAAGGCCTTTGAGCCTTTGCATGAGCACCAAGATGTTAACTTTGCATGATTATCATGCTTGGGGAGGCCAGATCTATGATTGTATGGGATGGATCTGACCTCAGAAGTTGTTTTAAAGAGTGTGCATGGCATGAACTCGCCGAGTCCCAAGAACAGACTCGGCGAGTAGTATGAAGGTTGCCCATTAATCATTCAGTGAGTGGACTGCCGAGTTGGGGGATGACTCAGCGAGTCAGAAGGGGGTTAGAGGACTAAAGTTTAAGGCTGTACTCGCCGAGTTGTTCTTGAAACTCGGCGAGTTGAGTCGGGGTGGCCCTGCGATTCATGCCTTATGTGACTCGTCGAGTTTAGGGAGGGACTCGACGTGCCAAGCGGGACAAAGATTTAGGAGTCATGTGTGTACTCGCCAAGTCACCGGAGTGCACTCGGCGAGTTGGGTCAAAGTTTGACCATTGACTTTTGTTGACTTTTAGGGTTTGGTTAGCAATGGAGTCCTTGAGTTAAGAGGGGGTAAAATAGTCTTTTACCCTTCTGAGGGTGACAATAGAGGGTCGAGTCTAGCCTCGAGTGTTATATTTATGAGGATATTTACTTTGTATGAATAGGCGGAGGCTAGGCAATACTTCTACCGAGTCAGGGATTTACGAGAGTCTGAGGTGAGTCTTCTCACTATACTTTACCTTGAGTAGGTAATCAGAGTTATGTGATACAGTTTTGTATGCTATATATGTGTTATGTGTTGCATTGCAAATTTCTATGTGATTTATGTTGTGCATGTTACAGAGTTAGAACTGGAAGGTTCACAGAGATAGAACCTGAGGGTTCACAGAGTTTGGGTGCACGGACCCACAAAGTTATAGCCTCGAGTGGCTTATATGTGTTATATGTGGTATTTTGGGGAACTCACTAACCTTCATGCTTACAGTGTTACGTGTTATGTGTTTCAGGTACTAGTGAGGATCGCGGGAAGGCGTCGGCTTGATCATTACATACACGGGATTTTTATGCAATGAGATCTTGGGATTGTTATATGCTATGAATTGAGTTTTAAACAATGATGTTTTTATGAGTAATAAATGAATTATGTTTTTATAAAATGCAAAAATTTGTTTTGAAATTTACGGTGTTACATTGAACTTCTTCAGAATTTACTCATCTTTGATCTTCATACTTTGACTTTGATGCTCCAGAAATTCTTCAAAATTTTTCTTGTAATTCTCTATTTTTTTTTCTTTTTTTTTTAAACATGTAACTCACTTTTTTTTTCACTCAAAACCTACATGCTTAAGCAGGGGCACTTAACTTCAACCTTTATTGGTTAAAGAAAATAATTTTCCTGGATACATTTCTGGTACACGATGCTAAACATATCGCATCCCTCAAACTAAGCGGGATTATGTTTTTGTTCCATGATTTCACTAAAATAAGGGAGGCCACAAATGCATTATAATGTGTATTGGCTCAACTGAACATTTGAGCTCTTATCGGATCATCTCATATAACACTAACAACTACAGTTCAAATTATTATTACTAGATTTAGTTATTAAAAATTTAAAATTTCCAATTTTTCTAGTAATTTACTTTTTCTACCCCCTACCCCACACTTGTTTCAGACAATGCCTTCATTGTATGCAAAAAAAATAAATCAAAATTAAGAGAAGGGAGAAAAAGGAACCAACTCCCCTGGATAGTGGTGTGAGTATCTCCAAAAGCGTGGAAAACGTGCATCTGGAACATAGACCTCTCCAGAATATGAACTTGGTGTTGAACTGGATTGATATATAAATAAACCACAAGCACGAATCGAAACATCAACTCTTCAAAGTGGGTGCAAATATGTAGAAAAACGTGGGAAAGCATACGCCGCATTATATGTAGGAAGAAACGAGGCAAAATAGTCTTCATAATGATCCCAAGAAGAAACATGACAAGCCTCAAGGTAAAAGACGCTTAGGATCTTCAAGACGAATAGAAAATCATAAATCACATCGTGGTGCATAATACCACGTCGTGCGTTTTGATAAAAACACGAACATAATGCATCACATTTTGCAGGCCACGGCGTTGTGAAAGAAACCCACGTCGTGGAAACTGGACGGCAGAAAAAAATTCGTCATCACTTTATTCATCCTAGCAGCTTGACCAGTGTCGTAGTGGGTTAAGACTCTTCTACGTAAATATACTGTCCTACTTTAACCTCTCTCCCTCCAACATACCCCACACTTATCCTTAATTGTGGGTTTCGACTCATGACTTTAACTAAACCTTGACTTGACTAGACAAACACGACTCTTGACTCAGCCTTACTTCCTTATGAAAATTCCAATGCTAATCTGAAAAAGGAACAACCCAAAAGAAATAAAAGAGTAACATAATAGTCTAACAAAGTCTTACATCACAAACCAAATTCAAACATAAAAGAACACTCCTTAAAATAAAACAAAAGAAACTAAATAGAAAAGAAATCAATCATCATCCCCTCGTCCTTGCACTTCACTCGGTCCTTCCCCATCATTCCTCGGATTCCAAAGCTCCTCCCATGTTGGAAAACAAGGATAATGAGGTGGCATAGATGGTGGCCGGGTCACACCCAAATGTGAATAAATACCCTCAGTAAGCTGGGTATGATAAATGGCATTTCCCCGGAGGTTATCCAAATAAGTTCCCACCCGACTCTGAAAAGGGTCAGTGGGTACTCCTTGTACATGTTGCGGAGCAGCACGCTCTCTCTCCATCTCTCCTCAAGCTCAAACATAACTACGCCGAGGTCTGGCTGGTGGTTGTTTCTCTAGTTGCGCCTCCTCCTGCTCCTCATCTACTGGTGGTATAACAAAACCGCCCCCGACATTTACCACTACCCGCATAACTCCCAAAACTTGAATGGTTAAATCAGTGTCCGGGAATCGGGTAAGATTCCTCACAAAGTCGTGAGTCAAAATATGATATGACCGAGCAAGGCGAGTGACCAAATGTCCTCCCGTAATCGGACTCCCGAGCCTAGAATTAGCCGTTTTCTTCCCCATGAACCTCGCAAGCATATATGGTAAATCATAGCAAACCCCGGGGGTAATAAGACTCCACAGATAGAACAAATTCTTAATAGGAACTTTATCGCCATGATACTTGTGATTTATCGAAAAAGTGATAAGGCGATGTAGAAATCGGTAAACGGGGTTCCGAATTTGTGACTCACTAGAGTCAAGAGTATTATACTCATGGTTGGCAATACTCCGCCAGAACTGGACATCCATAATGTCGGGATTAAAATCCCAAACACACCCATGCAAAAATGGTATGAAGAACGGAGATTGAGTCTCCACTTCCGTATAAAGTCCCATTCGCCAAGCAAATTCTCGAAGACTACACTCCCTATAAATGCCGCCCAACCGGAACACTAGTGCCCGATTATAATTAAAGTCAATGGTGCGTTCTTCGAAGACTACGGTAGAGAAAAACTCCATCGATAATTCCAGATACACTGGTTCTTGAATCGCGAACAAGTTCCTCCACCCGTGACAAGTAAAGGAAAAATGGTCCCCCTCGTATATTTTTGTCCAATATCATTCTAATTCAGCAACCACTCCAACACCACCAAGCCATCCCCAATCGACAATCAGAGCTATCACAAACTCCCTGTTGTATAACCATCCCAACCGATTTTCATATGTAGTCAATAATGGTCGGGGAATGTTTCATGGAAACCGATATAAAGGATGAATACTCGCCACATCAATTGGATTCTCCTCCTGTGGAACAGCCCTTCTAGGTCCCATTTCTGTAAACAAAATTAAACCAAAGCAACAAACACCCAAAGCATTAAAAAAAATTATTCTTTTTACCCAGGAGTCACGATGTGGCTTAGAACGCCACGTTGTGAGACGCAATCGGGACGTAGGTTTAGATCGGTCACCGTATACACGATTTTAACCAAAAACAATACTTGGGGTTTGTGTTTATTGTTATTCAAAGGACATGCAACCTAAAAACAGTAACCAATTTCAACCAATTTCGGAAATCTCATCATTCACATAAACCCTAACCATGAAAATATATAAATTGTAAGCAATAACTACAATTAATGGATGAAATGCATACCAGATGGAGGTAGAAGACAAGAAATGCGAAAGATTTGGAAGACAAATTGAAGAAGTCGGCTGTGGGACCTTGCTTCCGTTCGTGAGGCAGTAAACAAATGGGGAACAATTGTGTCGTCAAACGGTTTAAGAAATGGTCCCCCCCCCCCCCCCCCCCCCGTGACTTTTTAAAGGCCACGTCGTGGCAGGCTTTACCATGTCGTGGGTTTTAAAAGAACATAATCTGTTAAATTTTTCATATTATCCCCGTAATTATCCTGAAATCATGACGTGGTATTGTCACACCACGACGTGGCGTTTGTCTGGACAAAAAAATGAGTAACGAGTTTTAATTATTTACTTTGTATTCCATTTATTAATTAAAGCCCCCCACAGCTAATCCTTACCAAGTATTGGTTATTAGACGATGAGTTGATATCTTTCCTAATTAAAACTCAAAAATTAAAAGAAAAGAAAATGCAAACCAAGCTCGGGTTGCCTCCCGAGAAGCGCTTCTTTTGGATGGAGTCATGAGCTGGACTTCGTGCCTCCTACGTTGAATCTTCTGAAGAGTCCATCACCAGCTGGACCTTTTGTTCCTTGAAACGCCTCTTGTAATCTTGCACACGTCTTTTATATGCCTTTTTCGAATTCTCTTTTTTAGCCTTTACACCGTCTTCATCAAGCTTGCATTTGGTCCCTTTAGTATTTAATTTTTCTTCACTCTTGAGCTCCATACTATTCGTCTCTTCTTTCACCATTTGCCTTGTCATCTTTGAAGTAACCTCTTCTTCATCACTTGTCATCTCATCATCTTCCTTGCTCACCCAAGAAGGTGGACTCTTGTAAGCAATAACTTCAACTAAATAGGGAACAGATGCTCTTGGTTTTGTTCTTTTGACTTGATGAATTGTCTTGATCTCTTCTTCCATGAGCTTCTCTAATTATTCAAGTTCATTGTCTTCATTAATGGTGAACACCTCTTCTTGAACATGATTCCTTTGAAAGCCATCTTCTATCCCAAAAATTTCTTTTTCATCACCAACCCTCAAGGTGAGCTTAGACTTGCGAATATCAGCAAGAGCTCCATCAGTGTTAAGTAATGGACGACCAAGGATAATTGGAACATTGGGATCTTCTTTCATATCCAACACTACAAAATCTATTGGAAAAACAAAATTTCCAATTTTACTAAAATATCCTCCACAATGCCCCGGGGCTATGTCACTGAACGGTTCGCCATGTGAATAGTCATTATTGTAGCCTTCATCTTCTGAATTTCCAACTTCTGATAAAATGAATAAGGCATCAAATTAATGCTAGCCCCAGAATCGGCTAAAGCATCAACCTTCATATTGTTACCAAACTCACACGGAAGAGTGAGGCGTCCAGGATCCCCCATCTTCTTAGGTATCTCTCCCAAGATTGCTTTTGAGTTTTGCTCACTTAGAATCACGTTAGAATGTTTCTTTAGTTGTTTCCGAGTGGCTAACAGGTCTTGTAAGAACTTCGCGTATTCTGGGATTTTTGCAAGCGTCTCAATAAAAGTGGTATTAATCGGAATACCCTTTATTTGTTGAATAAATTCCAGATGTTCCCTTTCCAGTGGACTGAGATGCGCTCGAGACGGAAATGGTAAAGGAGGTTGATAAACCGGAACGGGCTCAGGCACTTTTTGTTCAGACAAGGGCCACGTCGTGGCCAGACATGTGCCACGTCGTAGTGTAGGTGTTTCAACAACCTCTTCACTTTCGAACTTTGGCTTCTTTGGTTTTGGATCGGGCTGCTGTGGTTCTTCTCCTAATGCCTCCAGGAACTTAGAGATGGTGTCTTCTTCAGTATCTATGGCCATTACATGAGATTGGGTCTTCGTTTCAGGATTTTTCGGGGACAACTTCTCATGAACCAGAGTGGCTAGTTGACCAAGTTGCACTTCAAGATTATTAATGGAGGCTTGTTGATTTTTTATTAAAGCTTGCTGTTCTACCATCAATGCATGATGATTCTTTACCAAAGTTCTTTGTTCATTAATAGCAGCATCAGTAGCCTCGTGTCTCTTTTCCGAGGCTTCCATAAACTTCATCAACTTGGTCTCTAGATCGGGTTTCTTTTCAGCTGGCGGCTGCTCCTTTTGGTAGAAGTCTCGGCTTGTTTGCCTATACTTCTCTTCTTTTTGCTTCTTAAATTCTTCATATGGCAGCCACCCTTTCTTTGGTTTCCTCCAGTCTTCATCATACTTGTCCCCACTCGAGTAGCACACTTGAGCTTTTCTATTCCCAAACTCATCTAAATTGCAGTCCTTGGTCAAGTGTGGCCCACTACACCTCTCGCAACCCACTCTTATGGCATGAATTGAGTGGTACATTTGTGTCAACCTCCGGTCCATATTATTTAGCATAGCCATCATGGCTACTATTTCTTCATTTTGGGCCCCTCCACCGCCTTTGATTCCATCTTGCCTAGGGTTGTGGTACTCGCGAGAGTGCTTCGCGAATTCTTCAATCAACTCCTTGATCTCCCTTGGATTTTTCTTTGTCAAAGGTCCTTGAGAGTCAAGGAGTTTTCTTGTCATAACGTTGACCCCATCATAGAAAATCGACATCTCTTGTTGCACATTAAGATCATGCTGAGGGCTATTTCCTTCTTGAGTTTAGCTATCTTGGATGGCGGCCAAAACTGGTCAAGAAATTGCTCACGCATTTGAGCCCAAGTGGTGATTGTACCCGGTGGAAGTGATTTTAACCACTCTTTAGCAGCTCCCTTAAAAGTAATGGGAAGCATCCTAAGCAAGACGGTGTTTCTGTTGACATTTGGGACATTAAAGTAATCCGCAATATCATTGACTTCATCTAGATTCTTAAAAGCATCCTCATGATCTTTCCCATAAAATGGGATATCCTTCAGTGCAGTCAAGATGTGCCCCTTCAGCTTGAATGTGGCGGTGGCAGGTATTGCGGGTTAGACTAAACCGGGACCCACATCTTCTCGGATCTGCTTCTTGTAAGCTCCCATAGACATCTCCTCAATGTCTGCCATCTCGTTCCTTGGCTCGTTCTCGAGTTCGCTCGTATGTTCTTCAAATTTAGGTTTGGTATCGCATTCGGTTTCGGTTTGGACGGGTATTTGATCCAAGTGTTCAAGCTTGCTCTTGTTCTTTGAGGATGAACTTGACTCTCCTGTCTTCCTTCCCGACTTCCTTGAAAATGTTGACTTTAGTTCTTGTAATGGCGTCTTCTTATCAGTCTTTTTGTGAAGTGCAACTTCTGGATCTTCAATCGGTGGCACCAAAGGTGTGTTAGAGCCTCTGGTCATGAACTCCTGCAAACTAAACAAAACAAAAACATAAAACTGAACTAAAATAGAAAAATAAACTAAAAACTAAAAAAAAAAAAAAAATTCTCAGAAACCACGTCGTGGCACTTATCTGGCCACGTCGTGGACTCTATGACTAAAAAAAATTAAACCTTGCTGGAAAATTAACTTTTTGCGGGTTTTATCCCACAAAAAGGATTGATTAATCTAATGCAACTAAATAAACTAATAAACTAAGCCGTTCCCCAGCAATGGCGCCAAAACTTGGTGTGCACGAAAGTACCCACTAAGTTTAATATTTATAACCTAACAAACTTAGACTAACTATGCACTTATAGGCAGTGTACCTAGTCAGATTACAGTATAGTTTGGGTAAGTCGGGTGTCGATCACAGGGAACGGTGTTATTAATTTATATATTCACTACTAATTTAATCTAATTATTAATAAGCTAAAAATGGTTTGTATCTAATGTTGTAAGTTTAGATGAACTTAATTCTTTAACAAAAACTCAATCAATAAACAAAATACTTATGTTAGTTCGAATCAACTTTCACTCAATGGTTATACATTAGTCAAGACTATTACCATTGGTTACCAATTTAAGAAGTATTAGCAGTTTAATTCTAAACCTACTAATTATTAATCAATTCATGTAAATCTATGTATGGTCACACAATAGTTGACACATAATCAATTATTAAATAAGATTGGAGCTATGAAGATTGATTAATCAAAACACAATTACAGTCATAATATGTGTTCTCTAACACAACTTAATTCAATGATGCAATCACTTATCTAAGATTGGTTTGATCTTAGCTCTAATAAACTAGTGTTCACTTTGTTATCAGGTATTCATATCCATGTAGATTTGTGTTCACTAACTACACAGAACAAGAATTTAAAGCAATTAAATCATTAACTAAACATGCTAGGTAAAATCAATCAACACAAGCATATAACCAACAAATAAAGTCAAATCTTTATCTAATGCATTCAGACCATGAGTTCCAGCTTCATCTAGCTAACAGAAGCAGCTAGATTTAGCTGGACATATTAATAGCTAAACAGTCAAAAACTATAATCAAACACATGTTTAATGTACCAAGTTTATAAAGCAAATTATGAACTTCTTATTCTTTGGTGTTGAAAACCACTTCCAGATCTCTTTTTCTTCTGAATTTCGCCTTCTGGAATCTCTTTCTTCTGCCGAAAAGTCACTTTTTCGTAATGACCAAGAGTGCATAAATATCCTGAAAAATCTCGTGCCACGTCGTAGCTATCTCTGCCACGTCGTGGTTTCCAAGTTATCCGTGTCAGGCAAGGACTCCTTCTTCACGTAATCTTTATCTTCTAGAATACTCATGCCACGTCGTGGTTGTCTCTGCCACGTCATAGTTTTAGTAAGTTCCGTGGATTTCTTCATTTTTTGTGCTTCAACTCTCCAATGTTCCATATATTGTCACTTTTGGTCCCTCTCTTCGAAAATACTTCTTATTGACTGCAAATAACAATTTAAAGTCATAAGTACCATTATTCTAAACATATTACCAACTTATAATAAAAATGTCAAAGGTCGGGCTTCAAAACATGGGAGTTTTATTGAGAAACCGGGCTTTGCAAAGGTCGGGCTTCAAAACCGAAAAGATAAAGTTTTCAGGCTTCTCAAGCACTTCATGGCGTATTCCGGGTGTTTGGTATAATACCGGGGATTTGGGGGAAGTTGAAATGAAAGAAATATTGAAAAAGGGGCAAAAAATGACAAGTTTGCAAAATATACCCGGGAGGTCTCGCACCCTCCTATTTATAGGGACGAGCCTACTGATTCAACGGTTGAGAAGAAGCCACACGTCGCAGATCCGAGGGCTCACAGGGAGGGCTCGCACATGGGTTGCGCGTGCGAAGTGGCTACTTGCAGCTCCTTAGTGGACCGCGGTCTAGTCCAAAGTAGGGATGGTTCGTGGCACTTGCAAGGGTTTGGACGCACGAGAGAAGAGGCACGCGTCGCACTTCTACTGGACCGAACCTCAGACTCGAGAAGATCATGACATGCCTCGCCAGGTGGCTTCGGTGACTCAGCCAATTTCTTGACACATGTCGAATGCGAAGCGAGGACACGTGGCCGAAGTCCACGTGTGCGAAATTCCTCAGTTTTGGGGATTTTTCTCGTTTTTCGCGCCAAAACTTCTAAAATCCATAACTTTCGCATACGAGCTCTGTTTTTTACGTTCTTTATATGCACGCGTAGGTAAATTACGCTCTACAACTTTCGTTTAGACTTCATCGGCTAATTTTGATTTGAATTTTATTATTATTATTTTTAACAGACCGGGACAGGAAATCCGTTAAAAATTCATAACTTTTTCATCCGACATCCGTTTTCGTCAGACTTTTTACCGTTGTGCTACTAATGACGAGACCTTCGATTCTCGTTTAGGTTGTGTCGGATAAAAATCACTCGATCTAAAATTCGAGTTTTAGCTGTCTACTGCTAAGCTGAAACTTCGAAAAATCATAACTTCCTCATACGAAGTCAGATTTGGGCGTTCTTTTTATACATACTCTCGGTTTAACGTGCACTACGAGTTTCATTTAGATTACTAAGGCTAAAAAGTGGTTTATCAAAAACTCACTTTTTATGACATTCGACACCATGCCGGTTTATCATGAAACTTCGACAGGTCATAACTTCTTCGTTATAACTCGGATTTCGGCATTCTTTATATATCTGTAATCCTTGTCACTCCCATGACAAGTTTCTTAATAGATATCGGCTTTATCTAAAATTTAATTTTTGACGCTCATTTTTATTCTTAATTAATTAAATCATAATAATTAAGCATAAAACACATAATTCACATAAAATTCACATAATTCCTTTTCATTTCTTCTAAATGAGTTACAAAGGTTAACCTAGACCATTATGTCAATATTAATGCCTAGCCTAGAAACACGGGTGTTACAAGTGAGGTAGTTGCCAATATGATAGACCATTGCATGCAATTTAAACGTAATCAATCAAAGGGTCTAGGGTATAGTCAAGTGCCTCCTCCTTTCAACCATTCATATCAGTTTCAACCTTTGTCCAAGGAAGAGATTGCCAATGAACCATTCATAGTTTATGGCAAGCCATGTGGTTTTGTTTCGGGAGGATTTATTAATGTTGAAAGTACTAACATTTCTACTTCTCCTGCAGATCAATCCTTAAATCAGTCAAAGCACGAAGTTGAAGGATCTATTTCTGAAAATAAAATTGAGTCTGAACCTGAAGTTTTAGTTTTAAATAAAGACAATAATTTTTCTGATGTTGCAAGTGACAATGTTTTTGTGATGTTTCTACATCTTCTGATACTATTTTGAATGACTTTAAAGTGTCTGATACTGTTTTGAATGATGTGTTTGGAAATTCTAATGTTTGTGATGATAATACTAAAAAACCACCAGTTTCACAAGCTTCTCCATCTAATGCACACTCACTTGTCTCACAACCTAATTGTTGTTCTTGTTCATGTGAGAGAAACAAGGGTGTTGGTATGGAAAACAAATATGAACAATGTAGTACAAGTTTTAACAATAACAAACAGATTTGTTTCAATTGTGGTATTGGTGGTCATATAGCTAGGAATTGTCCAAACCGAATGTTTGTACATTTTGAGTCACCAAGAGGAGAGAACGAATTCAGAGGAAGGTCTTTAACTAGAAAGTCCTCTAGAACTCGTTCTCATAATGATGATTGGAAGGACAATCGGAGTAGAAAACGGGTTGTTTTTCAAAAGCATAAAAAGGTCTTTCATAACAAAGTCCCAAGCAGTTTGCCAAAACCGAACATGGCCAAGCCAAGGTCGGTTTCGTCAAGAAGCAGTAATGGGTCTTCAACCAATTCTGGTAGAAAATCCAAGTGCTCCAAGAAAACTGATAAAAATCTAATTTCAAAACCACCGGGGATTGTTAGAAAACCTAATTATCAATGGTTGCCCAAATTAACCTCCAATCCATCATCTGTGTCCTCTGAAAAGTTATTAAATGGTGATAGATCTGAAAAGGCATCGGGACAACCCAGTAAAATAATGACCTGGGTTCCCAAATCTAAATAAACCCGTACATTTTACAGGAACAGTTGCGGGGGAATGTCGTCAGACCTTTGTTCGTCGACAGCGGCTGGTCCCGGCATATGACAGGAGATATCACCCAACTGCATAACATTCAATCTTTTAATAGTGGATATATTTCCTTTACAGGTGGATAAGATGGAAAAATCACTCAAAGGGGAACCATCACAAATGGGGTGTTAAGTTTCGAGAATGTCAACTTTGCTCCCGAATTGAAGCATAGTTTGTTGAGTGCGTCTCAGATATGCGACAAAGGCTATTCTACACATTTCACTGAAAAGGAATGTATGATTCTCAAGCCAGGCTTTGTCATCCCGGAAGAGTGGATTCTTGTGAAATCTAAAAGGGATGGGAATGCTTACATCATAGATATGAATAGCAATCTTCCAGAACAAGTTACATGTCTCTTTTCAAAGATCTCCGAACAAAATGCAATGCTATGGCACCGAAGACTCGGTCATGCTAACGCCAAGAACTTGAATCGTCTTGCAAAGAACGAGAAGGTCTGTGGGTTGCTAGTCAAGGACTTTATCACGTTTGAGAAGTGTGTGTCATGTGCCCAAGGTAAGCATCACAGAAAACCACACCTGCCAAAACAGGTCAACTCAATTAGTCAGGTGCTTCAATTACTACATATGGATCTGTTTGGACCAGTAAACGTTCTCAGCATCAACATAAATTCATATTTTCTGGGTGTGATTGATGATTTCTCTCGTTTTATGTGGGTTTTCTTTCTATCCAACAAAGATGGAGTTGCTGATCTAATTAAGAAATTCATTGTATTGATTGAGAATCAAACTAACAACCGGGTGAAGGCGCTTTGTACCGACAACGGAACAGAGCTCAAGAATTCTGTACTCGATCATTTTTGCGCAGAAAAGGGTATCATGCATCAATACAGCTTTGCTCACACACCTCAACAAAATGGTGTTGCTGAGAGGAGAAACAGAACTTTAAAAGACGCTGCAAGGACGATGCTGTGTGACTCCAAACTACCAGTTTTCTTTTGGGCCGAGGCAATAAACACTTCTTGCTACGTTCAGAATCGCGTGTTGATCAACAAAGCTCAGATGAAGACTCCGTATGAGATTCTATATGGTCACAAGCCTTTAGTCAGTCATTTCTGTGTATTTGGTTGCCCTTGCACCCTTCTTCACTTAGAGACCAACCCGAAGTTTAATGCCAAAGCCGATGACTGTTACTTCGTAGGGTATGCTTCTCGCACCACTTATAGGGTCTACAATAAGAAGACAAAGCAGGTTCTAGAATCTTATGGCGTGCGCTGGTTGGAAGAAAATGAGACGGATGCTCGAGTAGGTCCGGATTGGTTGTTTGATTACACATCACTTTTCAAATCCATAAATGTGTTTCGGGTAGCTCATCTGGATCTATCTCCGGTTCGAAGAATGTTTCTGAAGACGAAGACGAATAAGTTGTCTACAAACCTCCAACGGTATCCTCTTCACAACTTGAGGGAGAGTCGTCTGCTTCTCCTGAGGGGGAGTTTCCCGCTTCGCCTGAGGGGGAGTCATCTGTACATCATGATAGTCCAAAATCTCCATTTCAAAATGATACTCCTGATGCTGAAACTACACCACTCACTCCTATAGAAAGAGAGTTCATGTCTAAAGATGCTTCCGCTGTTACTTCAACCTTTATGGAGCTACTCTTTCCTGAAGATATTTCAAATGATTTTGTGGCAGAGTCGTCTGGCGCGGCTCAATCAGCAAATGAAGGAGGTGTCAATATTGACAATCTTCTTGTCTCGCTTAATGATATTAGCCAGGAAATACCTTAAGGATTCAACGTGATCATCCGATCGATAACATCATTGGTCAGCTGAGCGATGACGTTAAAACCAGAAGTCAAAGTGGAGATGTCAATACCTGTCTTTACTCTTGCTTTATCTCTCAAATAGTGCCCAAGAATGTTGAAATGGCTCTGAATGAACCCAGCTAGGTAGATGCAATGCATGAAGAATTACATCAATTTGAAAAACTCGGGGTTTGGAAGTTGGTTGAGTTGCCAAAGGGCAAAAAGTCTCTTGACACACGATGGGTCTATCGAAACAAGCAGGATGATTCAGGGGTTATAGTATGAAATAAAGCTAGATTGGTGGTTCGCAGGTTTCGACAAGTTGATGGTCTTGATTACACTGAAGTTTATGCTCCAGTAGCTCGCTTGGAGGCTATTCGTATCTTCCTTGCATATGCCTCTTACATGAACTTCACCGTTTACCAAATGGACATCAAGACTGCCTTCTTGTATGGCAAGGTCAAGGAAGAAATCTATGTTGATCAACCCCTTGGGTTCGTTGACTCGAAGTTTCCTAATCATGTCTACAAGTTGGACAAGGCATTGTATGGGTTACATCAAGCTCCTCGAGCGTGGTATACGACTTTAACAAAGCATTTGCTCGAGAATGGATTCTCTCGTGGCATTATCGATCAAACTTTGTGATGGGTTTTAGCTATAAGAACACCCTATGTGCTCATACAAACACTAATTCTTGGATCTAGGTTTCTCTATTGTACATGCAATTCATCCAAGACTATAAAACCTAGATCTAGCATATGATAATCAATATAACATATAAATTAGGGTTTAGATCATACCTTGATTGTTATGTAGCAATAACAATCTCAAATCCTCCTTGTAATGACTTTAGAAAGCTTAGAGTCACAAATGTCACTCCTCTAATGGTTCACAAACACCAAGAGCAAGAGGATGAAGAAGAGAAGAGAAGGAGGCTGCCCAAAACGTGTAGAAACCCTAATCAATTAGTTCACCACGTTTTTGGGGCATAAGGGTTCTTTAAATACCGAGGCTATGAGGGTTATCTAACAAGGAAACCCTAATTTGGATGCTTAAGCCCTAAGCAACCCATGGGCTCCTTCCTTAAAGGCCTTGGACGATTTCTAATGGGTTTCCCCATAGAATTCGTCCACCCCTTTAATATGGATTCCATTAGCTCAATATTCAACTATCATACAATTGACAGTTCAAGTCCCTTAAGTTCAATTAATGTCTTTTAGTCACAAACTTAATTACCAATTAATTCTTGACTAATATTAATTAAACAATATGATTTCTCCTTTAATATATTATTCTCATAATATATTAATAAATCATATTTAATCCTTTCTCTCCATAATTCATCCTATCAAGTTGCTTTGGTGAAGGCAACCCAAAAGGACCATGCACCATCGGGTCAAGTACATACCAAAATAGTTATGGACTTAGACACTAATCCAACACTTTGTTTATCAATCATGTCGGTAATGATCAGATTCTGGTTCAAATCTATGTTGATGACATTATCTTTGGGTCGACTAGTCCGCAGCTTTGCAAGGAATTCGAAGGTGTAATGAAAAGAGGTTCGAAATGAGTTCATTGGGGGAAATGACCATATTTTTGGGGCTTCGGGTCAAACAAAATTCAACCGGAATCTTGCTACATCAAGCCAAGTATGTGGAGGATATTCTTGAGAAGTTCGGGTTTCACGACGCTAAATCTGCATCAACGCCAATGGTTGAAAGACCTCTTCTGACTCCAGATCCTGATGGCGAATCCGTAGATCAGACACACTACAGATCGATGATCGGATCGCTGATGTATCTTACTGCAAGCCGACCTGACATCATGTTTGCAGTTTGTCAATGCGCACGTTAACAGGCTAATCCTAAACTTTCACATCTTATTGCTATCAAAAGAATTTTTCGGTATATCAAAGGTAGCCCAAAATTGGGTCTTTGGTATCCAAAGAATTCTGAATTTGATTTATATGCTTTTGCTTACAGTAATTATGGAGGCTGTGCGCTGCACAGGAAATCTACTTCAGGAGGGTGTCAATATCTTGGTGACAGACTAGTGTCATGGCAGTGCAAGAAGCAACACACTGTCTCAACCTCAACAGCGGAGGCAGAATACGTTGCTGCATCTGCCTGTTATTCTCAAGTTATCTGGATCCAACATCAGTTGTTGGACTACGGTATGAAATACTTAGAAACCCCCATTTACTGTGACAATGAGGCCGCAATTCAAATTGCCAAAAATCCAATCCAACATTCTAAAACCAAACACATCGATATTAAAATTCTTTTCATCAGAGACTGTTATGAACGTTCACTAATCCGGCTGGAACAGGTTCCCACTGCTAATAATGTGGCGGATCTGTTCACTAAGCCTTTTAACAAAGCTCGTTTCGATGTGCTTGTGGGATTTCTGAAAATGATTCGTTTTGAGGATTAAGTTTTTTTGTTTTATTTTTTTTCTTAATTCTTCTAAATTTTTAAATTTATTTTTGTTTCTATAGGTAGGTTAGTTAAATTTGCGCATTGTATTTTTCTCTTATTTTTATTCTCACCCATGCACAAATTTAGGGGGAGAAATAATCAAAAATCCAAAAACAATAGAAATTTCAAAAATCCAAAAACAATAAAAAATCTAGAAAATTAAAAATATTGCTGATAGTCTTGTTTGTAGGTGTTGTGACGGGAAATGAAATTAGCAAGTGATAACGGGCAATCTGAATCTGCGTAACGTACCTAAGTTGAATTGTCTACGCTCTGTGCTCGATGCGCTGGTAGGCACAAAAGATTTTAAATAGACTTGACTAGGGAGAGTTGAACATAAGGAATTCAAGGACTTGAAAAACATTGACCTAGTTAGATCCGTTTAGCCTGACAATACGACGCTTGGATAGGTTGAGCAGGGAGATATACACGGGAATCTAGTGGTCACACTAAAGAACCCGTATCTAGAACTGTGGATTCACTTTTCCTTGATGTGCGGATGTTGTCCTTAATTCTGGTTTTAATGGGGTGACTGGGGAATTCCGATAAACTAGGTCTGTAGAAGGTTATTTTCTTGCTTTCTATATGTTAGTCATATGTTGCCTCCTCTGCGTGATCGAAAGATCCGACCTGGACTGTAACATATGCAATTATATCTCTCTGCATCTTCTCTCTATGCAATTCTTTTTATCTGTTAGCCATATACTGTCTCCTCTGTGTGACTCATAATCCGACCTGGTACACAGTATATGCATCATTCTCTTCTCAATCCCTCTAAAAACTTCAGTTAGTCATATGTTTCATCCTCTGCGTGACTGGAAGAGATCTGGCCTGGATGTATAGCATATGCACTCTAAATCTATTTTCTCTCTTAATAATTGACTGCTCATCCGGTGTAAGGAGTATTCTGGAAGTCCTTGATGGTTGGAGCATATCTGGAAGCGGGAAACACGTTCTAGTACAATTAAAATTGAACACATACAGATTGTTTGTAGATCTCACTGCTCAATTTAGGTGGACAACAATATCCCTGGTCGTCGTCAGCTAAATGGTCCCTAGGAAATTTATTTAAGAATAAGGACTAAAATTGTCATGTTATTGGTAAATTGTCCAAAATTATGTCACAAATGTTTCGTGCTTAAGTGGACCACAATACTGGCGATCGATCAGACGAAGACGTGAAAATAAGGGTACCGACAAGCAAAATAGGGCTGTCCAACAACTTTGATCCCAGTGTCATAAATTTATTATCAGTAATTAAATTCTTATGTTTTGTTGTGTAATTCATTTGACTTTTTTTAATTTTTTTTTAATTTTTCTTTTTTTTATTTTATTAATTGTTAAAATTTAACTGTCAATTTTTAATTTTTAAATTTTACAAATTAATTTTATTTTACTTTATTTTATTTTATTTTTAATTTTAGTTTTAATTTTAATCCTCAAAAAGATTTGTTTTTAAAATTTTTGAAAAACTTACACTGTATCTTACACTGTATGGCCAACAGGTAAAGGGTTCTTGGGTATTTAAAGAGTTTATAGCCAGAATCATCCTCATTTCTCTGATTCCAGCCGCAAACACTCCCCATCTCTTTCTCTCTTCGAAAAAAATTGTGCTTTTTAGTGAAATTGCTCTGATAGCTTCAAAGGTACCATGATTTCGACCGTGAATATGTATTTCTTTCAGTGATTAACCGTTTTTTGAGCCTGAAATCGACGAAAAAGGATGTGTCGGAGTATACGGCCCAAGCTTATGGCCGTAAGGAGCTTACGACCGTAAACTCAGTTTCCGGCCACAGGCTTGCGGTCACGAGTTTACGACCGTAAACTCCTATTGAGCTTAAGCCAGTCGTTGACCGTAAACTCCCAACTAATCATGAAATTTAATTTTTTAATTAATAATTCACTCTTGGGCTCAAAATTAAATCATTTAAAGCATTATTTGATCAAGTTTCTCTCTTGTCTTACTTGGTGTGTTTTAGTGCAGATAAAATGGCAGCTTTAAAATTTGCAGATATGCACAACCTGGCTATGGTTCTCGTTGATCCTCCGTTGGCCCATGGGGACTTCAAATCGATGATTCACGGATTACGAGAATGCTGTCTGGCCTCTGCCATCACTATGAACATGGTTGTCTACCAGAAAACCATTCGGGAATTCTGGCAGACTGCCAAAATGACAAGGGACGATGATGGAGTTGTCACTGTGAATGCGATCGTTCAGGGATGCAAGATTGTTATCGATGAGACCTTTGTGAGAGAGACCCTGTTGATCAACGACCTTCCGGCCTTTCCCACGGAGATTGGTATTAAAGATGCTCAAAGAATATTAAGGAAGATGGGGTATGAGGTTGATTCTCCACCAACAATGAAGAAACTTCTGCCGCCCTATTGGAGATTTCTAGCCCACGTGTTCGTGAGCTGCATCTCCAGCAGAAGGTCCGGTGCTGATGAGATATCCCTGAGAAACACTGGTACTATTGTTTCTCTCGCTTCGGGGATCGGCTTCAACTTTTCTAGGTTTATGCTGGATGAGTTTGTGGTCAACATTAATGCCACTACTCGGGATACTTTCCTAATGTACCCTCGGTTCGTTCAGCTCTTCATCAATAAGCAATTTCCCAACGTGGTAAAGGATGGAGAAACACTCGATATGAAGTCTTTGGGCCCTCATACCATAGGGCTCATTAAACAAAACCGCAAGGGGAAGGTGGTCTTTCAGGGGTTGTATCCATTGGTCAAGTTCGGACGATTTGTTGAACCGAACGAAGCCACCGAATCACATGGATCTTCGGCCAAGATTTCATCGGAGCACACTTCGTCGAAAAAGGTGATCTCAAAAGGAGATATGATCACCGTGTCGGATCAAGAAGGAGAAGAGACTGTTGCTCCTGCTGTGTCAGTTGCAGAGGAGCATGACCTTCAAACTGTCCAAGTTGAAGGAGATTAGAATGAAGGGTCTTCTAAGAACACTGCTGAGCCTAATCAATTTGAAGACCTTGATCTCAAAGGTTTCGACAGAGATGAGATTCCAACTAATTTTGGAACTAATGATGATTTTCTGTCAAACGTCAACCTTAACTCGCTGCTAGATAATCTCAGTGATGTTTCTCACACGGCAACGGAGAGTAGGGATTCGGAAGACGCTCTCGAATCAATCCTCATTACTACAGAACAAGTGGTTGTCTCTACAATTCCAATGGTGACAATGTCAGGCATTCCTCCCCTTGACATTGTTTCACCTACATCTGAGCCACTTCAGGGTGATTTCTCAACAAACCAGACTTCGCAGCCTCCGTCCAAAAGAAGACGACGAGATCCTAGATTCGGGCATCTGGATTCTAGCTTGTCTCAGGGCTTGCCATTCACTCCAACTACCACTCCTGCTATTGTAACTACATAACCTTTACGTGAAGGCCCTAGCACATTATTTGAAGCCGGTGGCTCCTCTGTTCCACCAGGATTCTCTCCTCCAAGAATAGATCTCGATGCACCCTCTGTGTGTTTGGCCTTGCATCTTGCTTAGGAACAAGCTACCGCACCTTCCTCTAAGGGCAAAGGAATTACTTTTGGAGAAGGTCAGTCAAGAGAAGATGACTCCGTGATAGATGAGCTTCAGAAAAGAGTGAATGTGTTGGATCGGAAAAATATTGAGTTAAGCATTTGTGTTGAAGATCTCTTGAGTGAGAATACGAATTTGAAGATTCAAGTTTCTGATCTCCAAGAAGATAAAGCAATCAAGTCCAGGCAAATCTCTGAGCTCCAAGATCATTTCAATCTTTTGACCTCCAGCTACTTTAATCTCAAGAAGAAGCTTGAAGAAGACTTTGGTGATAAGTATAAGGCATTCGCAGATGAGCATAGAATCGATCTTCATTCTCAAGCTCATCCTGTTGTCGTGCCAACTGCTCAGACTTCTCAAGTGGTGAATCATTTTGAAGAAGAACCTGCTCATGCCCCACATGTTGCAGAGATTATTCGAGATAAACAAGACAAAGCTGCCAAGAAGGGAAAAATCTTGTTCAAGAGGAGTTCCGACAAGAATGCACCAGGAAATCAATCCACAATCACTATTACGGATCTCAAATCCGTAAGGTTTAGAGACACGTATGGTGATCGGTCAGTAATCATATCTTGGGGTTTTCATGATCCCCTGAAAATGTGGATTGTTCACAGAAAGAGCGGCAATATGGAGCTCTATAAAGATTGCCATGATTTTAACTCTTGGACCAGGGTGGATCTTTCAGATCTATCTCAATCTCCATTTTCAAACCCGACGGATAATCAACAAGCAACTAACTTCAAGCACTTTCTTGAAGATCAAGTGAAGAAGGCTTTTCCAGCTATGAAGACTGTTGAATCTGTAATAATGGATCATCTTGACGTCATTGATCCCAAAACTGGTAATCCACTACAGGTGGTGATGTTGTCTGCTACAAATCAGGTCAAACAAATTCCCATGCTTCAAGATTATCCGGATGGATCCTTAAGCTCTATGCTCTACTAAGTATTTGATGAAACCACAACATCTGTTGTCATCAAACTTAAGGAGGGGTGCATTCATTTATATGACAGAAGGGATTTGTTCCAGTTTAGCAAATGGGACATTCATCATTTGAGCCATTTTCAGATCAAAGTTGTTGAGGAGATATTTGAGTCTGCCACGAAAGAATACACTAATATGGTTGCTGAGATTATAAACAAGCGGATGTGGAATGGAGCTCTGGGGCTAGATGATGTGATGATCATGGACAAAGATTGACTTCAAGCTAGCACCAAACCAAGGGGGAGATTGAAGGGTCTAATTAATGGTTTGGTCTAGGCTTTCAATGTAATAGGTTCTTTTGAGTCAATATGCATTTTTTTGGTAGTTTGTGTGTAGTTTACGGCCACCTAAGAGTTTACGGCCGTAAGCCTGTTTACGGTCGTAAACCCAAGGCCGACCCAGGTCCAGTACATATAGAGGTGTGCTAGGTCTTTTGTCAGTTGTTGATGCCTCAGAGTTCACGGCTGCTTTCACCACAAGTTGTACCGGACGTTATTCCTAATAGAAAAGCGTGTGCAAGCTTGTTATCATTCTTGTTTCTACTTATTCTTTATAGTTATTGATTGTGTTTGTTATTTGATCACTGGTAAGATCCGTTTTAGGACCTTACAATTGGTATCAGAGCAAAACCAGTGTCAAAAGCATCCTACAATCGAATTTTTGACCAGGTTCTTATTTGTTTGCGACTGAAGTTGGTGTTTGCTGCGAAAGGGTTTCATTTTAGTTGCACTACAGGCAACCTCTTAAATGGTTTAATTTTAGTTGCACTAGAACGCGTTCCCCACTTCCCGATATACCCTGGTTATCAAGAGCTTCCTAAGGACTCCTTACTTTAGGTGAGTAAACAATTATTAAGGAGGAAGTCAGATTTAGAGATCGATGCATATATTGTGTCCCAGGTCGGATCTATTTCAATCACATAGAGGGGACAACATATGACTAACAGAGATAGAGGGATTGAGAGGTAGAATGTTGCATATGGTGTGTCCCAGGTCGGATCTTCCGATCACGCAGAGGGTACAACATATGGCTAACAGATAGAAATAGTTTCATAGATAAGAAGGTGTGTAGAAATAGAGTTGCATATGTTGCATTCCAGGTTGGATATTCCGATCAAGCAGAGGAAGCAACATATGACTGACAGATAGAAAGCAAGAAAATAATTTCCTACAGACCTACTTTATCATAACCCCCCGGTAGCCCTATCAGAACCAGAATTAAGGGTATAAGTTCGTACATCAAGGAAAATTTGAACCACTACTCTAGATGTGTATTAATTTAGTGTATCATGTAGGTTCCCGTGTTTATCTCACTACTCAATCTACCCGAGTGTCGTATGGTCAGTCCAAACAATCCTAACTAAATCCACACTATCAAATCCTTCGTGCCTACCAGCACATTGAACACAGAGTCTAGACAATTCAGATTCACTCCTTTACACATGTTTTAGACTGCCCGTTATCACTTTCTTGATATCACTTCCCAAACAATACCTACTAAAGAAAAACTATAAAAGATTATCTTTAAAACAAATCAGATTAAGGTAAACTTAGGAGTATAGAGAGCACAGCGCAAACCGTAATTCACCGATTGAATCTGCATCTAGAAGGTCTGAGAACGGCACGCATAATCTCAGAACAGATCCGAAAGTTCTTCATGTCATTAAGCACTAACCCGTGTGATCCCTTCCTTTCTTCCCTTCCCACAAAGGACACATACTCTCAAACAAAATTCAGAGTGTTGTACAATTGAGAGATTCCTCGTATCATGTGCCTGGAACAACCACTATCAACAAACCAAAGTCTGATGATATGCCTTCATAGCTACTCCAACACAGAGCGGGATCAGTTGGTTTTCGGAACCCAGTCCAATTTGAAACTGGTTCGACCTTTGTTATTTTTGCAGGGTACTCTCTCCCATGACATATCCTGTTTATCACAAACACAAGATGAAGAAATATTAGATTCATTAGTGGATTTGGGAGATTAATACTTCGGAACCCATTTGTAGCTGGGTTTAACCCATTTCTTTTTAGATCTGATGGGTGGCTCAGTAGTTGCTTTTGAACTCCAAGCCGATCTTCGAGATTACTTTGATTTTGGCTTCACGGGAGCATCTCTTGGACTGGACTTCTTGGCTGGCAATCTCTTCTTGCCTTTGGGATTTGGATTCTTGGCCTTCTGCACGTTCCAGTCACCATTGTTTGAATGTGACCTTGAGAGGTTTCTTTTGGAGTATCTCCCTCTTGGCGGGTTCTGCCACCCTTGTGCATAGTGGGGAACGTATGCGTGATTAGGACAATTTATGGAAATGTGTCCAGGTGTTCCACAGTGAAAGCAAGTCTTTTTCTTCACTGGGAAGTTGTTTCTTCCTACCCTTGGTGGAGTGTCCATGCCTTGTTTCTTATTGTTCCCACAAGCACACTTGCAGCAGGCTGGCTGTTTCACTTGATTTGGTGGCTTGTATTTCTCAATAGCAGGTTGATCAGAAGCAGTTGCGTTTGAAGCAACAGATTCAGAGTTCAAGGAGACATTGGTTTGTTCAATGGTGTTCTCCTTGTTCTCATCCTCTGCTACTTTACCTCCTGACATAAATCCAGCTGGTTTGCCATATTGAAGATGTGCCTCCCTGTCAATTTCTTCCTGTGTCATAGGGATGGATGTGTAGTTATGATTGAAAGATGGAGGAACACTATCATACCCTAGACCTTTTTTCTGGTTATTTTTAAATTGCAAACAATGGTCTATCATGTTCGCAGCTACTTTGCTTGACAAATCAAATTTTCTAAAATCAAAATCTACAGTTACAAATTTGCTTTTTAATGTGTCAAGCTCAGCAGTTAATTCAGCAAGTTTTCTCTTAACATAGTCATAATTTTCACATTTATTACTATAGTCTTCCTGAAGCCTCCTAAATTCTTTGATTTTTGCTTCTAATTCAGCCTTTAGGGGTTTCTGTCCTTTCCTGAGTTGATATCCTTCGTATTTTAGGTCCTCGACTTCCCTTTTTAGCAAATCATTATGTTCGTGAAGAATTTTAATCATATCTTCACAAGATGGACTACATGAAACTTCATTGACCGGGATGTTTGCGGAACTCATTGTTTTTCCACACTTCAAAGCGTCAACTTCTTCAACTACAGCAGCAAGACTAAGACGATTGAGATCTTTTGTCTTCTTGATAACAGCCACGTTCATATCCAATGATTTTGGAAGTGAATTCAGTAGGTTTTTGTTTATCTCGGATTAAGTTAAGAAGATCCCATCTATATTCATCTCAATAGTAAGTGTAGTAAATCGTTGTAACTGAGCTTCCAGGGTTTCTCCAGGGATATAATTGAACATGTTGAACTTTTGTGTTAACATATTCTGACGACTCTCTTTCATGTCTTTAATTCCCTCGTAGACCTCAAAAACCATTAAAAGCACAACTAGAAGCCAAAATCAAACTGAAAATCAAAATTTGAAAATCAAAGTTTAAAGTCAAAGGTCAAATTTTAAAAGTCAAAGTCAAAATTTTAAGTAAAAAGTCAAAATTAAAAGTCAAAACTTAAAAACTAATTTTTTTTTGGTTGAAAATGGAATTTAAAAATAAAAGAAATTGATTTTGGGGTAAAAGAGTCAAATTTGCAAAATTAGGAATTGGAAACGACTCCTTTTGAATTAAATTTCGAAGGAATGAAGCAAGATGCAGCCTAGTTGAGTTGGTAAGGTGCCTTGGAAAGATGAACCAGGGGACCCAAGTTCAAAACTTGGCAACCCCAAAAACGTTCCCCCTTTTCTGTAAGTAAGCACACTGGTGTTAAACTATATGATTTAAACAAGCGAAATTTTTAATGAGTTGTCTTGTAGCTCAACCGGTAATGCGCATGGTTTGTCAATCAGGGACCTGGGTTCGAATCCAGGCACCCCCAAAACTCCTTTCTTCTTTTTTTAAGTATACATTGCGGATGGTCAAAGACTCGTTGGGCCGTGAACTCCTGACCGCAAACACGATTGGGCCATAAACTCCGGCCACAAACTCACCGACCGTAAACTCCGACTGTAAACCCTTCAAAGGCCGTAAACACTGCTTCAAATCAGGAAAAAAAACGCCATTTTTGCTCTAAAACTCGATCCAGAACTCGTTTTTATGAATAACACGAAGAACAACCCCCCCCCCCCTAATTTTTAGAGATCTATCCAAAACTGCAAGAATCCTTCCAAAATAAGATCAAATAAGCTCCTCATCTGACAAAATTGACTGATACAAACCAAGCTCTGATACCACTTGTAAGTCCCCAAAATTCTTGAGTATCAATCAGATCCGTTTGATGGTGTGGAATCCCAATCAAACGGATGATGTCAGATCAAAATAGAAGATAATGAGAAGAAGAAGAAGATGATGAATCTTTAATGTATTGATGATATGATTGCAGTTCCTAACACAAGATTCACTTTCTCTCTTTAGAACACACCTTAAGTTTCACACACTTAAGCTCCTCTCTTCTTTTTTTTACATACACTCCCCACCCTTTACACCTATATTTATAGGGAACATGGGCCGAACACAAGTTCACGACCGTGAACGGGTTTACGGCCGTAAACCCGTTTACGACCTTACACACCAACCTGGCCGTGAATACAGCCACAAACACATATTACACTACAGAAAAATACAGTTGCCTAGAAAAGCAAAGTATAAACCATAATTTTGATCCAACAGTGGTCGAGTTAATTATATTCAAGAAGGGTTATATGTCATATACATACCATGAATCTTTGGTGGAATAGTACGAGCGTGTACCCTTATAAGTAGCAGATTCCCAGTGTTCGAATGTCATCTTGGGTAATCGGGGTTGGATCAGGGGCTTGTACGATGGAATCATGTCTAAGTTTCAGTAGCCTTAGTATTTGTGCTTGGAAGAGCATTCAAGATTTCAGAGAGAAGAGAGAGTTGTTGCTGAAGTTTTGGTTAGATTATCCATCCTTTGGAGTCCAAGATCTAAGCGTGATATCATTTTTAAGCATCTGGAGTCATTGATGTTGTTGGGATTCAAGAAGTGTTAGCTGGTTTTCAGGAGTTGTGGTTTTTTGGGAAGGGTTACTTATGGTGCACTAGTTTGGTAGGCACCGGTCGTTAGCAGATTGATCATTGGAACGTAAGAAGGATTAGGAGTCCTTCAATTTTCATGTGTCAAGTGGACTTAGTTGAATCTAAGTGGGGGAGAGTCATCCAAGTATCTAGGACATAAGCAAGGGTGAAACTAGGATGCGTTTCACATCCCCATCGGGGAAGGGAAGGCAACCGTAGTGGCTGTCTGAATGTATGATTATGAGGGTGGGGAGTTTGGGAAACTCCCCAGCATCTGGATTACGTCTTCTTGACGACAGATAGCAGGATTTGAGGGAGGGAACTAGGTTGGGTTCCAATTAGTACTTGAGTTCAGTTGGGAGGTTAGACCACATGAGTGCGCAACATTGAGATGTGATCAGATTAGAAAATTAGAGGTAGGATCAAGGGCGCCGGTTGGGTTAGTAGGAAGTGTTGTAAGTCTGCGGGTGTAGCCGTAGCATTCACGAGGTTGTCAGATAGTGTTGGAAGTGTTGTAAATCTATGGGTGTAGCCATTTCATTCGCGAGGTTTTCAGATAGTTTTTGAAGCGTTGTAAGACTGCGGGTGTAGCCGTAGCATTCACAAGATTGTCAAATAGTGTTGGAAGTGTTGTAAGACTTCGGGTGTAGTCGTAGCATTTACTAGTAGCCAGATAGCAGGGGAAGTGTCGTAAGACTGCAGGATTGTTGTAGCATTCACGGATTCATTCATATGATTTAGGCTAGGGAAGGCCAGTTCTCAAGGTTGTGGGTGGACCACAACTTAATTAGAATCAGGAAACGGCAGGTCGTTAGAGACCGGGGATGATGTAAGACTAGAATTTTTCTGTAGCACTCACTTTTCTCATTGGATTTGAAGATGACGGATTGTCAGACTATTATAATCAGATGCATCAGAGGGATTGATAGAGCCATGAGTGGCAGTATAGCTAGGGCAATTATGACTATACCAAGTATCCTTCGGAGGTCGTGTGAGACGAGTGTGAAGTTGCCCATAGGTGCAGCAACTGGGTAGGGATATGGTATTCTTGATATGGGCGTTCTGCATATGGTTATGGTAAGTGAATTCATTCAGTGGGCAACATCAAGATAACCAGGACTAAAGATGTTTTCCAGTCAGTCATACCTGGAGGAAAATTGTGCGGTACAGGTACAACATCGACGGTTCTGTCGGGGAGTCTGACCAATGTAAGGTGTTAGGATCCAGAAAGGTCTGGTTTGGATGGGTTCAGTTATCTTGGGGAGGCCATTGGACAATCGGAGTGATAGTTGTGTCCCTCAGTATGTCGGGTGGAGGTATTCATTGGGTTCAGAACGGGTTGCCGATTATTGGTAAGAGTTGGATACTCAAGTTTTATCGAGGATAAAGTACTCTCAAGGCTTCAACTTGAGGGGTGACACCGGTTCGGAAAGTAGGGATGAAGGCCTGGTATAGTGATTCGGTCAGAATTTGGCCCGGTTCAGCAAGGCGATGCATCGCGTAGAACGGTGGCAGAAGCTTAGATTAATTCATAGTGCATACTATATATCAGCCATGTAAGTGTTTGGACGATGACTTTACTTTATTTCCTTATAGTGGATATTCAGGCAAATGAGCGTTTGAAACATGGGAGGAAGTTAGTGCTAGTTATCGAATAGAAAACGCAATCCATAAGGAAGTGAGGTAGAAAGATTAGTGAAGGTGCCATGGGAATAAGTTGTCAAGTCATAGTAGGTAATGGATGTTGGGGGCGTGACACGCGAGCAACGGTCGGAGGAGGAGATGAGGAAGCATTATCCAGACCCTATGCATCAGCAGAATTCAAGGACAAAGTCTAGTTCAAGTGGGGGAGATTTGTAACGCTTGGTTTAGATAGTGGTCAGTTTTCAACATTTTTAGACTTTTGGGCTGGGAATCGACGAGTTACAGAGCTCCAACTTGTCGAGTAGAGATCATTTTGGATGCGGGATGAAGGATCTACTCGACGAGTTGGAAGGCCCTAACTCGAGGAGTAGACACTGGGAAGGAAAACCCTAATTTTCAGGGATTGTATCCTATTTAAAGGCCTTAAACCTCACTTGTAGCCTCCCTTATCACCCCCACCCCCCTTTGTCCATAGAAACCCTAAATCGTGTCTCATCTCCCATTTAGTGTGTATGTGAGCTTGGAAAGTGATTCTTGGCACTCTTTTGGAAGGAACTTGAAGCTTGAAGAGGTTGGATTGAGTGGAAGGCAGTAGATCTGGGATTTTCCTTCAGTGTGGCAACCGTTTTAAGGTATAAATTCGAAACCTTGACCTTCCATTGCTTAGATCCCCTTCTATGAAAGTTTATGGACATTATTAGCCTAGTTTGGTATCATTCTTGGTTTTGAGCATGATATGAAGATATGGATTTAGATTTGTACATCTCAGGGCCTTTGGGTACTTAAAGTTGCCAACTTTACCAAGTCTTAGCCCTCCATCACGCTCTAAGTCCCTTAAAAAGCTTTGATTAAGTGTTTTTAGCCCTTAATGCCTTGCATGGATGTAAAGTTAGCAACTTTACGTGGTATCTCAACCCTAGGGGGTTGGATCTGTTGTTTAGGGCTTTAGATTCGACTGAAAAGGGGTTGATTATGTTGAGACAGGGGAAACTCGATGAGTCGCCTTGGCAACTCGACGAGTTGGGTCGGGTTTTCCTATTTTCTGGATACTGGGTGAACTCGGCGAGTTAGTAAGACAACTCGGCGAGTTGGTCGGAGTTGTACCTAGTTTTCTGACCAATGAAGGAACTCGACGAGTTGCTAGATGCACTCGACGATTTGGGTCAACATGGACAGTTGACCTTGACCGTTAACTTTGACTTAACCAGGAGTTGACTAGGGTTGACCATTCAGTATTTTAGGCCTTTTTGGTATTGGGCCTTCGTTGATTAGGTCCATTGATGGATTTATGGACATTATAGTGTTGGGGCTTTTGTTTGGGCTTGGGCCTTTGTATTGGATCATACCGGGCCAGGGGTAGAATGGTCATTTTACCCAATGTATGGATTAGCGAATATAGTGTGGAACCCAATTTGCTAATTGGGTATATTGATTGGTATTGATAGCCCGAGAAGTCGGCCAGCTAAGTATGTCATTCGGGAAGCTTCTGCATTCGATGTGAGTCTCCTCACCATGCTAATGGGTCTAAGGCACCAAGGTCGGCCCATTCAGTTAGTTGTAATGTTTATTGTAGATTCACTATTGATGTGTCTGGTATGCATATATAGGTGGTATGCTAGTGATTATGGGGTATGTTAGTTGACTATATGGTATGTGGTATGCTAGTTGTCTTTGTGATACTTGCATGGAAGACCATGGGGAGAGCCCATAGCACCCAGATGTAAGACCATGTGGGGAGCCCATGGCATTCCTACTAACTTCCATGGGAGAGCCCAAGGCACCCAGATGTAAGAACATGTGGAGAGCCCATGGCTTTCCTACTAAAGACCATGGGAGAGCCCATGGCACCCGGATGTAAGACCATGTGGAGAGCCCATGGCTTTCCTATTAAAGACCATGGGAGATCCCATGGCACTTTGTGTCGCGTTTTGAGCATTCTAACACTCCTAAGGTGTTAATGCATCCCTAGAAACCTTGGATCTATGTTTGACTAAGATACATGCAAAATTTGATGTCCAAGGTTCATAATCTTATCTAGCATACATGGGGAACTTTTAAACATAAAAGTAAGATAGAAAAACATACCTTGTAGTAGTTTGGATTCCTTGAAAAAACCTTGAGAGCCTAACACCCTAAGTGTTATGTCTCAAATGTCTCACACAACACCAAATGCACTTGGAATAAACTTGAGAGAAATGTCACACTACTTGAAATCGGCTAGCCGTCTTCTTTCTTGCTTAAGTCTGATTTTGGTGAACATAAGGATCCTTATATAATGTGTTACAATTAGGGTTACACCATGTAAACCCTAATTGTCATGACCTTTCATTTCCATGACCCATGGGTTCTATAAACACCATGGAGCATCATATGGGTTTTAGCCCAACTTGATAATCCATGTAGCATTAGCCTACTGTACAAGTATGAGTGATTTACACAATCAACCCATATATTTAATTAGTCTTCTTTTGATCACTTAATTAATTCTTGATCAACACTAATTAAATAATATTATTAATATATTAGAAATTATAATATATTAATAAACCATAAGTGTTATTTCTCTCCTTTTAGTTTATCCAACAGTCTCCCACTTGGATAAGTCTAATAACTATAACTGCAAGTATGACTACAGGAACTGATCAGCAATCGTAGCTCTTTCAAGGTCTCTCGAAACTGAGATGATGATGATACGCCATTTAAGATAAGTGATCATATAATCCTCTTTTCTAGATATCAACTGGAGAAATACATGGAACAATGTCTTACTTATTGTCCAGCAGTTTGTTTCCTGATTTCCGATTTGTTTGACAATGAACTTGATTGAACACATCAACTTAGTTCTGACCGGGCCCGATACATGGGTCAAAACAAAATCATCAAGGGGCCAAAATATCGATTCTAATCCAAGAAGGAACAGATAAAATTCAACTCATATGCTTGTTCTACTACTTGTTGAATCACACACAAAAGCACATTTTATAACATCGAGTTACCAATGCGTTTTCGTACGATCAATGCATAACCAACTCATAGGCAAGAAGTCATATCTCTAGGTTTGAATACTTATATGATATTACCATCTAACGATCACTCGAGATAACTTCCATGAAGTGATACTAGTGAGCGTGGGTTGAATCCAATACTCAGAGCTTATGAGCACTCATGAGTGTTGTAGCTATGTCCAACATCTTAGACCTCTACAAGCCAACCCATGACAGTCTTAATTCATACCTACTTCCAACATATGACCGACTGTGGAGAATTTGAATAATATGAAACAACATAACATAATTATTCTGGAAGTCAAAACATGCAAAAGAAATAATAGTACACGATTGATAAAACATAGAAACACTTTACTCATAAATAAACACAACTTTTATTCATCATCAAATGTCAATTACACTTTACAAATTTCAGAGCTATCTAACTACTAAAACTAATATCATCCTTCAGCCCTATGCGCATCGCATGCTGGAGATGCTTAACCCTATCCAGCCCTATGCGCATCGCATGCTGGATTCTCATCCGATGATACCCTCTTTGCCACGAGGAGTCCTTCTTCTATTCGATGTATGATGAAATGGTATTTTCGGTCGATGTGTCTGGATCTCCCATGATCCTTTGGTTCTTTCGCTAAGGCAACTGCACTTTCACTATCACAGAAAATTTCCATATGCTCCTTTATAGCTGGTACAACTCCATGGTCTCCAATGAAGTTCTTCATCCATATTGCCACCTTTGCTGCCTCGCTTGCCGCTATATACTCTGATTCACAAGTTGACTCAGCCACTATCTCCTACTTGGAACTTTTCCAAGAAATTGCTCCTCTATTTAAGGTAAAGACCTAGCCTGACTGGGAGCGGAAATTATCCCTATCAGTCTGAAAGCTAGCTTCACTATACCTTACAACTCTTAAGTCATCACTCCCACCGAGGGTAAGGACCCAATCCTTAGTCCTCCGCAGGTACTTGAGAATGTTCTTTACCGCAGTCCAGTGAGACTTGCCAGGATTCCCCTGATATCTGCAAACCATGCTCAAAGCAAAGGCTACATCAGGACGAGTACAATTCATAGCATACATGATCGAGCCTACTGTGGAAGCATAAGGTACTCGACTCATTTCTACTATCTCAGCCTCGGTACTCGGGCTCTGAGTCTTACTTAATCTGGCGTTACTCTGGATAGGTAACTCTCATTTCTTGGAATCTTGCATGTTGAACCTCTTCAGCACCTTATCCAAGTAGGTACTCTAACTAAGTCCAATTAGTCTTTTACTTCGGTCTCTCAAAATCCTTATCCCTAGAATATAGGCAGCTGCTCCTAGGTCTTTCATAGCGAAACACTTCCCAAGCCAGGACTTCACTTCCTGCAAGGTTGGGATGTCATTTCCTATGAGTAGTATGTCATCCACATATAGTACCAAAAAGCTAACTATACTCCCACTAGCCTTTACATATACACAAGATTCATCTTCACTCCTCGAAAAGCCAAACTCTTTGACTTTCTTGTCGAAACAAAGATTCCATCCGCGAGGTGCTTTTTTCAATCCATATATGGATTTCTCAAGCTTACACACTCTATTAGGTTATTATGTACTGACAAAACCCTCTGGCTAACACATGTAAACATCTTCAGCCAAACTTCCATTAAGGAAGGCGGTTTTGACATCCATTTGCCATATTTCATAATCATGAAATGCAACGATGGCTAACAGGACCCTAATAGACTTAATCTTTGCTACTGGTGAAAAGGTCTCATCATAATCAACTCCCGGAGTTTGAGAAAAGCCCTTTGCAACCAGTCGAGCCTTATACGTGTGTACATTTCCATCCATGTCGGTCTTCTTCTTGAAGATCCATTTGCACCCAACTGTCTTACGACCTGGTACATTGTTAACCAAGTTTCAAACTTGATTGCCATACATGGATTATATCTTGCTGTCCATTGCCTCTTTCCATTTAGCAGACTCAGGGCCTGCCATGGCTTTTGCATAGTTGTTAGGTTCATCCAGACTTACTAGTGCCCATCACTGATAAGTGTCTCACCTTCCGCAGTAATATGGAAACCATAGTAGTGCTTAGGTGCATTCCTAACCCTTGTGCAATGCCTTAGAGGTACAGACTCTTCAATTGGATCAACAAGAGTTTACTCCTCAAGTTGACTGCTAGGGTTTAAAGTTCCTTCACCACTTGACTCTTGAATTTCTTCGATGTCAATTTGCCTCCCACTATTTCGTTGGCTTATGAACTCTCTCTCTCTGTCTCTCGAAAGACACCCCTCCTTACTACAAAGACCACATTCTCATTGGGTCTGTAGAAGAGGTAACCAAAGGATTTTTGTGGGTAGCCAATGAAAATACACCTCTCACTTCGAGGTTCGAGCTTATCGTGAGTCTCATGCCTCAGGAAAGCCTCGCAACCCCAAATCTTGATGTGGTCTACATTAGGAACTTTTCCAGTCCACATCTCATGAGGAGTTATGGCAAATTTCTTTGTAGGGACTAGATTAAGGATATGGGTGGCAGTCTCTAAGGCATACCTCCAGAATGAGATTGGTAGAAAAGCTCGACCCATCATAGAACGAACCATATCCAACAAGGTTCGATTACGCCTCTCAGCCACACCATTCAACTGTGGTGTCTTGGGAGGTGTCAATTGTGAGATCCCACATTCCTTAAGATAGTCGAGGAACTCTGTACTAAGATACTCACCACCACGATCGGATCAAAGCATCTTAATGTTCCTACCCAATTGATTCTCGACTTCTTGTTTAAACTCTTTAAACCTTTCAAAGGTCTCTGACTTATGCTTGACTAAGTAGACATATCCATATCTACTATAATCATCTGTAAAAGTCACATAATAACGATTAGCATCTCTTACGGAAGATTTGAAGCGTCCACACACATCTATGTGCACTAGATCCAACAAACCTTCACCCCTTGTATAAGAACCAGTAAAGGGTGACTTTGTCATTTTTCCAAGTAAGCATGATTCACAACTATCATCTTACTTTAGGTCAAATAACTCTAAGACTCCATCCTTTTAGAGTTGGCCTATGTGTTTCTTGCTTACATGCCCAGGGCGACAATGCCATAATGATGCTTTATCCAAGTTATTATTATTAGAAGAATCAATACACAACACATTATTTCCTAGGTTATCTACAACAGACACAACTTCATACACACCCTCACAAGGTAATGCTTTAAAATAAAGAACATTATTAAAGAAAGCATTTATTCCACCAACTTCATTATCAAAAGAAAAGGTAAACCCTTGTTTGTATAAAGCATGAAAGGAAATAATATTTCCTTCCATTTCAGGAAAGTAACAACATTTATTCAAATCTAATGTAAACCCACTACTTAGCAACAAAGAATAAACTCCAATCTTGGTGACAGGTGAAGCTTTCCTATTCCCCATGATCAAGTTTATCTTTCCATGCTCCACATTCTCACTTCTTCTTAGTCCATGCAAATCAGAACATATGTGAATTCCACATCCTATATCAAGGACCCAAGAGTTAGAATAGGGTGAGTTATTACACAATATTGTGTAAATACCTGCATGGGTGGGTTTCACTTTCCCATCCTTATTATCTTGCTGGTACTTTGGGCAGTACCGCTTCCAATGCGACTTTTCATGGCAATAGAAGCATTCAGCCTCTTTTGGGTCAGAAGAAGGAGTGACAAAACCTTTCTTGGTTCCACTTGAAGAGGAGACATCAAGGGTCTTACCCTTGGTACCCTTAGAAGGGTTCTTCCTCTTTTTCCCTCTACTTTTCCCGATCGCCAGGACAGGGGCGGAGTTTGGAGTAGGAGTGGTAACAACCAACTTACCTTTAAGACCTGTTTCAGCAGTCTTTAGGAGTCCTTGAAACTTGCTGAGGGCAACTTCCCCCTTGTTTATGTGGTATGTCATGCGAAATTGATCATAACACAATGGTAAGGAGTGCAAAATGATATCTATTCCTAACTCCTCAGGGAATTTCACATTTAGCTTTAGCAAACGGTCCACATACCTTTGCATTTTCTGCATGTGGCCCGTGATGGGTTCACCATCCTTCATCCGAGTTGTTATCACGGAGGATATGATTTCATATTGCTCTTGACGATCACTCTGATGGTAGCGGTCCATCAAATCCTGGTGCATCTCAAAAGGATAGTAGTCCTCATAGGACTTTTGGAGCTCGGCTGTCATAGTGGCCAACATGATGCATGTCACTTTGGTAACATCTCTTTCATGTGCCTCATATTCAGCGACCTCCTCAGGATAAGCAGACGGCTCAGGTACCTTATGCTCCTTGTCAAGGACATATTCCTTATCCTCATACCGAGTGACCATCCTAAAGTTGCTGATCCAATCCATAAAGTTGGATCCATCAAAGATGACTCTCCCACAAAGGTTCATGAGAGAGAAGGAGTCAATAGGGTTAGAGCCAGAAGCAGCATTGTTGGAAGACATCTAAAAAGGAAGAAAACAAGTTTAGATTAGATATTCAAATAGTCCTTAATAAAACACCCAAATGTAATATTAAGGCTAGGATCCAATCACAATATATTATAACTTAGAAGAGGGATGTCGTAATCTAAGCTATAACATATTTGAAAGGTAGGTGAATGACGATTCACCAATTTCCACCATGAAAAACAAAATAAATTATTAGGTTTTAATTGGTTTTTGAAACTCCTAGATTCTTTGAGATTCATTGAACTTTTCAACGGCATGTTTCAATCTAGAGTGTGCCCTTCAAGTTTTGTGACTGGGATGCCGAGGATCATAAAACAAGGTGTGAAGTAACCATGAAAATTACTTGGTACCCTTAATGTTTTTCACTCAATCGATGTGCCGGTTAGCCATACGCACTACACCGACCTATGAAAAACCTTAAGTCACCCTTTTCCTACCTTCTTAAGTCCAAGTTAGTGTGTTGGTTAACTACACACGCTCCACTAACGACTTAATCAAAGTGAAAAGTGTAATTTCATGGATTAGCACCTTATTCTCATTTTCCTAAAGTAACTAAGATTAGGCATTTATAAAAACATTTAGTTACTTTACAATAATCATTATACTTTTAATGAGAATTTTTAACTCATTGTCCTACCCGTTCGGCTAACGACCCTCCACCAGTCAAGGAAGCGGTGGGTGAGAGTGGACACCCATTAAGTTGCTATTTTATAGGCAACAACCTTATCCCCCCCCCCCTCTTATAGACTGGCTTCGTGAATGAGGCCTACTAACGGTAAAACGACTTGATCTATATATGTATATATATATATATATATATATATATGTATATATATATATGTATGTATGTATAAACTTATAATATTATAAAGTATAAGGGTTGAATTTTAAACTTTTAAAATTCTAGGGGTTGGAACTAAAGTTTACTAGATGACTTTACATGTTCCAAAACTTGAGGGCAAGTTTTGTAACTTTACAAAACTTTTCAATTCATAACTTATGAGTTATTGTTTATTAAAAATGAAGACTCTTCGTTTTTTGTAACTTATGTGTTCTTTTAATGGATTTATTTCAAAGTGACTTTTAGTTATCCATAACTTGAGGACAAGTTATGGACTCCATTAAAACACCTCATGATCATGAATTAACTACCAATCAATAGCACATAATTCCTATGATCTTGCAAGAACTCATAAGAACATGAATATTCATATCAAAATTTCAAGAACATATGAACACATATACACATGGAATTTTGATATTAGCCATTGTAAATGGATTAGAACAACCATTACACCATCTAAAACAAGTTTTTAAAACACCAAAACGGTTTAGGGTAATGTTTCTAGTCCATTTCCAGGAGCAAAAGTCAAAAATCTGCACTCTGCCTGGCCAACTCATCGAGTGTAAGAACTGACTCGTCGAGTTGGTTGAAGATACGCTTAGAGTTGTCGAGTCCCCTCATGGACTCAGCGAGTCCCCTGTTCAGACAGCAAGAATTTCGACTTTTTCAACTATTTTGCATCAAGTATCAAACAAACAAGCCTATGCTCTGATACCACTTCTGAGTATTGAGCATTCTAACACTCCTAAGGTGTTCATGCAACCCTAGAAACCTTGGATCTATATTTGACTAAGATACATGCAAAATTTGATTTCCAAGGTTCATAATCCTATCTAGCATACATGGGGAACTTTTAAACATAAAAGTAAGCTAGAAAAACATACCTTGTAGTAGTTTGGATTCCTTGAAAAACCTTGAGAGCCTAGCACCCCAAGTGTGATGCCTCAAATGTCTCACATAACACCAAATGCACTTGGAATAAACTTGAGAGAAATGTCAGACTACTTGAAAACGGCTAGCCCTCTTCTTTCTTGCTTAAGTCAGATTTTGGTGAACATAAGGATCCTTATATATTGTGTTACAATTAGGGTTACACCATGTAAACCCTAATTTTAATGACCTTTCATTTCCATGACCCATTGGTTCTATAAACACCATGGAGCATCTTATGGGTTTTAGCCCAACTTGATAATCCATGTAGCATTAGCCCACTATACAAGTATGAGTGGTTTACACAATCAACCCATATATTTAATTAGTCTTCTTTTGATCACTTAATTAATTCCAAATTAATTCTTGATCAACACTAATTAAATAATATTATTAATATATTAGAACTTATAATATATTAGTAAACCGTAACTGTTATTTCTCTCATTTAATGTATCCAAATGCATGATGCCATGCAACCCAAATGGACCATGCTAAACCGGGTCAAGTACATACCAGAAATAGTTATGGACTTAGACACCTTATCCAACACTTAGGTGTAAGACCATGTGGGGATCCCATGGAATCCAGGAGTAAGATCATGGGGACGAGCCCAGGGCATCCATATATGTTGTATGCATGGGTTATGTGATTGATATGGTTTATGAAGTTGTTATAGCTATTATAGATTATGTGGTTATGTGGTTTATGTGGGGTATGCTCTGGGGAACTCACTAGGCTTCGTGCTTATAGTTTGTTTATTGTTTCAGGTATCATCAATTGGGAAAGGAAGGGCATGGATTGATCGCAATGCACACACCCATGTTTTCCGTAATGAATCATTTTGGGATAAACTTTGATTAATGTTTTAATTAGCAATGTTTTGGAATGTGTGGAATAAAGGATATCTGTAATTTGGGTTTATTAAAAATGAACTTTTTACCCTTGATTGTTGGGTCATTACAGATATCTTGTAGAATAGAAGAATATTTGATCACTTATCTAAGGACACGTCACTGACTGGGTTAGAGTTCGACAGCGGCTGTTGGTAGCTAAAATTTGCAGATTAATTTGGTAGTTATACTGGCAGTTATAGTTATTAGACATATCCATGTGGGAGACTGTTGGAATAGGTGTGTAAGGCCATAACTATACTTGGTATATACTTGAATTGATAGTGGCACAGTCCTTTTGGGTTGCCTTCAAACCTGACAACTGAATAGGATGACTGTTAAAGAAAGAAGAGTGATTTATTAATTTATTACTTGGTTAATAAATTAATTAGAAATAAAAATAAATGATTTATTAATGTATTATGGATATAATATATTAATTACAAAACATATTTTTTAATTAGTATTTAATCGGAAATTAATTTGGAATTAATTTCGGGGTTAAATGAATTAATTAAAACTGAAGGGACTAAAGGTGACAGTGTTCAATAGTTGAGCATTGGACAATTCTAGAACCTCCCTAATAGGGGGGGAGATGAAATCTAGAGCATCTCTAGGGTTTACTTGGGCTCTAAGGTTGCCTTGGATGCCTTAGGGAAGAAGTTAAGGGATTAGGTTTATCTTGGATACACCTGCCTTATGCAATACCTTCCTAACAACTATATAAACCCTCCTTAGGGTTAAATTTCGGTTATGACTCCTCTAAGAGCCTAAGGGCCAAAATTTCTCTTCTACTACTCTCTCTATATATATTTTTCCTTGGTTGCTTGAGTTTGTTTGTGAACCATTAGAGGCGCGACACTTGTAGCACTTGCCACCAAAGGTCTTTCAAGCAAGGATTCAAGATTGATTATGATAACAATCTTAAAGGTATGTATTATAACCCTATTATCTATTTTTCGATTATTATCCACTGATCTAGGGTTTATACTTTCTTTTTCATTATTGTATGTTCAATTCGAGAAAACGTAGATCTTCAATTAGGGTTACATGCACACATAGGATTGTATGTTATGCTCAAAACGCGTTACGAATTCGGGGGCAGATTACATTCTTTGTTTGGGACTTCCACGGATTATTGACTCGGTGTGGTAGGATTTGGGTTTTGGAATTAGGGGGTGTGAGGCAAAAGATCTTGGAGGAGGCACATAAGTCCAAGTTTTTTATCCATCCGGGCGTCATGAAGATGTACTGAGACCTGAGATCGAGCTATTGGTGGCCCTGCATGAAGCGGGAGGTTGCGTGGTTTGTTGAGCGGTGTTTGACCTATAGGAAGGTCAAAGTCGAGCATCAGAGACCCCACGGCAAGGTCCAGTCGTTACTAATCCCCATGTGGAAATGGGAGGAGATCTACATGGACTTTATCATGAAGCTACCTGGGACGGCGCGAGGTGTTGATGCCGTTTGGGTTATTGTGGACAGGTTGACCAAGAGTGCTCATTTTATTCTGATCTCCAAGAGTATCTCCGCCGTGGAATTAGCATATATTGATGTGTGGGAGGTGGTGGTCTGGCACGGAGTACCGGTATCTGTGGTCTCGGAGTGTGATGTTCGATTCACCTCCAAATTTTGGAGGAAGTTTCATGAGGATTTGGGTACTCAGTTGTATTTTAGCACTTCTTACCACCCCTAGACTGATGGTCAGAGTAAGCGGACGATCCAGAAGCTCAAGGATATGCTTCGATCATGCATATTAAACTTCGGAGGGAGTTGGGATACTTACCTTCCACTAGCAAAGTTCACATACAACAATAGTTATCATGCTAGTATTGCCTGACCCCCGTTTGAGATGGTGTATGATCGGAGGTGTAGGACTCTAGTTTGTTGGGTGGGGGAGGGTTGGGCATCGATTCATGGGAAGCACCGAAGTGGTGCTTAAGACCACTAAATTAATTCAGCATGTGCGGGATAGACTGTGGGATGCGCAGAGCCATCAGAACAGCTATGCTGACTGGCGCTGATCAGATCTCGAGTTTTAGATGGGGGATTTTGTGTTGCTGAAGGTGTCACCTTGGAAAGGTGTCATTCGGTTTCAAAAGAGGGGCAAGCTATGGCCCCGATTCATTGGTCCATTTAGGATTTATGCCCGGGTTGGAAGGGTTACTTATCGGTTGGCTCTTCCGGATGACCTCAGTCAGATCCACAACACCTTCCATGTGTCTCAGGTGCGGAAGTGTGTATCCGATGAGGCTACGGTTATTTCATTGGATGATATTCAGGTGGATGAGAGCCTGAACTATTTTGAGAAGCCCATTGCAGTTTTGGATAGAAAAACTAAAGCTCTACGGAACAAATTGGTGAAGCTAGTAAAGGTGCAATGGCAGCACCGGAAAGGCTCCGAATGGACTTGGGAGCCAGAGGACGAGATGTGAGAGCATTACCCGGATTTATTTGCGACGGCTGACTTCGAGGATGAAGTCTAAATCAAGTGGTGGAAAGTTTTAACATCCAAGATTGATTAGGTTAGTTTTTAACCTTTGGAATTTGAGTTTATGACACTTTTGATCCCCGAGATTGGAATATTGACTTTTTTGAGTACGCAGGGCGTAACTCTTATTACGCTAGGCATAGGGAAATCTGGGTGCATATGTTACGCGTACATCTTAGTACGTTGGGCATACGTGGCTTAGTCCAAAACCCTATCAATTAGAGTTTGTTCCCTATTTAAACCTTGTTATGACCCCAATACCATCCCTTACCTTAGCCCCCACTGTCATTTCGGCCCTCTTAGCTAACCCTAGCCATTTTTGAACCTCGTGAGCTTTGTAGTAAGATTTTGAGCTTCTTTGGTGCTGAAGAAGGTGGTTCAAGAAGGAAGCTTTGTCCCCAAGACTTTAGATCCAGCATTTGCTACTCATTTGGCACCACATAAAGGTATAAAGCTCAAATCTTTGCTTATGTTTCATTGAGTTCTTGGTTAAGGCAATATATCCCTTTTTGACACAAAAGTTTAGATATTGGTGAGTATGAGTTACTCCCAAGCTTTCAAGTTGCATTTCTAGTTATGTTCTAGTGTCTCAATGCTTAAAGGTGCAACCTTTGAGGTGGTTTGGTCCCCATTCTAGATATAAGAGGTAAGAAAGGCCTTAAGAGAATTGACTTTCATCTTTGGACTTATTCAAGGATTAAAGTAGGCAACTTTATAGCCCCAGAGGTCTTAATGGGTTCATATTTGAGTTTTGTACATGAAATCTTAATTCAATAAGTCATTGCATGGATTTTTGCATGATTGGTGTGTATGCCGTGCATACAACCATGTACACCATGCGTACTGCCTCCGGTTGAGGTACGTTGCGCGTACTAGTGTGTACGTCGGGCATAGGTGTAACGCCCGCAAATTTAGGCTAGTCAATTTAGAGACAATAAGCGTCAAAAATGAATTTTGATAGAAGATTATTTATAATAAATAATCTTAGCAAAGATATAGTATATGTCACAAGGGCTCCGTAAATATAAAGAACGCTGAAATCCGAGTTATAACGAATAAGTTATGACCCGTCGAAGCTTTACGGCTAAACCGGCACGGCACCACGTAACGTAAAAAGTGAATTTTTGATAAATTACTTTTTTTCTTAAGAATATAAACGAAAGTCGTAGTTAACGTTAAACCAAGAACGTACATAAAAAGAATGTCCAAATCTAACTTCGTATGAGGAAGTTAGCATATTTCTAAGATTTAGCAAAGCAGTGCACAACCTGGATTTAGATCGATCGATTTTTAGCCAACAAAACCTAAATGATAATTGAATATCTCATTAATATGAGTTCAACGATAAAAATATAGTCGAAAACGGAGTGTGTATATAGAAGTTATGAATTTTACATGGTTATTGAACAATGTAATCTTCTCATACTATTAAATTTAAAATCTTTCGAGAATTAGCCAATGGAGTCAAAAGAAGAGTTGTAGATCTTGTCAATACCTACGCGTGGATATAAAGAACGTCGAAAACGGAGCTCCTATGCGAAAGTTGTGGAATTTAGAAGTCGGAAGGGTGTTGTTGCGAAAGGGGTGACGTGGCTTAATCTGGACCACTGCTTCCTCCGCACGCCTTGCCACCAGATGGTGACACTTGACACTCAACTTGACGAGTTGGAGGCTCAAACTCTCCGAGTTGGGCCATTTTTCAGCCGATAAATCCATGCTAAGCTCACCCTTTTTCCTCACACCATAACCCTTTTCTCTCTCTCTCTCTAACTTCTTTCTAAACCTCTCCCAAAGCCCTACTAACTCCTAATTGCTTGAGGAAAGCCCTGGAGCGCCATAAGGCTCCGAAAAGAAGAGCTTTCGGCTTGGAAGTTATGCCCCGTAGAGCCCGGTTCCTAGCCAAACCTCCCGGTAAGTGAGTTATGCTTACCATACTTCAAGTATAGCTTATGTTTAAGTTCAATATCATTATTATGAACTTATAAAAAAATAAATATAATACAAAATATAATATACAAAGTGTTATTATAATTTCTTTTAACTACTCACGGTGCAGGGAATCTGGTTTGAAGGGCCGCATAGGGTTGTTGGATTTCAGAAGTGTTATAATGCCAAAATGGTCCTGCCCTCTGGTGTTTCATGTTTGGCCCCTGTTGTACATAGTGGTTGAAAACTATTTTTTAACACTTATAAAACAATATCTCTCGTAAATAGTCGGTATAAATATTAGACTAAAATCTAGCAGTAATGATACTAGGATTCGCCGAAGGAAAATAGAATTGTTAGAAGCGAAGCGTTGCTCGAGTTTGGAATCATCACTTTAACAAGTGATAGCATAGTTACTTTCATCTTACACATAGATAGGAAGTATTTAATATAAATTACATGCTATGTGTGCATAATATTTGTGTTCTTCGTCTCTATGCTGGATGAACAAATTATACATGTTTTATTTTATTTAAACTGTATACGCATTTTGTACCTATAATTAAGATGGGTAAAGATTGGTAGATTAGAGATGATATGAGATGATAGATGAAAAATAAGATGAATGATGAGAGATGAAAGATGATATAGATGATGAGAGGTGAAAGATGATGAGAAGTGATGACCCAACTGATGACCCAGTCATCTAGTAGGGTATAGATGACAACCACAGACTATTCTAGACAGTCCAATGGAACACTAACAGGATTGCAACCTGTAGGTGTTGTGAACGATGTGCTCACCAGATGTAGTCTAAAAATCATGACAACTATGGACTTAGTGCCTCATAAACGAACATTGGCAGCTATGGACTTAGTGTCTTACAAATGAATGTTGGTAGCCATCGATTTAGTACCCTATAGATGACCATTGACAACTATGGACTTAGTGCCTAACAGATAACATCGGCAGCTATGGACTTAGTTCCTGTTAGATGAACCCTGGACTCTATGCCTATTCCTTAGGACAATCCTAAGAAATAAATGAATGAAAGAATAGATGATTCTTAGGGTAGATCCTTAAGAATAAAGAAGATAATGGGGATGGGTAACTGGGTTAACTGTTTGATGATAAAATATAATAACTTTATTATTGTGGGTTGAAAACCCTATGTACTCACCAAGTTTCCCAACCTGGCCCACTCAGTTTACTTGTATCACAGGTATCGATACGAAGCTATATTACACTGAGAGATTAAAGGAGATGTAAATCATTAATGTAAATGAATGTAAGGTCTGTTTATGCTTATGTTTCTATATTGAAGATGACATCCCAAAGTTTTAATATAAACAAAATGTATTTCTTTGGAAATGCTTTGATCATATATTTATCATGTCTTATGGGAACAAATTCCGCAATATTATTCTTTAAAATGAATACTCTTATTTTCAAATAAGCATAAATAAAATTGTTAAAATGACTGTCAATTTGGGGATATCACAGTACGACCCAGGCAACCTTGTTAATTTTGGGATCTAGTCTTTGGGCGTTATATGGGTTTTGTGATATTGACCTTGGGCCTGGGCATATTAGATCAGTTGGGGCCTGAAATTCATTATTGGATCATTAGTAGCTTATTTGGGACTCATCGGCCTTATGGCCAATAATGGTTGTGGGCCATGGATGTTAGGCCCAATAAAGTAAATAGACTCTTGTTGAATCATAAAATTGACCCTCTTGAACTCAGCTACCACAACGGTTCAGCACTCGCAGCCAATCCAGCACCTGGAGTCAGTTCTTCATCAGTAACCGCAATTAGTCTTTTGCTACCGCAATCTACGTATCTAGATTACTTATTGTCTTTTATGTAATACACTCTATTATCGAGTATGCCTTGCATGGCTTCTTATAGAGTTGTAGTCTAGAATAGTTCAGAGTCTCTATAACTAGAGACTCATTCTCTTGTATTAACTATATCTACACTCAATCACTGATAACTTGAGTATTATTCTGAATACATGTCTCCAAGTTATCTTCTTCATTTCTCTATCTTTCTATTCTTCTTACTCTCAATTATTACTAAAGCATATCTGATTATAACCTCTCTCCGAAGCAAGTCTTTAAGACTTAATCACTAAGTTTGATCTTCCTTATTAACTCGGAGTGATCGCATTCCTTGTTACGAATCAGCTTAAGTGTATTCTTGATATAACAATTGCTGTCATTTATATTTCTTTACTTTCCGCAACTAACTCTCTAACTATCTAACTATCTTATTGTTGAGCTTTAGATCCTTTGAGATTAACTATTCTGCAATATACTTGTTCTAACGTTTGTTCAAGTGTGTCTCCAAGTTTTTCTCTCAACAATTGGTATCAGAGCCAAAGTGGTTGCTTTTTGGATATCGGAACTCTGATTTTTCAAAAATCCTTCTATACCACTAAAGCTTATTTCTTAAAAAAAAACAATCTCAAATGGCACAATCGTTATCTCTGAATGTCTCCAATAGTGTTGGTGGTTCTAACCGAGCTCCAATACTGGTAGCAAATGAATATCATCACTGGTCACAAAGAATGGAGAGGTACTTAAGAAGACTGGGAAGAGATGTATGGCGATCCGTAGAAGAAGGACCACATGTTCCAGTCCTTACACCGGTCCAAACTGACGGTGCTGCAACCAGGCTAGGAGGATGTAAACCAACCATGAGCCGTCCCACTAAGGATGATCTCGATAAAAATGGAAAATGATGTTGTTGCTTTCTATGAAATTTCCTGCGGAGTTGCTCCTGACAACTTCGATATTATCATAAACTACAAATCAGCAAAAGAGATCTGGGATGTTCTCAAGAACCTATACGAAGGTTCAGAAAAAGCACAAGACAAGAAGCTCACTACCGCACTCAACGATTTCAACAACTTCAAATCTCATACTGGTGAGAGTTTGGAAGACTCCTTCAAAAGGTTCAACCTGATAGTCACTAAGTTATCCAATGCGGGTACCATCCGCAGTAACCATGAAACCAATCTCCAGTTCCTTAATGGTTTAGGAAGACATTGGACTACGGCTAAAACGATAGTCCAAGGCGACAGGAAGATTCCCTCTTTGTCACTCTACAAGCTCTATGGAGAGCTTCAAGCACAAGAATCCACCGTACTCAAAAATTGTGCTGACTTCGGAGGACCACTTGCTCTCATAGCACAAGCTCCACCGTAGTCACCCTACTCCTCATCGTATGACACTCCACCGCAGTCATACGAAGCAGATTCTGAGTATGATGATGAAGAAGAATTTCAGAAGGCTATTTCTCTAGTTAGCCAACAGTTCAACCGTATACCACCTCTTTCCTTCCGCAAGAATCAACAGTTCAAGAAACCTCCAATATTCAACCGTAACTTCAGTTCTCAGAACAACCATACTCGATATCCCAAAAGTTCTCATCCACCACCGCAATCTCAGAACAATCAACCAAAGGAGGTACCGCAGTCTCCTCAGACCACTGACTCCTGTACTCAATCAGAAGACAAGACTGATGTTGTAATTTGTCACAAATGCAACAAAGAAATCCACTTCGCAAGGGATTATAAGGCCAATGTAGTCAAAGACAGAGCATTCAGCCTTAGAATGGCTTAAGAGCTGGAAGAAAAGGAAAAGGCAAGAGCATATGTGGCCCATGTCAAAAGAGATCATCAAGTTTGGTCATCCAGAGACGAAGAAGAGACCATCAGCAGTGTTAAAGGAAAAGAGAAAATCTGCATGCTGGCCACTACGGATGATGATGGATCTACAACGCTAAACAATAACTACTGCTACATGGCAAAGGATGGGACTCTAAGCATCGTCGAACAGGCTTTGTGCAAGGAGGAACAAGAAGAAGAATGGTTAATTGACAGTGTCTGCTCCCTGCACATGACCGGAAGGTTAGAGTACCTTCGAGATTTCAGGCCTATATGAAATGGTGGAAATGTCACGTTTGGAAACAATGCAAACGGTGTCATCTGAGGTTACGGTGTTCTCACTATGGGGAACTTTTCAATTCAGAAGGTTGCTTATGTAGAAAGCCTTAAACACAATCTCATCAGTGTTGGCCAACTATGTAAAGCAGGACATCGTGTTGAATTTGATGATCAGTTATGTTACGTAATGACAAGTGATAGGAGCTCATGTCTAATCAAATCTCGATCCGAAGGTACCATTTATCCTTTGGATGTCTCTCTAATCATTGGCAGACCGCAGTTGTGTTTCCTATCCAAAGTTGTATCCGAAGTCAGCTGGCTCTGGCACCGCAAGCTAGCTCATCTCAACTTCTGGTACATCAACCACTTGGTCACTGGAGAACTAGTCCGCGGTCTCCCTATTCTCAAATTCAGCAACGATACTCTCTTTCCAGCTTGTGAATGCGGCAAACAATCAAAAGTAAGTAACCCTCTGATATTGGACTCTTCTATTTCTGAGCCACTGGAGCTGTTACACATTGATCTCTGCGGTCCCTCAACCGTAGCCACTCTCCACCACAAAAAGTATATACTTGTTATTGTTGATGACTATACACGCTTCACATGGGTCTTCTTTCTTAGACTCAAATCAGAGACACCACAGATCTTCATCAACTTCATCAAAGAAATCAAACTTCAGATCAAGCTTCCAGTTAGACGCATCCGCAGTGATAATGGAACCGAGTTCACTAATCATATTCTCAATAGTTTCTTGGTTTCCGAAGGCATCTCTCACAACTTCTCAGCACCCTATACATCGCAACAAAATGGTGTAGTAGAAAGAAGGAATCGAACACTAGTAGAAGCAGCCAGATCCATGCTTAACTTCCCCCAACTTCCACTCTACTTCTGGGCTGAAGCAGTAGCAACCGCATGCTTTGTTCAAAACCGAAGTATCATATGCAAACGCCTCAATAAAACACCATATGAGGGTCTTAACAATCGTAAACCAAATGTTCGCTTCTTTCATATTTTTGGATGTAGATGCTTCGTGATCAACAACAGAGACCAACTCTACAAGTTTGCACCAAAGTCTGACGAAGGCATCTTCCTTGGTTATTCCACTAACAAAGTTGCTTATCAAGCACTCATCAGACGTACAAGGATGACCATTGAAAGCTTTGATGTGAAATTTGATGATTCTCACATCCGCGACGCCCCTCCGTCCTTAGAAACCACCGCGATCATGGAATGTGACATTCCTGCCTCTTCAGGACCCTTAAATCTAGTTGAAGTCAATTATGACGATCTATTCGATCCTGTTGAAACGGCAAACTATCTGAAGTTCTTGTGTCACCCGCAGCTCAACAACAACATGCTGATGTTTCTGGACCATCTCTATCTGAAGTAGTATCTCTTAATACTTCCACCTCTCCGGTTGAGGGGGAAAGCTCTACTCCGGATCTAGTCGCAACCGTTGAGGTTCCAGTACTTGATAATGTTCAATTTCTTGCCCGAAGAGAAGCATTACCATCAAACACATCTTCGGATTCGGATGATGAACTCATAGAGAATATTGACACTAGAACCGATCCAAGGATTGTCACTCTCCCATATGCAGTCCAGGGGGAACCTTCTCAGGTTCCAGAGGAACTCCCATCCGCAATCTAGGGGGAACCTCTCCCGGCTACTCAAGAAAATTCTGTTCCAATAGATCAAGATGATTCAGCGGGATGTTCTCAAATCCATGGGGAACTGCCATCTCCAACTGCAGATTCCTCTGATATCCAAGATATTCCTTCTACCGCAGCTGCTGATCATCTGTTGCCACGTCTTCATGTATGGACTAAAGACCACCCACCAGGTCAAATCATCGGCAACCCATCCGCAGGTATCCAGACTCGGTCTTCCAAGGACTTATCTGATCACTGCCACTATGCAGCATTTATGTCCTCCGTGGAGCCCAGAACGATAAAAGAAGCACTACTTGAACCGGACTGGATAGCCGCAATGCAAGAAGAGCTTGAAGAATTTCAAAGAAATAAAGTATGGCAGCTCACTCCGAAGCCACATGGTCACTCCATTGTTGGCACTAGATGGGTGTTCAAAAACAAGTTGGATGAATCTGGTGCGGTAATCAGAAACAAGGCAAGGCTTGTTGCCAAGGGCTATATTCAATTGGAAGGCATTGAATACGATGAAACGTATGCTCCGGTAACACGCATGGAAGCCATCCAGATCTTTCTTGCATACGCAGCCCACAAAAACGTCAAGGTACACCAGATGGACGATAAAAGTGCCTTTCTCAATGGGGAACTAAAAGAAGAAGTTTATCTTCAGCAACCTCCAGGATTTGAAAATGTTGAATTCCCAGACCACTGCTACAAGCTTGAAAAAGCAGTCTATGGTCTGAAGCAAGCCCCAAGAGCTTGATATGAGATACTCTCTGAATTCCTCGTCTCATCCGGGTACAAGAGAGGAGTGATTGATCCCACACTATTCAGAAAAGAAAATGGTGATCATCTTATGATGATACAAATATATGTAGATGACATCATCTTTGGTTCGACTAATCAAGGCATGGTAGATGAATTTGCTAAGCTGATGACCAACAAGTTCAAAATGAGAATGAATAGAGAGATTAACTTCTTTCTAGGTCTTCAAATGAAACAAATTCTACAAGGCATATTCATTCATCAAGAGAAATACACCATTGAACTATTAAAGAAATATTCGATGGACAATTGTTCATCTGCTAAGGTCCCCATGGCCTTCGGTTATAAGATCTCTGTTGATCCCTCAGGCGAATTTGTGGATCACAAGACTTATAGAGGCATCATAGGCTCTTTGATGTATCTCACCGCAAGCAGACCACACATTGCCTTTGCAACTGGTGTTTGTGCAAGGTATCAGGCTAACCCGAAAGCATCTCACCTGACCGCAGCCAAACAGATTCTACGGTACCTGAAAGGAAGCAAATCTATTGGTCTATGGTACCCCGCAGGCAATGACTTCAGCCTACAAGCCTTCACAGATGTAGATCATGTCGGATGCAAGCTCGATCGAAAAAGCACTTCAGGTGGATGTCAATTTTTGGGAGAACATCTCGTCAGTTGGTCTTCATGGAAACAAAGTTGTGTCTCTCTATCAACTGCAGAAGCCGAGTATGTGACCGCAGCCAACTGTTGCTCTCAAGTCCTTTGGATGAAGACTCAACTAATGGAGTACGGGTATAGAATGTTGCGGATACCGATATATTGTGACTCTGAAAGTGCTATTGTTATATCTCACAATCCGATTCAGCACTCAAAAACCAAACATATTGAACTACGGTATCATTTCATCAAAGACCACATCTTGAAAGGTCACATTAAACTCATCTTTGTCCATTCTCATGAAGAGATTGCTGATGTGTTCACAAAAGCGCTCGACTCCACAAAACTCAACAGTTTCCTGCAAATGCTAGGAATGATGAATCCAGACCCGCAATTCTTTTTGAATTGTTAGCTACCGCAGACCGTTCTTGGTCTCCGTTGCGGTTCTAACTGAGAATTACATATGATAGATGGTTTTGGTACCGCAGTCTAGGTACCGCAACCATATGTCATACGTATCTCTCATGGGTCCTAATGGCTTGTTATTACTAATTTTTGTACAAGTGTTTTCCTCTCAGTTCCTCAATACAGTCTTTCCTTTGTTCATCCGCGATGACAACTCTCAACCGCAATGCTTTTTTCATCCTCTATGAAGACTCTCAACCGCAATGAAGTTTCCATCCTCGACCATCATGATAATTTCCCAACTGTTTCATCAACTCTCGAATCTTTGTGTGCTATTTAATGATCCTTCATTAAATAAAATAAAACATTCCCTTTAGAAACTGTCACATTCTCTTTCTGTATAAACCCTGTGTCAGACCTATTTTAGGGATAATGACAAAAAGAACGATTTTCCAATAAACTCATCCTTAATTTGTCCTTTCCTCTCCCTACCACGTCCCATCCGTTACAACTTACTCTCTCATCACCCCCACGATTACCTGACGTATTGACACACGTCTGACCTTACATTAAATGCAAAACCCTTTTGGAAATCTGCCAAAATCCTTTTAAACCCTTTTAATTTTGTGTGTTTGAGATTTTATCCAAAAATCATAGTTTCCCCCCAAAAACCCCAATCGACGTTTTACCCTTTTTTTTTACCTAGGGTTAAAACCTTTTCCCCCTTTTATAAACTCATCTTCTTCCCCAATAATCCTTTACGCTCTCTGATTATCGACTGTTCTCTCCCAACCTTCAAAACCCCCACAACTCTCAAGAACTCCGTTTTTTCTTCTTTCACAATGGTGAAATCAGGTGCATCTAAGAAGCAATCCAAGGCTTCAGGTTCTGCGAATCCAACTGGTTTTGACTCTCCAACGATAGATTCAAGCAATTTCAGAGCAGTTTTTGAAGATCACCCCTCATACAATGCCTCAACCAAGCTTATGGTCAAGTATCTCAAAAACCATATTCTGTTTGGTCCATTCGATGCCTTTACAGACGTCGTTCCAGTATCAACACTCTTCAAATGTGCTTTTTCTGCATATCGTCCATTGGAGAACCCCCAAGAAGTGCATCTCAACCTCATCAATGATTCTTTGGTCATCTTGACCAAAGAGAAGTTCTTATCCGCCATTAATCTTCTGATTCACCCCTCCATCAGGATTTTCTCACCGTTAATGTCTGACGTCACAACCGCACTCTACCAGATGGGGTATCAGAAACCAATCCGAGGGATTGGTGGGTTTAAAAAGAACCAACTGCCTGCGGTTTGGCAGTTTGTATGCCATTTCGTCATCCGCTATCTATCCGGCAGAACCGGAGGCATCGACAACACGGGATTAAAGCTGCTAGAACTGGTGTGGAGCATCTTCACAAGCCACGATGTCAACTATGGGCAGATTATTTGGGATGATTTCCTTCAATATATCCCCAAAGAGCACCCAAGGGAGAACCCAACAGAGCTCACATTTGCTTAATTCTGGTCACTATGCATCTCCGACTTGCATACGGATGCTGGCATTGACATGGGCAGTGACATCAACTTCTTTGTCACTAAAGATCTAAAAAGGTACAACCCTTCTTCTGACCAAACTTTATTTGGACCGATTCGCATGCTTCCCACCCATATTCTTACTATTCTTGGTCTTGAGACTGCTGATATCTCAGACCACATTGAGGCTACGGAGGGTATTGCCCCATACCCTTCTACCCCACCTCTTCCATCTGCAACCCTTATCCCTGAGGGTACCACAGTCCCCTCTGCCACTACGCTATCCAACCTTTCTCAAAGAAGAAAGTCGTTGGCATCCAAGAAGAAACAAAGCACACCTAAGAAGGATGCTCCAAAACGAACCGCACCCTCCAAGAAACGCAAGACAAAACCTTCCCAAACCGTATCTAGCACTGATTCAGATGAGGATAGGCAACCTATCGCTATTCTCAAGAAAAGAAAAACAACCGAAACTTTTAGCCATATGCGTGACCGGACAGATGCTGAAGCCTCTCAAAAGGCTCTGGTAGTCCTTGGGGTGGCCGCACACCCATTCGATACCTCTATCTTTTTCGGGTCAGACTTAGAAAGTGAGTCTAATTCTCATCTACGTGGAGACTTCCCCCAGTGAACCCCCAAGAGGATGACACTGGTCCACGCCCAATGGTCTCCAGGGCTTCTCGACTGCATGTCTTTTCCCCAGAGGAGTTGCGCTCCATCCTTCTTTCTGTTACCCAAACACTACAAACACCTTCCCATCCGCATGGCACTTCTTTCGCCCATGCCAGAACTGGGCCGAGGCCAGACTTGACCATGGGTCAAGGAAACCGAGGAAGCCTAGGAAATCCTACTCTGCTTTCATCTTTCACAGGTGGTTTAGGCACGGTGAGCACAAATGTGAAAGGATCCATGGACCCGAAGGACACTTCGGTGCGATTTGAAGGATTTGACAGCGATAACTCAAATTACTCCTGGTTACAGTACAATCCAATAAAGGAGTCAGAGAAAAAGAAGTATGCTGCATTCAAGAGGGCCTTCCAAGCCCGCAAGGAGCAATAGATCAAGCAGCAGCAACAAAAAGAAAAGGAGATCCAATATGCGGCTAGGTATTGGGCAAATGCCATCAGCAATGCCCATACCGTAGCCACAATCCAAAAGGTTCAAAACTGGATGGATCATATGGCAGAAACTATGTTGAAAGCTCAAGTTTCATGTGCAGTCGCAGTTACCTCCAAAGTTCCTCCTACTCCAACTCCTATTCCATCTCCCACTCCTACAGTCAACCCATCACAAGACGAAGGGCCTGTAATTGAACTCAGCTCCGCCCCTACCTTCGGTCTTCATGATGAAGACATCCAAGAGGTCAACAAACCGAAAACTTCAGACGATGACCTGATGATGTTTGAAGAAGAAGAGGAGTCCAGTGGTTCTCATGATTCAACTTCCAAGCCGAAAGAGAAGAAAAAGAAGAAGAAGAATGTTGTCACACAGAAGGAGTTCATGAGTCTTTAAGCCAAAGTAGATCAAATCTTGGATGCGGTTAAACCCACTCAACCTCAATCTGAAGACATTCCAGGACCGCAGTCATTGATTGAAAGAATTGAACGACTGGAGACGAGGGAGCGTGTGGCTGCTAAACGCATCTCTCTCAAAGTAGAGATGGGGATCCGGTCCCTTGATAACAACCGCAAGGCTGACCATAAGGACTTCATGGCTACAGCGGAACGCCTCATTACTGAGGTGACCGCAATCAAAAAGGATCTTAAAGCAGCCATCGCGGATCACGTTGCTCAGTCTCATAAAGTGATAGATGAGACTCATACTGCTTATGAGTCCACTATCTCTGTTCTTCATGCAACCATCAACAGACTGCATAAATCACTTACCTCCAACTTCCATGGCCCTGAGATCCTCCAGCTTACAAAAGAAATTCACAAGCTGCTCTTCAACTCCTCCACTCCAAACAATTCCCAATTGGCAGAGGCTATCAAAGCTCAGTTTCAAGAAGTTTGTGCCAAGGTGGATGGACTTAAGCAATGGCTTGAGGAAGAACCTTCGTTGCATTCCTCAAGAGGGGGAAGTGAAGAAGAAGAACAAGTCCACCACTCTGATACTTCTATCCATCAGAGTCCCACTCTCACCACTGAAAAAATTCCAACACCGCAACCATCACAACATACTCCATCTCCCCACACTTCACCTCCAAAAGATACTCCCAAAAATCCTGATACTCCTCCTCACTTCAAAAATCTTGAGGAAAACATGTCATTCGCAAGCTCCACAAACTCTCCTGCCACAGCCCAAAGAAAGCATGATTGGAAGGCGGCCAAGTTTGCTGAACTGATCTGGAGAGAATGCGGATTCGACACTATGATAGATGAGTCTTTGATTAACTCATGGGTCAATCTGCACCACAGGCTATTGGATGAAGACTACACCTATGTGCTCATACAAACCCTAATGCTTGGATCTAGATTTATCTATTGTACATGCAATTCATCCAATACTTTAAACCCTAGATCTAGCATAATATAATCAATATTAACATAACAATGGTTTTAAGATATTACCTTGATTGTTATGTAGTAATAACAATCTCAAATCCTCCTTGTAATGACTTTAGAAAGCTTAGAGTCACAAATTTCACTCCTCTAATGGTTCACAAACACCAAGAGCAAGAGGATGAATAGGAGAAGAGAAGAGGCTGCCCAAAACCGTCCAAAACCCTAAGGAGTTGCTTCCCCACGTTTTTGATGCTCTAGGGATCTTTAAATAGTGAAGCTATTAGGGTTATCAAACAAGGAAACCCTAATTTGGATGCTTAAGCCCTAAGCAACCCATGGACTCCTTCCTTAAAGGCCTAGGACTATTTCTAATGGGTTTCCCCATAGAATTCGTCCACTCCTTTAATATGGAGTCCATTAGCTCAATATTCAACTATCATACAATTGACAGTTCCAGTCCCTTAAGTTTAATTAATCTCTTCTAGCCACAAAACTAATTATCAATTAATTCTTGACTAATATTAATTAAACAATATGATTTCTCCTTTAATATATTATTCTCATAATGTATTAATAAATCATAATTAATCCTTTCTCTCCATAATTCATCCTATCAAGTTGCTTTGGTGAAGGCAACCCAAAAGGACCATGCACCATCGGGTCAAGTACATACCAAAATAGTTATGGACTTAGACACTAATCCAACAGTCTCCCACTTGGATAAGTCTAATAACTATTCTGCGTATGACTTCAGATCCTAATCTGCAATCATAGCTTTCTAAAGCCGCTGTCAACTCTGATCCTATCAGATACACATGTCCTTTAGATAAGGGATCATATATTCCTCCATTCTAGATATCAGATAGATATGAGACATGAATTCTAATCATTCTCTCTATACTATTTCCCAACTTCCGATTTATGATGACTGACAACAGACTACAATTGAACACATCAATTTAGTCCCGGCTTGGCCAAGCGCTTAGGTTCCATCACTAAATCATCGAAGGGCCCAAAGATATCACTTTTATCCTACTTTGGATAAAAGGAACGGATAAACTTTGACTCAATGCTCGCTTGCACTCACTTACCGAATCACACACAACAATATGCTTTATAACACCAAGTTACTTGCGCGTTTACATATTATCAATGTGCAACCGACTCGCAAGATACAACTCAAACATCTCGATTTCAAGAATATAGGATATTATCATCTCACCAATCACTTGTGATACAATTCATGAAGTGATCCAAGTTAGCGTGAGTTTAATCCAATGCTCAAATCATATTCATAAGCACTCATGAACGTTGCAGCAAACATTTGCTTATGTCTAATGCTCTTTAGACAATCCACACACCAATTCACGACAGTCTTCATTCATACCTACTTCCAACATATGAACGACTATGGCCTGTTCGAATAATTTGACTGTTCTCAACCAATTAAATTATTCAGGAAGTCAAAACATGCAAAGTGAAACACAAGAATAATACTAATCCCATATGGCCTCAAACCTTTGAGTATAAATAAAACACCTTTTATTTATCACCATATCGATTACTCATTATTTGTTGTTTCGGGTAATCAACTTCTTACTTGAACTATTACAACACTTGTCCCATGCTCTTAGCATGCACACAATGTTTACCTACGGTTCTTACTTTGTGAAATAGATCAAATGAACACATTTTCAATCATACTCATTTCACAACTCCCAATCCTTTTTAAAAGTGTAAGAATATCAAATTCTTGCCACTTATAGAATATGCTAGATTTTAACATTTTATGCAATGATCCTTTCGTAATGTCATAGCACAAAAGTCACAATGACTATTGCCAATGAAATTACAAAGTTCTCTATGATTGTTACAATACAATTCCATAGACGTGATGTCTCTCACTCAAAGTACATTCCTTTGAACATCCTTTTGCATAAAATTTCTAATATAGATTCTCAATATCCAACTCCCAATATAGAAACATTTCCATATTTTTCCATATGACAACTCATTCTTAATAGAATCTTATCTATGCATAATAATGTCGATGTGGTCCATCCAATATCATACTTCCAACTACTCACAAGCGACCAATCCTCAGCGAGCTTTGGATCGTCCTTTGATAGTTGTTTAATTATCTTAGTCAAAAACGATTCTTGTCCTTTTTCCCTCTAAATGCGCTAGACATTTGGAAAAATTTTAGAATGGTCAAATATTATAGCATTTGCAATCGATCCTTTACCCGAAGCGTATAGGACACGATGCATAATGTTCTTACATAAAGATACGATATTTTATCAATCTTTTGCCATAATATTTTATGAGTCACGTTCTCATAATTCGAACTATGAAGAGGGATGCCATAATCATAATCGAAATTTGAGAACGCACTATGTATCCTTGACTAAATTTACTAACATTCCACAACCTAATCCTTTAGATTTGAAATGAAGCATAATATTCTCTCCCTTAATTATAGAAAAACAACTATTCAACCCTTACAACTTTGCAAAGTATGACTCTTGTTTTCTATAATTAATATTGCTAACTTGCAATACTTGCCTTAATAATCATACAATCATAAAATTTATGCTCCCACTATCACGATGATTATTATAAACATAACATTTATGCTCCCACTAGCATTGACATGTATTCAGAAACAGCTTAACTTTCAGAAAAACAATACTTATTGAATTTCTTAAGTTCATGTTTCTAATACCTAATGCTTTGATAATCCTTTATCTAAGCTTATACACCTTTCCCTTAGATAGCTCATATGTGTGTCTAAACAATTTAGACTAATTGCCAAATCTCACAATTCGAATCATGGAAAGGGATACCGTAACCATAATCGAATTCAAGAATCCAATTTTCACAATTACTATCTTCTTAAAATCTCTCTTAGTGAAAGCATTTCCTCACAGTCATTTTCATGAAGGAGGGAATCTTATGACACTTAAATTTTAATGGTGTATGTGTTCCTATCCATGTGAATTTGTCAAAACCAAGGTTTGCGACAAATTCAAACTCATATGGACCGAACTTTCTCAATCTTGATTTCTCGCCTTGTGATAACACGGCTGCCCACCATGTCTTCCAAGTAGTTAAGCAGCTCGCCCTTTTCTATCAATGTACTTTTCATTGATCAAGGTCCTTGCCTTTTATGCATTCAAATGAGAACTCATAGTACTCACATGCATAATTAACTCGATTGGAACGGCACAGAAACAAGTTAATGTCAACACGATATGTTGTAAACCTCTACTCGTGTGCTAGTGATGATCGATAAGGTTTATTCTTGATTAGTTCTTAAACTTTTTCAAGACCATTAAGACTACCACTGACTCCTTGACATATAAGATTCTCTTGTCAATGAACATTTCTTGACAACCAAATATTCAAGAGTTAGTGCAGCTTTTATCAAGACAAAACACCACATAAAATTGGTCCTAGTTGGTCTTTGTCTTATCCAAGACATCACAACTTTCCAATTTCAAATGTACGAGAATAAGAAAACCTTTTCAAATTCCACATTTGATGAATGATATAAACCTTCTTAGTACTTGTCACTCAATGTCACAATCTTAACACTAAGACTTGTTATTGGAACGAAGTATGATTGACTTTTTGATTTAACTATTTCCTCAATTCTCGATTCCTCTTCTTAGACATACAATTGTACTAAGACTTACTTAGAGTATTAATTGAGATATGGTTCTTAATCATTAAGACCTATCATAAAACATAATAAAAGGTGCTCTCCCTTCTTCTTAGAATAGAGAAACTTTTATCTTTCTGCCTACTTGATTCTTCTTATTCGTTCTTGCTATTGATTTAAACCTTTTTCAATCAATTCAGAATTACACTTAATCTTATAAGTATAATCATATTTACTAAGCCTTTAGTAAATCATGACGAATATCTTTGTTACTCTTGTGGTGGATTTGATCAACACACAACTTTGTGTACTCGATCTCCTAGTCCTTCACTTGACACTTTGTCAACGAATTAGTCTAATTTCCAAATATGAAATTTCTCATTCATCATGCAACCAAGTTGCATGATTCCAAGTTTCTGTCCATTTGAAACTTCGGTGATGAGAAACTCTCCTTATTTGGTAAATTTTCGACATTTCCACAAACAACATAATTAAGAATAACATCTACTCGTTGTAGAAATATACGAACATCAATTTTTCATAACGATTTTATTGCAAGGAAGTAAATAAATAAATAAATGAGTCAAAACAAAATTTATTTTATTCATAAAAGCAGCGGAAAACATTTGTCCTTACAATGCAAAATCAACTGAAAAACTATGTAGTCAAATATTCCTAAAAACTCTATCATAACTCTCTAAGCTCAAAATCTAATCTTCAAATCCATGCGATCGAGATCCATTTCTTTGTGATTAGACTCATCTTGCTCTTTCATCAAGGTTCCTCTCTTTTCACTGATCCTGCAAAACATTCAAATGCAATCTTATCACGTCATGTATTAAGAATCAACGAATAGGAACTTAATGGAGTTAGATAGTGGATTTTACCTGAAGTACAGCAATACTCTTTGACTCTCCCATCTTCTGGACTCTTCAGGCTCTTAGGGCAGACTTGTATCCAATGCCCTTTCTCTTGGCATAAAACGCAGGTCGGTTCTCCTAGAACGTCCTCTGAAGTATGGTTGGTTGACTTTCCCAACAAATATGCTCTATTGCCTTGCCAAATCATTTCTGATTCAGCAGCAATGAGCATGTAAGTTAAGTCAATGAGGCTTACGTCATGATCCATCATATGATACTTTCTTTCGAACTCATTATATGATTCAGGGAGTGACTGCAGAACCCAGTCCACAACCAACTTATCAGGGAACGACGCACCCTACATTATCAACCTATCGATGTGTGATTTCATTCCCAGAACATGGGCACACATGGGTTTACCATCTTCATGTTTCATTTCCAATAGGGCTTTAGTGACATTAAACCTTTCAATTATTCGATCTTGCGGGTTAGGGAGAATAATTGGAGGAGGTGGAGGAAGTGAAGCATGATCTCTTGTTCCTCGATCGAATCTGGAATATCATCTTCATGTGGAATGCTTGTTCCACGGGATTTGGGAAGACCATAGTTGTCGTACTTTGATATCTACAAAACGGGAGAAAACAAATTCAAGTTAGTTGATTGATTGAGTCCTTAATAAATCACCCAAATGTGATACTAAGGCTAAGACCCAACACAATATTCTACAACTCGGGAGAGGGATGCCGTAACCCAAATTGCAGAACATTCAAAGGTAAGTGAATGGCGATTCACTAATTTTCCACCATGAAAAATGAAAAAACCGATTAAGTTTTAAATGTATTGAAAATTCCTAGATCCTTTGAGATTCATTGAACCTTTCAATGGCATGTTTAAATCTCGATATGCCCCTCTAGTTTGTGACTGGGATACCGAGGATCACAAAGCGGGTGTGAATAACCATGCAAACATACATGGTGCCCCCACATGTTACAGTCACCTATTTGATGTGTCGGTTAACCACACACGCTCCACCGAACTATGACAAACATTGAGTCACCCTTTGCTACCTTTGATTAGAACCATTTAGTGTGTCGGTTAACCACACACGCTCCACTAACGTCTTCACAAGGGTACAAAGTGTAATTTCATAGAATTGCATCAATTCACTTTTGCCTAAAGTAACTAAGATTGGGAATTTGTAAAAACATTTAGTTACTTTTGTACTTCATTATACTTATAATGGAAGGTTTCTGTCCTATCCTACCCGTTCGGCTAACGACCCTCCACTAGTCAATAGTGCAGTGGGTAAGAGTGGATACCCATTCAATCGCTATTTTATAGTCAATTTCCTTAAACACTCCTTATAGACCAGCTTCGTGAATGAGGCCTACTAACGGTAAGACTGACTTTTACTCATACATATATATAATGTTAGACTTTTAATGTTATATATAGTATAGGGTGTATTTTACACTTTTAAAATACTAGGTGGTCAATTTTAACAACTATACTTATAATTCAATTAAATTGTGAACCAAAACTTTATGGATTTATTAAACCTCCTTTAATTATACACCTTAATCAATTAATAAAACCATAAGGGTGTGATTTGAACTTTTTCAAAACAATACTAGGGTTTTAGAATTTAACATTCCTAAATTAAACTTTTAATCAACTTTTAAATTCCAAAACTTGAGGGCAAGTTTTGAAACATTTCAAAACATTAGGGATTAGAATTTAAATATTTCAAAATCAAACCTTTTAATCAAAATTTAAATTCCAAAACTTGAGGGCAAGTCTTGAAACTTTTCAAAACACAAGGATCAAATAGCAAATAACTTAAATTAAACAATTAATCTAATTATTATCTAATTTGACCTAAAATCATTTTCTTGCAAGATAAGTTACCCAATTAATACAAATAATCAAGATTTAATCAAATAAGGAAGTTATCATCTAATCAATTGGTAATTATCTTTTGTTTAATCAAGGATATACTCATAAATATGTTTGAAATCGGATTTTAATGACCTAAAACAGATAAGGCAAGTATTCATGAGTAAAACAGCAAGAAATCCCGAAATCCCCTCTTTCTGGCGCTCGAACTCGCCGAGTACCCCTATGGACTCGCCGAGTAGGGGCCTACTCGTCGAGTCCACAATGGGACTCGCCGAGTTCATTAGGTAGGGAGGCCAAAAACGATTTTGCAGCTTGAACAAACATACAAGGCATCAATACAATAGAAACCAATCAAGGCTCTGATACTACTGATGGGTTTTAGTCACAAGAACATCCTATGTGCTCATACAAACCCTAATGCTTAGATCTAGATTTCTCTATTGTACATGCAATTCATCCAAGACTTTAAACCCTAGATCTAGCATATGATAATCAATATTAACATAACAATGGGTTTAAGATATTACCTTGATTGTTATGTAGTAATAACAATCTCAAATCCTCCTTGTAATGACTTTAGAAAGCTTAGAGTCACAAATGTCACTCCTCTAATGGTTCACAAACACCAAGAGCAAGATGATGAATAGGAGAAGAGAAGAGGCTACCCAAAACCGTCCAAAACCCTAAGGAGTTGCTTCCCCACGTTTTTTGGTGCTCTAGGGGTCTTTAAATAGTGAAGCTATTAGGGTTATCAAACAAGGAAACCCTAATTTGGATGCTTAAGCCCTAAGCAACCCATGGACTCATTCCTCAAAGGCCTAGGACAATTTCTAATGGGTTTCCCCATAGAATTCATCCACTCCTTTAATATGGAGTCCATTAGCTCAATATTCAACTATCATACAATTGACAGTTCCAGTCCCTTAAGTTTAATTAATCTCTTTTAGCCACAAAACTAATTATCAATTAATTCTTGACTAATATTAATTAAACAATATGATTTCTCCTTTAATATATTATTCTCATAATATATTAATAAATCATAATTAATCCTTTCTCTCTCATAATTCATCCTATTAAGTTGCTTTGGTGAAGGCAACCCAAAAGGACCATGCACCATCGGCTCAAGTACATACCAAAATAGTTATGGACTTAGACACTAATCCAACAGGATGGACTTAAGCAATGGCTTGAGGAAGCACCTTCGTTGCATTCCTCAAGAGGGGGAAGTGAAGAAGAAGAAGAAAAAATCCAACACTCTGATACTTTTATCCATCAGAGTCCCCCTCTCACCACTGAAAAAATTCCAACACCGCAACCCTCACCGCAACCATCACAACATACTCCATCTCCCCACACTTCACCTCCAAAAGATACTCCCAAAAAGCCTGATACTCCTCCTCGCTTCAAAAATCTTGAGGAAAACATGTCATTCGCAAGCTCCACAAACTCCCCTGCCACATCCCAAAAAAAGCATGATTGGAAGGCGGCCAAGCTTGTTGAACTGATCTAGAGAGAATGCGGATTCGACATTATGATAGATGAGTCTTTGATTAACTCATGGGTCAATCTGCACCGCAGGCTATTGGATGAAGACTACACCCCCCACCTCACATATGTTGAACCCCCTGCTGATGGATACTGGGATATTCCAATTTCTCCAAATGCCAAGTACTTTGCTGTATTTGAGTCATTTGACTGCAACCTTCCTGCTCACAAACGACTGCCAATGGAGTTTGAAAGACTTAACCAATTTTATGCCAAGCATGGCTCCCCCATTGAAAATATATGGTCTAACGATAGACCATCCGCAATCAAAAACTACAAGATGTGGAAGTTCATGAAGGCTTATTTCATCCAGTATACTCTCACCAGAAGGGAGCATGACTACATCCGCACCCAGGCAGACTTCCCTTGCATGAATCCGGAAGAAATCTTTCTTATTGCCAGGGTGTTCACGAACAAGGCAGAAAAGCACCCTAAGATGCAAATAGCGCTTGAAAAAGCCAACTCTTTTTTGAGGGATACAGTCTATGACTTTGCCAAAATAGATGTGGATATCTACCACACCATCATCAAGAAGTTTGATCTCCCACCACTTGAACACACCAATTCCTACCGAAGGCTTCGAAGAAAGATCACTAGGCACAAACAAACTTCCCTGAACTTGGTATTATATTCAAACGAAAGACTGACAACGTCAAATACTTCATTCCGATGAATGCCATGCACCGCTTGCCCAAGAAACAACTTGACATCTGCCAGACCGCAGTTGAAAAAATCGAAGCATACTACTGCAGAAGTCAAGTTTGAAATTTCAAGAAGAATCACATGGTTGGAAAATGTTAGGAAGTTCTGGTGGATTTTGAACAAGTTTCTCAAACTTGATAGCTGAACCGGAGTTAAAGAGTTCACTTAGGGGGAAATTGTTGAATCATAAAAGTGACCCTCTTGAACTCAGCTACCGCAACCATCTCTCTACCGCAACGGTTCAGCACCCGCATCCAATCCAGCACCCGGAGTCAGTTCTTCATCAGCAACCGCAATCAGTCTTTTGCTACCGCAGTCTACGTATCTAGATTACTTATTGTCTTTTATGTAATACACTCTATTATCCAGTATGCCTTGCATGGCTGCTTATAGAGTTGTAGTCTAGAATAGTTCAAAGTCTCTATAAATAGAGACTCATTCTATTGTATTAACTATCTCTACACTCAATCACTGATAACTTGAGTATTATTCTGAATACATTTCTCCAAGTTATCTTCTTCGTTTCTCTAGCTTTCTATTCTTCTTACTCTCAATTATTACTAAAGCATATCTGATTATAACCTCTCTCCGGAGCAAGTCTTTAAGACTTAATCACTAAGTTTGATCTTCCTTATTAACTCGGAGTGATTGCATTCCTTGTTACGAATAAGCTTAAGTGTATTCTTGATATAACAATTGTTGTCATTTATATTTCTTTACTTTCCGCAACTAACTCTCTAACTATCTAACTATATTATTGTTAAGCTTTAGATCTTTTGAGGTTAACTATTCCACAATATACTTGTTCTAACGTTTGTTCAAGTGTGTCTCCAAGTTTTTCTCTCAACAACTCTTGGGCCTTGTTAAAGGAATTTGGACCTAGTATTTGGGCATATGCCTTGAGTCATAACCATATTCTAATTAGGTTAAGTTTTGTATATTCAGTGTGAGATTCTCCAGATCACTAGCGGAGTAGTATATCTTTAGCAGACTGAGGTGAGTCTTCTTATTATACCAATAGGTAGAAGGCACCAATATCGGCCCATTACTTGATAGGTGGTTTCAATAATTATTGTTGATACATAAAGTGACCCTCTTAAATTTGATGATTTGCATCCATATCTCCTATCGCAATATGCTCTTCCTACCGCAATCTGTTTTACTACCGTAACCGCAACCTGAAGATGCAACCGCAATCAACTCATCCACAGTAGAGTTTATAGTTACATCATCTGACTTGTTTTACTAGCATTGTATTATCCAGTGAACCTTGCATGGTCACGATAAGTCAATAGTTTAGTATTTTATATTCTCTATGTAACTTTTTGAGGCTTTATAAATAGAGTCCTCTTCTTGAAGTAAAACTTACCACTTATTATCATTTCTTTTCCCTTCTTATGATCTATTGAAATCTCATGCAAATATCATTCTCTCTTATCTCTATCTTACATCCAAGATCCTTTTCATCTTAAACTGGTCACACTTACTAACTCGTGTTTGATTGCAAATCGTGTTAAGAATCAGTTTGATGTATACTTGATATAACTTGTTGCTATTTACATTTCCTTTACATTTTCTGGAACTAACTATCTAACAATTCTAACTTGTTATTGTTGAGCTAATATGATCCTTTGAGATTAACTTATTCTGCAACTATATCTTGTACTAACGTCTGTTCAAGTGTTTCCCAAACTTTTTCTCTTAACAATGGGTATCAAAGCCAAAGTGGTTGCTTTTTAAACATAACTCAGATTTTGAAAAGCCTTCTATACCACTAAAGTTCATTCTTCAAATTAAAAAAAAATTAAAAAAACAAAGGAAATATGGCACAAGCTTTCTCATTGAATGTTTCCAATAGTGTTGGAGGCTCTAACAGAGTACCAATACTTGTTGCAAATGAATACCACCACTGGTCACAAAGAATGGAAAGGTGTCTCAAGAGGCTTGGAAGAGATGTGTGGAGATCCGTGGAAGAAGGTCCACGTGTTCCTGTTCTTACTCCGGTTCAAGCAGATGGTACTCAAGCAAGACTAGGTGGAGGTCCAGTCTCAATGAATTGACCAACCAAAGATGATCTTGACAAAATGGAAAATGATGCTATAGCCTTCTATGAAATCTCTTGCAGTGTAGCTCTAGACAACTTTGACATCATCATCAACTGCAAATCCGCTAAGAAGATTTGGGATGTGCTTAAAAATCTTTATCAAGGGTCCAAACAAACTCAAGATAAGAAGCTCACCACTGCTCTCAATGAGTTCAACAACTTTAAAGCTCTTCCTAATGAAATTCTTGATGATTCGTTCAAACGGTTCAACCTCATCATCACAAAGCTATCAAATAATGGTACAGTTCGAAGCAACCATGAAACAAATCTACAGTTTCTTAATGGTTTGGGAAGACATTGGTCCACTGCAAAGATGATTGTACAAGGAGATAGAGAGATTCATACTTTGTCTTTATTCAAACTGTACGGAGAACTTCAGGCACAAGAATCAACCGTGCCCAAAGATTGTGTTGATCTTGGTGGTCCACTTGCCCTGATAGCTCAAACTCCACAAGTCAAAACTCTACAGTTTTCATATCCTGTTGAACCATCTTATCCACTTTTATATGACAACTCACCGCAGTCATATGAAGTTGACGCTGAAATGGATGACGAAGAAGAATTCCAAAATGCCATAGCTTTAGTTAGCCAACAATTCAACATGCTACCACCACCATCATTGTGTAAGAATCAACAGTTCACAAAACCACCATTCAACCGCAACTTCAATCCGTACTGTAATCACTCAATATATCCTCAAAACCCTCATCACCCAATGCAACCACAGAATGCACAACATTCCAAAGAGGCACCACAGTCCAATAAGCCATCAGACTACGGTACCTCAACTGAAAAGAAAAATGACGTCATCATCTGTCACAAATGTCAGAAAGTAAAACACTTTGCCAAAGATTGCAAAGCAAATGTGGTTAACGATGTGGCATTATATCTTAGAATGGACCAAGAAATGGAAGAGAAAGAAAAGGCAAGAGCATATGTTGCTAATGTGAAAAGAGATCATCAAGTGTGGTCATCCGGAGATGAGGATGAAGACTTCAACAACAACAAGGGAAAAGGGAAGATTTGCATGTTTTCATCTTCTGAAAAGGATGGATCGACAAAGTTGGAAAGAAACTACTGCTACATGGCCAAATATGGCACTCTCAGAATCGTCAAGCAGGCAATGTGCAAGGAGGGACAAGAAGAGGAGTGGTTAATTGATAGTGCATGATCCTTGCACATGACTGGAAGGTTAGAATACCTTTGCGACTTTAGGCCTATCTGTAATGGTGGAAATGTTACGTTCGGGAACAATGCCAATGAAATAATAAGAGGATACGGTGTATTGACCACGGGAAATTTCTCAATTCAAAAGGTTGCTTATGAAGAAGGCCTTAAGCACAACTTGATTAACGTGGGCCAACTATGTAAAGTTGGTCATATGGTTGAATTTGATAATGCATACTACTACATAATGACAAGTGATAGAAGCACCTGCTTGGTCAAATCCAAATCCGAAGGGACAATGTACCCTTTGGATGTCTCACTAATCACTAGAAAACGCATTTGTGTTTTCTATCCAAAGCAGTATCCGAAGTTAGCTGGTTATGGCACCGCAAGCTAGCTCATTTAAACTTCCAATGTATCAACAACCTAGTCACTGAAGAACTTATATGTAGTCTCCCCATTCTAAAGTACAACAATGATACACTTTGCCCAACTTGTGAATGTGGAAAGCAAACAAAGGGAAGCCATCCATTGGTTATTGAATCTTCAATATCTGAACCATTAGAGCTACTTCATATTGATCTCTACGGTCCATCTACCGTAGCCAGTCTTCATCACAAAAAGTATATTTTGGTTATAGTCGATGACTTCACACATTTCACTTGGGTCTTCTTCCTAAGACTCAAATCCGATACACCACAGGTCATGATCAACTTCATAAAGGAACTCGAGCTTCAAATCAAGTTACCAGTTAGAAGAATAAGAAGTGACAATGGTACTGAATTCACTAATCACCTCCTGAATAGTTTCTTGGTTTCTAAGGGCACCAGTCACAACTTTTCAGCTCCCTACACACCGCAGCAGAATGGAGTAGTAGAGCGAAGAAACCGTACATTGGTCAAAGCAACAAGATCAATGTTAAACTTTTCCAACCTTCCTCTATACTTCTGGGCCAAAGCAGTGGCAACTGCTTGCTTTGTTCAAAACTGAAGCATCACCTGCAAGCGTCTTAACAAAACTCCATATGAGGGTCTTAACCTAAGTAGTTAATATCGGCAATTTCCAGGTGATTTCCAGGTGGAATATCGGTTATCGGTACTTTTCAAAATAGCGGTGTCAAATATCGGTCCAAAATATTGGACCGCAAATATCGATGATATTTACCGATATTTAACCAATATTTACCGATATTTACAGGCGATTTCCAGGTGGGATATCGGTTAAGTAATTTTACTTGCTTTTTTTTAGTGTTAAGTCATGGCCTTAAGTCTTATGGACTTAACTTAACTGAACCTACTATTATGTTAAGTACTTAATTGTTAGTTTTAGGTCATAGACTCATGTTTAAAGTATTAACCGATCTTATTGTTATGTTAATTGTTACATACTTAAGTGTTAACTTGCTAGATTCTATAGTTTTGATCAGCAGATGTGTTAAGTACATAATTCTTAAATGATGATGATGCTATTAATTAGAGTTCATGTGGATGATCTAGATAAAATAATTGGATGCCTTGGTTGATGTGGACTTGGAGGAAGATTACATGGCTTACATAAGATTATGTTTCGAACATTGATAGTTTTGAATTTTGACTTTTTATATTACTTTTATATATGTTTTATGTTTATATATATTAATTATGCATGATATAAAAATACCGATATCCCACCGATATCCCACCGCAATAATCTATATCCCATATATCGGCCCTTGACCGATATTTGATTTTGGACCGCAATAACTGCCTAGGTCTTAACAACCACAAACCCAATGTCAGATTCTTCCATATTTTTGGATGAAGATTTTTTGTGTGATCAACAACAAGGATCACCTTAAAAAATTTGCACCGAAATCAGATGAAGGCATTTTCCTGGGCTACACACCCAATAAAGTTGCCTACCAGCATCTCATTAGACGCACAAGACTCATAGTAGAAAGCATCGATGTCAAATTTGATGACCACTATGTACGCAACACTGCTCTGTCAACTGAAACAAAAGCAATCCTGGAAAGTGATATCCCAACCTCTTCGGGTCCCTTAAACATATTTGAAATAAACTATGATGACCTTTTTGACCCCGCAGAGACTGCTCGTCTCTCTGAAATCCTGGTGTCTCCGGTAGCTCAACAAAAACATGCTGAAGTATCTGGTCCAACCTTATCTGAAGATTTCTCACTCAATACTTCCACCTCACCGGTTGAGGGGGAAAGTTCAACTCTGGTTCCTATGACAAACATCGAGGTTCCAGTACTAGAAGATGCAGCTCCGGTGTCTAACCACAAAATCTCAATTCCATCAAATGTATCTTCAAAATCTGAGGATGAAGAGGTTGAAAACAAAGACAAATGATCATATCCAAGGGTTATCACTCAATCATCAATCCAGGGGGAACCATCTTTGGTTCAAGGGGAATTCCCATCCTGAATTACGTGGGAACCTCCATCAACTGCTATCGTTCAAATTCCCTCAGTCCAAGATATTTCTGCAGGCTGCTCCCAAATCGAGGGGAACGACCTTCTCCCACCGCAGAGTCATCTGACATTGAAGATATTCCCTCCACAACAACTTTTGATCACCAACAAACTCATCTTCACATCTGGACGAAGTATCACCCACCGGGTCAAATTTAGAAACCCATCAGCAGGTATACAAACTCGATCCTCTAGTGATTTAATGGATCACTGCCACTATGTAGCCTTCATGTCCTCAGTCGATCCTCGAACCATAAACTAAGCACTCATGGGGCCCGACTGGATCACCGCAATGCAAGAGGAGTAAGCATAGTTTGAAAGAAACAAAGTATGGAAACCAGTACCGAAGCCAAAAGACTAGACAATTGGTGGCACTAGATGGGTATATAAAAACAAGCTTGATGAGTCCGGTACGGTAGTTAGAAAAAAAAGCAAGGCTAGTGGCTAAGGGGTACAACCAACTTGAAGGCATCGACTATGATGAAACTTATGCCCCTATAGCCAGAATGGAAGCAATACACATTTTCCTAGCGTATGCGGCACACAAGAATATCAAAGTACATCAAATGGATGTCAAAAGTACCTTTCTAAATGAAGAACTAAAGGAATAAGTTTATTTTCAACAACCTCCAGACTTCGAGATTCAAGAATTTCCAAATCACTGCTACAAGTTAGAAAAAGCAGTATACAGTCTTAAACAAGCTCCAAGGGCATGGTATGAGACTCTTTATGAGTTTCTTGTCACGTATGGATACAAAAGAGGTGTGATTGATCCCACTTTGTTTAGAAGAGAAAATGGTAATCACTTAATGCTCGTCCAAATATATGTAAATGATATCATCTTTGGATCCACAGATCACGGTATAGTGAATGACTTTGCAAAGCTCATGACAAGTAAATTCCAAATGAGCATGAATAGAGAGATTATTTATTTCTAGGACTTCAAGTCAAACAAGTCCCTCAAGGGATATTCATTTATCAAGAGAAATATACCTCTAAGCTACTAAAGAAATTCTCAATGGACAATTGTTCCTCAGTCAAGGTCTCGATGGCCTTCGGATACAAGATTTCAGTTGATCCTACCGGAGAATCAGTTGACCACAAAACTTATCATGGAATGATTGGATCATTGATGTAACTCAACACAAGCAGACCAGATATTGTCTTTGCAACTGGCTTATGTGCTAGGTACCAAGCGGATCCCAAAGTATCTCACTTGACTGCAGTCAAGCAAATTATCAGATACTTAAAAGGAAGTAAAGCGTTAAGCCTCTGGTACCCCGCAGGAAATAACTTCAGGCAGCTCCCTTTCCAATTCCTAACCCTCGTCCGGCTTTTCAAGGCCCGACACCTGATTGGGTGGAATGCTTGGAAACATGGAGCCAAGGACAAGGTCAGCCCATGCCATTTAATGCTGAACGAAACTTCTATGACCTAAGCAATGGGGGCTCAACAGACAGAATCTTGCCAATCTTGGTCCGCAGAGTGGCCCGAAATAAGATTCAAGGCAGGACAGCCCTACATCAGATCACCAAAGTTGTCGCCGATGCGAGAATGCATACCCTCCGCACCATTCATCTAGAAGATGCTCGCGAGGGATCTGAGAGAAACCATGAAACCCTGTTGCAAGCACTGGCTGAATCACGAGCCGAATTCATAGAACTCTACATATGCCATAGGGTGTACGAAAGACACCTGCTTGATGTGGAACGTCAACTGGCTGAACTGAGAGTTCACCAGAGGGATGACCGTCGCCAGTAATAGATGTTTTACTTTATTTTCCTTGTTAAAAGGAATCGTTTTTCTGTCTATGCACGATGTGGCATTTTCTATGAAATTATCTTGTATCGTAAGTACTTTTGGTTAGGTCTTTATGCTTTCAAGGACGATCTTCTCTGGATATGATGTAAGACCTTTTAGAAGGTCATCCTCCCAAACTGTTACGTCATAAATATCAAAGATATTGACAGTCGGCTAACTTATGTGTCATTCTTTATTCAAGTACTCTTATCATACTTTCATTGGATCCTATCTGGAACATGCTTTAGTCAACTCATTGGACTATAGTAATTTAACTCCGAAGACATTTCAAAGTCTCTTTCAGTGGTTCGATCGTGTTATTCACCAACCAACGATACCTCGACTTGAACGACAAACGTCTTGAGACCATTCTACGAACTCACTTCCACTCAGTACTAGGACTGCATCATAGGGATGTAGGTCAAACCTTCACGAACATACTTCCAATCCGTACTAGGACTGCATCATAGAGATGTAGGTCAAACTGTCGAAAACATACTCTTACTCCTTACTTGAACAATCGAAGTACATCTAGGGTCAACCAGAATCGCTCACAAAATCCTTATCTTTCGTGTAACAGAACCATGTCGTCATCCGGAAACAATCAGCCGAGCAACGAAACCCCTGCCTTTCCTATGGACGCCGCTACTTTTCAAGCCGCCGTTACAGCTGCCGTGATGCCTGCCGTGACAGTTGTCCTTGCAAACCGCAACACTGTAAATGCAAACAAGACTGAAAAAGGGGTTGACAATCCCGATCGTGTTAACGATCCGAGAAATCAACAAATAGTAACAGTCGCCACCGCCCAAAACAACAACTCAGAGTTCAAGAAATGAAAACGTCAAGCCCAAGTAGAGCACAAGCGATTTCAGAGAATTACCATGCAACAACAACAAGTGGAAACCGCTGCCATCCCAGTACAGAGCAGACCATATGAAGGAACACTCCTGAAGTGCGACCGGTGCAACTATCACCACAAGGGAATTTGCCGAGTCCAGCAATGCAATAATTGCAACAAGATGGGGCACATTGCTCGTTTCTATAGAACTACCTCCACCACTGGAGCAAGCCTAGTTTGCTATAGTTGTGGTGAGGCAGGGCACTATTACAGAAATTGCCCAAAAGAGAAGATCAACGAAAGCAACCGTGTCCCCATGACTCCTACTCGACACTTCACTTCTGCCACCAATGTTGGTGCTGTCCAGATATGCCACCAATACGGTGAAATTGGAAACCTCAAGGAGGATTACGCGATAGCGCAAAACTCTGGCGCAGACAGGAAGATTCTCAGGATCACAGCTGCAGGAGAACCTACTCCGAAACCGCGTTAATGTAATTTAGGCGTTTTGATGTAACAGACTTATAAACCATCCAAAACTAGTGCAACCAGAGTCTTAGCTTTTACAAGATCCCGTCGGTAGGGATGCTCGTGCTGCGTATACTTGTCTTTTGTAGTATACCTTATCCGCAGCAATAGTCTTGTAGTAAGTCTAAAGTACTGTAACTCTGTTGATGGTTACACGGTTGTGTTTTGTCTGTAACGCCTTATGTTCAAATCTAATGTCTTTAAGTTTCCTTATGATTCCGACATTATCATACGACTCGGTTCAATTTGATCCGCACAAAACCAGCTTCATACGTACATCTCTTTCTTCGAAATCGCCTTTCCAGCGAAGCCATCATATCAGAACACCAAAGTACTCATGCATGGAGTACCTCATAGTTCTTTTCCTTCCAAAGAAATCCCCGAAGTGCCACTAGTACAGTACGTCAAGTTCAATCCAAAGATCCATACGGTTGATCTGTCGCTGAAGAATGTATACATAGGGGTGATATAAAATCAAGGGTCTACAGGTTTAGAATTGATGATTCCACTTTAACTTCTTTTTCCTCGATGGGATGTGAGCTTAAAGAAGAATCAGTTATTCGACTACCTTTTCAATCTTAATTGTATATGACTCGTATACACGAGATTGTGATTGTGAAACCATGTATGAATTCTAAAAGGAACTTCAGGACGGAGACTGCCCAAGACTACGAGTAATCGCATTGTTATGTGAACAAACTTAGAACCCAGTATGACTCCCGTAAACAGATCACCCTACAGTCTAAACAACTACAGAGATACAAGAACAGTCCGGACAACTTAGAGAACTGCACAGAAATAGAATTGGAAGACTAGGCTTCTCACCCTGGAGAGCTCCGGTCTTATTCTTCCAGAAGTCGACGGATTGCATCATATGTACCTCGGCTATCGAGGACTCCGTCAAGATTTCCATTAGAGATCGTTACCTCTGCCTCGCATAGATGAATTAATTGAGCAAACACATGGAACGAGTTACCTTTCAGAAATGGACCGAGATCCGAATATCAGCAGTTTCGAGTGTTAGCGAAGGATGTCCTGAAGACTACCCTCCGAACTCGATGCGGACGCTTCGAGCCCGTAGTGATACCCCTCGGATAGGACCAATACGCCCGAAGCATTCATGAGTTTAATGATTAGGGTCCGTCTTTCTTACTTGGATCAGTTCATCCTTTTCCATGTAACGACTTACTTATCTACTCTCTGAGCACGAGTTTTGGAATTAAAGAGTCAAAATTTCCTAAGACACGCTATTAGTGAGGGGAAATTCTTGAGTACTCTGTCAATTTATCCAAAACCGTTGGGAAATTGTCGATGCCAGAGACGCTGACAGAAATTTGCCAAATTCTAGGTCTTACAGACCTACTGTCATAGTTCATCCAGAACTCCTCGCAAATCACAGAAACCCTTACGACTTTGACCCAGCAGGGGGTGGCCCTTGACTGGGAAGTTAAACAAGAGAAAGAACCTTTGGAATTCCAAGTGAGAGACCAAATTCTTTAGAAATTCTCACTCTGGGAATGGCTTAATACGCTTCGTAAAGCGTGGAAAGCTAAATCCAAGATAGTGAGGACCTCCGAGATTCTTACCAAAATCGGTCCTGTATCTCGCAGATTAGATCTACTCCGCGAACTCAGTAACGTACATTTTACCCTTCGCGTCTCAATCTTGAAACCGTACCTTTCCGTTAGGACTCTCGTAAGTCCACTAGAAGGGATCGAAATTCACGAGATCCTCGCCTTCGTATAAGAACCGTAGTAACCCTCGCCCGAGAGGTCAAGAGGACGAAGCAACACCGCCTCCCTTTAGTGAAGGTTCGTTAGAATACCAACCGAGGACCCGAATTCACTTATGAGCGCGAGAACCAATCGATTAGGAAGTTTCCACCTCATGACTCGATCATTCATACCTACTTCCTTACCTAAATTCTAATTTCGGGACGAAATTCCCTCTAACAGGGGCATGATGTGACAACCCGAAATTTTCATTCGGTCAAACCCTAAAAGTCAATCACTCCATATTATAAGTCAAGTTCAATTTTACCTGTTTTTAGGAAATTAAAGTTCGTTTGATTATTTTAATAATTAATCTTTAAACGAATGGGTGATCGGATGGGCCGTCTCGGGTCTTGAAGTTTCTAAACCGCGAATACCACGTAGCTTAGAAGTTCACGGCCAAACTTTTATGTTTGGGTCGTAAACACCCTAAAAAAACCGTAAACTCATGCCTTAAGCATGAGTTTACTCCCCAAAGTAGGACACTTTTCATTTTTCCCCAAAAGAGTAAACTCCAAAAACTCTCTCAAGTATCATCCAAGTTTTTGCTCAATATCTTCAATCTAGTAAGTGTTTCTAGCCCTTTCAAGTTAGTATAACACTTAATCTAGTGATTATACATCTTTTCATCCATCCATTTATGTGTTTTGACTAGATTTCCAAAACACCAAGAACACACACTAGTGTTCTTGGACTTTAAGTTCATTTCAAGCTTCCACAAAGTAAGTACTTCTATCCTAGAGTCATTTAAAGCTTGCTATACATATTTATACCAAGGAAAAGGCCCAAGAACACCAAGAACAAGGTGTTCACGGTTTTGAGAGGCTCCCAAAACCGTAAACACCAAGTTTAGTGCCAAAGGGTGCTTTAGGGTGTCTAGATGCTTTGCTATGCCTTAGGGACTTGTCTAGATCCATCCTTGATGTGTTTATCACATAAAAGAACAAGAAAACAATCATTTATATGTGTTTATGGTTTGGGGATCTCCCAAAACCGTAAACACCCCAAAAGGTGTTTAAATGTCCCATATTTACTCCTTATGCCTAGAATCTAACCTAGGCTATTACCTTGAAGTGTTTTGAACTTGAAAACACCAAAATACATAAGTCCATGAGAGTTTATAGCAGTAAACTCATGGAGAAATGGTCATTAGATCGTAAACTCCATTTAGGAGTGTTTTGATGCCACGCAACACTTCCTAAGGCTTAAACATGAAGTAGGAATGCTTGGAATAGCTTAGAAGACTTCAAAACAACAAATGGTCAAAAGGTTAGGAGCTTAAGGCTGTAAACTCAAGAGTTTACGACCGTAAACTCAAGGGGTGTTGGTCTTTAGGGAGTAAACTCGTATTCGGGGTTCCCTTGAACCCTAAAACCCAATAGCCTTGCCCTACAACACTTAGATGCACTCCTTAGCACTTATAACACTTATACAAAGTGTTTATCATGTCCTAGAGTGTCTTGACTTGTTTATTAGTTGTTTAAAGACTAATTGGATACATATATGTGATATTATATGTTAACTAGGATCATAGAGTGTGTTCAAGACTTCACTTGACACCTAGCATCCCCGTTTCGGTCCGTTCATCCCAACCACTTGCTAACAGGTGAGTTCATACCCCTTAATCAATGTTTTAAATGTTTTAAATGTTTTATGGGGGGATACAAGTAGAATCATGCTAGTTATTATATCAATCACATGTGATTAATAAGCGACATTCAAATGATTTACTACTCATTAACTGTTTTACCAAACAGTTTTCTTCACATGATTTTCATAAACGTTTTGGATGTTTAAAACTCCTTATTAAACTGTTCATTTTACACTGTAGGTTTCATTTCAAACTCATTTACAATGGTGTTTGAAACAAATGTTTCTTTATACTTAAACTATTTTATCAAACACATGCTTTCAACCCGTTTTATAGATTGACATCATGTCGACCATTTCTTAGATAGTAATCATGTTCAAAGGTTTTACAAAATTTATTTTATGCTTTCATATTATCAATTGAATGTCTACGTATGTATATTTATATAAACAATGTTTAAAAGGCTTAGGAAGGCCTACCCGCCCTATTTCCTTTTCGCGCTTGAGATGTGGTCTGGTGGGATATCGGGTACCCGTCCGAAGGTCGTTTAAATATTAGTTATATATCATGTGTACATATATAGTCATAAAGGTTCTTCCAGTTCATTCAGTACCCTTGGGTAGCAAGGGTATACCTCCATGTTCATACGTACCAGTTACATTACTAGTAAGCTACTATATGGGTAGTTTAGGAAGATACTAGAACTATTACTAGAACGCGATATCATACAATGAGTTAGTTCATTCATGAGTCAATACTTGCTAGATAGAGAGAACACACAATACAGCTAGTACACCCATAACATTACAATACTTGCTAGATAGAGAGAACACGCAATACAGCTAGTACACACAGAACATTACAACACTTGCTAGATAGAGAGAACACACAATACAGCTAGTACACACAATACATTACAATACTATACAGAGAGAACATACAGGCTAGACAGAGGGAGAACATACAATACAGCTAGCATACATTACATATACATTACATTCAGTTATGTGAGCTATTAAACGGGTCATGGCACTACCTGCCATGACCGTTTCTGTATCCATAATCTCCTTAATTGGGGAGCGTATGAGTTTGCGTATAGATCTATACTGGATTGACTATCCTAGACCTTGTTGCTCGCTATAGTGGGACTTGCAAGTCTACGGGTGCCAAATGTCATTTCTTACGGCGTCTTACATCGTCATTTTACTATTGAGTCGGTAGCAGGATACAGGCCGATCACATGTTACTTTAAATTTAATTTGGTTTAAGGTAGTTAGTACAGCAGTAGTCACTTAGTATAAAACTACAGTACTTTATTATTTCCCCATTACATTCACATCGTGAACATTCACACGATGCACGGTAATGTAAATACTATATTTTTGGTTAATGATAGTTAGATTTGGGAAAATACACACTCGTACAATAGACATAGATAGATACTAGATGCCTTGGTAGAAGGATACTTTTAGTAGGAAACATATGGTTTTCTAGGATGTTCAAAACGTTTTCATACTTACATTTCAAATACATACAAATACTCACATTTCAAATACATACAAATACTCACATTCCAAATACATACAAATACTTACATTTCAAATACATACAAATGCTTACATACAAATTAAGACACTAAAATAATTATGATCTCACCAGCTTTAAAGTTGATACTCTCTTTCAAAATAACTTGTATCCTCAGGTCAACAGTAGAGAGGTACCGATGCAAGGTTTAGAGAAGATGGAGCTCGTTCAAGACTCATCTTTCATTTTGATTTATACTTTAGTGTTTATCATAATTTTACAGAACACACTTGTATTAAAATTATATTATTCATGCAATGGATGATGTTGTTGCTTGTTTACTACTTTTCATTGTTGTGATATTGTACATGACGTCCTCCGCCCCAGAACGTTTCCGCCGTTCATGGTTTTGGGGTGTGACAATACTTACACAGATGAGCAGTTAATTTCAAGAAAAATCAGGTTTTTTGAGGTTTTAAGAGAGAGAGGTTCTTTCGGGTGTACGATAGTACTCAGAAAGTGAAGAAAAAGAGTGAGTCCGGCCACACCCTCTTTATATACTCCCCCTTACACCTAGTAATGGGTTGCAACCCAACAACATTGAACTCAAGCCCAACAACCCAATAGACTTTAAAAATAATGCATTTCAAGGACTAAAAATAAAATAAAATGAAAAATAAAATAAAATTGAAATTAAACGAGACTAATTTCTAATGCAGATAATATTTTTGTGAGATTGGGATCAAAGTGATTGGATAGCCTTCATCCATTTGTCGGTATCTCCCCTTTCATGAATAAATCTGGTCGATTGCCGGTATTGAGGTCCAATTAAACACAAAATATTTGTGACAAATTTGGACATACTATAAGTGACAAAGTATTTGACCCTATGTTCCTAGATAAACTTTCTAAAAGACCATTCATCTGACGTCGACCAAGGATATTGTTGTCCACCTAAATTGAGCAGCGAGATCTACAGACAACCTATAAATGTTCAATTTTAGTTGTACTAGAACGTGTTTCCCGCTTCCTGATATACCCCAATAATCAAGGACTTCCAGAATACTCCTTACTTCAGATGAGCACACAATTATTAAGGAGAAGTCAGATTTAGAATGCATATGCTATACACTCAGGTCGGATCTCTTCCAATCACGCAGAGAGTGAAACATATGGCTAACTAGAGTTTAGAGGGATTGAGAAGTAGAAGGTTGCATATGTTGTGTACCAGGTCGGATTGTTAATCACACAAAGGATACAACATATGGCTAACATGTAGAAAGAATAGCATATAAGAAGAAGTAGAGAGACAGAGTTGCATATGTTGCAATCCAAGTCGGATCTCTTCCAATAAGCAGAGCAAGCAACATATGATTAACAGATAGAAAGAAAGAAAATAACTTTCTACGGACCTAATTTATCGGAATTCCCCAGTTGCCCCGTCGATACCGGAATTAAAGACAAAGTCCGCACATCGAGGAAAAGTTAATCCACAGTTCTAGATACAGATTATTTAATGTATCCGCAGATTCCCATGTATATCTCTCTACTCAACCTACCCAAGCGTTGTATTGTCGGGCTAAATGGAACTATCTAGGTCAAGATTTGTCAGGTCTCTAAATTCCTTAAGTTCATCTGATCCTAGTCAAGTCCATTTTAAAACTTTCATGCCTACCAGTGCATCGAACACAGAGCTTAGACAATTCAACTTTGGTACCTTACATAGATTCAGATTGTCTGTTATCACTTGTTTATATCATTTCCCAACACATCACCTATTGGATTTTGAGTGTTTTTTTAAATTTTTGTTTGTTTTTTTATTATCTCTCCCCCTAAATTTGTGCATGAAAGAGAGAATGAAATTAAAATGCACAAATTTAAATTAACCTAAAACAAAAATTAGTCCTCAAAAGGTATCATTTTCAAAAAGCTCACAAGCACATCGAATCGAGCTTTGTTAAACGACTTTGTGAACAGATCCACCACATTATTAGCAGTGGGAACCTGTTCCAGCCGAATAAGCGAACACTCATAACAATCTCTGATGAAATGAATTTTGATATCAATGTGCTTGGTTTTCGAATGTTGGATTGGATTTTTAGCAATCTGAATTACAGCCTCATTATCACAAAAAATAGGGGTTTCTAGATAGTTCAAACTGTAATCCAATAGCTGATGTTGGATCCAGATAACTTAAGAACAACAAGCAGAGGCAGCAACACCGCTTCTGCTGTTGAGGTTGAGACGGTGTGCTATTTCATGCACTACCACGACACCATACGATCACCGAGAAATTGACATCATTCTGAAGTTGATTTCTTGTCAAGCTCACAGCCTCCATGATTACTGTCAGCAAAAGCATATAAATCAAATTCAGAATTTTTTGGATACCGAAGACCCAGTTTTGGGTTGCCTTTGAGATACCGAAAGATTCTTTTGACAACAATAAGATGTGAAAGTTTAGGATTGGCCTGATATCGAGCACATTGGCAAACTGCAAACATGATGTCTGGTCTGCTTGCAGTTAGATACATCAACGATCCGATCATCGATCTGTAGTCGGTCTGATCTATAGTTTCGCCATCAGTATCCGGAGTCAGCAGGGGTCTTTCGGCCATCGGTGTCAGTGTAGGTTTAGCGTCTCGGAACCCGAAATTCTCCAGAATATCCTCCACATACTTAGCTTGATGGAGCAGGATTCCGGTTGACTTCAGTTGGACCTAAAGCCCCAAAAACATGGTCATTTCACCCAACACACTCATCTCAAACCTCTTTTTCATAATGTGAGAACCGTCAATTCAATTCAAAGTCAAACCGCTCAAACTTAACTAGTACTTCTATGATAAAAGTTATTCAATGTATAAAAATGTGCATTTGTATGTCAAGAATTCAAGTGTCTTGGAGAATCTATATGTTTATCAATGTAAAACCCTAAGAAGGGAGTTAAACGCATCAAAACACGACTATGGACCCTTTTGGGGACTTAAAATAATCATAAACGACGCATAACGGGGTTCACGAACCTTGCATTGCGAGGCTATACAATAATATTGACTAAAAATAAATCTATCCCAAATCTCTCTCAACTTTTTATAGTCATCCAGGTCATCGCGACCCTTAGCTTGGCCAAAAACCGCTTGAAACGGGAAGTTTACTTGAAAAACAGCCATATAGGACCGAAACCCTAATGGAACCGAGCCTCTTGGAAGCGAAACCCTAAGAAGCAAAACACCTTTTTTGGGACCGAAGCTACTTATGACTGAACCCTCTCAGGACAGAAGGCCCCCTTTAGAACCGAAGTCAAAAGTCTCGGACCGAACCTCATCAGCAATCGAAATGCACCGAGCCTTCAGTCCATTTTGCTTCCATTTCCCTTCGGACCCGAGACCCACCTTTGGTTCCTTCTTCTCCCTACCCTCCGTCCTTAACTCCAAGAACCGAACCCTCGCAGGTTCGCTCCTATTGTCCGGTTTTCAACTACTTTCGCCTGTTAAGCCCGTTTTTTACGGGGATTTTTCACCAAATTCATAGTTTTATCATTTTAAACTCCCTAAACTCATATTTTATTCATATATCAAGGAATTATTGAATATAAATCATTATTTTACAATAAAGAAAATAGCTTAGAATATCAAGTGGGTCAAGTGTGCCCACTTGCCTTCCATGCGTCTCCTCCTCATTAGCCAACCTTATCCACATCACACAAACCAAGGAAAACATCCTATCAATCTTGAAAATTGCTCCAGCAACCTCCTATATAAAGAAATCCATTCAGGATTTCTTGGTTTGCCTTGATCATTTCCTTCACCATCAAACACTTAAACTTCTCTTACCCCTCAAGAAAGCTTCTTTTTCTCTCTACTTCCAACCACTTTTTGAAGGAGGTCTTGAGCTATTAATTCACTTTTTGGTAATTATTTCATCTAAACTCAAGTGTTTTTCCATGTTTTCATAACATCCTTGAATCATCTACACACATTTTAACACCAAAAATCGTTCTTAGGATCATCCAAAACTTCACGTGTTCATCAAGTGTTCTTGACTTGATACTTCTCATCTTCAACCTTCCGCTCTTCAAGAAATCACTCAAGGTGAGTTCATAACCCTAGATTTTTCAATTTTATTTAGTTTTCAGGGGGGGATACAAGTTAAAACACCAAAACATATTTAAAACTTAACTTGACAGCTTACAACAGAAAAGTTGTGACCTGTTCACGAACTGTTTGACCCGACTTAAACTTGATATTTTTCAAATCTGTTTAATATAAAAATATTTCAGGTTTATACCTTTAAAATGAATACTTGCACATCTCCATACGATTTTTCTACAATTTATGGTGATTTTTAGAAAACTACCTATCACCACAACAACAAAATCGAACCAGGCTGTGAAGATGAACATTTTCACACTGGTTTGTGACCACCAAAAATTATAACAAAATTTATGAATACAGTAGACTCATTTTCCAAATTCTCAGATTTTACGGATTCAGTTTTCGACTTATGATGATTTTTCTATAAATATTCTAAAACAGGGATAGTTAAGGGTAAAACTGTCAAAAACAAGTTTAAGAGTTACTCACACCTTGTAAAATGTTGAGCAAGGTGTGTAAGATTTACACTTAGTAATTTCAGTGTCATTTTTATTGTAATACAAAGTAATGCATATCAAGGTTTCATTAAATCATAAAACACTTTCGATAAACTATAATAGGTATAGTTTGAGCACCCCGCTTAACAAAGAAACGGTAATACAATCGATTTACAATACGAGTATTTCATTACAAACTACGTGAACTCGTTAATGAATAAAATTGTGAGACATTCACATTCAGGGTACCCTTAAGTACCAAAGAAAATTCCTTTAGTTATAACCAGAATCTCTTGTAGGGAGAACGTGTCATTTGTGTGTAGATCTATATTGGGTCAGACAAACCCGCACCTAAGCTGCTTGCAACAGCTAGACTGGCAGGTCTGGGGTGACAAATGCCATAACATTCCGACACCTGAAGAACGTCCAGTACGAGGTCTTTAAGTTTTAGCATGGTTATAACAACTCACATGGGGAATTAACAAAACACACAGTTCGCGGGGATTTAAGAATACCACACAAAGGAGTTTTATTTAAATATAAAACCACACATAAGTATGACAATTTACTTACATATACTAAGTCTTGGTTCAGTTAAGACTACAATAAACCTTTTAGAAAATATTGGATTTTCTGGAAACAAACTTGTAACAAACTTTAAGGAACAACATCCCTTTTTCATTCATAATTTGCTTATGAACTCACCAGCTTTAATGTTGATACTCTTTCAAAAACAACTTGTATTCTCAGGTATTCAGTAATACAGGTAACCACAAGATTTTGAAGGCAAGACGCGAAGGCGCATATTTTTGCAATATTTTGACATCATATGTAATTTATTTGGAAACATGTATTTTTGCAACGGTGTAACCTTTTAAATTATATTTATGATGGTTGTGTTTACTTTCTTCACTATGGTTATGATATTGAGCATGACATCCTCCACCCATGAACGTTTCCGCCGTTCCGGTTTGGGGGCGTGACAAATTGGTATCAGAGCTTTGTTTATAGTGAACTAAGTATATTGAACCACATAAGATATACAAACTATAAATACAACAAGACAAAATTCTCTGACGTAGCTTTTAAAAAAAATACTTTAACAATAAGAATTACTATTTTTATAAAAATATAAGTACAATCGCACTCATTAATTCGGTATCATAATGGCAATAACATAAAAGTATTGAGACAAGTTGGACACCATGATCCAGCTTCGGGGTATGTAGTCAGATCTTGGATGAATATAGCCTGATCAACTATATTTAGCCAAGGTATGACCGACGTATGCCAAAGAAGAATCATGATGAGCAACAAGTCTACAACTTACCAAAAACCTCGAGAATCAAACATAAAAATACTATCGAAGTATTTTAACACAAAAACTGTAATAATCACATTTTAAATTGCGATAACTAACTCCTTATACCAAAACTTCTCACGATATTCCTCATATCCCTATTCTCATACAGGTGCAATGGCAGGATTTCACTTACCGGGTGATCCCTACTTCCCCAACCAAGGGAATGTCGGTTGGATTGTGGTAGACCCAGAGGAAGATTCCGAAGAGGAACCCATGGAGGATGAAGAACCCATGGAAGAGGAAGAATCGGTAGACGGTGAAGAGGTAGAAGACTCAGATGGAACCGACTCACAACCCGAAGTTTACAATCCACACCCTGCCCCTATCCCTCCACAACACTTCCAAGGCTTGACGCCCCGATGGGCCGAAACTATACATAGATGGAGCCAAGAGCAAGGTCAACGTCCTCCCTATGGCATGCAACGAGATTTTTACAACCTCAGCAGAGGAGGATCAGCTAACAGAGCCCTTCCTATCATAGTTCACTGTATCGCACGCCACGAGGAGCAAACAAGGCTAAACACCCACCACCTCATGGAAGTTGGTGCCACCAGCCAAGTCAACTCCGTTCGTATTCGCCGGTTGGATGATGACCACGATCGGACTCGAGACCGCACCGAGGTTCTTCGACGGGAAATGGTCGCGACCCGAGGTGATGTACAAGAGCTCCAAGAACACCGATCCACTTTAGAAGGACGTCTGGCAGAAGTAGAGCAACAAGCAGCAGAATCCAGAGCTGAAATAAGGCTAACAAGGAACTTCGCGATCCTTAGAGCTTCAATCGCCACAAGTAGTGTTTTCACAGCTCGCTTCAGTTTTATCTAGTTTTACGGATAAATATTACTATTATTTTCTAGTATTTTATGTTCGATCTCGCGATTTAAGTGTTTACACTTCCGGGATCTGATAGTCGGTCAAAAAATTTCCATACATTGATGTAGCATAGACCCCTCGTAGGGTCAAAATTTCCCCAATATTGTATACTAAGTTATATCAATGAAATTGACACGCTATTTGTTTTATTGGGAACATTACATCAAGTTTATGACAGGGATTGTTTTTAGACTAAATTTAATGGTGTCTGATTTATGATTGTTTGATGTATAAATCAAATTTATATATAATTAAGACCATGTCGACCTAGAAATGTTGGTTCTGCCTTGGATCATGTTCCTTGTTTGGTTGTGGGCCCAGGGCAGACCCATTAGATTCGAAAGTTTATTTAATCTTAATTATATATAAATATTATACATCAAATGATTGATGGATGGTCCCGGTATGGATACTATCACAGACATTTCATGTGAATCAAAACTATCAACATTCATAAAGGCTATATTTCATTATCTATAGACCTCTAGTATGAATGGATTCATACAATATCTTTACAAGTTGGAATCATTATGCATATAAAGAATTAATAATGTTTAGTTTTAGCTCTCGACTTGTGAGTGTTATCAAAGACTTATTGTCTTTTCATTCTTGATATGGCAGAAGATGCCACCTCGTAGAAATCCTAGACGTGGCGGCGCCGCAGGGACTGCAGCGCCACCACCACCACCCCCTCAGTTCGACCCAGTTATGTTCCAGGCGGCCGTAACATCCGCAGTAGCAGCCGCAATGTCTCAAATCAGCACCAATAAAGTGGATGGTGCGGGTAATGGTGCCACAAATTCTAACCACGGGGACATTCAGGGACGCTCGAGAGAGTGTACCTACAAAGACTTTACAAATGTCAAACCTAAAACCTTCAACGGAAGCGGAGGTGTCATAGCATTGCTGCAATGGTTCGAGAAAACCGAATCCATCTTCAAAATATGCGCATGACCTAAAGCGGAGGTGTCATAGCAGCATGCACATTCTCTGAAAGGGCCCTCACCTGGTGGAATGGCCACGTCAAAGCATTGACACTTCTGGTGGCTAATTCGATAACATGGGAAGACCTGAAAACCATGTTAATGAAGGAGTACTGCCCAAGGGGCGAGATACAGAAGTTGGAAGAAGAACTTTGGGGTCTCAAAATGACAAGCTCTGACATCCTATCTTATACCTCCAGGTTTAGCGACCTAGCCATGCTGTGTCCCGGGATGGTTCCTTCAGAAAGCAAAAAGGTGGAAAGATACATATGGGGACTATCTCCCCAACTTCAAGGAAACGTATTGGTCTCAAAGCCAACTACCTTTGACAGTGCCAAAGAACTGGCATAGCAACTCATCGACCATAAAGCCAGCCATGGCACTGTGACAACCACCCCCAAACAAGCGAAAGGAGGAAGTAACAAAAGGAAGTTCTGGAACAAGAAGAAGGATCAACCTGCTCAAGACCCTTCCAAAAAGCAACAAGTGGTTGTTGTGCACGCTGCCACAACCACTGCCACCCCAACTCCGATAACACAATACGCCGGCAACCTACCCAAGTGCAACATTTACCACAACGGCGCATGCCATGAAATGCATTGCACCAACTGCAACAAAAAGGGGCACACCGCCCGATTTTTGTAAAGCTCCCGTCCAACAGAACGCACAAGCTGCCAACGCTGGAGCAAGTCGAACCTGCTATGGTTGTGGAGAAGCAGGACAATTCAAGCGGAACTGCCCGAAGGCTAGAAACCCCAACTCTGGTGAAGTGGGCAGAGTTCTGGCGATAGGTCATGAGGAAGCAGTTGCAGATCCAACTGTGATCACCGGTACGTTTCTCCTCAATAATACATACGCATGCATTCTTTTCGATAGTGGCGATGAGAAAAGCTTCGTGAGCCATCAATTTAAACGCTTGCTTAAACAAAAACCACAAACACTAAAAGACACATTCACCGTAGAAATGGCTAACGGAAAAACAGAGAACACTAACGACATTTACACCGGGTGTACCCTCACCTTAAACAATCACTCTTTCCAAATCGACCTTATGCCGGTCACCATAAAAAGTTTTAATGTCATCATTGGCATTGATTGGTTATGCCTTCACCATGCTGAAATCCTATGTCACAAAAAGGTTGTTCGCCTTAATCTACCAAATGGCGAAACCCTCGTCATCTATGGCGACAAACCTAGCTCAAACTTTCAGATCATCTCTTGTGTCAAGGCTCAAAGGTATCTTCGTAAGGAGTACCGCACCTTCCTAGCCCACGTCGTAGACAAGAACAAGAAGTGAAAAATATCAAAGACATTCCGGAGGTCTGTAATTTCCACGACATATTCCCGGAAGACCTTCCAGGAGTGCCCCTGCTAGACAAGTCGAATTCCGAATCGACCTAATCCCTGGAGCTACTCCCGTAGCCAAATCGCCATATCGTCTAGCCCCAACCGAAATGCAGGAATTATCCATTCAATTGAATGAACTGCTAAGAAAAGGTTTCATTAGGCCAAGTTTCTCACCTTGGGGAGCATCGGTCCTGTTCGTCAAGAAAAAGGATGGATCGTTCTGTATGTGCATTGACTACCGTGAATTAAACAAACTCACCATTAAAAATTGATACCCTTTGCCTAGAATCGATGACCTCTTCGACCAGCTACAAGGAGCAAGTTTCTTCTCAAAGATTGACCTTAGATCAGGGTACCATCAACTACGAGTTCAAGAGGAGGATATTCCCAAGACATCCTTCAGAACGCGCTATTGTCACTACGAGTTCGTAGTGATGCCTTTCGAATTAACAAATACACCTGCGGCGTTTATGGACATGATGAATCGGGTGTGTCAACCTTACTTAGACAAGTTCGTGATTATTTTCATCAATGATATACTAGTCTACTCCCAAAGTGAGGAAGAACACAGCCAGCATTTACGTCAAGTCCTGGAGACACTGAGGGCGGAGAAATTGTACACAAAATTCTCAAAGTGCGAGTTCTGGATTCGAGAAGTGAGTTTCCTCGGACATGTAGTCAGCAAGGAAGGAATACATGTGGAACCTTCAAAGATCAAGGCAATCGAAAGCTAGGCAGCACCAAGAACACCCACAGAAATCCGACAATTTTTAGTACTCGCCGGTTACTATCGAAGATTCATTCAAAACTTCTCCAAAATCGCAAAACCACTCACCACCTTGACTAAAAAAGGAGTGACCTTCGTCTAGGGGGATAAGCAAGAGGCTGGGTTCCAAACACTGAAGCGAACTTTATGTAGTGCTCCGATCTTATCCTTACCAGATGGAACAGAGGACTTTGTGGTTTATTGCAATGCATCAAACCAAGGTCTAGGATGTGTGTTAATGAAACGAGGAAAAGTCATTGCCTACGCCTTAAGACAGCTGAAGACGCACGAGGTAAACTACACAACGCACGACCTCGAACTGGAACATTAGTTTTCGCCCTAAAAATCTGGAGACATTATCTCTACGACACCAAGTGCACTATCTTCACCAATCACAAAAGCCTTCAGCATATCCTCAATCAAAAAGATCTCAACATGAGACAAAGACGATGGGTGGAATTACTAAATGATTACGAATGTGAGATTCGTTATCACCCAGGAAAAGCCAATGTGGTTGCAGACGCTTTGAGTAAAAAGGAATACTCGGGCCGCTGAGTAAAGGCATTAACCATGACCATCCATTCACACCTGTCCGCACAAATTAAAGAGGCATAAGAAGAAGCCTTAAAACCAGAGAACGTGGCAGGTGAAGCGTTGAGAGGAATGGCCAAAAATCTTGAAGTCAGGGATGACGGGTTCGTTGTCTCATGAACCGGATCTGGACACCAAAATTTGGTGGATTCAGGTACGTTGTCATGAACGAAGCTCATAAAACTCGTTACTCCGTGCATCCTGGTTCATACAAAATGTACTTAGACCTCAAGAAGTTGTACTGGTGGTCGAACATGAAAGTCAAAATAGCTACCTTTGTGGGCAAGCTCCTGACTTACACCAAGGTTAAGGTGGAGTATCAAAAGCCCTCGAGGGTACTTCAATAGCCAGAGATACCTGAGTGGAAGTGGGAGCGGATTACGATGGATTTCATTACCATGTTACCTAAGACAACGTGTGGACTTGACACCATTTGGGTAATCGTCGACAGATTAACCAAATCCGCACACTTCCTACCAATAAAGGAGACAAATAAAATGGAGAAACTGACAAGGATCTACATTAAAAAAGTTGTGCGACTTCACGGAGTACCGATATCCATTATCTCTGATAGAGATAGTCGGTTCCGGTCACGGTTCTGGCAGTCACTACAGAAGTCTATGGGAACTAGACTGGACATGAGTACAGCCTACCACCCACAGACCGACGGGCATAGTGAAAGGACCATTCAAACGTTAGAGGACATGCTAAAAGCTTGTGTGATAGACTTTGGTAAAGATTGGGATGCTCACTTACCCCTTATCGAATTCTCATACAATAATAGTTATCACACTAGCATCAAAGTTGCTCCGTTCGAATCCCTCTATGGCCGTAAGTGTAGATCCCCCCTGTTTCGGGCTGAGGTGTGCGATACGCAACTAGCAAGAGGGCAAATTCCTAACAGCGCACTCACTGGCCTGGAGATCATAAGGGAAACAACAGAAAAGATCGTCCAAATTCGAGAACGAATGAAGGCTTCGCAAGACCGACAAAAGAGCTAAACGGATAGGAGACGGAAGTCTTTGGAGTTCCAAGTTGGGGATCGAGTACTACTAAAAGTATCACCTTCGAAGCGATTAATACGTTTTGGAAAATAGGGGAAACTAAATCCGGACCATTCGAAATCCTAGCCAGGATTGGCCTGGTGGCATACAAGCTACGGTTACCATAGGAACTCAACCGCGTTCATCCTACCTTTCATGTGTCAAACTTAAAGAAATGTTTGTCTGACGAGACCCTTGTTATTACTTTGGAAGAAAATGAGATCAATGAGAACCTCCACTTCGTCGAGGAAACTGTTGAAATCATGGACCGAGAGGTCAAATCGACGAAACAAAGCCGCATTCCTATCGTAAAGGTCCGCTGGAACGCCAAGCGAGGACCCGAATTTACTTGGGAACGTGAGGACCAAATGAAGCAAAAATATCCACATCTATTCCCCAACCCTTGAATTCCCACTCAGAATGCAAATTTCAGGACGAAATTCCTTCTAACGGGAGGATAATGTGATAACCGTCAATTCAAGTCAAAGTCAAGGTCAACAAGTCAAACTGATCAAAATTAACTAGTACTTCTATGATAAAAGTTATTCTATGAATAAAAATGTGCATTTGTATGTCAAGAATTCAAGTGTCTCGGAGAATCTATGTGTTTATCAATGTAAAACCCTAAGAAGGGAGTTAAACGCATCAAAACACGACTATGGACCCTTTTGGGGACTTAAAATAATCATAAACGACGCATAACGGGGTTCACGAACCTTGCATTGCGAGGCTATACAATAATATTTACTAAAAATAAATCTCTCCCAAATCTCTCTCAACTTTTTATAGTCATCCAGGTCATCCCGACCCTTAGCTTGGCCAAAAACCACTTGAAACAGGAAGTTTACTTGAAAAACAGCCATATAGGACCGAAACCCTAATGGAACCGAGCCTCTTGGAAGCGAAACCCTAAGAAGCAAAACACCTCTTTTGGGACCAAAGCTACTTATGACTGAACCCTCTCAGGACAGAAGGTCCCCTTTAGAACCGAAGTCAGCAGTCTCGGACTGAACCTCATCAGAAACCGAAATGAACCGAGCCTTCGGTCCATTTTGCTTCCATTTCCCTTCGAACCCAAGACCCACCTTCGGTTCCTTCTTCTCCCTACCCTCGGTCCTTAACTCCAAGAACCGAACCCTCGCAGGTTCGCTCCTATTGTCCGGTTTTCAACTACTTTCGCCTGTTAAGCCCGTTTTTGACGGGGATTTTTCACCAAATTCATAGTTTTATCATTTTAAACTCCCTAAACTCATATTTTATTCATATATCAAGGATTTATTGAATATAAATCATTATTTTACAATAAAGAAAATAGCTTAGAATATCAAGTGGGTCAAGTGTGCCCACTTGCCTTCCATGCGTCTCCTCCTCATTAGCCAACCCTATCCACATCACACAAACCAAGGAAAACATCCTATCAATCTTGAAAATTGCTCCAGCAACCTCCTATATAAAGAAATCCCTCGAGGATTTCTTGGTTTTCCTTGATCATTTCCTTCACCATCAAACACTTAAACTTCTCTTACCCCTCAAGAAAGCTTCTTTTTCTCTCTACTTCCAGCCACTTTTTGAAGGAGGTCTTGAGCTATTAATTCACATTTTGGTAAGTATTTCATCTAAACTCAAGTGTTATTCCATGTTTTCATAACATCCTTGAATCATCTACACACATTTTAACACCAAAAATTGTTCTTAGGATCATCCAAAACTTCACGTGTTCATCAAGTGTTCTTGACTTGATACTTTTCATCTTCAACCTTCCGCTCTTCAAGAAATCACTCAAGGTGAGTTCATAACCCTAAATTTTTCAATTTTCTTTAGTTTTCAGGGGGGATACAAGTTAAAACACCAAAACATATTTAAAACTTAACTTGACAGCTTACAACAGAAAAGTTGTGACCTGTTCACGAACTGTTTAACCCGACTTAAACTTGATATTTTTCAAAACTGTTTAATATAAAAATATTTCAGGTTTATACCTTTAAAATGAATACTTGCACATCTCCATAAAAATTTCTACAATTTATGGTGATTTTTAGAAAACTGCCTATCACCGCAACAACAAAATCGAACCAGACTGTGAAGATGAACATTTTCACACTGGTTTGAGACCACCAAAAATTATAAGAAAATTTATGAATACATTAGACTCATTTTCCAAATTCTCAGATTTTACGGATTCAGTTTTCGACTTATGATGATTTTTCTATAAATATTCTAAAACATGGATAGTTAAGGGTACAACTGTCAAAAACAAGTTTAAGAGTTACTCACCTTGTAACATGTTGAGCAAGGTGTGTAAGATTTACACTTGGTAATTTCAATGTCATTTTGATTGAAATACAAAGTCATGCATATCAAGGTTTCATTAAATCATAAAACACTTTCGATAAACTATAATAGGTATAGTTTGAGCACCCCGCTTAACAAAGAAACGGTAATACAATCGATTTACAATACGAGTATTTCATTACAAACTACGTGAACTCGTTAATGAATAAAATTGTGAGACATTCACATTCAGGGTACCCTTAAGTACCAAAGAAAATTCCTTTAGTTATAACCAGAATCTCTTGTAGGGAGAACGTGTCATTTGTGTGTAGATCTATATTGGGTCAGACAAACCCGCACCTAAGCTGCTTGCAACAGCTAGACTGGCAGGTCTGGGGTGACAAATGCCATAACATTCCGACGCCTGAAGAACGTCCAGTACGAGGTCTTCAAGTTTTAGCATGGTTATAACAACTCACATGGGGAATTAACAAAACACACAGTTCACGGGGATTTAAGAATACCACTAAAAGGAGTTTTATTTAAATATAAAACCACACATAAGTATGACGATTTACTTACATATACTAAGCCTTGGTTAAGTTAAGACTACAATAAACCTTTTAGAAAATATTGGATTTTCTGGAAACAAACTTGTAACAAACTTTAAGGAACAACATCCCTTTTTCATTCATAATTTGCTTATGAACTCACCAGCTTTAATGTTGATACTTTTTCAAAAACAACTTGTATTCTCAGGTATTCAGTAATATAGATAACCACAAGATTTTGAAGGCAAGACGCTAAGGTGCAGATTTTTGCAATATTTTGATATCATATGTAATTTATTTGGAAACATGTATTTTTGCAATGACGTAACCTTTTAAATTATATTTATGATGGTTGTATTGGATTAATGTCTAAGTCCATAACTATAATTGGTAATACTTGACCCGGCCCGTTGGTCTATTTGGGTTGCAAGGCATCATGCATTTGGATAGACTATAATGAGAGAAATAACACTGATGGTTTATTAATATATTATAAGTTCTAATATATTAATAAGATTATTTAATTAGTATTGATCAAGAATTAATTAAGTGATCAAAAGAAGACTAATTAAATATATGGGTTGATTGTGTAAATCATCCATACTTGTATAGTGGGCTAAGACTCCATGGATTATCAAGTTGGGCTAAAACCCATAAGATGCTCCATGGATGCTCCAAGGTATATTTGAACCCATAGATCCAAGGAAATGGAAATCCATGACAATTAGGGTTTACTCTAATTGTCACTAACTATATAAGCATCTTATTGTTGACAAAATCGGTACTAGATTATATGTGAAAGGGCTAGCCGATTTTATGAAGTGTTCCAATTTCTCTCAAGTCATTCCATGTGTATTTGATGCTGTGTGAACCATTTGAGGTGTCACACTTGGGGCACTAGGTACTCAATCTTCATGAAGGCATTCTACATCAAATAGGTATGTAACTCTAACTTAATATATTCATATAAATCAATGTTATTATGCTAGTTAGGACGAATATCTTGGAAAGTTCATATTTGCATGTATATTAGAGAAAACATAGATCCAAGGTATTTAGGGTTGCATGTACACTTAGGAGTGTTAGAATGCTCAAAACCCAACAGTGGTATTAGAGCCTAGGCTTGTTTTCTTGTTATACTTGCAAAATTAACTGAAAATTGAATTTTGGTGCTGTCTGCACAGAAGACTCGCCGAGTCCACTGATGGACTCGCCAAGTCCAAGGCAAAAAGCATCCAACTTGCCGAGTTGGTTCGTGCACTCGACGAGTTGGACCCCCAGACAGCATATATTCGACTGTTTTGGCTAGAATTGGACTAAGAACATTACCCTAAGATGTTTTTGAACTTATAAACTTGGACTCCAGGTGAAGAAGGGTACAAGGGCAGCCAAATACGCGGAAATTACTAACAAATGGCTTGTGACCATATAGAATTTTGTACGGAGTCTTCATTTGGGCTTTCTTGATCAAATCACGATTATGAACATAGCATGTTGTGTTGATCGCCTTAGCCCAAAAGAAAACTGGCAGCTTTGAGTCACACAACATCGTCCTTGCAGCGTCTTGCAATGTTCGATTCCTCCGTTTAGCAACACCGTTTTGTTGAGGCGTGCGAACAGAACTATATTGACGTACAATTCCCTTTTCTGCGCAAAAGTGATCAAGAACCGCATTCTTGAATTTTGTTCCATTATCAGTTCAAAGCGCCTTCACTCGGTTATTGGTTTTGCTCTCTATCATTATGATGAACTTCTTAATCAAATCAAATACCCCAACTTTGTTGGATAAAAAGAAGACCCACGTAAAACGCGAGAAGTCAACGATCACAACTAGATAGTATGAATTTATGTTGATACTTAGGAAATTGACCAGACCAAATAAATCCATGTGCAATAATTGGAGCCCCTGGATGATTGAATTGACCTGTTTTGGGAGGTGTGGTTTTTGGTGATGCTTTCCCTGGGCACATGACACACACTTTTCGAATGTTATGAAGTCTCTGACAAGTAGACCACACACCATTTCATTTTCAGCAAGACGATTCAGATTTTTAGCGTTCACATGATCGATTCGTCGGTGCCACAACATAGCATTTTGTTCTGAGACTTTTGAAAAGAGACAGGTGACTTGTTTAGGAATGTTGCTATTCATGTCGATGATGTATGCATTTCCATCCCACTTTTATTTAACAAGAATCCACTCATCCGGGATGACAATGCCTAGCTTTAGAATCAGACATTCCTTATCAGTGAAGTGAGTTGAATAACCCATGTCACAAATCTGAGAGACGCTCAATAGGATATGCTTTAACTCGGGAGCATATTTGACGTTCTCGAAACTCAGCACTCCATTTAACACAGTTCCTTTCTGAGTAATTTTTCTGCCTTCTCCGCCCGCAAAGGAAACGAATCCCTCATTAAAAGTTTGAATGTCGTTCAACTGGGAGATGTCTCCTGTCATATGCTGGGAGCAGCCGTTGTCGACATACCAAGGTCTGACGACATTCCTCCGCAACTATCCCTACAGAATGAGCGGGACCATTTAGATTTGGGGACCCAGGTCATTACTTTCCTGGGTTGACCCTTTATGATCACAGATTTATCTTTTAAAGTTTTTGATTTTGAATCATCATTTAAAACATTTTCAGAGGATGACGATGACTGGTTGGAAATTACTTTGGGCACCCACTGTTATTTAGTTTTCTTAAAAATCACGGGTGTTTTTGAAACATTTTTCCTTCCCGTTTGCTTTGGTCATTTAGATTTTCTACCAGAACTGGTTGAAGATCCAGATTCGCTCTTTGACGAAACCGACCTCGGCTTAGCCTTATTCAATTTTGGCAAACTATTTGTGACTTTATTATTGAAAACCTGTTTGTTCTTTTGAAAAAATGCCCTTTTCTTGTTTTGATTAGCCTTCCAATCATCATCTCGAGGACGAGATCTCGAGGGCTTTCTAGTTAAAGACCTTCCTCGAGTCTCGTTCTCTACTCTTTGAGATAAAAAAATGCACAAATGCCCTATTAGGAAAATTCCTAGCGATGTGACCGACAGCGCTACAGTTAAAACAAATTTGCTTATTATTATTGTAACCGGTACTGCCTTTGTCTGATTTACTTTCTTTACTGACACCCTTACTTTTCCCACAAGAACATGTGCAAGAATTAGATTGTGTGATTGATGAGGGTGAACCATTTTGTGTGATTGGTGAAGTGGATGTGCTTGAAACAGAAACATCGCTATTGTCAAACAAATCATGAAATATATCGAAAAAGTTTGAGTTATCATTTTGTGATGCAAAATCATCACAAGATACATCATTTATTTTAACATCAAAAACAAACATGTTATCATTTGAAATAGAAACAGCAGGTTCAGAAACATTTTTATTTTCATAAACACATCCTTCAACTTCTTGCTTTGATTGACTTAAAGATTGATCTGCATGGGAAGCAGAAACATTAGTATTTTCAACATTAATATTACCTCCTGACACAAATCCATATTTAAGAAATGGATCTCTGTCCATCTCTTCTTCAGTCAATGGTTTAAACTGATAATTATGATTAAAAGGAGGAGACACTTTATCATATCCTAAACCCTTTTGTTGGTTATTTTTGAATTGCAAATTATGTTCTATCATGGACGCAACTACTTCACTTGACACATCAAATTTTCTAAAATTAAAATCTGCATTTTCAAATTTGTTTTTCAATGTGTCAAGCTCAGCAGTTAACTCAGCGAGTTGTTCAGTCACAAATCTATAATTGGCACACTTATTGCTATACTCTTCCTGAAGTTTTCTAAAATCATTTGTTTTTACTTCTAATTGAGCTTTTAGATGTTTTTGTCCTTTCCTAAGTTGATACCCTTCATATTTTAGGTCCTCGTTCTCTCTACGCAATAATTCTATATGCTCAAGTAAAATTTTGACATTATCAATGCATGTTTGAGAACAGGAAGATTGTCTTACCTCTTTCATCTCAGGTTCTGGAGTAGAAGATACCATAAAGGCAAACTGCAACTCCATCATCTCTTCTTCAGGATCAACCTCAACTTTCTCTTCTGGAGCATCATCGATTTGAGCAAAGTGAGCACTCTCAGGTCCTGAAATATTTAGTGCCTGAATCTGGTCCTCCTAGTCAAAGGACTGAGCAACCACTGCCAGATTACCAGTCTCACTGTTCATAGCAGCACTTCCACGACTATTTCCCACTGGAACCATTATTCTATCATTGCTTACCCTTCTATCTGGCTTTGGACACTCACGAGAAAAATGACCTGACTCGTGGCAATTGTAACATTGAAGCTTTCCCTTGTTAAACCCAACCTTCTTGTCAGCATTCATCCCCCAGTTGTTCTTTCCTGTCTTCTTTGAAAATTGCTTTGCCCTGAACATTGTCATTGATATCTACCAAGTAATATCCATTTCTTCCACATCTTCTGGATGAATTAGATCCAGATCAGCAAATGAGAGTTGAGGTGGAAGCTCTCCAGCTACAAAAGCGTTGTAGCAATTGACAAGTCCAGTGGCAAGAGCTAAGTTTTCATCGCTTTCTTTGGAATTGGGAGAAGGAACCATAACTAGTACTTTGGAGGAGGAAACAGGTTGTGGAACAACAAAATACTGACTTTGTGGATGAGACATAGATGATGAAGCAACAAATGGTGCAGCTGATGAAGCAACAAAAGTTTGATTCTGAGGTTGTTGAACGGCAAAAGCTTGACTTGGAGAGGAGGTAAAAGATGAAAAGGCATTATTTGAATAAATCCCAAGATTTGCAGTCGAGTAGGAATTCACATGATTGATCTCTCTTTGCTTATCATCAAGATCACAAGCTTTGATGATTGCCATAGTTTCAGCAAGACTGAGACGATTGAGATCTTTCGTCTTCTTGATGACAACCACATTCATATCCCATGCCTTCGGAAGTGAATTCAGCAGCTTTTTGTTTATCTCAAACTTAGTCACGTAAATCCCAGTTGAACTCATTTCAGTGGTGAGTGTGGTAAAACACTGCAACTGGGCTTCTAGAGTTTCTCCAAGAACATAATTAAACATATTGAATTTCTATCTTAACATGTCTTGGCGACTCTGTTTCATGTCTTCATTAACCTCATAGACCTCAATTAAAGCTTCCCATATTGCCTTGGCTGAATCATACACTCTAAATCCTTGAGTAATATCAGGAGATAAAGCCATAGTTAAAGTAGCCAACGCCCTTTCCTGTTCTTCAACCTTTTCAAAGTCTTCATCCGTGTAATCAGTATACACTTTGTCAATTATTTGTCCATTCGCAAGAGTAGTAGTGATTTTGGCTGGGCCTCTGAGAATGCTTCGCCAAACCTTAAAGTCTTTCATCTTGATGTATTTCTCAATCCGGTGTTTCCATTCCAGGAGCCCGTCTACAGATAACAAGCGTGGAATGTGAGTGGTTGTTCCCATGATTGAATCCAATTCATGATGAGTTGCTGAGATTTGGGAGTCCATTCTTGTTTGTTGTTTTTGACTTTTCAGAGATGAACAAATAGAGAATCAATCAAGAAAAACACTTAAAATTAAGAAGTTCAAACAACTGAGGAGTTTACGGTCGTACACTCCATATGTACACACTCAACCGTACACTGCAGTTGTACACTTCCAACCGTACACTCAACCGCACACTCTTAACCGTACACCTTCAATCTTCAACCGTACACCTTCAACCTTCAACCGTACACCTTCAATCTTCAACCGTACACCTTCAACCTTCAACCGTACACCTTCAATCTTCAACGGCACACCTTCAACTGAGCTCAACCGTACACTCCAAAAGCACTTGATTTTCAATCCAAAGCCTTAAATGATGTTTCAGAAACAGATAATCTATAAGAAATTTCGAATTATCTTCAAAAATGGTGAATTTACTATGGCCGTACACTCACAAGAATCCAAATTGACACTGATTTGGCTCTGATACCAATTGTAAAGTCTCAAATCTTAGATCCAAATCAGTGATCAAATGATATTGTAATCAATCATAGTGTAGAAGGAGTAGAAGAAGAATTAAGTCAAGCCTGCACACATTTATATCACATAAACGTCAAATACACCTTGGGAAATACACACTTACGTCACCCTAAGACTGACACATACACCTACTATTTATAGCACCCCCAACAGTACACGAGTGTACAGCCGCACATGCGTGTACGGCGATACAAAGGGTGTACGCTTGTACACACATGTCCAGTCATACACAGCCACACAAAAGTTACAACCACCATTACAAACACCAAGACATACCAAGACCTATACAATATGGATGCCTAGCTCAAACCACTATATTATAACCTATCAGTTGTTTGTGGTAGTGTCGAAAATTTACCAAATAAGGAATGGTTCTCATCACCCAAGTTTTAATTGGACAGAAACTTAGAATCATGCAATTGGTACTGTATAATGAATGAGAACCTTCTTATTTGGGAAATTAAGACTAATTCATTGTTCACATAAGTATATGAGTCAAGTGAAGGACTAAAAGATATAGTACGCATTGTTGTGCACCAGGTCAAGTCCACCAAAAAGAACGATAAGAATATTCGTCATGATTTGCTAAAAGTTTAGTAAACATGGGTATGCTTACAAGATTAAGTGTAATTCTGGATCATTGGAATAGTTTCGATGTATAGCAGAACGAATAAGAAGAATCGATTAGGAAGAAAGATAAAAGTTTCTCCAATCTGAAAGGAAGGAAGAGTACTTATGTATCGTGTTTTATGATTAACTTAGTGATTATGAAACCGTTTCACAATTGTGTAACATCCCAAGTTCAGGTATACCTCGTAACCCTTGGTCTTTTGAGTAATTGGCCATTTTAGTCCCTTTATGAGAAAAGGTGGTGAATGAGTATGCGGGGCGTACGCGAGTGTACGCTCAGCGTACTCATATGCATGCATTTGACGCGGAAGACACCTAGTACGCTGGGCGTACTAGGCTCAAAGTGAAAACCCTAATTTAGGGTGAGACCCTTATTTAAAGGAAATGATGGCCTCATTCCTGGCCACCATTCTCAGTCACCAACCCTCCTAAACCCTAGTTTTCGTTCTTAGAGCTTGTGAGTGCATTTGAGAGCCTTGGGAGCATTCTTGAGTTTCTTTGGAGTGAAGAAGGAGTCTTGAAAAAGAAGGAGTGGGATTTCAGGCCTTGGATCTGAGCTTATCTTAGTGTGAAGCTTTGTTTTGAGGTATAAAGCTCAGAGCTTTCTCACTCTTTTGGTTTTTGCATCTTAGTAGAGTATTCTAGGGTTTTGTCCCAAAAGTTGGAGACTCTATGTGATATTGTACTCCAGAGACCATGATCCACCCTCTTTGAGTATATTCAGTGGTGTAGTGTCATAAAAATCCTATCTTGGACGTTGGGATCAATCCATGCATGGGATATGTGCTTTTTGTCATAAGAGGGTGAGTGTTTTGTGTGTTTGGGACCTTTCCAGCCATGAAAAGGCTTAAAGTACCTGACTTTATGGGTTAAGAGCTATTAGAGAGTCTAGATCTGAAATATGAGCCAAGGTCTTAATTGTTTAAGACCAAACAAGTGAGAAGGGTGAAACTGGAGCGTACGTCGGGCGTAATTCCAGTACGCGCAGCGTAGGGGTCGCGCATCCCCGATGTCTGCATGGCAACCGAGTACGCCCAATGTAAGGAGCTGGTATGCGCGGCGTACTCCCTGTCGTTGACTTTTGTTGACTTTTAGGGTTTGGTCAATTTATGGACATTTAGGGTCATTGAGGGTTAAAATGGTCTTTTGGTCTTCTGTGAGTTAGTGTAGCCTCTTGAGAGTCGTGATTAATTAGGGATAATTGTCGTGTATGTTAGGTGGAGGCTAGACCGGTGATTTGAGTTCAATTTTTTGCTAACTTCTTGCAAGATGAGTCTTCTCACTATACTTTCCTTGAGTGGTACCTTGTGTGATTAAGTTGTTTATTGTGATTATCTGTGTATTTGATATTTTGCATTATGTCTTTGTGATTTATGATGAGTATTGTTATTATGAGCTTACTGATTTGGGACTGAAGGGTCCCACTGAGACACATTGACCGGAGGGTCTTATTGAGTTATAGCCTAAAGTGGCTAATGAGTTGTATGTGATATTTTGGGGAACTCACTAAGCTTCGTGCTTACCGTGTTATGTGTTATATGTTTTAGGTAGTTTCGATGATCGCGGGAAGGCTCCGGCTTGATTGTACACACACACTCGCATTGGAGATATGTCTTGGAGGATCCTAGTTTATGTGATAAACAACTTTTGATAAATAAATTGTATTAATGTTGATACTTGAGATTTTCGGGAAATATGACATGTGATTTTTATGTTAAAAATGAAAATTTTGGTTTGAAAAATTTTGGTGTTACAAATTGATCCTCCAAGGACACCTTAGTGAACTAGTATGACTAAGAAGAGGAATCGACAATTATTGAAATGGTTAAATCAAAAAGTGAATCATACTTTGTTCCAAAATCAAGTCTTAGAGTCGTACTCCAAGATTATGACTTGAGTGACATCATCTCAAGAAGGTTTAAAACACTCATCAAATGTGGAATAGAAAAATGTTTTTCTTACTCTTGCACATTTGAAATTGGTAAATTGTGATGTATTGGATAAGACAAAGACCAACTAAGACCAATTGTGTGAAGTGTTTGTCTTGATAAGAATCTGCACTAACTCTTGAATATTTGTTTGTCAAGAAATGCTTCTTGATAGGAGAATCTTATATGTAAAGAGGTCAGTGGGAGTCTTAATGATCTTGAATAGCTTCAGGAGCTAATCAAGAATAAACCTACTGTCTATCACTAGCACACAACTTGAGGTTTATAACCTATCGTGTTGACATATTCTTGTTTTATGTGTCATTCCAGTTTAGTTAACTATGCATGTGAGTCCTAAGAGTTCTCAATTGATTGCATAAGGCAAATCACCTTGATTGGTGAAAGTTCATTGATTTGTATGGGTGAGCTCCTTAAATACTTGGAAGACATGGTAGGCCCTTGTGCTGCCAGATGGCAAGAAATGAAGATTGAATAGGTTCAGTCCATATGAGTTTGGATTTGTCACAAACATTGTCTTGTGATAATTGTTATGAAAAATTCACATGGATAGGAACACATATACCTTAAAATCAAAGTGACAAGTTTTCTCTCCGTTTCATAAAAATGATTGTGAGGAAACACTTTCACTAAGAAGATTTAAAGGAGATAGAAATTGTGTAAATTGCATTCTCAAATTCGATTATGATTACGGCATCCCTCTTCATAGTTCGATTTGTGAGATTTGGCAATTAGTCTGAACATTTGGGACTTATTGTTGTAAGTTCTAGAATTGTTTAGACACACATATGAGCAATCTAAGGAAAAGGTGTATGAGTTTGAGGAACTTAGATAAAGCTTATCGAAGCTTCTTGTATTAGAAATATGAACTTTGGTAAAGAAGTCGATAAGTATTGATTTCTAGAAAGTCTAGCTAATTTCTAAATACATCTCAAAACTAGTGGGAGCATAAGTGTTATGCTGGTAAGGATATAATTATCATGTTAGTGTGAGCATGATTATTATGTTAAATGTTGCGAGTTAGCAATATTAATTATAGAAAACAAAAGTTTCAATTCGCAAAGTTGCAGAGGTTGAAAAATTGGTTTGCTATAATTAAGGGAGAGGAACTTATACTTCATTTCAAATCTAAAAGCTTAGATCGAGAAATTTTAATCAAATTTAGTCAAAGGACATATATGAACGTTATGTTGGAAAGGTTCAACATAAGGAAATTCCATATATGGCAATATTATAGCAGGAGATTGGTAAGTATCATGTCTTTATTATGTATTGTATCCCATACACTTCAGATATAGGATCGATTACATATGTTGTAATATTCGACCGTTCTGTATATTCCAAATGTCTTAGGGCATTAAGAGGGAAAAATGACCAGAACCGGTTATGACTAAAATAATTAAACAACTGTCAAGGACGATATAAAGCTCACTAAGGATTGGCCACTTGTGGGCAGTTGGAAGTATAGTAATGAATGGACCATATCGAAATTATTATGAATAAATAGGATTCTATTAAGAATGAGTTGTCATATGGCAAATATGGAAATGTTTCCATAATGGGAGTTAGATATTAAGAATCTGTGTAGATTAGAAACTTTTATGCAAGAAGGATGTTCAAAGGAATGTACCTTGGATGTGAGACTTCATATCTGTGGAGTTGTCTTGTAACAATCTCCAATAGAGCGTTTTGTAATATCATTGGCAAAGTCTTTGTGACTTCGGTGCTATGACATTACAAAATGATCAATGCATAAATTGTTAGAATCTAGCATATTCTAATAGTGACAAGAATTTGGTATTCTTACACTTGCAATAAGGATTAGAAATTGTGAAATAAGCATCATTGGAAATGTGTACCGTTGATATATTTCACAAAGTAAGGACCATAGGTAAACATAGTGTGCATGCTTGGAGCATATATGGGACAACTATTGTTATAATTCAAGTATTAAGTTGATTATCCAAAACATTATACAATGAATAATGTGTAATCAAAATGGTGATTAAATAATAAGTGTTTTATTTATACTCAAAAGTTTTGAGACCATATTGAATTTGATTATTCTTGTGTTTCATTTCACATGTTTTGACTTCCCGAATAACTAGATTTCGTCCATGGGCTCTAAGGAAGGAGTTCATGGGTTGCTTGTTGCCTAAGTTAGGTATTAGGGTTTACACCTGAAAACCCTAGCAGCCCACACAACTATAAAAGGACCCCTTTACTAGTGGAATTCACCCCTATGAGTTTCTGGGAAACCCCGACCGAATTCTTATTCTCTCCTAAGTCATCTTCATGCATTGGGTGTTTGTGACTCCATTAGAGATGCAACACTTGGGGCACTAGGCTTTCAGAAGTCAAGATCAAGAAGGATTAAACTTGTTATTGCTACATAACAAGAGAGGTAAAGATTATAACCCTAATCATATGTGATTTTTGATATATGTATGCTAGTAATATGGTTATTGCTTTGGTATTCATAGTTGTATGTTCAAATTAGAAAACCTAGATCCAAAGCAATTAGGGTTGCATGTACACCATAGGAATGATGTTACGCTCAAAACCTAACACATTCTTACATAATAGTATGTGTTTATGAAAACCATGTCTTACACTGCCCAAACGAATATCACCCAAAATAGTCAAATAACAGTGGATGACTAAACATGCATTCTAGCCTGATTTCATATTCATAAGCAACACAAGTTCAACAAGCATGCTTCTTTTAACATACATTATGATTTCAGCAAAAAAATAATAATAATAAAATTTTGAAAAAAAAAGACGCAAGAGTACTTCGGGGGACAGAGGAATGGCACAGAGGGGTCGATGACAATATCTTAATTGAATTTTAAGTCTCTTCAAATTAAAGTATGTTATTTTAACCATCCAAACGTTTTCAATGTTTAATGGTTAAGAGACAATATTTTAATTGAATAGTTAAGAGATAAAACAAACACCTTTTTAGCCATAAAGACTACTTCCAATGAATTTCAAAATCAAAGACCATCTTTGCAATAAATTTATCGCAAGACCAACCTCGACAATATTCTATAAATATGTTAGTTTGTTGTTTAAAAAAAGAGTTAATGTCATAAAAACCCTCAAGTTTTCTGGGTTTTGTCAGTTTTGTCCAAAGTTGAAATTTATGTCGGTTTTGCAAAGTTAATATAATGGTAACCTGTTATCACCAGTAAAAGGGTAAACCGAACATTTTTAGAAAAATGTTAGGGTAAAAATTGACATAAAATTCAACTTTGAGCAAAATTGATAAAACCTTAAAAATTTAAGGATTTTTATGACATTAACCCTTAAAAAGAATGTAATTTAATTTCGATCATTTTATGTCATCATTTGGGCTTACCCGCAGTTCAAGCCCGGCAAATTATACCCTGAATCGGTGATCCGAATACAACAGAACACAAACACAAAGGCAGCAAGAACATGGCGCCTTTCATTTCAAATTAACCTCTTCTCCTAATCAGACATCCATAGTCCAATTGATTCCCCTTCCAATCTTTCGAATTTGGAGTTCATAACCGGAGACAAAGATGATCGTAAGAACGCCTTTACCTAAGAAACGAAAGCCTGAAACGACCGGCAATTCGGAGAGCCCTAACTCTGATGGTCATTTGGTGATATTCGAGGACTTGCCGGTGCCGGAACCCTCACACCAACATTCCGACCAGATGATGTGCACTTACCAGTGTCGGCAAATGGTAGTACTTTTTCTATTACTTTACCACTGATCAGTAAAGCTCATCTATCAATTTGCGATGCATTGATTCGATTTTATGTGTTACTCTCGTTACCCAAATCGAGAGATAGAGAGATAGTTTGGGTCGGACGTAGTACTTTTCAAATTCAAAGGATTTGTGCGTTTTTTGTTTTGATTTTTACTAAACTTTAGCGTAGTCCTGTTCCCAGGGATTTGGCCCCTTTTTGCTGTACGTACCTCCATACGTGGCGTAGTATAAATACTTTGATACTTCTTATAGATTTTGTATTTTTTTATCAAATGTTTGTTTCACACCTAAAGGTGAAAATACTTTAACGGATGGAGCAATAGATTGTCACAAATCTTTTTTACTTTTGCACAGGTTTTTCTTGTAACTGCTAATTGCTAATTTTCTGCTTTTCATCTTTTGGGTGTAACACCTGTTGCCATTACAGGTCAAAGCAGATTTCTTAGATGCTTTGAGTAGTGCAGAGAAGCAATCACAAAACTATCATTCCAAACTTGAGGCAATGAATGATGACTTATTGAAATCTGGTGAGTAATAAACTCAATTCTAATGTTGTTGAATGCCTACCTACATTTCCTTCGTTCAATGCTTTTGGCACATACACCATTCTTTATTGTTTCATAGTAGTTGCTGTTGTTTTTTTTTTAACTATATCACTTTTTAGCCCACCACTTTTCATTATCATGTCTTTGAGAATTTACATTTACAGCCTTAGTTTAAGAGTGACTTTCACTTGCTGCAGAAGCTGAAAGGATGAAATTTCGCGATCAGATTCTATATGCAGAACAAGAACTAGCTGCTGCAAGAGGGCGTGAAGAGGCTCTGCAAGACCAGCTTTTGGAAGAGATAAATGAATCTCAAGAACGACTAAGAAAGCAAATCCATATCCATAGTGAACTTGAGGTTTAATATTAAACCATAACTATTCTAATATACTTATTTTTCATTCAAGTTTAAGTTCATTGCATAAGGGGCTGTACCTTTTTGTCTCATGAAGTTTTGGATGGGTAAAGAATGGCTGAATGGGTAATGATGTTTGTATGGATAAAGTGTTATCTACATGAGGTCTTTTTTCTTTTCTAGACTGAATAAACCATCTGAATGAGACTAAATTACCATTTTACTGTTACATTCCAAAAAACAAACTTAGAGCATTCACAATGGTGAGTTCAATGGGAGAGTTGAATGAGGTGGCAAGTCTATGTGTTATTCAATGGATGGAACTCTACCATTGTGAGATGCCACCATGGCATTCAATGGATTTGGAGTTCAATGGCCATTGAACTCTTCAATGGGAAAAAGGAAAGTTTTTAATTCATAAATATTTACTATAAATTACATTTTGTAATATTCTATTGAACTTTGTAGAGTTCAATGCATTGTAGGAAAAAAATTGTAGAGTTGTATGGATTGTAGATGCCCTTAACAATACTCATCAATTTTAACTGGAGAGGAGTTTGGGAGTAAAAAAGAAGGGCAAATAGGTAAAGTGTTAGTGTCTGAATACATTAAGCTAGGTTTTTTTGGCTTAATCCGTTAAGTCACTCTATCCAGATTAAGTCAAAAAAGAAATAACCATGTATAGCCATCCAGATTAAGTGCTTATCCATTAAGCCCATTAAGTAAAAAAAGAAACAGCCCCTTGGACTATCTAATTATTAGTTGATGTTTTTTTATAGAGTGCAATCTTGATATTTCTCTGATTCTCTTCTTTTAGGTCAAATTTAGGAAAGAGATGGATCTTCGCAAAAAAGCAGAATCTTTGTTATCCTCAGCTGAAGAAAAAGCAAGTCTTTTAGAGGGGAAATTGAGCCATGTCTCTGAAAGCACAGAGAGGGAAAAAGTTCGTCTTCAGAAGGATCTTACACAGCTTAAACAGGAATCAAAACTTTCAATTTCTAGAATTAGTGCAGATGTGAGTGGTCTTAATTCGTTAATTCTTGCATGATATGGAACTAATTACTGCTATTCTTTACTTAGCTTGAGAAAATGGAATGCAAAGCTATTAACTTTGAGAAAGAAGCAACTCTCCTGAAGGAACAACTTGAAAGTCTTCAAAGTCAACTTAATGAGGTTATAACTTTCTTCTGAATATGTAATATATCAGTTATAACTTGTATAGAAATAGTATTGAAATTTGTTTGTTGTCTAATGGTCTATGCTACTAAATACTAATAATATTTAGTGTTATGTTCTTATCCCCAGTGCTTGCATGAGAAGAATGAAGTAGAGAAAAAACTTTCCACTTTAACATATCAAGAAGCTCCTTCCTCAGATGACAGTATCTTGGTGAAGCATTTGAGAGAAGAGCTCAGAAATTATGTACGTTTTTTTTATCCTTCCTCATTTCATGAAATGTAATTTTGATAAAAGGGTCAAAAGGGCAACATCAATTACAGTAATGGAATCCACTGGCTTTAAAGTTAAAGCAGAAACAATAATCATTGTTTTGTATATTTGTGATCAGGAATCAGAAGTCCGTGAAGCTAGGAAATGGAAATCCTCTCATGAGGACATTGAGTTGTTGAGGGAGAAATTGCTGGAAGAAAAGAGCAGGAGAGAGAGGGCAGAGTTAGGGATTTCAGAATTATCAGAAGCACAATTAAATGCAAAGAAATTGCAGGATGAATTGTCATGTTGGGAATCAATGATGAAGGAGATTCCTGGTGTGACATGTGCTGCTGACATACCTCCCAAGTTTGCAGCATTGCAAAAGTTGGCACCAATAACTTTTTTCACAAGTTAATAAATATCTTTGGGGTGACTTATTTACCAAATTGACCTTTTTGGTTTTGCATGACAGGGATGTTATTGAGAGCATGATGAAGATGGGAGAGGTGAGTGCACGTTTGAAACAAGTAGAGGTTGCTTTTGATGCTGCTGAGAATGGTAGACAGACTGCTGAAACAGAGTCTGCATTGACCAAAGAGAAGGTTGAACTTTTGAAGTTGGATCTCAAAAGAAACGAGTTGCTGGTAAGTTTGTATCTTGTACCTTTTTTGATTTTGAAACTCTTTTTGATTCTCTTTTCTAATAAGAAAAGAAGTATTTTACTAAACAATAAAGTATTGATATTCTTAGGAATTGAAATATTATTGCAGCTTTCTTCAGTTACCGAGGAGAGGGATCGTTTGAAAACTGCTGTTGATCAGTTGAAGCAGCAAAAGAATGCTGAAACAGGGGCTGCAAGTGCAATGACTGATGGAACACTTGAATCATCTCTTGCCATTAAAGAAGATTATATAAAGAAACTGGAGAGCTCTGTACTTGAGCAAAAAGACGCAAATGCCCGTCAGCATAATGAAATAAAGCTGCTGAATGAGAGGCTGAATAATGAATTAAGAAGAATAAAGTCGTTGGAGAGGGAGGATGATCGACTCCGCTCAGAGATAGCTATATTGGAATCAAAGGTTGAAATTTCTTCAATGTTTTTTTTTTTTTTTGGTGTTATCTTAAAACTTTTTTTATAGATATATTTTTTATTTATTTATTGCCAGGTAGGGCATGGTGATTTTTCATCTGCAAGTACAAAAGTACTGCGTATGGTGAACAGCCTGGCAGTTGACAGCGAGGCGAAACAGACAATAGAGGCTTTGCAAAATGAATTACAGAAGACAAAAGAGAAGTTACAAGCTGTTGAGGAGTTGAAAAAACAGTCAGGTATATTCTTTTTTTCTTGCCAAAAACTGTCTGTGTGTTTATTTTGTGTGATGACAGCTGTGTTTGTTGTTCAGCTGATGCTGGGACATTGGTAGACTCGTATATTTCTGGGAAAACAGTGCAGTTAAAAGAGCAAATTGCTACCCTTGAGAAACGCGAGGAAAGGTAAGTGAAATGTTTAAGAAATAGCAACCTACTTTCATTTCTTTCTATTATATAATTTTTATTCTTATCAAGGCGTTGTAGTTTGAAAAGTATAGCAGCTTAGAGTGTTGGGACTTTGAGACATTATGCTAATGAAAATCTATCAATTATAGCAGTGAAAATTTTCTTGTATTTGGATGACACTGTTATAATTGTGTAGGTTTTTTGAAAAAAAAAATCAATGAATGTATTTTGCTATCTCTTATATTTAAGCCTATAAGTTATTTATGTTTGGAAATGTTTTGATGATACACACACAGGTATAAGACGGTTTTTGCAGATAGAATCTCAGTTTTTCGAAGGGCATGCTGTGAATTATTTGGTTACAAGGTAACATTATTACATTACATGAGGAAATTCATATTTTCACATTTGTTTTCATCAATATATTGATATTTCGGTAAATTGTTATTGTTTTTCTTGATATCTACAGATTGTGATGGATGATCACCAGCGATCGGATGGGATCCCTGTTACAAGATTTACCCTTCACTCAATATATGCTCAAAGTGAAGATGAAAAACTTCAATTCGAATACGAATCTGGGAACACAAAAATTCTTGTAAGATGATACATATTTATCTATTATTAATGGTTGTATTAATTAAAGAATATAAATAAAATAAATACGCATTCATGAGGCTTACAAGGCAGATTTTGTTTTGTGTTCAGGGAAATAACTACACACAGCAGCGTGACATATCCAAGCAGGTTTCTACTAACCACCTCTATTCTAATAAGGAATTGTTATTGCTTTCTGAGCTAAAACAAAACATCCAACTTTTTTTTTTTTTTTGTTAATGAGACAAAAATTGCAAGTTATGAAGATGAGTAAACAGTTTTGGGATGGATATTGCAGGTGGAGATTTTCATTGGGAAGATGAACTCGATTCCAGCTTTCACTGCCAATTTGACGATCGAGTCTTTCAATAAGCGCACACTATCATGAGAATCAAATGAAGCAACTCCTGTTGTTGCTTTGCATACAGATAGATACACTCACTCTACCCATCAATCTATCATTTTGTACCAAATTGAACTATGTTTTGCCAATTTGGGGCAATGGTGTTAGAAACTTATAGTATGTTGTTGCTGCTTACGTGTGTGTGTGTGTGTGTGTGTGTGTGTTCTTCCAAGGCTTAAAGGCAAGGAGTTGGAGAAATTATCTTTAATATAGTTTGTGTTCTTCCAAGGCTTAAAACAGTTTAGAGATCTATATCTTTTCCCTCGTCTCATCATGAAATATTCTAAAACATTTATATTAGATCTAGATAACAAATTAAAAAAGTCCCATAACTATGTCAACAAGTTGGGGTTAGCTCACTTGGCTAACAAGTTGTTACTAACAATGAAACCTTGGGTTCTATTATCTTGCTGTTTTAACAAAAAAAAATAATAATAATAACTATGTCAAGTGACACTCTTCGATTGATCACTATTGTTTTCGGTGTACAAAATAAGTAGAAACGCATATTTCAAGGTGTTGCTATATTTTATCTTTTTTTTTTTTTCTCTTTTTATTTCTTTCTTTGTCTTTTTGTTGCTATATGTATCTTGAATCCTTGATCTGATCACTATTATTATTATTATTATTATCTAATAACTCCAAGAACAATTTGTGTAAATTACTTGCAAAATAGTTAAACAATATGAACATTTTAAAGTACATTCTTCATAACTTCAATGACCATTTACGTAAACTTTGATTCACACTTTCAAATCACATGTTAATACTTTCAAATACTTAAACAACACGAAGAATCTTACTTTATCATGTCATGACTTTGTAACTCATACTTTCAAATCATATACACATTTACACTTTCAAATCATAAAACTCCGTATTAATTCATATTTTCAAATCACAGATGCACATATTCAAATATTTAGAAACCTAGATTCTCATATCTAGTTACCTCGAGGTTTTTATATTTCATGTCTCTATATGTATCCATATATTTACAACAATTGAATCATATGAGAAAATTTCAAACTAACCAAGTATGTATTTTTATTGGATAGTTCTAGTATATTTGTAGGTTGTTATACGTTATATTTTTGTTGTATAATTTTCAAATTGTATGCATTTTTAGTGGATAATTTTAGTATATTCAGAGCTTGTTATATATTATATTTTTGTTGGTTAATTTTCAAACTGATCAGGTCTGTATTTTTAGTCAACATGTGTTCAGCACTCGTGAAAATTTAATGGAGTGGGTTCAAAATGACGACGGTTTAGGGTTTGGGTGGATGAAGACCATCAGTGTCTCCTCCGCCTCTCTCCACCCCTA